>NC_065582.1:80626010-81252677 GCF_024542745.1 Macaca thibetana thibetana
CCACATCAACAGAAGGGATTTCTGAAGTTCACTGCTAGTCTTCACATCACAGCTCTACTATTTACTAGCTGTGTTATCTTGGGAAGTTAATTTTTCTGTGACTCAGTTTCCACACCTGTAAGTAGAGATGACAATAATACTTTTTATAGGGTTATGGAGATTAAATACATCAGTATAAATAAAACCTCATACATGGCAAATGCTATATACATTTTGGATATTATTGGTTTTATATATTGGAGTTCCCAATAATGTTTGGGTTTAAAGGATTTAAATGTCTTCTGCTTCTAACAAAACAAAAATACTTAAAAATTTCAAGATGCTCAGGGTCTTTAATTAGGGATAATAAGGAATACTAATTACACAGGGTCCGTTAGACTGACATTAACCTCTCCAGCCACAGCCCCATCATTGTCATTAACACCACACCTCCCCGCCGCCAACCAGACTCTCTCCAGCGTCTTTAATTCAGCACAATGGGCTGCTGCCACTCATGTGAGCTTGCTTTTTCTTCTGAAGATTATTCTGCAGTTCCATTTAAATGGCCTCTGTGTAGCTGGGCGTCTGATGCCTGGTGCTAGACAGAGAAGGGCTCCGTGGCTAATCGCCTACATTCCTGTGAAGACTGAAGGAAAAGATACATTTCCCTAACAGTCAACATTTTAGGGAAGGCATTTTTTATTTAACAGAAAATGGTAAATATCTGAAAATATAGAATCCTCAGGCAGTTTGAAATTTGCAACGAAGGAGTGCCTGGCAGTTCAACTGCTTTAAAATTCCATTTCCGAAGATACCGTATGAATCTGAATAAAACCTGAATGATTATGGTAATTATTCACACTAATAATCTTGCTCTGAAACTTCTTTATCAGTGCTTTTACTTCCAGAATATCCAAAGGATTGCGAGACATCTCCTTCCTTCTCTTACTTGTGGAGGAAGATTCAGGTAATTGACATCAATCTCTAGAATTGAGATTATGGTACCTTCTATTTCTAGACCCATCCCAATCTCAACACCCCTGACCTGAGCACTGATATTATCCCTGAGCAAGTCCCATTTTCCTGATTTGCTCCCCAAACATTGAACACATATTTCCTTTGACATTTGGCCAACATTTAAAATATTTTCCTATTTGTTCTCCCTTTCTCCCTGCCTTCTTCTGTTTCTTCTTCCCTTCTTTTCACCCTTTTCTCCAACCCCACCCCTATATTTCTCCCCTCTCATTCTCTCTTTCTCTCTTTCTCCCCTTTTTCTTTTCACTGGGTAAAAAGAAAAAAAAAAAAAAAGCTTCTGCCTATTCCTTAGAACTAAGGTTGGACAGGGGCATCACTGTCCCAGAAATATGCTAAGATTAATCCAATTTGCAAGGGCATGTAGGAGCTGTAAATATTTATGGGAAACAGAGAAGAAATTGACCCAAGCAAACAAAGTAAAGGGACTGGGCAGAGGCATGGCCAAACATCAGTGACCCCAAGTGTCACTCCATGGGTGCCAGATGCAATTAGCCACCAGTGCCTCCCTTTGGGGTGGGAAGATGGGGAAGCAGGAGGAGGGTGGAAAATCTGTCCTTGGCATCAGGAGCAATAGAAGTATTCTCTCTCCCTTTCCTCTAACCCCAGCCCATTTCTATCTACCAGTCTGTTGGAGGTTTTAGGGACGGATTTTATAGTCCGAAACTTTCCACACCTCGGATAGGCCTATGCCTGGCTTAGGCGGTGTCATTCACTCCTGGGGAAGGAGAAAACACATGCTCACCACCCGCTCACCTACCCACCCCTCATCCTTAAGAGATTCATTGCTTTTTCCACACTTGTACCTAGGCATATGTGAGTTCCAGGGTTTAAAATCCATAGGATAATTTCTAAAATATTCTCTTCTTTTGTTGTAATTTAGACAGAATAACTTAGAGATAAATGCATTGGTCTTTTACTAGATGGTTTATGACTATAAATGTATTATTACAGAGGAAAATTTTCACCAAGTAGTCACCAGCCCCCTCCTGCATTCTGCCAGGAATGAGACACTCACTACCATCAAAAGCGGCTCAGTTATGTTGGCCTCGTTGTGTTCATTAGAAATACATTTTGAGGGCCAGGCATGGTGGCTCACACCTGTAATCCCAACACTTTGGGAGGCCGAGACAGGCGGATCACTTTAGGTCGGGAGTTCGAGACCAGCCTGGCCAATGTGGTGAAACCCCATCTCTACTAGAAATACAAAAAAATTAGTTGGGCATGGTGGCATGTGCCTGTAGTCCCAGCTACCTGGGAGGCTGAGGCAGGAGAATCCCTGGAACCCTGGAGATGGAGGTTGCAGTGAGCTGAGATTACCTCACTGCACTCCAGCCTGGGCAACAAAGCAAGATGCTGTGTCAAAAAAAAAAAAAAAAAAAAAAAAAGAAGAAAGAAAGAAAGAAAAAGAAAGAAATACATTTTGAAATCAAATGAATATCTGCTTCCCAACTGCATATGTCCCTTGTTCTTTTTCCTAACTCTTAAGGTCTTACACAAATAATTGCACATTGCTACCTTGTAGTGTACATATGCTAGTTTTGCTTTCTTGTTTTTGTTTGTTCATGTCTGCCCAGGCTCCTAACCCTCTCCTTCTCTTGGAATTAGTCTCAATATGTACATCTTAGAGGGAGGCAGGGCCCTACTTCTCACTATGGAAGCCAAAGGGGGCTGGGTATTCCTTCTGCTCACTCTTAGATAGCAAGTGCATGGCCATTAGTCAATTGAAAGCTCTGAGTAGGATTTGTAATATGGGGCAAGGGGAGACATAGTCTATCTGTGGACTATCTGTGGAAGCAGAGAAAGGTCTAGCAACTGTGGCCCCAAGCGTGTGGTAGAGGTGGTCCCAGGGGCGGCAACTGGGATAGATGGTTCTCACAGAGTAACCACAGTTCTATCTTCTGCTGCCAGACTCCCTTGGCTCTTGTGTGATTTCCCCTCCAGGTTCCCTAGTTTTCCAATGATCCCACAAGTCACCCAATAACCTTCCCACAACTTTCTTTTTTGACTACGTTAGACAGAATCCATTTCTGTTGTTAGCAGCCACAAGGCCTGACTGATACACTTTGTTTCACGTAGTTGAAGATAAGTATTATGTACTCTCGATGTTTTTTTTTTTTTTTCTTTTTCTTTTTTAGACTAAACGTCCCAAGTTCCTTCACCACATTTCCAGATGGGTCAGCTTCCTACCCCCTCACCTCATTGTTCACCTACAGATGTGTTCAGTGTCTCTGCGCACTCGAACAAAGCAGGGCTGTCCTCTTTCTAGAACTAGAGGTGATACTTTTAGTAAGTGCTACCCAGAATGTATGGCCACATCACACTGTTGACTCATACTGAGTCAAATAAAATCTTAAGTTCTTTTTCTACATATTATAGGAAAGCTATATCACCCTCATTTCATAGTTGTGTGTGTGTGTGTGTTTTAATTTGGAACTCCTAGGTCATTAATAAGGTCAGAATTGCTCTGTCTTAGAGGATTTCAAATTCCCTAATAATTAGGTACCTGCCCTTTTTATCCTATGAATGAGTCTTACTTTACACCCCGTTTCCCCAGGGGTTAGTCTCCTGGCCTACCCCTTACCCTTTATCCACCACACCCTCCTCATGGGACTGGATAGCCTGCCCTGAACCTTCTCCAAATTATACAGCCAACCGTGCCTAATGAAAACCACCTGTGTGCACGGCTGCCATTGATTCACTTGTTCAGCCTCTGTTTTAAATACACATGCTGGATGTGAGACCTAGGAGATTACTGGGTGACTTTATGCATATCACCCATTCTTTTCCTCTCAGACTGATCTAGTTTAGCTTGACTTTAAGATTAATGTCTCAAATAACTAATAAAAAGGCATATTTCATTGCCTATTCTTAATTGATCTTGGACATGGGAGAACAGGAGATAAAAAGGAGACTACATTTGTTGGGTGTTTATTATATGCCTGGCATGGTGCTAGACCTTATAAGCTTTATCTAATTTATTATACTCACCAGCTCGCTAAGATACATATGACTGTCCCAATTTTAGAGATCAGACAAGCGTGTCTCTCAGAAAGGATAAACAACATCCATTAAGTGGCAAATTTAGAATTCAAACCCAGATTTTTTGCAGCCTGAACTCTCCTGGCCTCATTCTGACACCACATATTGAACAGAAGTATGTGAACTGAGAGATTTGGAGTGTATGGCCCAGCGAAGCGTGCCGCACTCCCTCTGTGATGCGTTTCAGAGTTGATGAAGAGTATGAGTTCTAAGAGTGACTCATAGTCTCCCTGTCATTTCTCCCCAGAAACAGCCTTGTAGCCACCCAACCTCTTAGATACTGATTGGAATCAGCATGTTCAGATAACCATTCATCCTGGGTGTTCCTAATCCTTGGAGAACTTCCGGACTCTGAGGGCTACTTTTACCACGACTGTGACACACCTTGTAGCAAGAGGGTCCCAGCAGTTCCTCATACTGCCCGGAGATTTAAGAGGGAACACAGGATGCCTCTGAGAACCAAAAATGCTAAAGTAGGAACGAGCCAACCATGTTCTAGGTTTCACTGGACTCAAGCTGAAAGGAGTGGAGAGACCCAGGACCTGCTTGGCCAAGCCTTTTGATCGCTCTCAGAATTCTCTCCAAGAGGACGATGCCGCTTAGAGACACACATCATGTATAAACCGAATTCTGGTCAGTAGCTTGAGTCATTTCTGTAACCAAACCTTTTCTATAAAGTACTTACAAATAGAAAAATTGTCCGGATCAAATTTCACTTCCTTTCTAGGATTCTGCCCGAGTAGGGAGGGAAGAATAAAGGCCTGGGTTATCCGGAAACTAGTAAACTGGTTTCTGATGAGAGCTGATCATATCTTGTTGAAGGCAATGCAATGCCAATAGCATTGGCCTATTTTTGTTTTGAAACCTCCCATCCTGGAACCACAATTGCTACTGCTTTGGTGGCAGAGGGAAGATGTTTATCCTTCACAAAGACTGTGAGCTTTCCAACTCTTTATGTAATCTCCCCGGCCACCAACAGGCCAGCCACATGGTGTCTGCAGATGCAGAGAGAGGCGGACAATTCTCATACCAGGAATTCCTCCACTGTCCTTCCAGTGTGAATAACAAGACTCTTCCCTTCCTTGCCTTCAGGCAGAGAACCTGAGGCTCCATTCTTGACTGCCAACTGCCCACGCAGGCCTGACAGCAATTTGTAACTCAGCTTATACAGACTCTCCTACTGTCTGCATTTTTGTTTGTAAAATGAGCAATTTGCTCTTGGTTGCTTGGCTTCTCTGTGAAGTCAGCCGCAAGGGCAGCTCACCAAGCAGGACAGCTGGTCAGTGAAAGCAAACCTCGGACCCTCCAGTGCATCGCCCGCCCCTCGCCCCTGCCTGGATCCTGTAAGTAGTTTTGTTACAAGGAGCTGCTCTCAGAGGCCAAGCGCCAGTTCTCCATGTGTGGTATCGTATTTGCTGCAAGAGAGAAATCAACCCAGAAGGAAGAAGCTTTTGACGGGATATTTGGGAGGTCTGGGCAAATTCAGTGCTCTTCTGAGAGCAGCCACTTTCTTTTAAGAGATGAAGTATGGGAGTGGGGAAAAAGAGATGGCAAAAATGTCCTAGCTTCCACTCCAGGGGTAAAACAAACTAATACATTCATCAAGTGATAAAGACATGGTGAGGAAATAAAAAACCACAGCCAATGCTCACTGCCTCAGCGGCTGCGACATTATCTCACCACTCCTTTAGAACATATGTTTGACAGCAGTGTGAAGATTTGGGGTCTCAACTGTACTCTGAACACGGAAGGGAAGAGGTGAGAAAAATTGCTTGGTAAGGGCCCACATGATAAGTCCGCCAGAAATCCTAAGACCTGTCTTCCCCTCATGCCTCCCTCCCACTGCCATCATCACCATCTCTACCATATGCATACTTTTGTCATCAAGAACCATCAAGAACTGCCTTAAAGTGTGTCAGTTACAGCCACACCCGTGTAGGACATTTGCAAAGGGGAGGTAATACGAGCTTAGTCTCCTCCCTGACCCCTACTCCCAACCTCCTTCTTCAAGGGGAAAAGGTGCAGACTCACACTCTTATCAAGCACTCAGACGATTTCATGGGAACACCACACTTTGTTCTATTCTGGCTTCCCTCACAAGGGGTGAGGGGCGGCACATCTTCAAACGCCTGCTGGCTTAAATGGTGACAGCTGCATGCAACGGGCTTGCTTATAGCCTGCCTGGTGCAATGAGAGATAACTGTAGGGTAAGACTTCAAAGACAGACCCACTGCAGCCATTCCAACAGCCTGGGGCTGCTGCCTCCAGTTGGTGGCTCCCTCCATGCAACAAGTGAGCCAAGGGAAACTAAGAAATTAGAGCTTTCCCACATGCATTGTGAGTTATGATGCAAAGGGGCAAGAATGAGCCTGGAGAGGCATTTAGGGATTTCTGCAAAGCCCAGAGTTATGTTTTAGTCTTAGGCAGATAGTGATAAGAACCAGCTCATCATAGCATGTTTGACCAATATTCATGTTTCTAACAGGTTATACATCACATTTAAAGACCCAGAAATGAGGTAAGACTTTTTAGCTTTTATTTTGTAGGTGTGTATATTTCTCTGGTGTTACCTCAATTACCCATCTTTGCAGAAATCATTTATTAAAATTTGGCTCTATGTTATAATGTCTGGTGGCTTTTGATCTTCAACTAAGGAGCCGTTATGGGAGAAACTGTCACACAGAAGATTCAAGAGATGACTTGAAATCCTCAGTTCCTTGCAATGGGTAGCGCAGGTGGCTGTTTGGGGAACCACATTAAAGAGCCACTGTGAAAGGTAGTTATTTCCTGTCTTCTCCATCTGGCAGGTCCTAACGAAATGCACCCCAAGGGGCAGACTCACTGTGATATTGTGTAGATGTATGTGGTTCATGATGCTTTTGGTGAGGCTATTGGTTTTGGTGAATTTGCACCCAACTCAGCCCCCATTTCTCCTGTCTGGATGTCAGAATCCTAATTGAACATGGGTAACTTTATATACTCTCCTCAGTTTTCTCATCTGTGAAATGGTAATGAAAGTATCTTATAATAAAGATGATTTTAAAAAACCTTGTTTTGCCTCAGGTAGTTGAGTTGGTTCCACAACTTAAAAGGAGCCTAATTAATAAATAAATTATGATGTATTCTTATGGTGGAATATAATATAACCAAAAATGTCTTAATTGATAAGCATGGGGGAAATATCACATTGTAACTGTTAAGTAAAAAGAGCAAAAGTTTTGAATGAAATAATCCATGTAACATGGTGAGAATAGGGCATCACATGGGCAGCACTTAAAATATGTAAGTCATTACCACTGTTACCTCTCTTTTGTGCCCAGATCAATACCATCTCTCTTATGAAGCCCTATGTCCCAGCCAGAGCTAATCTCTCCTTATAGCTCTATCTAGTCACTCTGCCTTTGCCATTTCTCACTGTATACTTGGGATCGTACTAATTTATGTCATGGTTTCTCTCACCTTGTAATAAATATCCGTCCTTCTTGTTCTGCTTCAGTTAGGTTGAGTTGGCTCTGCAACTTAAAAGGGAGCCTATCTAATTAATAAATTATGGTGTATTCATATGATGGAATGCAATATAACCAAAAATGTCTTAAGGCATGGGGAAAATGTTAATTATACTTTGGTGAGAAAAGTTGCATAGAAAACTGTTCATATAATACATTCACAAGCAATAAAACAGAACCAAAAAATCACACATATATACATTAACATGTGTAGAAAAAACATTGCTGAAAAATATGCCCAATAATAATAGTGAGTAATATTTGGGCATAAGATTATAGTTGATGTTTCATTGCTTATCTTCATATTTTCTGGAATTTTCCTATTTCTACTCATCAGGAAAACTAAAAGTAATATGCTCTTATTAAGAAGGCAAATTGTGTCTGGGTGTGATGGCTTATCCCTGTAATCCCAGCACTTTGGGAGTTTGAGGCAGGAGGATTTCTTGATCTTAGGAGTTCAAGACCAGTCTGGGCAACATAATGAGACCTCATCTCTACAAATAATTTAAAAATCATCCAGGTGTGTTGGCATGTGCCTGTTGTCCCAGTTACTCAGGAGGCTGAGGCAGGAAGATTGCCTAAGCCTGTGAGGTCAAGGCCGCAGTAAGCCATGATCACACCACTGCACTCCAGCCTGGGTGACAGAGTGAGACCCTGTCTCAAAAAAAAAAAAAAAAAAAAAAAAAAAGAAAAAAAAAGCAAATTGTTAGTTATGAAAATGAGGACAAATAAAAGCAAGGTGTTAGGGAGAATTTCATGACTTTCCAACTTCATCTGTTCATCCAACTAACATTTTTAGAACAACTACTATAAGAATGAGGATGTGATAAATACTATCAGAGAAAATAGACTTAAGATAGATCCTGACCTCAAAAACCTTAATATTTAGTTGAGGAGATGAGCCAGAGAGATGGGAGTAATAACGCAGAAAAAGCAGTAGAGGAAGAGAAAAGATGAGCGAGCTCAACAGCAAAGGCTGCCTGTGCTCCTCCTGCTGTGTCCACCATGCTGGGGAATGGGCTTCACAAAGAGGCCATCTCAAGGACTCTTTGATGGAAGAACAGGCTCTGTGGCAATTAAATTATTATACAATCAAGGAAGTCAGGAATGAAACAATTAAATTAAATCCACACATCTAACATTTTAAATCACTGATGTCAAATCATTTCCATGCTTTTTCCCCCATTTTGCTAGTAAGTAGCAAAATAGTTTGAGTGAAAATTCCATCAACTTTCGGTTGACCTGTAGTGAAATGATAAAAAAGCAAACAGCTGAAAGAAAAAGAGAAGCAGGCCAAAATATTCTCAACCAGACTTTCCCCCAGAGACTACTGGAGATATAAAATTTGATTTTTTCTTTTTAAATTATGTTTTAATTTTACTTAAAAACCAGCATGATAGTAAAATTTGATTTTTTTAATGCTAAAATATTCTCAATTCTGGGTAAATTTTATGGAAATTAAGCTCTTCCTGGATTGTTTCTGAATAGGAAATTTATCTGATTTTCTCAAAGCTAATATAAGTAATTTAATCCTCCCCCTTGTTCTAGTTGAAAATGTCAGAAATTTTTGCAAAGAATCATAGTGGAATTTATTGTCAATATATCCAAATTTTATCATATAGAAATATTTTAAAAAACCACAACAGTTTTACTTTGATGGAAATTTTATCTGGGTTCAAAATTACTAGATTTTCCCTTTACTTGCTAATGGAAAATTTGACAATCTCGAACCATGGCAAATCCAAATAGTTGGCTATTCCTTTGTGACACATGAAGGAAGGGTGCTAAGAAAGAGGAATGGTATTCGAATCGTCCTTTAAAAAGAAGAAATTGTGGATATCAGTGGTGTCTGAGGTAGTCACACAGAAGCAGACAAAAATGCAGGTTGTTTAGAAGACTTACCTAACCCAACCTACTATATCACCTTAATCAAAGGTGACATTTCAGCTAGAAATTCACTTCCAAGAAAATCAGAGGCTTCTTTAGTCAAGGCCAGAACATTTTGATACTTCCCACTAACTTACAAACAGAGATTCAGGCTTTCAAACACTTGTAGAAGGCCCTCCACATCAAAAAGTTTACTGAGGGCCGTGTGCGGTGGCTCATGCCCGTAATCCCAGCAGTTTGGGAGGCCAAGGCAGGTGGGTCACTTGAGGTCAGAAGTTTGAGACCATCCTGGCCATCATGGTGAAACTCCGTCTCTACTAAAAATACAAAAATTAGCCGGGCATGGTGGTGTGCACCTTTTAGCCCCAGCTACTTGGGAAGCTGAGGCACGAGAATCGCTTAAACTCGGGAGATGGAAGTTGCAGTGAGCCAAGATCACACCACTGCACTCCAGCCTGGGTGACAGAGTAAGACTCTGTCTCAAAAAAAAAAAAGTTTACTAAGGAAACACATATTTCTGTATTCTGAAGAAAACCCAATGCTTAAATGAAGTTATTGATGCCACTACTAGCAACAGTTTTCAAAATCAGGCTCTTAGGTGTGATATTTGGAAACAGGTACTGTCCTGATTACTTCTCTTCTTCCTATATAGTCAGGGGTCAACAATTACATTTCAGATCTGAATTCATCCCAGCCCACAGTGCCAGATGGGCCTCCAAACAGATTCAGTCAGAGGAGGCCAAGACCAGGAGCAGCTGAATCTTGGCTGCAGTTCAAGAGGAATCTAGCCCACTTTCCCTCCCCCACTCCCTGGGGCTTCTCCAGACTTCTGTTTCAAAGACAAGGCTAGAAACTGCCTAGCACTCAGCCAGAAGCTTCGGCAGATGCTGGAGGCGCCTCAGCCCAAGAAAACATAGATTTACCTGGCTTAATCTTATCACCCTTTGACTTACAGAACTGAAACTAGAGCCTCCAAGGCAATTTTCTGAAAACATTTTTTCAAGTCATTAAAAATATGCATAATATTATCAGTTACCATTTATAGCAGCTGTATTTCTAGTAACTGGCATTGTTGTTACTTTAGGCAGGCCAGAAACTAAGCATGCCAGGAACTGACATGGTGTGTTATGTCACCAAAACAAAGAGCTCACACTGATAAAAGTCAGGTTGGCTTCTTTGTGGGTTTTCCCCTTCCTTCTACAAAGTGTTGTAGATGTTGTCTTCTTCCCTGCTCTCAATATGGGGTGAAGTGTTGAGCAACATAACAAGCTGGAGTCTCTTTCAAAGACATCTGTACTCTAAAAGTAGCAGGTTTATCAAATGACCACTATTTGAGCAGATACAAAAATTCTAACCATTTTCTTTGCCTTAGATCTAATCATCTAGTGATGTTTTTAAGCAGTTGATATTCCTGGGAATCATGCTCTTCTGGCATATTCATCTTGTAGGGAGGAAAAGACATGATTTTTTCTTGTCGTTAAAGCCCTGGGTGGCCAGGGTTGCTTGGAGAGGGAGGCAGTAGAGACTTACTCAAGTAGCAATGAACAAAGAGAAATAGGTATTAGGAGGAAACATGACAGAGTAGGGAGAATGGTTATAAAGCTCTGGAAGACAAGGTTGCGGGAAGCCTCTCCCTCCAGTTCTCCCGCCTACCAATTTCTCCCTCACGGCATCCGTTTCTATTCCAGGCTCAGTTAGCCCCATCACAGACAGAGTAAGAAAAGGGCATTCTCTGCTGGGCCCATTTTCTTTTTTTTTTTTTTTTTCAATCTTCTCAAAACCAAACACACATTACTGCTTTTTCAAAAGAGAAGCTAGTATTATTCGTGAGTTTCCATCTTCGTGTGTATGATTTGTTTATACTGATTTCTGCTCTGGGTGGATGTCCACATGCTGCCTGAAGTATAAAGGCGTGTGCACATATATTAGACACAAACTACTACCATGGTGGTAAAGACTGCTATACATTTAGCCCCCAAGTCTCTTTCTTTCTGCACACCCAGCTAGGAACACTGTGGAAAAAAACTACTTGCTGACCAGGAACACTCACCGTAAACAATTAGCTCCTGCTATGTTTAAATCATAATACATTTGTGGTTCTATTTGTGACAGCAGTTTAGCCTAACTTAACAAATACCCCCACAGTCACATTTGACATGAACACACACACACACACACACACACACACACATATATCATACAAGCATAGTTATTTTCAAAGGTCAAGTAAGTTCTTTTGAAAGCTGGAAAAACCTTTAGTGCTCTAAGAAAATATTACATATGAACAGTATTTTCCAATTGTCAAAGCATTTTCATGTGTATTCTCTCATATAATCTAACAATTCTGTAAGACAGATGTTTCAGTTTACAGGTGAAACAATTCAGCTCAAATAGGAAAGTGGCTCTCCCAAAGTCACACAGCCAGCAAATGGAAGAGTTTTAAGGAGGGCCTAGACCCAGTTCCATTTCTCTGGGAAGCTCTTTCCTCCTGTGCACTGATGAACATTGACACAGCTTATTAAAGCTCAGTGCAAGCTTCAACTGCTGCAGACTTTCCTGGCCACCTCCACCCCAGTTAGAGCTGACCGTCTGTTCATTTGTGACCCACTTAACCTTGTACGTACATCCAGTAAGATACTCACCACATGTTATTATACTTATTTATTTACATGGGCTCTAAGGATACTGAATGAGGAAGAAGACCTTCTTGCTTCTTAAACCTGCATAATTTCAAATCCATAGCCAACATGCTGCAATGGTAATTTACATGGCTCCAAACGTATGGGCATAACTTGAACGGATGCTTACAATATTGCAAAAGCAGTGTTTCCTTTGATAGAATTTGAGCGTAGTTAACAATCCAAAGAATTTTTTAGAAGTTACATATGAATCACTAGGCCTTCTTAATATTAACAGCTACCTGAAATACAGATTATTCCTGTTTAGGCCAGAATTGTTTTAATCTGGCTAGACTAAATCAGTTTTGATAACGTGAATGGTGTTACATAGTCCTAAATAATTCCAAAATGTAACTCTATAAGCCAGCATTAATACCAATACATTCATAAACACATATATCCACATATTAATGAGGAGAAAGGATACTATCTCTCTTCTCTTCATTTTTTTTTTTTCATTTCACACTGTAATACATTTATCTCTGTTAAATAAACCAAGTGAAGGTAACTGAAATTGAGTATGTCACATGGCCTAACCGCACAGGTTAGGAGCAATGATATTAACCCTGTGTATACTTGATTATAGGTAAGGCACTTAGGGTAAAGACTCATTACATTTCCATGAGTTGTGCAAGCAGTCAGGTTTAAATCTTGTAGGCTTAAATCCTGCCAGCAAAAATATTAGAAGCAACTCTCACCTTTTTCTACCAGAGATTCTGAGACTTTGAAGTCCTGCTCCTTGCTGCATGCAGGCAAAGAAACATGAAGGAAACATATTTGTCTGCTGGAACTACATGGGAAATTCGAAAACACCCACCATTTGTCATTCCCAGGAATAAAACCTGGGAAGGATGAACAGAACTCTAGCCAATGTTAGTTTTCTAGAACATTGCCTTGGGCATAGTTAGTGAGAAAGAAAGAGGGAGAAAAAAATCAATTGGTGAGTTTTCCTGGCTGAAAGACAAGATTCAAATAAGCTCTTTAACCCTTGGTTTCAGCATTCCCAAACATCATAAAGATTTCAGCTCTTGTAAAAGGGGAGCCAGTTGTTTACAATAGTCTATTCTGGAGGGATTGGGTGTGTCTCATGAGGCAAATATTTGCCCATAGGAGGTAATAAAATTGTATTAAGCTCTTACTCCACTACTGTACATGGTCATCAATGTGATTAGTTCACTCAAGTCTATTTTAAGATCCTGTCAGGCACAAACATTAACACAAACCTGGCATTTCTCCTTACGAATATATAATTGACCTTTCAAGTCTGTAATCTCATTTATCAAAGCGGATGGCAAGGATTTATGCAGAATAGTTCGCACACCTCTTTGATTTCAGCCCCCTGAGAACCCAAACATGCATCCCACCCAATCCTGTTTTATTTTCGCCATATCCTGTGTTGTTGAATGGGCCTCTTGTAAAAATGCATTGTGCACACTGTCCCCCACCCCGTTTTTTCTGAAGTTCTAAACAAATCTTACATCAGTTGTGTAAAATGTGCAGTTCTCTTACATTCCTTGGGCAGACTTTAAAGGTCAAAGTTCTAAAGAGTTGGGGAAATCTATTTGCAAGGACAAGAATCTACATGGCTAAAAACAAGAAAGTGGCTTAGTGGACGGTAAAGCAAGCTGCAGGGGCAAAATCGCACTCCAGAAAATGATGGGTAGAGGGGAGTGGAGGAGTGTGCATATCTGGAGTTTGCTCAGACTATCACCCTCTGCTTATTTTACCCTTTAACTACACCTTCTGGAAAAATTCACTGACCAACGGTACTGCTTCTTCATTACAGCAATAGTGAAATGGAGTGAGATACTGTTAGATTCTCAGGGGAGCCAAAAGGACAGTGGAAGAGCTGGTAAAGAAAACAAGGTTAAGGCCTGGTTGCCCCATCAGAGCTAAATCCAACCATTAAAACTCCCCTTAGCATTTCCATTTCTGTGCCTTCACTATTGAGCTCAGCCCTGTCTCATCTCATAGTACCCTCAAGCACCATCATTTGAAATAATTTTATTTTCATAAACATGTATAAAACAATGTTTCTTATAAACATCTATGTGTTATAAGCATTGAGATCTAAATTCCCTTTCAAGCCAGTTCAGGTGCCAGCAAGAATCCAAACTACTCTGTTTCTGGCTGAATAATGTACACAATCCCAACAAAGACACCAAAGAAGCACTCAGCTCTGTTGCTATAAAACTAATAAATAGTGCAATCAACACAGGACACATTCCAGAGAAAGCCTGTGCTCAGTGGCTGGGTACACGACTCAAAGCAGCAGCCTCCCACTATCAAGAGTGGTCGGAAGATTGGGGTGTGAGGATAGGGAAAGGATTACATGTCATAAGAAAAAGGAAATTATGTTGATAATGATTTCTGGAGTCATTGCCAGCAACTTCAGCCAACTTGCCTGCAGGTTATCAAAATGTGCCAAATGTAGGCGCAGCCCTGTCAAGATTCAAAACATTCTTCACTCAGATCAAAGGAAGACCCTCTGAATAATTTTTTTATTCAATACAAATATTGTCCCCAAAATCAAAGATCTCTAGACTGTTAGACTTAACATATGGTAGAACAATTTCCCAAGTTACTGTTTTAGTATTAACCTGCAGTGAGTCCTTAATATCACCATTCAGTCATTGTTCAGTCATTCACTTAATGCATTTGTTGGGCACTTAGTGTGCAAAGTATTTTGCTATTTCTGTGCCGAATCCAAAGTTGGGAGGCAGGATAGCCTCACGTTTAGAAATACACACTCTGGTGGCATTCCAAACTTTAGCGGGTCACTTACTAGAGGTGTTATTTAACATCTCTAAGTCACATCTACTTCCTATGGCCCTCATAAAGATCAAATGAGATAATGAAAGTAAAACACTTGGCAGAGCTCCGGGCACATAGAAGTGCCCAGTACATGTTAGTAGGTATTCAAAGTCATAATTTCTAACATCAAGGCAACATTTCCGAGAATGGAAAAAAATTATGGATGTTTGACAGGATGTTTGTCCAGATCCTTAACACAATGCATTCCCTCTTCACACACACACACAACACTCACGGAACTCTCAGATTTTCTTTCTGCGGGTAAATATTTGCTTATTAGGTTTATTTATGCATTGTACTTAGAATATTCTTTTCCTAAACAGTCAGGGTAGGTGGCTGTGTCAGTTCCGCTCTGGACTGATATTTGTGTCACGACAAATCCCATATTGTCTGTACTGAAATGAAACTGCTCCGGCATCTCCAGGAGACTGTTTACTGACCTGTAAATTACTCCATTGTCCATCTGAGGAGAAAGTAAATCAGCCATCAGGGGGAAAACATAGGGAAGGACAACAGTTCTTTGTCACAGCAGAGGATTGTTTTTTGTGTTTTTTGTTTTTTACAAGCTCCTCCGTGTCCTAGGACAAAATAAGAGCCTATTGCTCTGTCCAGTAATGACTTTCCTCAGAAAAGCTGTGTCCTCCCCAAGGTACAGGCAAACCTTTTGCTGAAGTGATGGACTCCTCTTTTGCAACCAGTTAGCACCTGCTCTCAAAACTTGATCCCTCCTTGGTTTGTTTCAAGTGGAGCCAGGGGATCAGGACTTAATTAGCGGTGATATCGCTCATACTGATCAGTTCCATCCAGCTTCCCCTGAGGCCCTAGATTTGTCTCTATTTGGAATTCCCGTGCTTGCTGGGCGGCTTGTGTTTGCAGTTAGCTGGCAGATGCTTCCCACTGCAGCGCGGGGTGGCAGGAACACCCCTCGTGGCGGAGCAGGCGGCCCTTGGCAGGGCTTGGTGGGAGGCAAGTCTCAGCACCTTCGTTTAGCCTGGTGCCCACAGCCCAGAGGCGGCCCCACCATGGAGCTTCCCACGTGCAAGGATCGAGGCCCACTGAGGCTGCCTCAAGTAACAAGGAGTCACCCTCACCAGCTGGAGGAAAAGCCATGGAGGTCTCAGTCCTGTGTGTTTGCAAATGGCCCTTGGGCTGCTGAGGATGGAATTTTTTTTTTTTTTTTTTTAAGAGGGGAAAATGCCTCAGCTCTGTACAAGCTTGAAGCCAAAATAACATGTTTTGGCAACCATTATTTGGCAATTAGGGCCTCAGCTCACTGGAAGCATTCTTCCATGCAAAATATGCCTTAGAAAGCAAACACTAAACCACATCTGTGTGAAAATATAGGAAGTGAACACAGGAGTGACAGAGCAATGAGAGGCTGAAAGGGGCTTACAAGACCGGGTTGGAGTCAGGACACATTGGCGGAAGCCGGGCAGTGACTGGGTGGCTAGTTATTTTCACAGGCTTACCTGCAAATCTGACCCAGTCCAACGAGGGACTAAGGATACGGTGTGGTGACATCCTATGTGTGTGTCTCCTCCTCCCAGATGGTGGACTTGCCTTTCTCTGGCCTTCAAAGGAGCCCTCCCACAGGTTTTAAGCAAAGGCAAAGCAGAAGAACAGCCCCAGGCCTGGGATCGAGTTTTGCTGATGGGTGCACCCACTTCCCTCACCTTAGCCTCCCAGAGGGCAGGCAGAGGGAGGAGATTGGGGCTGGGACACTCCCAGAATTGAGGCCTCCACCAGGGACTTGTAGTTCTTCTCTCCCTTTCATCCAGCATTTGAGGGGAAAATATGGGAGGAAAAGTAAGAGAGACTCTTCTACCCAACCTTTCATGGAACCCACATTCTTTGATAGAGAGTAATCAAGCAAAATATACTCCTTAATGATGCAATTTTATGGAAACAAAGAGAGGTTATGACACATGGCACATGATTTCAGATCAATGTGAAGTTGTTTTCCACATGTTTCTTGAGATGTTACAAACATACATGTTGCCTCATGCTATGGTCTTCTCTCTTATATGATGTGCCTTTTTTCTTTCTTACCTCTGCCGAACTCCTCAATTTTTCTTGTGGAACACTTAATCAAGGTAAGATTTTGAAGGCAGGAAACCATGCCCAGTTAAACCTCCCATGCCCATCAATGGTGGGTTGGATAAAGAAAATGTGGTACATATACATCATGGAATACTATGCTGCCATAACAAATAACAAAATTATATCCTTTGAAACAACATGGATGGACATGGAGACCATTATCCTAAATGAACTATCACAGAAAACCAAATGTCCTCACTTATAAGTGACAGCTAAACAATGAGTATACAGGGACACAAAGAAGGGAGTAATAGACATTGGGGCCTACTTGAGGGTGGAGTTTGGGAGGAAGGTGAGGATTGAAAACTACCTATTGGGGTACTATGCTGGTTACCTAGGTGACAAAATTATCTGTACATTAAACCCCCACAACACAAAATTTACCCATGTAACAAACCTGTGCATGTACCCCTTGAACTTAAAATAAAAGTTGGAAAAAGTAAAACTAAAATAAAATAAAAATAAAGATTCTAGTGACTATAAACTAAGATATTTAAATAAGATATGAATTGTATATGGTGCACTATCTTATAAACCTAATGTGAGCTACAATTTTGCATAGAGAATATCCTCACCTATGGTAACTGAATGAAATTAGAACATCATCAACTTCTTTCCTTTTGTGTATTAAACTTTTAACTTACTTAAGTATAGAGTGACAAGGTAAACCAGACCATGCAGACATGGAAGAAAAATCTACTCAGCTCTCCATCCCTCCTTTTCCGAGCTTTCTTTTCTCCGTCTCAATGTCCACAATCTGAAGAAGTTATAGAAGCTTGGCGATATGACTGCACCTGTTGGCTTGCCTTTCTTTTGAAACCTTTAGAAAAAGTTCTGCCTGCAACTGAGTTTAAACCCTGAAAACAGTAAAGTATATGACATATTCCCTCTGGGCTCTTATTAGGAAAAATATTTATCTCAATTACTGAGGTTAATGTCTTTCAAAGAAGGCTATCAGGACTCCATCCCTGCTTAAGTCAGCAATCCCCACTCACATGGGTGTACTGGATACGCAGCTAGCTCTTGGAGGGCAATATGTGTCTACTGCCAGGAATAATGGGAAGAACATATGAAGGGTCTGGAAATTTACTACATATAGGTTTTAATTGACTTTAGGGATGGCAGCTAGAATTTTCTGGCAGAATGCTGCTCTACCCTTGGGGTTAATGGTATTCCTGCCCCAGCAGAAACAGAAGTAAGCTCATTTTTACCAATATTTGAAAGGATCATGGGAACAGAATAGATGATCATGGATTCCTTTCAAAATACTTTAAAAAATCAATTACTCTTTGCAACATCAAAAGCCACCTAAATCCATATTACATATTGTAGGAGCTAAGTGAATAATTGTTGAATGAAGAGATGAATATTAGAGTCCAACAGACCTAACATACATAGCTTCTAATCAAGCTTTCGAGGTACTAGATTTTTTCAGGAGCCTAATTCTTACCATATCATTGAAAGACATTCTAGGCTATTCCCCCTTAAACAGTTCGATACATGGGTTTGAAAAAAAGTGTCCTTAAACTGATTTTGTTTCTTATTAATTGGTTTAAGTGCAGTCATGAGGCAGGTTACCCAACTACAATGTGCTTTTCTCTTAACATGTTTGTTGATGGGTTACTAGCTAGGATTTTTCTCTTTGCACACATCTCACAGCTAAGAACATTACTGTAATAACACATAGCATGAATGTCATTTTTCTTTTTCTTTTTTTTTGAGACGCAGTGTCACTCTGTCACCAGATCGGAGTGCAGTGGCGCAATCTCGGCTCACTGCAACCTCCACCTTCCAGGTTCAAGCCATTCTCCTACCTCAGCCTCCCGAGTAGCTGGGACTACAGATGCATGCCACCATGCCCAGCAAATTATTGTATTTGTAGAACAGACAGGGTTTCACCATGTTGGCCAGGATGGTCTCGATCTCTTGACCTCCTAATCCTCCCGCCTCAGCCTTCCAAAGTGCTGGGATCACAGGCGTGAGTCCCTGTTCCCGGGCCGATGTCATTTTTCTTTAGCATTCACCTTGTCTTATACTTCTTCCTTGCCTGAAGTCGCTATGCTTCCTGATTACACTGTCAAACACTTTGTTAATGAGGTGTTATAGTTTATATTAGGTTACTGAAAGGTTGTCATGATTTTTAAAAGTTAAGCTAAAGAAAGAAAGGATGAGTGCCATGTACATCCAGTGAGTCATGGTGGGGAAGTGGGAGTCCTTGCCATCTTGCAAAACTGTCTGAAATGCATCAGGCAGGGTCTCAGCAAAAGAAGACTCTGATTCAGAAAAGTACCTTGCTGGAACAGTGATGGAATTTAACTCCCCAGATTGGGAATTTAATTATCCATAAGAAGATCTACTGGAACGAGATAGGCATGGGTGCAAATCTCTGCTTTGCCCTGTGACAAGCCGGCTTTGCTGGTCTTGGGTCAATCATTGAACTTCTGTGGTTTGGTGTCTGAATCTGTAAGAGTAATAACTCTGTAACCCTTCACAGAGACATGGGTATTGATAAGTGAGCTGTCGTTAAAGGGCTTCCGGTGCCTTGGATATAGCTTTAACATTAGGTTATTTATTTGATTAGTCGGTGAGATTATTATTAGTTTGAATGGAATTCTTATCTCTGAAAAGACAAAGATGTACACCAAACAGTGGGGTTCTTAATTCAAAGAAGTTGGTGCACTTAGTATGCTACAGTAACATTTAATGCTCTTCATTCACTGAAAGTAAACTTCTTTAACAGTGAGCCCCATGGTGTCTTTGTGCTTTGCCCAAGCTGGTCATAAGCAAGGCACTCCTTAGCTCCTAAAAGCAAGGGCTTGTCTATGTCTGTATGTGGGAACAGTAGCATTTTAATTCCCTACACAGAGTTTGAGAGTTGTCTCCTTTATTTCCTGTTGACTCAGCTATCTTCTTCCCACATTTTAGGGTTTGTGGTAAATGAAGAATTTGTATTTGGCCCATTGGAAACAAGACCTTTGAATAAGCTGAGAATCATGTGGACCCTGTGATTTTTCTAAATGATCTGCAATTCTCCTTTTCTCATAGATTTATCAGCATTAAGAAGAATTATATATGCATTTGCTAAAAGTGGGACCTCAGTGATAGGAGAAAACTTACTATCTATGAAACAAAACACAATTTTAAGATTCCCAACTTCCTTGAAATTCCTTCTAAAACAAACCAGCCCTTGTGAAAGATGCACAAAGCCTCATTTTGTTTCCACAACTTTTCTCTCTCTTGAGAGGCAATAGACCTCCACCAGGGAAAGAAATACTCAAACCCACAATGAGAAAAATAGAAGCTGTCTATGCATATCCAAGCACACACTGTAAAAGTACTTGATGTAAATTTGACCCAATTCATTTAATATTTTTGAAGAATTTTACAAAAATTTTCTATTTTCGATTTCTCTTTCTCTTTCCTTATTACTTACACTGTTATGGGAAAAAAATCATTGAAAGTACGTAAATGTTCACAATTTTAATTTTAAACTTCTCAAATCAAAAGAATGAACCCATTTTAATCATTGCCTTTATACATGTACACACACACACACACACCCCATTTTAACCATTTTAAAGTGTACAGCTCAGTGTTGTGCAATCATCACCACCATCCATCTTCAGAATGCTATTTTCATTTATTTTTTGTTAGACACAGGACCTCGTTCTGTCACCCAAGTTGGAGTGCAGTGGCCTGATCATAGCTCATTGTAACTTTGAAGCCCTGAGCTCAAGTGATCCTCTTGCCTCAGACTCCTAAGTAGCTAGAACTACGGACACATGCCATTATGCCCAACTAATTTTTGAATTTTCTGTAGAGATGAAATCTTGCTATGTTGCCCAGGCTGGTCTCAAACTCCTGGCCCCCAGCAATCCTCTCACCTCAGCTTCTCAAAGTGCTAGGATTACATGTATGAGCCATCATGCTCACCCCAGGATTGTATTTTCTTTTGAGCATCAATGTTTAAAACTATAATCCAAAGGAATTATTCTGGATCTTAGTATAAGACTGGGAGTTACTGGATCCAAGTACAAGAATAGGAGAGTTTTTCAGGGATAGGCCTGGTTCGGGGGTGATTGAAGTTTGAGTCCAGCTGGTGGAGGCCTGTGTCAAGCAGAAGGAGGAGGCAGATATATGGCTCAACATAGACAAGTCTCTATTCAGAAGACAAACAGGCTATGTTAAGTCTGAGGGACACAGCACACTATGATGGGAAAATAAATGGTGAAGTCAGTGACAAAACTCCTGAGGGGTGATAGAATCAGCGTACAAGGTACAGCAGGAGTGGGAAGTTCTTCAGGTAGACCTTCAGTGGGTTAATGTCCCGGAGTCATTCTGATCTGCATTCTTTATATAGCTGCAAGACAAAAGTATCTTTTAAGATGTCATTTCCTAATCTGGTTTATCTTCTTCACTCTTTTGGCTCCCATTTCCCCATGTTTACTAGGGAAAGAATAAACTCCTTTTCCAGCAGTCATGATGCTATATTTCACTATATACAAGGTATTTTGAAACAGCATTTTGAGTAGGAAGAATTGCTACCTAAATTCTGCTAATGAAGACAATAACCTTTCTTCCTTCTCTCCCTCAGTCCATTAAACTTATTTTTTGCTTCTGTTAATATGCATTGGAGTTTTGTGGCTGCTGTTGTTTGGTAACTGGAAACAGAGAGAGGAGTTTCGGTGAGGGCTTTCCCAGAGGAGTTTGAAGGGAATGGTGCAGTATTCATTTCCCAACTTTTTCCATGGAGTTCTTTTTTGTGAAAGGGGATAACCAGAAGCTTGCAAAACTGTGAGACCATGAGCTTAGGAGCTCCGTGATAAAATGTGGCCCAGAATTATGGAGAAAGTTATTTTCTCAGCTTCTTCATAGACGCTAGTATTACTTTAGTATGCCAAAGATGGACAGCTTCATGACATTTTCATGGGCATTACTGTTCACATCATGGGCAGAAGCGACATTGTTCTAAATGGCTTCATGGCCGGCAGACATCACAGTTTGGAACCAAAGCAAGAGAAGAGTGGAGTGGGTACCATACGATGACAGTACCTGACAGTCTGACACAAGTAATGCATCCCTCTAGGGATTCTGCAAGTAACCTATGGACACTTTGAGGAAGGGCTTAGAAACCTACTATCACAGGGTGGAGGCTTTAGGCTAAGTGACCTTTGGGTTACATTGTATTACTCCAAAGTATTAGGTTGTTTATTTCTAAATTTTCTCTGCCAAGTGGCAAATAAACTAATTATCTAAAATATGGAACTGGCCAGGCGCTGTGTCTTACTCCTGTAATCCCAGCACTTTGGGAGGCCGAGACGGGTGGATCACTTGAGGTCAGGAGTTCAAGACCGGCCTGGCCAACATGGTGAAACCCCATCTCATCTAAAAGTATAAAATATTAACTGGGTGTGGTAGTGCATACCTGCAGTCCCAGCTACTCGGGAGGCTGAGGCAGGAGAATCACTTGAACCCAGGAGGTGGAGGTTGCAGTGAGCTGAGATCATACCACTGCACTCCAGCATGGGTGACACAGCAAGACTCTGTCTCAAAAACAAACAAATAAAATAATAAAATAAAATATGAAACTTACTACCTATAGGGGTCAATATCTCAACAAAGGCACTAAGATTCCACTTGGAAGTATCTTGTAAATATTTATTTGCAGGCCAAACATATGGCATTATATCATCTTAAAGTGGCAAAGATGCTGGAAGATTTCAATTCCGTGCAGGATGCACAAAAGTTAATTAATTCACCTGATAAATATACTCTGAAATTCAATTATAAACCAAGCTCTAGAGGTAAAAGTATGAAGCATCATCTGTTCTTTAGACTCAAAGACACAAATTTGAGGACGATCTGTGTAAAACATGAGCTACGTGTAAGGCCAGAAGAGTGCTGGTGTGGAGAAAGCATCAGCATTGGAAGAACAGAAAGAGGAGGAGTCCTCATGAGGAACACAAGAGCATTGGCGAAGAGTATTCTCTACATCCCAGAGTCCCTCTGCATGTCATCTTCCCAGCAGGGCACGTGGGACATCTGGAGATCTTCTATGCCAAGTGGAGGGATTTAGGGGGGACACAGCCCATATCAGAGCTTCCCTCTACCTAAACGTGGCATTTTTTCTTTTGTTTTCTTGACTGTGGTCACTCCATGTTACCAGGACCATTGTAAGGAACAGCCTTATTTCAGAGTCCCGGTTGAAAAGGATTACACAATTCTGTCAGTTCCAGGATTCCCAGATCTTTCCAGGCGATCTCCATGCTGCCTCCTCACCTTCTACCCCAACTTCAGTAAGGTTTTCAACCCGCAGTCACCTCTCAATGTCCTGGTGTTCCTATGCCTCTTGCATCAAGTTACAGTCCTCCAGCCTAGCAAGAGTTTCTGTTTTGTTTTGTTTTGTTTTGTTTTGCTTTGCCTTGTTGCCCTCTGGTTTGACAGGAAACCGCCATACATCACAGCTCATCATTCATCCTCCCCACTCTATGGTTATCGCTGTAAACTATGCTCTAGTTTTCTATTCTGTTTCCTTAGAACCCACAAATCCTCTCCTCTCTCAACAAAGCCTGGATCTTGCAAATGAAAATCTTGGCTTTCACATCTATTTTCCCTGAAATGAATTTCAGAAGCCTGTTTTGGAAGTCAGAAGCTCAACACTGACTCCTTTGTTCTTGGCTGGCTACTACTGCCTTCCCCCCTAAAGTAAGGGGTGCCCTTGGCTTCTATGGGTGGCAGGAGGAATGACCAGAAAGGAAAAATACATCCAATAATATTTTAAAATATTTTCCCATGATAGAAGAACATCAGATAGCTGCTGAAATCCTGAATTTGTAGCAGTGCTAATCTCACAGTTGCATGATTTTCTCTAGCAACACTCAGAAGACTGGGTTTAAGCCTGGACTGATCTGGGGTGGGGGGTTTAAAGGCAAATGCTTTGAAAAGACAACGGACAGGCCAGGTGCAGTGGCTCACATCTGTAATCCGGCACTTTGGAAGGCTGAGGTGGGCAGATCACTTGAGGTCAGGAGTTTAAGACCAGCCTGGCCAACGTGATGAAACTCCAATCTCTACTAAAAATACAATAAAAAATTAGTTGGGCATGGTGGCGGGCACCTGTAGATCCAGCTACTTGGGAGGCCAAGGAGGGAGAATTGCTTGAACCTAGGAGGCGGAGGTTGCAGCAAGCTAATATCATGACACTGCACTCTAGCCTGGGCAACAGAGAGAGACTCAAAAAAAAAAAAAAAAAAAGACAAACCAGTTGAAGCTATTGACAAGAGAGTGATTACTAGATAATGGAAAAAGTAAAGTTGAAAGTGGGCTGGAGGGTCAAGAGGCTAGAATTTTTGGTACTGGAATGAGTAACGTTCCTAAATTTATGAGTTTAGAGATGAAACAGTTTATGGAAATTCAACTCAGGTGGGGTCACATTCAAACATGCAGAAAAGCATCTTGTTGCTCTCTAAACTACGTTATTTTATGGATACTAGTGGTCACCTAAAACTTAGTGCATTCTTTCTTTTGCATCCCAGTTAGGATGCCACTGTACGCTACCTTGGGTGGTTGCTGCCAGCATGAAAGGACGGTACCAAAGGCTTCCATCCCCTGTCTTCTTACCACTCCCCAACACAGTCCCTGATCCTCACCTTGTGGAGGGCTCAGTACACCACACCCAGGGAAGAGCACAATGTTGGTACCACTGATGTCAGCTCAGCTTTGGCTGGTCTTAAATACCATGTCTTCACTGCTTAGCTTATGGAAAACAACTAGAAGATACAAATAATAACGGATACTTATAAAGCATTTTATAATTTACAAAATCATTTTATTTATTTTTTTAACCCCCATGTTGTTTATTATACCTATTTTACAGATGAGGAAATGTAGGCTCAGTGAGGCTAAACGCAAGTTCACAAAACTAATCCATCCTCTTCATCCCTCACACCTGGCCCGGGTACCATCTCCTTGCCTGACATGGCTCCCCATCCTCTTAACTGTACTCCAGGTTCATCCTGCCCAAGCTGCCTCCTGACCTGTACCTACCCCCCACACACCTCTTTGCGTTGGACTTACGGCTCTCTATTGTAATGTCACAACTCACCTGTCTGTGCACTATCCAGGCCCAACGCCTAGCACAGAGCATGGCTCCTGCCAAGCCCTCTCGAGTGGTTTCTTCGGTGAAGACGTGGGCAACCTCAAAAAGAACACAGAAGGTCAAGAGCATCTGTGAATAAACCATGGCTTTCCCTAGTCCATTTGCTGACAACTCTCAAGCTATCAGGGGTTTCCAGTCTGCATGCTCACAAATTGATCTGTGAAAAGAGAAGGCCTCAGGGCTTGGATTGACGGGCCGAGTACACTGCAGGTTACACTACAGGGGAGACTGGCATTTACGAAATGGAAGTTTCATAGGCAGATAATCTCTCCTGGACCTTTGGGCTTGAGGAAAAAAAGGGCAGGAAGGAGAACAGAATTTTTACAGCCTTGTATATAAAGATCTTCTTGTAAAACCAAACTTCAAAGGGATAGAGAATGTCGTTCCTTTCCAATGAGTCTCATTAATTATCACAGCATCTCTGCAAGGGAAGCACACTGGATGGACTATTTCTCAAATGAAGAAACTGAGTATGAAAAGGTTTGATTATTAGCAGACTAGAAAATATAACATGGTACTTCCAGGCTCTTCTTCTAGTGTGCCAGCAACTTCCACCAGGCCATTTAGACACTCGTTAAAGAAACATTTATGGAGACCCTGCTTTATGCCAGGCACTGTGCAGGGAGCCAGGAAATGTGGTCCCTGGCTTGGAGGGTTCCACATGTCACTTGGTCACCAGGGAAGTTTGCAGAGTCTAAACAGGCAAACAAATACCTGTGACACAGGGTGCTAAGTAGAAGGATAGAAGAATGGAGAAATAGCAAAGAAGTCACAGAAAGGAAAGTGATGATTATTTTTGCCTGGGAAGATTAAAAAAGACATTAACGGAAATCTTTAGTTCATCACAAGATTCTGACAGCCGGCATTAGCAAAGTTCTGGATTAACACTTTGAATGAATTTGTTAAATGAGGTAAGCCTTCCCTCCACATTACTGTGTTTTCACAGTCTTACAGAATTTGTTATCCACATCCCTAACCTCCACCAGCAATTCAAATGTACTGTGTCGACAGTTGTCATAATCCCCAACATTTACTCATTGCTTACCATGTACTATGCTAATGTTGTTCCATGAACTATTCCATTTAATTCTCACAACAAATCTATAAGTAAAAAATGTTTGTGTCTCCATTGTACAGATGAAGGAGGTTAAAGGTAACTTGCCCAAGCGTTCATACTGAGAAAAATCAGATTTCAGATCTCTGGTATTTTAGGAAGAGCAGCCCTTGCTCGAATTAAGGAGGGTAATTATTTGTTTTGGTTACACATCTACTGAGTTACACAAATTAGCATTCATTTTTGGAGCTAAAAATTAATAGCATTTATTTAAATACAGTTAATATTCACCTTTCACGTAAATTTTTCCTGTTTCTCTCTTTGTAATACCCAAACTGCCCCTCCTCTAAAAAACACTCTTAATAGAAGTGTAAATAAAATCACTAATTGTATGTCATATTATGAGCTACATAGTTGAGCTGATGGACAATAGTTCCCCAAGTTCAAAATACCTTTCATCTATGCGTTAATGGTGACTTATAAAGAGGCAGCTTGGGTTTTTTTAAGCTTTAGCTCAAAATATCCTTGACTGGGTGTGTTAAACCAAAGCACCTAATTAGAGATGACTTAGAGTAATACCTTCCTTTGTCACTTAATATCTTCTAACCACGAAAATCCTGAGGTTTTTACCTGTACCACAGAAACCTCACTTCCAAAGACATGATAATCACTGTAGGCTTTTAGCCTCCTGAACTCAGACAATGTGGAACGCCAGGACTCATCTCCACTGTTTCTATAATGGAAAATTTCTGATTACCGCAATCTTCCAGCAGTGTTAAGTAGAATCCCACAACAAATATCCATTTAGAGAAAAGTGACTCGCCAAAGAATTAATTACTCAGGGCATCGGTGTAGATGGCATTTAAATGCTCAGTTTTTAGCCTCACATTGCCTGGGTTTGAATCCCATTGCCTCTACTAAGTATGTGACGTTGGGCTAGTTTTTCAAATTGCTAAATTGAATTTGCCTCATTAGTAAAATATAGATGATAACTGGTGGAGACCGAAGGTTGCCCAGAGACCTAATGGGTTTAGTTAAGATTTCAAAGAAGCCTGAATGTCCATAAATAAACGACCAGTGTCAGCACTGAAATCCTTTCTCTCACAGTAGTAGAATAATGGCTGAGTACATGCCTGCTCTACCAGACTGTATTTCCTTGTCTCTCTTATAGCCAGGTGTAGCCATGACTGAATTATGTCTAAGGGAACAGGAATGGGAATTAGGTCAGGACACAGGGATCCTGGAGGTGCACTCCTCACGCTCTCTTTCCGCTTTCTCCTGCCTGTAGAAGGTAACAACTGCAACAATTATGGAAGCCACATGCTGAGGAACCACCCCAGCTTCCTGGGTCCCTGGATGGAACAGAGGCATATATTTACTAGACATATAAGAAAAGTAGACTTCTATCCTGTTCAAGTCATTACATTTTGGTGTATTTACATAATAATAGTACCTAAATCATAAAATACTTGTAAGGGTTGAGAAAGGGAATGCATGAGCTCTTAGCACAGTGTCTGGCACTTCATATAGCTAAGCATCAGCTATTCATGTGAGAGACAGTGTAGAGGGTAACAGGGGAGCTTTGCACCTAGAATCTGTGTTCAAATTCTGGCTGTTTCCTAAAAACCTGTTTAAACTGACAGATGTTTTGTTGTAGGGAAAGAAAGAAACAAGAAGTTTCCTTCTTATTCAGGATCTGGCTGAGAAAACCTGTGGGATTCTTTGCATTATCATCCTGATGTTAGTTCATTTCTGCAGTGAAACCAGCTACTGCAGAGTTCCAAGTGCTGTGACTCAGAAGCCCTCAGCTGACCCAGAAAACCTTCAGCCAGATTATAGAAGACACAAGGTCAAACAGATAAGAATCTAAAAGCCAAACAGAAGCCTCTAATTAATGCCAACAATCTGCCCTTTATAGCTCCAGTTTGGTCACTAGTTGACTGTTAAATTAACTGTAGTTCATTTCCTGGTACAGTCAACTTACAATTAGACATAATAATGAAGGGAAGTAATGGCACTCATGATTCAAAATAGCAAGTAATACAAAAATAATTTTATTTGGCTTTGGAATTGTGGGCATGTAGCATGGACACGTACATTTATTCTTTATCATATACACAGGGAAATGCCCCCTCCCAAAAGAATTGAAAACAATTGTTTATCTCTCTTTTTCTGTTGCTAATTTTCTATTCCTGTGATTAATTTTACACAGGACTAAAATAAAATTATTTGCTTTTTTACTAGAGTAATTATGTGAAATCATTTCTGGACTGGTATTTTATTAAAAGACATTCAAGCATCTTTTAAATCTTAACTTGACTCATCAGGTTTCTTGAAAACGTAAACTGTATTTCCTCCAGCACAATCACAAACTCCGTTCCAGTTGGGGCTGAAAGATCGTGTCCAGGATGCTGTTGTCCAGCTACATCTCTCTACCCACTCCCTTCTGTGTATGTGCCCTGTTATAAAAGGAGAGTCAATGTAGAGACCTGAAATTTTTTAATGAACCATTTTCAGTTTGGTTGTTTCATTTCTAAGGAGCTTCACTTTTAGTGGTGCTCTTCAGGAAGAAGGGTATTTAAAGACTACAGGAGACGATTTGTTTCCTAACCTTTTGACCCAAGTCGAGGGTCTGGTTTTCTCCAGGAACATTCTATTATCAACAGCAGGATATGCAAGACTACAAAAGGGTACAGAGGGGATAATTAACATTGGGAGGAAAAAAGTAACCTGTACTCCATAACTACTGATAAGAAAGCAGCAGCATTACCCCCTAAATCAGTTCCTGGAAATCCAAAGAAAGTTGGGTGAGTAAACATCATTTAATATATTTCCTTCCCTTTAAATGTTTCCCTTAAATTCTCATATTCTGCTGGTGTTAAAAGCAATTGGTAATATCTAATAACGGTGAAGATATACGTCCCTAAGGACCAGCAATTCTCCTCACATATATTTATACCGAATTATCTCTAAGGGAATAGGATCTGAGCCAAACAGTATAAATGTAGACAAGCACTTACCTATACACAGAAGAACACATGCAGGTTATGTGTTTACTGGGGTATTATTTAAGTAGAAAAAAGTAGAAACAGTCTAAATGTCTACCAATGAGATAATGGAAAAATTAATTCATGAAATGGACATTTAAACTGCAGTACAAATCTATGTCTCTTTGTTTATAAAAATGTATAAATATGACTAAATATAAAAACATAATATTAAGAGAAAAAGCCGGTGGTGGACTTATATGTTAAATACAAAAACCAAATTGTATAAAACAAAACTCAGTGTTGTTTATGAACATTTACAGCTATTATCATAGCTATACAACATATGAATTTCATAAAAACATGTTGAGGATTGTTCAAACTCACATTCAGGACAGTAATCATCTTGGGACAGAAGGGGGAAGGTAAGAAGAAGAACGGGCTCAAGGAGAGGCACTGAGTAACTCAACAAAATTCTGAGTGGTTTATTTCCTACCATCTGAATAAACCCTGCAAAACATTAAAATTTGTCAAAGTTCCATGAAACATCTATGAGTGTTCATTATATTATTTTCTGGATTTTGTTGATGCCTGAAATATAGGACTTTCCAAAAGAGTCTCTTGGCAGATGGATATGAATGTATGTCATTGCCTCATTTTTGCTTCTGGAATGTTGGCCATTGCTTTTTCAGACAGCGCAGCTATGAGTGAGTCAGCCTGTGGTTCAGGTAAGGTCGCAAGCCATTCTTAACTGCTGATGGAGGTGCAAGCAGTAGCTAGCAATATTGCATATCAAGGATTTATGGTCTAGACTTAGTGCTGACATGCACTGCCTCCCATATTCTTCAAAACAATTTCAGGGAGAAAATACAATTATTATTCCCATTTTATAGATGAAGAAACCAAGTTGTTGAGAGTGATCTGGCCAAGGTTTTCTGGTGAGTGGAGAAGCCAAGAGTCAAATTGTGCCCTCTTAGACTCTAGCCACCACTTTATACTCCCTCCTCATGACTGGTGTCCATTGTCTTTACAAGTAATTATTGTCCAGAATTGTCAGGTTCAAAAGGTCACTTAAGTTTCCAATATAGGAGGTATGGGAATCACTGTGTAGCAACCCTCTGACACTGGCTGTGGCTCCATAAGGCACCTCACTGCTTCACACCTGCCTGGCACAGCTGCCACTGCATGCTCGGGACAGCACCCCTGTGAACTTGAAAGCTGTCCTCCAATAAGACCTTGATGCGTGAGTCAGATGGACCGAGGCCTCTTGTCAGGATACCTCCGGAGGCAGCTATGTTCATTCACAGTTTAGATCTATTCAGCAGCAGTCCTGAAACAGAGACGTCGTAAATCCCATCAAAATCTCCTCCATTATGTGACACACTTTGTTAGAACAGAATAAGGGGTTCGGCTCTGTTGGACCAAATCAAGTTGGTCTATGTGGAGTATCACATTTTAGATTCAAATCCCTGTTAAACCCTCTGCTTAGGCTCGTGGTTAACAATATTTTTATATCTGTCTGCAGAGATGACAGGCAGCCCAGCTCTCGAGCAGGCCTAGAGGCCTCTGCACGGCTGCTTTTAGAGGCAGGCTCCGTAGATGAAAGGCAGAAATCCCACCACCCCAGTGTCTCCTGATTAGCCCGGAGAAAAGCTGAATGACAAACATGTTTCCAATCTGCCTGGCCCATGCAGGGAAATGGGGCAATCTGGCCTGAAAAGGGATTTAGACTTTTGTTGTGTGCAAGGGAGGGGGGATGGAGAAAAAAGCTGATTTAAATCCATCCACAATGCTTTCCCACTTGGTGAACTCTTAGATAAGAAACAGCCTGGCTGTGATTCAGTCCCCCACCACCGCCGTGCGTCTTCCTTCCGCCTGCCTCGCCACTAGGTAATCGTGGCCCTCTCAGACCAAGTCAGATACTATAGAGATGACTGCAACTGGTCATTTCAGAGCACTCACCCTTTTGGCCAGAAGCCTATGTGTTTGTTGATTAATAAAACTGGCATAGAGCAAAATTCTCTATAGAATTTATAGGCTAAAATAAGCATCAGTAACAGGGTATACACTACCTAGTTAGCTATTTGGTTGCTTATGCTAATCACACTACAGTACACTAGTTTCACAGTAGTATAACATACTACATAAAATGATTGCAAGGCGTATGTGGCAAATGCTGAGTTAAATATGTGATTTATTTATTGGAGACATTGCATTAAAACAGGATATTTTCATTTCTCTCTTACCGATAGAGAGAAGAGCCCCACAGATACTGAAATTATACACAGTTGATACAGAGCTTCTTTTAACCATATAAATCAATAAATCGTTTGCCACATTTTATTACATCATTGTATATTCAGGTGGGCAGGGTTTCGGTGTGAATTTTTTTTTTTTTTTTTTTTTTTAACCTATAAGCCACATAGATGGCAACGCTGTACTCTGAAAACATTTATTCTGGCTTCAAACAAATCATCCTTTTCCTTTCTCAATGCATACATTTGGGTATCAAGCTGATGGAATAAAGGATAGGGTTGCGGGGAGTCTGTCCCCTCCAAGAGTCCCTTTCTTAGGGTACGGATACGTAAAAAGCACCTGTAAGATGGCTGCCTGCCACATGGCCGTGGCTGCCTGGGTACAGCTAAGGCGCCTTGCTCTGCCGGCATCAGCACAGGGCTTCTTCAAATACAATTATCAAGACAGTCCTCAGTGACCTCTTATTGCGGCTGTATTTGGGAAATAGCATTCAGATGCAGATTGGCTTAAATCCTATCAATCCATTCAACCGTGTGTGAGTGTGCTTGTATGTGTGTGTACACGCGCGTTTGTGAACACACATCACACATGTATTTGCACTTCTATAAGTTCTCCGTAGGGCATTTAAACCGCCCAACCTAAAATGTCCAAATGAGGAGAAATGCTTATTTTCCCAGGCAACTTTGTCAATTGCTCCTGTGCTCTTCTTATAAATATTTCATAGCAAATATTTAACATGATTCTTTCCCCAATCGGATCAGCTTTGAAATGCTCCTCAAAGTGAATTCTCCCCTAACAATAGCTTGATGCAGAAGCGCTTTTTTCTCTGTCTTAAGCACAGGGTCTGCTGCCATAGCAGCGTGAATAGTTCTTATTTAATGGAAAAGAAAAGACACTTTCCATTAATTCAGTAGTCAGTGCAGGTGGGGGTGGTGACAGGCACAGCACATGCGTACCTTGGGCTTCCAATATGGAGGCACAGCCTACCTTGACCTCCCCTCCCCCAGCATGCCTGTGATTACTACCCAGCCGACATTAGAACCGTAATGGGAAGTGACAAGTTTATGTAAATGATCCACATACGGATTTTGCTCTTGTAAAACAGAGCAGTTACTCTGGGCTTTCTAATTATTTCATGCCTCGTGGTTCTCTGATGGGGCAGAGATGACTATACTTGAAAAGTACCTTGTGATTGACAGACTTCTGTCCCCCTGGAGCTCATTAGGGCTTAGGCTTTGGAAGATGGGAAATAACCCTACTAGGCACCCAAAAAAAAAAAAAAAAAAAGAATTCTCCCCAGCACCAGTGATTCTGTAAGATTCATTTGTTCACATTTATGTTTTGTTGGGGAAATAGTGTTATCAGAAAAGTGCACTATTGCTTTCCTGATGCAACCAGCCTCTCTGCTTTGGTGCTTTTGATTTTTAAAACCTGCGTTTAGAGCCACACAGTCTGTATGATGTAGAACTTGAAGGGTATGAAATGCCAGTGGAATTCTTCACAATGAACTATTCTCAAGAAGAAAGTGGGGAAGGAGGGAGGTGAGAGGGGCAATATGCCATATAGAGTAGCTATGGAATCTAACTGGACTTGAACTAGTGTTATCCATTGTATAGACACAGCATGACCTGTCCTAAGTCAAATCCACAGAGACACCAATGAAGGGAGCAAATAAAATTGAATCATTGATCAGGAAAGTCTGACTATCCTCTCACTTGAAATACACCTGATGAGAAAGAGAAAAAAGTGCTGGGATAGGGGAAGATTGTGAAAAAAAATCCATACGCTGGAAAGATTTCAAGGTTCATTTATTTTAGTTTTCTCATTTTACGGGTTAGAAAATTAAGAGGCAGAGTGCTCATATAGCTCACTAGCCATATAGCCAGCATGGACTGCAGCTTTCTACCCAATACCCACTCCTCTGGCGCAGAACCAGGAAGGGGATAGGATCTGGGGAGACCAGGAAACAAGGTCTCCAATGGGTAAGGTTCCAAACTAAGGAAGCCAAAATTGTTAGTCAGTCTCATTGTAGTAGGGTCAGATTTTTATCCACCACACTGAAATATGTAAACATTGGAGCATTCTTTATGTTTCTATAACTGAGTAGTAAGGAAAAAAATACTTAAACTTCCTAATTAAACTAAGTTCAGTGTCTCTCAGTATTAAAAGTTTCATTCAGGTTGGTTTATTTTCATTCAAGTTCAGTGGCCATTTGTCATGTCTCAAAACTTCCCCAGTCCCCATGACTACTTTCCCAAGACGGCATCTGCGTATGTTATGTGCCTGTGTTGTGACCAGAGGGACTGCCTGGTTCCAGTGCTTGGGCTGCCCTCTGGTCTTCTGATGCCTCTTCAGCTTGTCTGTTGTCAAGTAAATGCATATGCAGATAGTCAGCTTCCCTTCCCCTCATCAACACAAATGCAAGAAAATGTCCCTCAAACCAAAGAAATCATCTTAGAACCTAAGAGAGAGAGGGAGGGGAGAGAATATTTATTCAAAATGCAATTGTGTTAAACCATGTTACTGAGCTACTTTCTTTATATTTTGCAAATTTCAGTACCACCACATACCCTTATGTTGTCCTTCCCTGCCTCTATCATTGACCTCATGAAGGGATCATAAGGAAGTTTGAGTCAGTCATAGAAAATTATTACCATTAAATGCACATCTGAGCCCAACAGTATAAATTTTCATCCCCTGCTATACATAAGCAACACAGAGTCAGAAAAGAAGGCACAGACCATGAAGGAGTGCATGCAAACCAAACCAGGCATGAGAAGATGGAAGTGTGGAAAGGAAAAGAAGGCCACCCTGTAACAAAGGCATGCCACAAAACCTCCAAGTCAAAGAATACAGAAAAGGAGGAAAGCAGCCTAATTCATTTTAGGAGGCTAATAAAACATTGATTTCTAAAATCAATATGGACAGCACAAGAAAAAAATTGCAGGTCTGTTTAACTTATGAATATAAGTGGAAAAATCCTGTATAACATGTGATCTAAGTAATTACCCAATAATGTATTTAAAAACAAGCCAAGTGTGGTTTTTCCCAAAAATGCAACAACGGTTTGATATCAGAAACCCCAATGTTAAAGGAGAAAAGAAAGAAAAAACATCTATGAATGCAAAAGTGTTTCATGAAATTTATATTTCCTTGTGGTAAAACAATAACAATCTCAGTAGCCAGGAATAGAAGAGAACTTTCATTTGCTATAGACGCTATACCAAAAAACTAAGGTCAACATGATAGCTGGCAGACAAACCTCAGGCTCTATTCCTTTAATATCTGGAACAAAACAAATTCCCCTTTGTGTCTGATACTATATAACCTGTCATGGGATGTTCTTGCCCACAAGAATTAAAAAATAGAAAACAAGAAGGATAAAAGATTACAGGATGTGGTGGCTTGAAATATATTCACAGAGTCTTTGAAAGTTCTTTGAAAAAGTAGAGACTAATTTTGCTCCCCCTGGTTTAGACTGAATTTAGTGAATTGCTTCTAACAAATAGAATAAGGTGAAGTAATGCTATGCCATTTCTGACACTAGGTCAGATTCCAGGATTCTTGACCTCAGAGACTGTGTGTATGATCATATATGTCTATTGTTTTACACTGCTAAGTTTTGGGATAATTTGTTTGCAGCAGTTGATAACTGGTACACCAGCACTGGAATAAAAGATATTAAATTGTCATTCATTGCTGACAATATGATCATCTACATAGAAAATCAACACAGCCAACAGACTATTAAAAGTAGTAAGAGTTTGGCAAATTTGCCTTAAGGCAAGATCAACTTACGAAAGTCAATAGTGTTCCTCCGTCCCAGCAATAACCAAGTAGAAAATGAAGTACCATTCACAATAAGAAGAGAACTGTAATGCATCTGAGAGTCAACTTTACAATAAATGTACATTTATGGAAAAAAATTAAAATTCTACTGAGAGACAGAAAAGAAGACTGAATAAATGAAAACATATACCACAGTCATGGTTACTGACTTGATATTTAAAATATTTTAATGCTTTCTCAATGTGTAATTTCAACACAAAGACAATAAAAATTCCAGCCAGGTTTCCCACCTGCCTGGGTGGCTTATTATTGCCTATCACTGTGTTCTACAAATACTGAATACTTTTAAATACATTCAAATACTATGCTGTGCCTTTATCATTAGAGTTCCTCAGGTTGCCTTTGGCTGGGTCAATATCAAGGGCCTATCTTGCCTCAGTGTCCACATTTCTTTTCCAAGCCTCCACCCTATGTGCTTGGGCTCACCTTGTTATTCACTGAGCTACAAGCTTCTGTTGTGAGTTGTGTGATGATAAGAAAGGGCAAACAAGGAAGGAAGGGCAAGGAGGAGGAAGGAGGAGGAGTGGGAAGAGCAGGAAGGAGGAGGGCACCACAAAAATAGTAATAACAAATAAGGATCCTGTAAAGATTGGACCCCTTTGAAAACAGTTTTATTATGAAATCAAGAGACCACAAGATGGGAGGGAACCTGGTTATCAATTCATTTGAATAAACCCATGGGGCATATTATTTGCATTAATTAAAACTATTAAAAGTGAGAACTTTTACGCAAAGTTTAGAAAATACATCAGAAGAAAAGATGCCAGAAAGGTTATCATTGATAAGGAACGCAACTACAGGACGTCCTGTAGCTAGGTTTCAATAAATCATCTGATATAATGAGTAGTCAAGTGATTCAGCTATGAAAGATTTTTCCTCCATCTTTTATTTTAGATTTAGGGGTACGTGTCCAGGTTTGTTACAAGAGTATATCGTGTGATGATGAGGTTTAGGGTCCAGATGAACCCATCACCCAGGTACTGAGCATAGTACCCGATAGGTAGTTTCTCAGCCCTTGTCCCCCTCCCTCCCTCCTGCCTCTAGTAGTCTCCAGTATTATTGTTCCCATCTTTCTGACTATGTGTATCCAATGTTTAGCTCTCATTTACAAATGAAAACACAACAGTGTTTGGTTTTCTGTTTCCACATTAGTTCACTCAGGATATTGGCCTCCGGCTGCATCCATGTTGCTGCAAAGGACATGATTTCATTCTTTTTCTGGCTCTAGAGTATTCCATGTTGTATGTGTACCACATTTTCTTTATCTAATCCCTTGTTGATGGCCACCTAGGTTGATTCCATGTCTTTGTTACTATGAATAGTGTTGTGATGAACATATAGGTGCATATGTCTTTTTGGTAGAATGATTTGTTTTCCTTTGGGTATATACTCAGTCATGAGATTCCTGAGTCAAGTGGTATTTCTGCTTTTAGTTCCTTGAGAAACCTCCAAACGGTTTTCCACAGTGGCTGAACTCTTTTTATTCCACAACTATGAAGGATTTGACTTAATGCAGAGGCAAATATTGCCCCCCCTAACTAGAATCTGCACTCCCAACATATTCACACCCCACTCCTCCTGGCTTATTTCTTTTCATGCTTTGAAACTCAGCTCTGAAGTCAACAGTTCTGGAATGCTTTCCTTCATACCTCTTCCTTCCACCTCAATTTCTACTAATTGCCCCTTCTCAATTCACCTTGCACTGGCCCTTTCATAACCATGTTACCCAAGTAGAATTTGTTTATTCATCTGCTTCTCCACTGGACTGTGAGATCTTTAAGAGCAGGAACTGTGCCTTTAATTTCTGTCTCCCAAAGACTTGATCCAGTCCCTTGAAGATAGCAGGCTCTCAATAATATTCACTCAATGAATGAATAAATGAATGCTATTTCTCTCTGTAAAAGAGAATTACATGTAATCTCTACAAAGATGAAAAGAATATGTATGTATAAGAGAATAGTGTCACTGAGCCAAGCGTGAAGGACAAGTATGAAAAAGGAAAAGAAACAAGAGTGTCCAAAAGCACAAAGGAAAGTCATCAGAGACTAGAGGAGACGGAAGAGGTGGGTAAGCAGGAACTTAAATAAGCCACAGGAAATAAAGAAGACAGAGTTCAAGGGCACTACAGGCAAAGAAAGGTATTTCTAGAAGCTAAGGATAAGTAAGAAAGTATAAGAAGAAGACAGGAGGAACAAAGTACCCTCTGAGAAGTAAAGACAGGGTAGCGGGTTTCACTTAACCTCATCTGAGGTTTCTACAGAGGAAAGTTGAATGATGAAGAAATTAGGGAAATTAACCAATCAATGCCTATACTAAGAAGGTACAGAAAGGGCAGAAATGCCAAAAAGAAGAGTGGCATAATAACAGTCAACATTTGTTGGGCATTTTCTCAGGCCACTGTGCTAACATGTGTGTGTTAACACACTTACTCTTCATAGGTAGGTGCTATTTTACAGATGTAGACACAATGACCCAGAGTAGTCAAATATGTTTAAATTCACAAAGTCAGTAACTTGTGGAGATAAGACTCCAGTTCAAATCTTTCAGTATTTGAAGCTCAGGACCTGAGACAAATAGGCACTGAGGGGAGGGGAAGAAGGAATGACTTATGGAGGAAGCCTGAGTGTAGCAAGTACATCTATCAAATATAGGTAATGCATGACTCCCAGTAGAGTCCCACGATATAGATAGCATGAGAATGGCAGAATTTGGCTTTCAACGCTCTAAGGAAGTAACTTAAGGGAAAAAAAAGAGAAGAACAAATGTTTTCCTCTCTGTGGTTGAGGTCAGAGAATTTTTTTGTAGGAAGAGACAAACATATTGAGACCTAAAGAAAAGAGTACAAGCTAGAAGCAAACACCTGCATCTCTACGTGGGGCCCTAGTTTCATAAGAAAGTGAGCGGGTAATCTACAAGATAAAATAGAGGGAGTAATTTAAGTTTTGGGGGGAGAAAATGCAATAAGGAGAAGAAGAAGGAAGTAGGCAAGAATGTGGCTCTATAAAGAGAGGGCTGGAGGAAAACATTCCCCCAGCCAAGAGAGCATCCCTAGAGAGATGATACAGAAAACTGAAATGTCTAACTGGGATTTACGAAGTGTTTTGTTGTGGGTTGAGTTAGAGTTAGGGATAGGGACTTCTGTATGATCTTCAGCAAAGGCAATGAAAAACAAAATTTAACATTCTGAATATGGCTGTGTTTCTTATATAAAATGTTGAAGGACGCTAGGTCAGAATGCTGGTTTTACATTTGGTCAACAGCCTGTTTGACAAGAGGACAGCTAAATCTGGATTACATATATAATACATGAATACTTTTAGAGTAAACCATGAAGCATCACATATGGAAAACCTGAAAAACCTGAGTCATACCTTTTGTGCCAGCAATTGTACTAGTTGGACCTCATCTTATGGAAGTAATAGGTGATGATTTTGCCTGCCATTATTTCAAAGGAGAAAGCATGTGAGGCACATAAACTGCCTAAAGTGATTGGTTAAATAAATTGTGATAAATCCTTACAATTGAGGACTATCTGCCTGCAAAAATTACATTATAGAGTCATTCATTCATGTGGCAAGTGTTTATCAATTACCTGCAATGTGGCCAGTGTTATTCTAGGCACAAGTGACACAGCTGAGAACAAGTAAATGTCTCTGCTCTGCTGGAAATTACACCTTAGTGGAGGACAGAGAAAAACAATACGCAAGTAAACAAATAAATTAAGCAATATAATTCAGATAGTGATAAGTGCCAGGCGGAAGAAAGAAGAAAGGGAGATAGAGATTAATTCAAATGTAGAAGAAACGGCTATTTTATAAGGGTGCTCAAGGAAAGTCTCATTGAACCTAGGGTCCGCTACACACAAAGCAATGTGTCTCCTGGCCAGAGGTGTTTCCTCTTTGGGAAACGTGATCTCTATGGTTGAATAGCTCAGCATTGAGAAGACAGGAGGTACACAATCCCAGTGGATTACCAGGAGAGATGGTAAGCAGGACCACTCCTACGTCCATTGGTTCCTAGATCCACGTATTCCACTTACTGGGACACGTCTTCATTTAAGTTTTTTGATTTAAAGTGACCATTGCATTCGCAAGGATTGTTCCCCATCCTGCAACCTGACACTGCAGCTATGCCTTTATATTCCCGTTCTGTCATTCTAGCAGGCTGGCAATATCTGGATGTGTCACATGTAGTATGACCAGTGGATCCCATGGGTATGGAAAGAAGGGTCTTGGTCTGATGTAATGTTATGTGTAATCCCATGCAGGTGGATCAAACACTTCATGAGCTTTTGGGACGTGATGCTGGCTGAGATCTTGAAGACAGGAAAGGCAAACATAGGTTCAAAATATGTATCTCTTCCAGTTGAGGTGAATACTGCTTTTTTTCAGGTAAAAGGAGCCCAATGTAGTTGACTTGCCACAGGTAGCTGGCACTGTGTCTGGGACTCACAATTGATCTCTGTTATACACAGCTTTGATGTTTGACAACGGCAACTGTATTGTCTTTGGTTAGTCAGATTGTATAAGGATTCCTAACCCTAACTCAGCCACACAGCAAACACTTCATAAATTTCCATTCACTTGTATTTATTTCAGTAGACATTACAGTTCTTCCCAACATTTCAGTTCTTCCAGCCTCTAAAGCTACTCTTCTGGCCAGAGAATCTTTTCTCATCCAGCCCTCTCTCCATAGATCTTCATTCTGGCTTGCTCACTCCTCTTTTCCATTCTTAGCCTCCACAACTAATCTGTTCAAGCATTCAATGTGCCAGGACCAGGGTGATGACAGAGGCTGGCTGGTGTCAAGCAGGCTAAATTATTGTGCCTACTAAAGAAGTACTTACTCTCCCATGGTGGATGCTTTCTTGTGGGCATTAACAAGCAATGCAGAGACCTTCACACTGCATGGCCATTCCCATGTTGATCTACAGGCCTCTACCCCTGGTCTCCTATCTTCCAATCCTCCTCCCAGGACGCTCATAAGGTGGCTATTTGCCACAGCCCAAGTAAGAGTCTGTGTATATTTTACCCTCAGGCCATTCTCTTTCCACACAAAGTGGGTGACCAGGTGCACCACCCAAACCTCCGCTATTGGGAGGATTTCCCACTATCCTTGAGTACGGCAGCAGTGCACCTGCCAACCCTTTTCAGTTTGCACACACAGACCACACTCGGGCTGACACACCCATGAACCAAAGAGAGCTTGTTACTCCTCTGTCAGTTTGTCATGAAGGATTCACAGGAGGCCACAGATACCAGCTGAGAGAGAAGGGCCAGCTCAACAGTGGTGGGTGGCATAGGGTCCTGGGCTACCTTTTATAGCTTCCCTGTGCTTTCCAGCTGTGCTGGATCCTGGATATGCCACTTGCATCCTACGATGATTTGAGCTGGGCTCATCTACCTTTACGACTTGGTGGTCTGACAGGACCCAGCTCAAGATGAATTGTTCTGGTGGCCTGATCACTTGGTGTTCTATGATCCAGCATTTCATCTCTACTAGGGTGCAAGACTGGGAGCTGTTTTCAAAAGGTGTATAACTCTCCTTAGCTGATGGCATACTTCTGCTCCAAAAACCCAGGGCTCTGTCATATGAATCTTCCACTGGGGCCTGTCACAAACACCACATGGTCTTTTCCCACCGTGACATCTCTAATACCATAGGTTCTGCTGGATCACATGGCCCGAATGGAAGGGCTGCTTGTACCACAGCCTGGACCTGCTATAGGAAACATCCTGATTTCTACTGAAATCCAGTAGCCTTTTGTGTCATCTGACACATGGATCAGAGCAGTATTCGCAAGTGTGAAATATGCTATTTCCAGAACCCCATGAGGTGTTATGCCTTCTTTTTTTTTTACGATGGGAGATACAAGATGAAATAGTTTAGTTTTTATTTTGTAGCGGGTTTGGGGATTTTCCCCACGCCCACACCACTGGATCCTCAAAATTTTCACTAACATGAAAATGCCTCTGGATCTTTGTCAAGTTTCTCTCTCACTCTGGAGGGGATGTTGTCTCAACAACAGGCAAGCCAACAGGATGTCATCACTACAGTGGACCAGTGTGATGTCTAGCAAGCTGTTCAACCATTCAAGACTCTTCAGACAGTATTATGATAGAGGACAGGAAGAGTTAATATAGTCCGTCCCAGGGCAAAATTGTAAATGTAATCTCTTGTCCATTCCAAATGAATGTGAATGGTTTTTGATCCTCTTTCCAGATCAATGACCACCTATCATGGACCTAAGACCTGGTTAATCTGCTGTAGCAAAGAGACCACACCTGACATAGCAGCTGCGATTGCGAGTACTACATGTCTGAGTTTGCGGTAGTCTACTGTCATCCTCCAGTATCTGGTTTTTGCAGGCACCAGACCAATGAATTAAACAGAGATATGATGGGGCCACCACTTCAGCATCTTTCCATCTTTAAAGGTGGCTGATGTGTGATATTATTTTTGATTGATTATTTTGGCTGGGAGTGGGGAGCGAGTTGCAGGATTCAGAGCTCCACTTGGCCTTCCCACTATGATAGATCTCATTCAAAAGTTGAGGGAACAAATACAGGATTGTGCCAAATACAAAGTACACATGCTCTTCATTTTCCAAGGGGGTTGCATCCTGATTAACCCACCATAAGTTGAAAATATTGTCAAGTCAAAAATGCGTTTAATACACCTAACCTACTGCACATCACAGTTTAGCCTAGCCTACCTTAAATTTGCTCAAAACACTTACCTTAACCCACAATTGGGCAAAATTATCTAACACAAAGTCTACTTTATAATAAAGTGTTGATTATCTCATGTAATTTATTAAATACTGTACTGAAAGTGAAAAATAGAATGTATGGGACTTGAGGTACAGTTTCTACTTAATGCTTATCACTTTCATACCCTTATGGCTGAAAAATCCTGTCACACCACTGTAAGTTGGGGACCATCTGTGTACCTTCTCCCATTACACATTTGGGAACAGAGAACTGACCACCAGATGGATCCATGGACCCAGTGGAGCCACTGTGAGCCAGGCCTGGGGCAGGATTCTACTTATTACTTGACTTGTATATGACCACATCATGATGCTTCAGGTCTCAGGATATCCATGTTAACTTCGAGCCTGTGTTTAGTTAGGTATTCCCCTTTCCCTAGTGTATGGTCACCCAAGTAAATGGCCATAGGTCCCTTTGAAGGGGGACTGGGGATCCATTACCACATCTTCTTATCATGCATGATATTGCAGGATCCTTTATCCTGAGGATGGCACCTCCTTCAGGTAGGGGTTTCTGAGAATAAAAACTGTCTCAGGGTTAGAAAGTAAGCAAGAGACTGATTTTTTGTTTTTTATAAGTGTGATGACCCTCAGTCTCCTGATCATTCAACCGTGATTTTCTTTTGATCGAACAGCTTGAGTAGCACCCTGTTGGCTGCCTATCTATTTTCCCCAGGGTAGTATATTCTATTAGCCAACTATATAATGATAATATAATTTTCTCTTTTTTCATTTTATTTTAAAAGTTTTATTATTTTTATTTTGGGGTACATAGTAAGTGTATATATTTATGGGGTATGTGAGCTGTTTTGATACAGGCATGCAATATGTAGTAATCACATCATGAAGAATGGGGTATCCATCTCCTCAAGCATTTTCCTTTGTATTAAAAACAATCCAATTATACTCTTTTAAATGTACAATTTTTACTTATTTTTAAATGTGCAATTAAGTTATTATTGACTATAGTCACTCTATTATACTATCAAATAGTAGGTCTTATTCATTCTTTCTAATTTTTTTTGTACATATTAATCATCCCCTTCTCCTCCCCACCCCCTACTATCCTTCTCAGCCTCTGATAACCATTCCTCTACTCTCTATCTCCATGAGTTTTATTGTTGTGACTTTTAGTATCCACAAATAAGTGAGAACATGTGATGTTTGTCTTCCTGTGCCTGGCTTATTTCACTTAACAGAATGATCTCTAGGTCCATCCTGTTGTTGCAAATGACAGGACCTCATTGTTTTTTATGGCTGAATAGTATTCCATTGCATACACATACCACATTTTCTTTATCCACTCATCTGTTCATGGACACTTAGGTTGCTTCAAATTTCTAGCTATTGTGAACAGTGCTGCAACAAACATGGAAGAGCAGATATCTCTTCGATATGCTGATTTCCTTTCTTTCGGGCATATACTCAGCAGTGGGATTGCTGACTCATATGGTAGCTCTACTTTTAGATTTTAAGAAAACACCAAACTGTTCTCCATAGTGGTTGCACTAATTTGCATTCCCACCAATAGTGTAGGAGGGCTCCCTTTTCTCTACATCCTCACCAGCATTTGTTATTGCCTGTCTTTTAGATACAAGCCATTTTAACTGGAGTGCGATGATATCTCATTGAACCAACTACATAACTTTCTGTGAGGCAGGTCTCCCTGCATTTCATTCTGACCTTACTCAATACATTAATTGCACTGACTTGGCTTCTGATGGTCAAATGCCGCCACTTAGTCTCTAATGTTTGGGATTCTCTGACCCCCATTGCTACTGATGAAGCCATACCACTAGGTAGTGCATTTTTCTTCTACCAATATCCCATTCCAGTTCCCCATTCAGTGAAAGCTTTAACAATGCTCTGCTTCCTTGGGCAAGGGGTTGTCTATACTCCATCCACCACCACTCAGGGGGTCTTCGGGAGAAAGTGAACCAGCTAGAAACTTGTATCATAGAGTCTGCTTTCTCAGACCACTCCCAATGTAGCTGTTATAGATTGGGCCCCCCAGAGAAAAAATTCGGAGACCAAGAATAACATATAGGACGTTGATAAAAGAGTACTCCTAGGGCCATGTCTCTGGAAAGGAAGTCATGGGTTGGCAGGACTGAGCAGAGGGAGAAGAGGGGCTATAGTGCTGTCCCAACGAAGGCCTCAGTCTACCCCACAGGGAGTTCTGAAGCTGGAATAAGCCTTAAGAATTATCCCAAGTCAGGGCAAGAGAGCCTGGCCTTTATATCCTTGCATCTTGCAGCCACTGGAAGCCTGCAGCTGATGGATATGGGTTTTCCCTTGGGCAAGGCAAATACCTTCGTCCAACAGTTCTAAATGGAGCAGAGGGCTAAGGGTGCCTGCCAGCACCATACAGATGGGTAATTAAGTCTTCTAGTTCTGAAGGGAGATCTGGGTGGGACATTATAGCATTAGCTTACCAGTACTTTGAATGAACCAGAAAGATACTGAAAATAGACTAATAAATGAAAAAAAATCAGGTTATAAAAGGACATGAGTAGATGATCCCTTCTGGAATGGCAGAAAGGATATATATCTACTATTGATATAAGCTAATAATAGTTTGGCATACGAGCTACATACATACCAAGATTTCCTATCTACCTCCTGTCCCCACACATGCAGAGTCTCCTCTGTATCAACATCCCTCAGCAGAGGGGTACATTTGTTACAAATCATGAACCTGTTGTGACACATGATTTTCTGATTTGTTTTTCCTCCTACATGTCTACATTTTCTGATATTCCTTCAATTGATTACTTCTCTAATAAAATTAAAATTTTTAATTTTAAAATTTTCTAAGGATAAAATTGGTCATTATATAAGAAATTAGAAATAAAGTGTTTTTTATTTCCCTTCATATTTTAAGCTATGTAACTTAAAACTTTTTTTTTTTTTTTGAGATGGAGTCTTGCTCTGTCGCCCAGACTGAAGTGCAGTGGTGTGATCTCGGCTCACTGCAACCTCCTTCCACCGGGTTCAAGAAATTCTCCTGCCTCAGCCTCAGGAGTAGCTGAAATTACAGGCACCCACCACTACACCCGGCTAATTTTTTTTATTTTAGTAGAGACGGGGTTTCACCATGTTGGCCAGGCTGATCTCGAACACCTGACCTCAGATGATCTGCCTGCCTCGGCCTCCCAAAGTGCTGGGATTACAGGTGTGAGCCACTGCACTTGGCCTTAACTTAGAAGATTAAGTTGTGACCTTTATTGATTTAAGCAGGTAAAAGTACAAATGTGAGTTAAGGAAAATATGTTGGATTGTATAACTAGTAAAAATATTCACATTGCCAGTTCTTCTAAGATTAAAATTATATTGCTACCATATTATGATTTTCATCCGTGCACCCAAAAACTTTTAATGAGAATGGTAACTCCTATTTAGCTGATGGACAAAATAAAACGTAGACAGGTAAAGGGATCTAGCCCAAGCTACACAAATTACTGGCAGAAAAGACTTCTCAGCTTCTGATTTTGAACTCCATTTTCTAATTACTCAGCTATCCTTTCTCCAAGTAAAGTTTAGGTCAAGGGCATTCAATACCCAACTCACTAGTTCTAAAATGGCCCTCTTAATTACCAGTGCTCATTAACTTTATGTGTCATTATTAGCACAAGGAGGTGGGGAGGGAAGTGGGAGATATAAAGGAAACAGGAAGTAATAAATTAATCTCTAACCAAGGTCAGCTGTTCCCCAGAGCACAAAGCAATGGATGGTGGATTGCTCCAGGGGCTTATATTGGCAAGAAAGTTATTTTGACAAAGTTCTTACGAAGTGGACAGAAAATTCTGTCAATGACAGCAAATATTCACCAGATAAAAACCATGTTTTTTGTTTTTTTTTTTTTTAAAGAGAGATTTGAGTTTAAATATTTCCCTACAAGTCCTTTCTTCTATATATCTGTTCTGCATAGGATAAGTTTAAACAAAAGCAACCTATAGGGAAATAGAATGAGATGATCTTGGTAAAAGAGAGAGAGAGAGAGAGAGACGGAAAGAGAGAGACAGCGCGATCTCTAAGCATTCTTTCAGTTTGCCAGGCAGTTTGGACAAGCATTTCAGTTTCTGTCATACTCTTCAAGGAGTCATCAATATTTCTGAGAGTCACACATTACTATAGTCATCAGTTAAAAAAAACAACCTGTTCGATATAAGCTAATAATAGTTCGGCATATGAGCTACATCGATGTTCAAGACTTATAACATTCTCTATATAGACACTACAAATTCCAGAGATTTTGTAGATGAGGACAAAAAACACTTTAACTAAAGTTGACAAGAAGCAACACAAAGAATCTTAAATAAGTGACCAAGCTTAATGTGCAACTGACACTAAAGTCTCCTGAAGGGACAATGCAAAGGGAGACACTCTCACTGGGGCAGTCTTCTTATTAGAAGGATTTACCTGGACCCATTAGCAAGACCAGCCCAGAACACTGGCCAGCACCCTCACAATGTCATTGCCATGAAAGGAGAAAAATTCACAGGTGGGAGTTGGCGGTTCTGTTTTAAAACTGACTAAAGAGGCATGACAACTAAACGTAATGAACAATATTTGAGAAAATTCTAGGTTTATTTCTTTTAAAAAAAGAGCTATAAAGAATATTTTTAATAGGGTAAACTTGAATATGGACTATATATTAGATGATATTATTGTAATATAGTTTATTACTTGTCTGTGATAGTGGCATTTTAGTTATATAGGAGAATGTCTTTGTTCTTAGGGGATAGGTGCTGACATTTTTAGGGGTGAAATGTCGTGATATCTGCAACTTACGTTAAAAATGGTCAGGAAATGACTGAGCATAGTGGCTCAACTCTGTAATTCCAGCACTTTGGGAGACCAAGGTTGGTGGATTATTTGAGATCAGGAGTTCAGGACCAGCTTAGTCAACATGGTGAAACCCTGTCTCTACTAAAAATACAAAACTTAGCCAGGTGTGGTGGTGCATGCCTGTAATCCCAGCTACTTAGGAGCCTGAGGCAGAAGCACTGCTTGAACCCAGGAGACAGAGGCTGCAGTGAGCCAAGATCGTGCCACTGCACTGTAGCCTGGGCAACAGAGTGAGGGAGACTCCATTTCAAAAAAAAAAAAAAAAAAGTCAGGAAATAACTGAATGTTCATACATATAAAGAGAAATGTTTATACGTGTATATATATACATATCTGCATGTTTATAAATATATATGTACATACATAGAAATGTTTATGTGTGTATATAGAGAGAAGATGACAATATGATAAATGTTAATTAGTAAATCTAGATGATGTACTGTTTTTTCAACTTTTCTATAGGTTTGACTTTTTTTGAAAATAAAATGTTAAAGAAAAAAAAAGAATGAACTCAAAATGGAGTCAATTATTTGTCCATGGAAGCGATCTACACAACAAAGGAAGTATATATCCTGTTCTCTGAGCTTTACATCCTTGAATGGCAGGCCAAAGGAAAAGGTGCTGGCTCTTAATTCTCAGGTTGGAGCCCTTTTCAAAGAATTGATGTTCAAAGCAATACATCCAGTCTTTTAATTTTTACTATTTGGTCAAAGGAAATATATTTTAAAACTACTTTTTGATCTATATGAAATGTTACCTGTCAGATACACTCTCCTATAATAATTTTTATTTTGAAGAAATTTGAACTTCAGTTTCTTCCTTTAGGACTATGCAAGAAGACTTTGGAAATACATAAAATATAATCAAAAGCAACTTATGATCTGGCTACAGAAATTTAAATTTTGAATTATAAAGCTCTGAGACTATTACTATAAAAATGCATTTTTTCTAGTTAATGATGTCACAGAAAAATATGTAAATTTGGTTGAATATATGAACTTGACATTTTTATAGGCCAAAAAGAGTTGAGTAGAGGTAATTTCATATAGTTCAACTATATATTTTTCTATTTACTATAAAGATCCAATATAATATAAGGTGCTTTTATTTATTCAAAAAAATCCTTCTGAAAAGAGTTTATTCAAGTCCTTGCAAATTCTCTAGTATTATAGGGAGCTCTATAATTACTTTATTTTGAACTACAAAATATTTTGGGGGAAAACACATTAGCCTGAACTGACTTTGCTCAATACGTACTTTGGATGTTTTTGATGGTTACCCAGAAAAATCATCTAAAACTTCAAAAAAAAAAACCACACCAAATTAACACAGATTTAATAATTATTCCAGAGGAGTTGGCCCATCTTTAATGTTCTAATTCACTGCATTTTTATTTATTTATTTCAATCGTGGTGAGATATACACAAAGCCACCCTCATACAGAGAGAGATGATGATGATGATGATGATGATAGCAATTTCATTGAGAACTATATCGCAGGCACATTCCTAAGCAGTTTATGTGAATCAGTGAAAGTAATTATCACAGCAGTCTGTGCAGTAGCCTATGAAGCCCTCCATGATCTGGCTCCAGGCTGACTTCATTTCCTAGCATTTTTCCCATTGGTTGGTCATTCTTCTTCAACCATGCCAGTCTCCTTGGATCCCCTGAACATATCAAGAATGTTCCATTCTCAGGGTCTTAACACTGCCTGCTCCCTCTGCCTGGTGTGCTCTCTCCCAAGATATCTGCAAGGCTTAATCTTCTCTTCCTTCAAACCTCGCCTCAGATGTCACCATATCAGAGAAAGCTTCTTTTACCACCACATAAATAGCACATCCCTTATAAATTTGTGTTTTAAAATATAAAATTGTGTTATAAAACTGTGTTATAAACATGTTGTAAATAGCACTATGTACCCCATCTATAGTGGAGATGGTTATATACCACCTCCATCCCCTTCAGAACTGAAAGGCTTGTTCTTCTAGGTGCTAGTAGTAATGTCAGTTGACAACCCTAAATTCTCAGCCTTCTCTAAAACTTGCTGTCTGCTGGAGAGAGCGATTTTTCTAAGGGCAGCCCATGTCCAGTGGCTGATCAAAGCAGGAATATAAAGACCCAAACCCTTTGTCCCAACTTGGGCCAATTCAGAAAAGCCATCCCAGCTTCAGAACTCCCCATGGAGTCAGCTGAGGCCTTTCCCCTCCTCCTGCCTTTCTGTTCCCACCAGGTATGATCCTGTGTCTCCATCACAGAACCTGTTTCCCAGGGAATCCAACCTGCAGGACAACCCATCATTCTCTTTCTTTCCTACTCTGCCTATTGTTCTTCAAATAACTTAGCACATCTGGATATATTACATATTTATTTGCTTATTGTCTCTCTAACCCTCTGTAGGTGAACTCCATGGAGTCAAGGACTTGTTTTGTTTTGTTTGTATCCCTAGCGGACCTAGGGGACCTAGGGTAGCACCTGGCATGGAGGCGGAGCTCAGGGAACACTTGTTGAATCAATAGGTGTGCAAATGAATTAACAAACACCACTAGGAAGTTATTGGTGTTGGCATTTTACAGTTGAGAAAAACAAGACTCAGAAAGATTAAGTAACTCGCCCAAGGTCACACAGCTAATGATCAGTGAGGGGGATAGAAATATTTATAAGGAATGTTTCAATAGAATGTAGACAGGAAGACCTGCACATAATGTGCTAGTGGAACTTGAAGCAAACCAGATAAAGGGACACACTGATGGGAGAGAGAGGTAAGAGAGAAATGAGACAAATCATGGTTTCTGCATCAAAACTTGGGAAGTACCAGGGTGTGAAGCTTACTTTTTAAAAAGTCAAGAAAGCAAAAAGAAGCATTTCACCACCCGGGTGAATGGCTAAATACTCTGGACTCTAAGAAAGATCAATCATTTCCTAATCTATCCCTTTATTTAGATCCCAAGCCATCTGAAATTAAGTATTTCCACTGAATTCTTATTTTTTTCCTAAACCATCAGTTACTGGGAGCCTCATTTAAACTAAGATTTGGATCATAATGCATAATCAGATGTGTTATGTCACTACTGGTATTCCTGGCTGTTCCAAAGTGGTGAGGGCATGGTGGGAACAAAAAAGGAGAACCTTCCCCTGTCACAGCTCCTGAGAATTTCAGTGACACCAACAGCTGATGGGTGACAAAGTTATGGAAAATGGTTCCTTAGAGAAGCCTCCACATTTCAAGTATAAAACTCCATCTTTAGACAACCGAATAGCTGCTTAGAAAAGTTACCATTTGTCTCTTTTTTCTCTTGTAAGAACAACAAAAAAATTAAACGATCTGTGTCTCTGCCACAGAGAGAAGCACTAGAAGTATTTATACTAGTTTTTGGAACCAAAACAAGGAGCATTTAGGATCTGGGTGAATACAGTGTAAGGGGTGGGGCAGGGGGATATTGAAAGAAAGTCAAGTGTCCTACAACCGAGGAGTCTTGACTTTCTTTTTCCCTACAACAAGTAGCAGTCTCTTTGACCTTGTGGGGGATATTTCAAAGATCACAAGGAAAAAATCTACAATCAAGGTATGTGGGACCATAGAAGGAAATCAAAGACTAGCACATGACTTTCAGTGACTTGCAAAAGAAAAAATAAAGGAAGCAAAGAGAAAAAATAAGCTACATACACCACAGAGTTAGAAAAAATAATGCTTTCACAAGCCTATCAAAGGGAATAAAATCCGCAAAGGGAAGTGTATCACTAAATAAGGCAGGCAAAGATGAGATGAAAACGCAAACTATTAAAATGCTTAACAGACCACACTACAAACTGAAACCTTGCATGCTCATTAGAAATTACTAACACACAGTATATTTTCCCGTAATTATTGAGATATCTAGGTTGACCATCAGCAAATTGAATTCAATGTGATTAAACTTTGCTCATTCATCATCTCCCCTCACCAGAGGCTAGTGTGGAGCTGAACTGGCTTCTGAGGATGACTTCAGATTGAGAGTATCGGGTATTGGAGCTTGGAAGTCAACAGCCAAAGGGCATTCAGCTTTGCTTCAGATCCTTCCAGAGGTTACCTCCCCTCAACCCACCTCCCACCTCCAACCTCTCCCCACCCTGCCTCCCCCGCACAACATCCCCAGACAGGATTACCTGGGCTTCTCCCTTATCCTTCCCTTTCACAACTATTTACTGAGTGCTTGCTATAATAAGTGTCTGGCACTGTGCTAGACCTTGAACCTACAGAAGTGCACAAAAGACACACAGTCCTTGTCCCATGTGGAATCACGTGGCAATAGAGACACTAATCAGATGATCAGACAAAGATTTAATTATACATTGTGGCAGGCGCTGAAGAAGCACCGTGAGAATATACGATGTGGGGTTCAGTCTAGCCTGGTGGGTCAGCGCTTTCCTGAGAAATTAATGTCAGAGCTCAGAACTGAAAGACAAGCAGTAGCAGCCAGATTTGGGGAGTGGGGCTGGGGAAGAGTATTCAGGCAGAGGAAACAACCTGTGCAAAGGCCCTGAGGTGAGAGGGAATGTGGTGCTCTTGAGGACTGCAAGAAGGCCAGAGTGCAGATAACAAGAAGGAAGGGACAACCCAGGGCTGGAGAGTGAATTGAGGCCCAACAAAGCAGGGTTTTGTGGACCATCATAAAGACTTGTGTGTACTCCAATAACAATCAAGATGGGTATTAAAGGGGCAGGGAGCATTTGACATACCAGATATTTTTAATTTGATGTAAGTGGAGCCAAGACTAACTATAATACATAATTTTCATGATTCAAAGCAAAATAAAGATACAGGGCCCTTTGTTTAAAAATTATTTAAAATGTCAAGGCTATAACAGCAGAGCATTATCACCAAGCAGGCCCCTTCTAAGCCAGTCCTGGAAGGAGCATGCCTGAGTCCCTGGGATGTCTTGGTCTTGGGTTAGTAGGGATGGCTCCAGGACTGCTCTCAGCCTTTGCATAGTCAGGCCCCCTCTGAGCTCAACAAGAAAGCAACATGGGCCCCTTGCTCTGCATTTCAAGATGCCATGCAAGGTTTCTAGTCTTCAAATTCTTTAAACTGACTAATATAAAGAAGAGTTAGTTGAGGTAAACAGAAGAGCTATCAAGCAGAGTGAGAGTGATCTGGCTTCCTGCGAGGCTTCCCACACTAACACAATCCACAGATCTCTCACTAGAGACTCTGGAGTCAAAGGCCCAGAGTAGGGTGAGGCAAGGGAAGCTCCTAGGTGCAAAATTTAAGGAAGCACTTACTCTCAAGGAAGTACAAGTGTAGGTTCGGGACCTGAGATGGAGTGCCTCCTTAAATTTATCCCTCCCACCCCACATCTGGCTTGCCTCTCATCCTAGTTCCAGCCTTGGTCCAAGCAAAGCACCAGAGAGATAAATCTGGAGTTTTGGAAGCCCAGCAGACAGCAAGTCAGCTCTACGCCAGGGGTAGAGAAATGCCTGAAGGTTGAGAAAGCAGGCCATCTTTGGGGTGGAAATACCTTCTGAAATTCAGTGACACGGGGCAGGCCCTTTGGAGCTATCTACTTGCAACTCTGGACAAGCAGGCTTGAGCCATGTAAAGATCTGGGTGACCCAATGGGCATCTTTGCTGTGTTATACTTTGTATATTATGGTGACCTATATAGGGTCTGGTCAGTTGGAAACTCAGTTTAGCTGACTTACTTGTCTAGGAATTCAGACAGTACATTGCTGATAGGAAAACAGATCTACCCATGTTAGCTCAGCCTTGTCTTATCAATGCTGTTATTTATTTCAACCAAATCTCAACACACAGTCTCTGACTCTTTAATGTGAAGAGAAATAAGATGGTGATTTGGTTGATCTTACCTTTCCTGCCATCTCAACACTTGTATTCTCCTACCCTCCTCTCCCTGTCCCTTTATGAAGAAGAGAACTTCTTCATGTCCCACTGTCCATTACAAAACATGAAAGATGATTTCATTTGTGGTCAAGTAAAAGCTCTCTGCAAGTCCCATCAGAAGCCTGGCCAGGAAAGCAGATAAGTTTTCCAAAGTGCAGACTATCTCCATAAAGTAGTTTGACCCCAGAATCCCGTCTGATTTTGTCTGTCTTCTGTCTATTGCTTTGTCTGGACTTTTGCTCCCCTTTGCATTGAAAAGTGCAATTATTCCACAGCAACCGATTTTCCTGTTAGAAGATGGAAAGGCCGTTATTAATTTGTCCTCACATTAATATGCTTCATTTCCTTTCATCTTTATTACCCATCTATATATTCCTCAGAGGTCTTGTTTACATAAAACAGGACTCCTGGATGCAGAAAGTACTTAATGAGTCTCAGCATAACCACTACAGAGCAAACATGGTCCATTCACCCTTTATAATTATGAATCATTTGACAGTATTAAAAAACATTTTCAGCAAATGGTGCCAGGCAGTTTCTTTCTAGATTTTTTTTTATTACCATGAAGATCAGCCATAAACTAAATTATGAGCTTGGTCTATGAAATTCTGGCTTTAAGCTCTAACAGTAAGGGCTTATATCTTAAACTGTACTCAGATTATAGTCTTGAACAATTTGGTTCTTCTTACCTTCACAAGTTCTCTTTTCTTTCCTTCCTTCCTTCCTTCCTTCCTTCCTTCCTTCCTTCCTTCCTTCCTTCCTTCCTTCTTCCCTCCCTTCCTTCCTTCTTTCCTTCCTTCCTTTTTTCCTTCCCTCCCTCCCTCCCTCCTTCCTTCCTTCACTCTTCTTACCCTCACAAGTTCCCCCTCCTTCCTTCCTCCCTCCCTTCCTTCCTTTCTTCCTTCCCTTCTTCCTTCCTCCCTCCCTCCTTTCCTTCCTTCCTTTCTTCCTTCCCTTCTTCCTTCCTCCCTCCCTCCCTTCCTTCCTTCCTTCCCTCCCGCTTCCCTCTCTTCCTTCCTTCCCTCCTTCCTTCCTTCCCTCTTCTTACCTTCAGAAGTTTCCCTTCCTTCCTTCCTTCCCCCCTCCCTCCCTCCCTCCCTCCTTCCTTCCTTCCTTCCTTCCCTCTTCTTACCCTCACAAGTTCTCCTTCCTCCTTCCTTTCTTCCTGTTTCAAGCATTTGCACACAATTGGAGAATTATGCACAGAGAATTAAGACTTCAGGGGCATCATCTCCCTGAATCCTACTCACATTTTGTTTACTCACTTATGGATCTCTGCTTTAGCAAAACTGATCTGAGAGCCTGAGTTGCTGACCAGTGGGTTTCCTTCTAACTGAAACTGTACTATAAACAAATAACTTGGAGCAATCGGTTCAGTTTCAACAACTAGTTATTAAGCAACCAATATGCAGCTGGTATTGTTTTAAGCACTGACAAAAAACAAATAAGAGAGCAATTAATTCTGTCTTGGTAGGATGAGACAGCCTATGAGATTCACAGAATATTTTAGTGGGCTTTGAAAGATGAGTAGAAGTTTGCTAGATAGATAAGGAGAAAGGACATGCCACACAGAAGGTCCAGGATAATAAAAATCTGGAAATACAAAAGTACACCAGGGATTGGAGAAGCCTGCTACATCCTGGTATGATTGGGTTACAGGGATTCTAGGAAGGTGTGACTGGAGTGGAAGATGAAAATGGAGATGAGGGATGGGTGGTGTGTGAAGAATCTTACGTTTATAGAGTAATAAGTTGATCAGTTACACAGAGGTGATCTCCTCTAGTGTTTACAAATCATAAACACAGTTCAAAGGGAATTCAAAGGTGAACAATGTAGGATGATCCATTCTTTCATATAAACATTTTTTGAGTGTCTTCTACATGCAAGTAGGTGTTAGGGTGGAATAGAAAAAAATGTGGTCCCTGCCCACTGGGGGCTTACAATCTACCTTGGAATAGAGAGCTCCATAACTAACAACAACTCAAGGCAATGTGAGACACAGGGTAGTAGGAAGCCTATAAAGCAAGCATACAGGAGGGAGCAGTGAATGCCAGAAGGAACAGCTTCAGGAAAGGTTGGCTGGGGGGAAATACGTGTCTAGGGGGAAAACAATGGTATAAAACAAGGCAAGAGCATGCTAGGCCAAAGGAATGTCCTGAGCAAAATAAACAGGATGTAAGAGATCCGTTTGTGGTTAGAAAAAGGTGGAGCACAGAAGTTTGGCTTTGAGGTAGAAAATGGTGGTGGAAAGATGGGCTGGGAAGAGCTGACAGTAGGCCTTGAGTGCCATAACAAGAAGCCTAGGCTTTATCCAGGAGAAAATGGAGATTAATAAAAGACTACGTAACAGTGACATTTTTTCAAGCACATAGTCAAGGCAAATATATTTCATCCTTAGAAAGTACTTATTTTGATTTATTAATAGCCATTATTGCCAGTGAAACTGGATACTTCCCTTGACTCTTTTGCAGGACTCATAAAGGATTGGCTTGTTTACTCAGCCCACAGCTCTCAACCCCTCACAGGAGGGGAAGCAAGCAGGTGAGCAGGGGCAGGGGCCGGGATGAGTACTTCTGGGCACTGGCAGGAGTAGAACTCCATGTGGCCCCACAGCAGCATCTAGGGGGGTACCTGCAACCCCCAAAGCCCCAGAGGGTGCGTGTTACAGTGTGTTCTTTTAGCTTGGCCATCCACTGATGGCTTAAGTGTTTAACAGCTCAGTGGAGGATCAGGGTGACAGCCTTTTGCACCCACCTTGTTGGTACTCGAGTTCTTGTCCAGCGTTCAGGAAGAATCAGGCTGCATGAACAAATTGAAAGGCAGTGAATGTCGAGGGTTTTATTGAGCGATGGAAGTGGCTCTCAGCAGGATGGGGAGCTGGGAAGGGGATGAAGCAGGAAGGTGGTCTTACCCCGGAGTTCAGCCATCCTCTATTGAACTCTTCTCCTAAGTCCCACTGTCAAGCTATCCTTCTGAAGTCAAGCTGTTTCTCTCTGATGTTTGGCTGCTACTTCTCTTCTCGCCTTCGCTGCTGCTCCACTCTGCCTCTCAGCCACTCTACTGTGCCTCTGCCACTGAAGCCTGGGGTTTTTGTGGATATAGAATCAGGGGTGGGGTGGGCCAGGGTGATTTTGTAAAAGGCAACATTCGGGTGGGAAAACAGGAATGCATATTTTCACTTTGGGCCATGGTCCCAGGCTTGAGGGTGTGGCCCTTGCCAGGGACTGTCCTCTTCTACGCAGTATTTCCCTACCTCCTGTCCATATCACCAGGAATATTGTCTTGAGGAGGATTTGGGGTTCAGTGAGGAAGAAATAAATGAATTCATTTATCCACATGGTTATGTGTCATCACTAGCCTGAAGGGCACGTCTTCTACGTGAGTAGTAGACAGCATCTGGGACAACAATGGTTTAATTGTCCTTGTGCATATTTCCCTTTTATTCACCTCAATAAGATCTCAGGACTAGTGGAGCAACACTCATAAGAGAAAGCAATTCTACCCTCATCAACTCAACATCAGAACTGAGCTATTAATACTGGCCAAATCTTTTGAAGTTCAAAAGTACCATAAACATGCTACAAATTGTTATTAGTAACCAATGAAAGAGAGACATCCTTCTAGCATCCAACATAAAAGGCCAACTAGAAAGTCTGAAGATCCCAGGTTGGGAACCGTGGCTCATGCCTGTAATCCCAGCACTTTGGGAGGCCAAGGTGGGAGGATCACTTGAGGTCAGGAGTTCGAGACCAGCCTGGCTAACATTGTGAAATCTCGTCTCTGCTAAAAATACAAAAATTAGCCAGGCATGGTGGCGCATGCCTGTAGTCTCAGCTACTTGGGAGGCTGAGGCAGGAGAATGGCTTGAACCCAGGAGGTTGCAGTAAGCCGAGATTGCACCATTGCACTCCAGCCTAGATGACAGAGCAAGACTCTGTCTCAAAAAAAAAAAAAAAAAAAAAAGTTTGAAGATCCCATAAGTGGTACTCCCTCCTTCTCAGTTACTACAATGTCTCAGGACATTGCTTCAGTTCATGTCACAGGCAGCTCTGCTTTTCCTGAATATCAGAGGACATTGGGAATACGCAGGGTCACCTGGCTCTAGAAATCACTAGCATTACTTGCCAAAACAACAAAGAGAAAAACAGATGAATTGTTAGGAACCTTAGAAGACAACAATGGAACACAGCAATAGAGTCTTTGAGATGGGGAAATTGGAAAAATTGTATTCTAGGTCTAGACAAAGCATCTGTAATCAGGGATCTATAGGATACCCTCCTCCCCAAAGGGTGTTGTGGATGAAATTTGAGGAGGTGGTCACTGAGGATGGATGGAAAATAATTTTCATCTTTATTTTCAATTACCTGTAATTGAAATTTAGCATTTCCTTTAATTATGAACGTAATAAACCACAATAGTATTAGCAGTACTTGTGATTTTTTTTCACCCATAGAAATCAGAGTCACTTTCATGTCTCATTACAGTAGTTTTGGATATCTTGGAATATTGTTTATAGTCATCACTAATTTGAATTATGGTAGTTAGACTCAGTGCTAGATCTTCTTAAGTGTTAATAAAGAAATGTATATATTAGTTTAGCACAAATGTAAGATTTTTAAAACATATAGACTATTTTTTAAAGTACTGTTAGATTCACACCAAAATGAAGTAGAAGATACAGAGTTCCCATGTCCCTTCCCCCCATATGCATGCGGAGCCTCCTCCACTATGGATATCCTGCACCAGAATGGTACCATTTGTTACCATTGATGAACCAACATTGACAAACCATTGTCACCCAAAGTCCATAGTGTACACTAGGGTTCACTTTTGGTGATGTATATTTTATGCGTTTTGGCATGTACAATGTCACCTATTCACCACTGAAACCACCACCATTGCAAAATCACAACTGAGAAAATTACTACAGTGAAAGAGACCTGACTTAACTAACTCCATCTTGCTTCTAACCTCCATGCTGTCCTTGTTCATTCCTGGGCATAGGCCAAACTAACTTTTGGGAGAAACTTAGTTTACAGTTTAATTTTGAAACAAAGATGATAACAGCCCTTTTTCAAAAAAAGCCTCCTTCCTGTCTGGGGACTTGACTGCCTTCATAGGGCTAACAAATTAGCCACAGGATTAGAAATTACGGTGAAGGAGTCAGGCAGCTGGAGGCTACAAGATTCCAACCCTCCCCAGATCACTCCAGGGGATAACATCACTATTGTAAAACACAAGATCAGCTCTTGAGATATTGTGCAGATCCTGGACTTGATGGATCAGCTGGCACCACCCAGATCAATGAACTGGCTCATCTGGTCTTGTGGTCCCCATCCAGGAACTAACCCAGTGCGAGAGGATGGCCTCACCTCCCCATGATTTCATCTCTGACCTAACCAATCAGCACTCCTGACTCACTGGCCCCCCACCCACCAAATTATCCTTAAAAACTCTGGTCCCTAAATGCTCTGGGAGACTGATGTGAGTAATAATAAAACTCCTGTCTCCCACACAGCCAGCTCTGTGCAAATTACTCTTTATTGCAATTCCGGTCTTGATAAATCAGCTGTCTAGGCAGTGGGCAAGGTGAACCCATTGGGTGGTTACACCATTATAGTATCATACAGAATAGTTTCACTGCCCTAAAAATCTCCAGTGCTCTACCTATTCATCACTTCTTCCCCCTAAACAATGTGGCTTAAAAAAATTGTTTGATTACTACTTTACTATAACAAAAATCCTTATCTCATTTGTGTTTAAAAATTTTGAAAAGGAGTCCATTGGCTTCGCTGGACTCCAAAAGAGTCCAAGGCAGAAATAAGTTTAAAGACACTGTGTTCCTTCCCCCAGTTCCCACATCCTCAGGGGTGGGGTCTCCTCTCTCTTTCCCTTCCAGCATACTACCTTTTTTCCTTCATCTTCTTGGTACATCTCCCATCTCTCCCTTTTTTATGTAAAGCTATTTAACTTTTCCCAGTTTCTCTTTCTAAACTTGCATACTTTATACTGAGATTGAGGAATTTGTGATTTGCAAACAAAAGATTATCTAGTTACCAAGATCCACCCTTCTTGAAGACAGTGGGGATTATACACAGTAATTTTTTCCCTGTGACGTGTTCAAATTAAGAACCAGAGATTAGGCGGGGTATGGTGACTCAAGCCTGTAATCCTAGCTCTTTGGGAGGCCGAGGCTGGTGGATCACCTGAGGTCAGGAGTTTGAAACCAGCCTGGCCAACATGATGAAACATCATCTCTACTAAAAATGCAGAATTAGCCAGGCATGGCGGCGGGTGCCTGTAATCCCAGCTACTCAGGAGGATGAGGCAGGAGAATCACTTGAACCCAGGAGGCAGAGGCTGTAGTGGGCCTAGATCGTGCCACTGCAATCCAGCCTGGGCAACAAGAGCGAAACTCTGTCTCAAGAAAAAAAAAAAAAAAAAAAAAAAGAACAGAAGCCAGACCACTTTGCATTTCACCAATTACATAAGGGATAATGTGGGAAAACTACAGCTAAATGGCACCATATTCCTTCCTAACTTTCTCCAGGGGTATTTTTGTACCTCTTCTAGAGAGGCACCTGGGAGCCAGTGGCTTGCCCATCCTTGAGTTCAGTTCTCCCTCCATCTGGAGTGCCCTTTCCCCACCCCACAGATGGTCTTGTCCATCTGCCTCTTCACTAACACTCTTCTAGAAGGTTTTTGTTTCCTAGCCCTTCAGGCATGGTCTTATTATATCATAATTGTTTGTTTAGTAATACTGGCTAAGATTTATTAAGTATCTGCCATGTGCCAGGCACTTTTTTCCATCATCTCAACAGTGGTTTATTAAATTCTTAACATATGCTGCATCTTACTAGGACGTCGTAAATTTTATCCAATATTCACAACAATTCTAATGATATTAGACTCTTCCCCAGGTCGCAGATAAGGAATCTGAGATCCAAGGAGGTTACACAATATTTCCAAGGTCACACAAACCTGGTCAGCTTGACTTTAAACCTTGTGTCAAAATCTAAAATTGGAACATTAACTTGATGTTTTACAACATTAAGGAATTATTGTTAACTGTTCTTGTGATAATGGTATTATGGGTGTTTTTGAAGTCCTTACCTTTTAGAGGTACACTCAGAAACATTAATGATGAAAAAAATAAAACTCAAGTCAATCAATCAGATCAGACTCTAAGTATTCCATCCATACAAACCCCCAGGATCACAGTGGTCTAGAAAGGGCCAAACCCAGAGGCCAGAGCAGGGTCTTTCCTAATAAGCTTTTGTTATCCAAGATGAGTCCCTTCACCCCTTCCTTCCATAAATGAAGGAGCTGGGCATGCGGCTTTCCATGCACTGTTGAGTTGGTGATTCTCAAGCAGGATAATGGTTACTTACCTCTGTCTTGTGAACAGTTCCATCATCCACGATGGTTCTTTAATAGAGTATAGATTGTAGCCAGGTATGATCCAATTTGCCTGAGTTTAGACATAATTTTAATCAAGAAAATATTCCCTTATATGATGCCAGAAGCCTTGGTATTTAAACTTCTTGTGTTTGTTTGCGTATGCAGTAGAATCTTTTCTTCAAATTAAATATTACACAGAAGCCTAATTTATAAAACCTTTGAAGATAGTTGCCCTGGTTTGAATGAGAGATGAGAATCCCCCAAAATATCACTCTTTAAAAACTCACTTGTCTAATACCACCAGCAAATATTTTAATGATATATAGTTTTCTATTAACTCATTTAATTCTCATATCATCCAAATGAGATGGACCCCATTTGAAAATAAGGAAACGGAGGCATAGAGAGGTTAAGAAAGTTGCCCAGTGTCATACATAGGAAATGTGTGAGCTGAGATTCACGTCTGAGCAGGCTGGCTCTAGAACCTGTCCTCTTAGCAGTTATACTATTCTCTGCTCAATGTGATTACACATTGATCCCCATTAAACTGCAAGCCCCTAGGGAAAGGATGGGAATGTGTGACTTTGTATTCCTAGTGCCCAGCCTAGTGTACAGTTCAGAATAGATATACAGTGAATATTTGTAGAATAAATGAAATTTATTGGACACTTTTCTGGGAGGCTAAATCAAAGCTCATTAAACTTTATGGGCATGAATCGATCATGAAGATTAACCGAAGCCCCTTATTTTAAAGATGAGGACAACTGAAGCCCTGCAAAGGTAAGTGATTTGCCCAAAACCAGTAAGTTATTAGCAGGACTAGAACTAGAACCTAGGTCTCCTGATTAGTGGATACTAAATAATCAATATTATAAAGGAATTAGTTTAATAAATGTTTACATCTCTTCTATCTTGAAGCTGTTCTTTTTCTGGTCATGGGATGTTGATGATTAGGGGAGTGGGAAAATTGTCCTGGTCACAGGAGAGCTGGAGCAGACTCAAGAGGTACACTCCACGGGAGGTCCCTTTGTATCCAAAATACCCTTAAGGGGCACCAGTTGGCAAGCCACAAAGTGTCTACTAGCCAACATTATTCCTACCAAATTGCCTGGTTCTCCCAAGCCTTTTCCTCCCTCAAGCTTGAGCCAGGAGACCACAAAGTATAGCCTCAGCCCTATTCCAGGCCCCACAACAATCAGAACATATTATAATTAAGGAGTCCCAATTCAGTATTCAGGTGACTGGAGTATTAAATCAATGTATGTCTAGTCCTTTGCTAACCTAGTTCTAGGAACTGGGCTTCTTTCTTGTTTTTGAGAACAAGCTCTCATGTATAACCCAATTCTGGACCATATCTTTTTCTTTATTGGGCCTAAGATACAATCTTAGTAGTTGGCTTACTACAAAATGCAGGAATAGAAAACATCTCAGCAGAGGTCAACAATTGATCACAGCATTCTTTCCTGCAGACTCTAGAAGTGACTTCAGGATCTTTCTCTAGGAAGCCACTACACTCAAGAGGAAACCGATTTGCCACAGCTGTATTCCCTTAGAGTCTGGAACTTGCATCATTCTGATTTTCTTCTCCTGAAGAACCAGAGTTCTACCATGGGCCTTGCTGCCTGCCAAGTGACCTTTCTGATGCCGAGCACAGCCTGCACACCTGGGATCGCTGGAGAAGACAGAATGTCCTCCCTGTCTCCCTGCCTCCCTGCCTCCCTGAAGGAGTGATTTAGTAGAGGTCATTGGGTTAAAGCCATAAGAACACATACATCTCACTTAGACTTCAAGGACACAGTATAAGAAGAATAAAAAGAAGAGGTGTTAACTTCTTAAAGCCAGGAAAGGAATTTGAGGAAGACTGTAAGCAGCAATTGAGGACCAGCACAGAGAAAGGAAACTGGAAAGCGAAGGAGACCAGATGGCGGTGGAACAGATCAAGGCAGTGGATGGGTGAGGGATGAGGAAATAATTATGCAATCCATCACACTTCTCTTATTGTTACCAGAAGCTCAGAGTGAAACTTATGATATAAAAATAGTAACTATATTGGCTCTCATCACTAGACTATTTGCTCTCCCCTCCCTTTAGAGGGTTTAGGGTTTTTGTTTTGTTTTGTTTGAATAATATGAGGTGTAGCTAAATATATACGTATTGCATATGTCTTGACTTTTACATTTTCCATTTATAATAATAATGGATCTGTCCTAGCCTTGCTAAAAGCCCATGTGACCTCAGACCTCTATATGGAAGGAGCAATTTTTTAAAGTAGCACGAAATAAAAAGCCAGAAATCTTCTGTTGATCTTCTCTAGGTATAGCTCAAGAAGTCTTCACTGGGAATCGAATTTGTATTGAGCTCTGAATTAAATGCTGTGAAAAACATAAAACGAAAATGGTGACCATGCTGCTTAGGAGCTTAGCACCTTGGAGAGGCTGACTATACAAAAACATAATAGTTCATGTAAAAAGCTGACTCATGCGGGTTATATTTTGTGAGTACTAAACCTCTGTTGTTGTAAGTCATTGAGATTTTGCAGGTCTCCATCACCCTAACCCAGTGATTCTCGCAGTATGGGACCCAGGCCAGCCTCATCAGCATCACCTAAATATTGTTAGAAACAAAAATCTTCAGGTCCCACCTCAGACATACTGAGCCAGAAACTCTGGGGTGGGGCCCAGGAATCCATGTAGTATGTCAGGTGATTCTGGTATGCTGAAGTTTAGAAAATTCCAACCACAATATTCTTTACAATGCTCCACATTTCCCTCTCTTCCACCTCGTATAACACAGGACCAGATCATGTAACTCTACATAATCCAAACTGCAATGGCAGATAGATGAAGAACAGAATTCAAACAGAAGCCACCTTACTGAAGGTCCAAGCTAACAGTTCCCTTTGTAAAAGTTAGACTCAAATATTTATGCAAGAGGTTGTTTAAAATGATAGGAGCTCAAGAGAAGATGGCCTGAAAGACACAAATTCAAAGAAAAGAAAATACCACAATTATTGATCATCTTCCATGTGTTATTCGATCCACCACTTCCTTACCTATTTCCCTACCCCAAACCTATAAAGAAGGCAAAATTATCATTTCCAATTTACAGAGGAAGATATAGAACCTGAAAGCATTCAAGGAACTTTCCCAAGACTCTACAGTTTGTATATGGTAGAGTGGATTTGAAAGCAAATCTGTCTGACCTGACCACAGAGCCTGTGCCCACCACAATCACCTCCATTAAAGAAATGAGCTATTTTGTGAAAGTGCCTCAGAGCTCAGAGGCCTGAGTAATGAGTCAGCCCCATGATCATATTACCAACTCTACCCCTAATTTGTTGGGCGTCACTTCACCATTGTGCCTTTAGGGTTTTTTTTTTTTTTTTTTTTTTTTTTTTTTTTTTGCTTGAGAAATGAGAGATTCTACTACTTACCACCCACTTACTTACCTGGAATGAATTGAGGTATGTAAAACTTGAGAGAACTAAGGATGAAAAGTGTTATAAATAGTATTATTACAAGTAGCAATAAATCAGGTAAAGAATGTGATGTACAAGTTGGAACATAAACTGGAATTAAGTCTCATAAATATAAAATAACCCAAAGCATGTGGTTCTTTGAATTCTGACAGTAAAATGTTTTACCTAAATTTTAAGTTACAGAGGCACCCAAGGAGCCACCTCAGAAAGGCACCCTCTGAGAACACTGGGGTAGGAAAATAACAAGGAACTTTTTTTTTTTTTAGATAGAGTTTTGCTCTGTTGCCCAGGCTGGAGTGCAATGGAACAATCTTGGCTCACTCTAACCTCCGCCTTCCAGGTTCAAGTGATTCTCCTGCCTCAGCCTCCCAAGTAGCTGGGATTACAGGCATGCACTACCATGCCCGGCTAATTTTTGTATTTTTAGTAGAGATGGGGTTTCACCATGTTGGTCAGGCTGGTCTTGAACTCCTGACCTCAGGTGATTCACCCACCTCTGCCTCCCAAAGTGCTGGGATTACAGGCATGACTCACCACGCCTGGCTAAGGAACATTTTTGAAAAGGTGGCTAATGTGGTGTATATGTTTAATGTTTTTAGGAAATATTATAGTAATAAAACTTGACCGGTTACTAGGTGCCTGAGATGGTGTCTAAGCCCTTTACATTGTTTAACTCATTTATTTTCACAACAATTCTATGAAGTAAATCACATTATCCCTTATTTTGAAGATGGGAACATTGAGAAACTGAGTTCACATAACTGTCAAGTGGCAAGCTAGAATAAGAACCTAGGTAGTCTGGCTCTATAATATACAGTCTTTTTTCTTTTTTTTTTTGAGACAGAGTCTTGCTGTGTCGCCCAGGCTGGCGTGCAGTGGTGTGATCTCGGCTGACTGCAAGCTCCATCTCCCGGGTTCACGCCATTCTCCTGCCTCAGTCTCCCAAGTAGCTGGGACTACAGGCGCCTGCTACCATGCCTGGCTAGTTTTTTTTTTTTTTTTTTTTTTTTTTTTTTTGTATTTTTAGTAGAGACGGGGTTTCACCATGTTTGCCAGGATGGTCTCGAACTCCTGACCTTGTGATCTGCCCGCCTCGGCCTCCCAAAGTGCTGGGATTACAGGTGTGAGCCACTGCGCCCGGCCTAGAGTATACAGTCTTAAGCCTAATGTAATGTACTAGGATGCACCTTTTTTTTTTTTTTTTTTTTGAGACAGAGTCTCTGTTGCTCAGACTGGAGTGCAGTGGTGCGGTATCGGCTCACTGCAGCCTCTGCCTGCTGGGTTCAAGCGATTCTCCTGCCTCAGCCTCCTGAGTAGCTGGTACTACAGGTGTGCACCACCACACCTGGCTAGTTTTTGTATTTTTAGTAGAGATGGGGTTTCACCATGTTGGCCAGGCTGGTCTCAAACTCCTGACCTCAAGTGGTCTGCCCACCTTGGCATCCCAAAGTGCCGGGATAACAGGCAGGATGTGTCTATTGATAAGTGATTTTAAAAATCTCTTCCTCTTTTTCCATTAACTTGCTCTGTTTATCCCTCTTCTCTGTTTTTTACCATTATCCCTGGCTCACACTTCTTACACAGAATTCCAGTACTAGTAGGTCAGTGAGTGTTACAATAAGTTATTAATACAACAAAACAAAATACTACTGCAATGATACATGAACTTTGCAATCTTCTCAAATAAAACCATCTAGACAAGAATGTTAATTAAACAGACTTGTGTCAAATAACCCCCAAACAAGAAGCAAGTATTTTGCCTTGGTACATAGCATATCAAAAGGAACAGTATATTTATATCAATTCTTTGTTCTCAGTGATAACTGCTGCTCTCAACAACCTCACACACTTCCTTCCTCTAGCAAGTCTCACTCAATTCCTCTTATCTAAAAACTCTGCCCCAAATTGATGCCTTCTAGATAACTTTTTCAATGTAATTCCATTTCAAAGTATTTTAAAGTTGGTCAAATTCTCAGAAATCAACTACCTTGATCCCATGAGGCCCTGAGAAGTGAGATTTGCTCAACCTGAAGCAACGAGTCAATGCCTATCGCAGCAGGCCAGGCTGTGCCTGCCAGACCTGCCCTGAGATTGCCTGAAACATTCCTGAATGAACAGGACATCTAAGCACGGTCTCATCTCTCCAACAGATTCCAGCGCCAGGCCCAGTTTCACCATTTCCTAGATATGGCATCTTAAGAAATTAAGCAGACATTACTATCAGAAAGAGATTCAAATACAATTATTTGCAAAGGGTGCATGATTGCACACTTAGAAAACCCCAAAAAATTCACTAAAAGGCTATTTACTTTGATAGATAATATTTTATCTCTCCAGATACACAATAAACATACAAAAATTCATCACATTCTCATGTACCAATAATAACCAGTTAAAATGTTTAATTAATTTCTTCCTGAATGGCTACCCAAAATACAAAATACTTACAAATTCAGCAAGAGGGATACATTACTTATATGCTGAGAAAGAAGTCAATTGACTTGGTAGGAGGAGAAATGTTTCTTCTCCTAAATGGAAAAATTAGATGTATAGATTATGCATGATTTTTTACCAAAATAATGTATGTCTTAAATGCGATCCCAATAAAAATCTCAACAAGATTAATAACAATATCCTACAAAATTAAAATAAAATTCATCTGGAAAAACAAATGAGTAAAACTATAAGCAGTATTTTGAAAGAAGTGCACAAGGATAAAGGACTATTTTTGGTGGATAGTAAAATATGATATAAAGCAAAATCAGAACAGTGTTAATCCTAGTACAAAGTAGAGATGCACTAATAGAGCTATATAGAAAGTTTCTATGGTTTGGGTTTTTGTTGTTGTTGTTGTTTTTTGAGACAGAATCTCGCTCTGTCACCCAGGCTGGAGTGCAGTGGCACAGTCTTGGCTCACTGCAACTGTGCCTCCCGGGTTCAAAGATTCTCCCGCCTCAGCCTTTTGAGTAGCTGGGATTACAGGCACATGCCACCATGCCTGGATAATTTTTGTATTTTTAGTAGAGATGGGGTTTCACTACGTTGGCCAGGCTTGTCTTGAACTCCTGACCTGAGTGATATGCCCACCTTGGCCTCCCAAAGTGCTGGGATTACAGGCGTGAGCCACCATGCCCAGTCGAGAAAGTTTGTTATGCAAGAATGTAATATGATATGGAAACTTAAACTATTTTATAAATGGTGGTGTACTATCTGGTTAGAAAATGGGGGAGAGAGATAAACCTAAGTCCATGCTTTACTTACACAAAAACCCAAATGAGTTCCAAATGCTGTTAAGAATTAAAGGGGCCAGTTTTTATAACAGTACCATGCTGTTTTGGTGACTATGGTCTTATAGTATAGTTTGAAATCAGGTAGTGTGATACCTCCAGATTTGTTCTTTCTGCCTAGTCTTACTTTGGCTCTTTTTTGGTTCCACATGAATTTTAGGATTTTTTTTTCTAGTTCTGTCACATAGACTAATGGAACAGAACAGAGAACACAGAAATAAATCCAAATACTTAGAGCCAACTGACCTTCAACAAAGCAAGCAAAAACATAAAGAAGGGAAAGGACACCCTATTCAACAAATAGTGCTGGGATGGTTGGCTAGCCACATGAAGGAGAATGAAACTGGATCCTCATCTCTCACCGTATACAAAAATCAACTCAAGATGGATCAAGGACTTAAATCTAAGAGCTGAAACTATAAAAATTCTAGAAGATAACATCAGAAAAACCCTTCTAGACATTGGCTTATACAAGGATTTCATGACCCAACACCCAAAAGCAAATGCAATAAAAACAAAGATAAATAGCTGGGACTTAATTAAACTAAAGAGCTTTTGCATGGCAAAAGGAACAGTCAGCAGAATAAACAGACAACCCACAGAGTGGGAGAAAATCTTCATAATCTATACATCTGACAAGAGACTAATATCTAGAATCTACAACGCACTCAAACAAATTAGTAAGGAAAAAACAATCCCATCAAAAAGTGAGCTAAGGTCATGAATAGGCAATTCTTAAAAGAAGGTATACAAATGGCCAAAAAACATATGAAAAAATGCTCAACATCACTAATGATCAGGGAAATGCAAATTCAAACTACAATGCGATACCACCACACTCCTGCAAGAATGGCCATAATTTAAAAATCAAAAACTAGTAGATGTTGGCGTGGATGTGGCAAAAAGGGAACACTTCTACACTGCTGGTGGGAATGTAAGTTAGTACAACCACTATGGAAAACAGTGTGAAGATTCCTTAAAGAACTAAGAGTAGAACTACTCTTTGATCCAGTAATCCCACTACTAGGTTATCTGCCCAGAGGAAAAGAAGTCACTATACGGAAGAGATACTTGCACATGCATATTTACAGCAGCATAATTTGCAATTGCAAAAATGTGGAACCAACCCAAATGCCCATGAATCAAAAAGTTGATAAAGACCCTATGGTATACATGTATACAATGGAATACTATTCAGCCATAAAAAGGAACAAATTAATGGCATTCGCAGCAACCTGGATGGGATTGGAGACTATTATTCTAAGTGAAGTAACTCAGGGATGGAAAACCAAACATCGTATGTTCTCACTCATAAGTAAGTGGGAGCTAAGCTATGAGGAAGCAAAGGCATAAGAATGGTATAATGGACTCGGAGGACTCAGGGGGAAGGGGTGGGAAGGGGGTGAAGGATAAAAGGCTACAAATTGTATTCAGTGTATACTGCTCAGGTGATGGGTGCACCAAAATCTCACAAATCACCACTAAAGAACTTACTCGTGTAGCCAAATATCACGTGTTCCTCAAAAACCTGTGGGAATAAATAATAATAATAATAATAATAATAATAATAATAAAAAAGAATTAAAGGGGCCAGGCATGGTGGCTTATGCCTGTAGCCCCAGCACTTTGGGAGGTGGAGTCAGGAGGATCACTTGAGCCCAGGAGTTCCAGACCAGCCTGGAGGCTGAGATGGGAAGATTATTTGAGGTCCGAAATTTGAGACCAGCCTGGGCAACATAGCAAGATCCATCTCTGCAAAAAAATAAAAATAAATTAGCCAGATGTCGTGGCTGTGCCTAGTGTCTCAGCTACTTGGGAAGCTGAGGTGGGAGGATCACTTGAGCCTGGGAGGTCAAGGCTGCAGTGAGCCTTGATTACACCACTGCACTCCAGCCTGGGTGATGGAGCAAGACCCTGTTTTGGGGAAAAAAAAAAAAAAGGAAACAAAAAGGGAAAGAAAGAAAGAAAGAAAGAAAGAAAGAAAGAAAGAAAGAAAGAAAGAAAGAGGTTCTCTTAATTTTTTTTAATTATAAATATTAAAATGAGAAGGCAAATAGACTAAGAAAAAATCAGTGAACGTGACAAATTGTCATGTTTAAATTATCTTTACAATATAAAACACCAGGTCAAGTCAATTTTTAAATGATATTGATATATTACCGAAATAAATTATATAAAGAACTCTGACACATAGACAAGAACATAATAAGACCTTAGTGGATAATTAGGCAAAGGACAAAACACAGATAATTCAAATAAGAAGAAATACAATTAATAAACAAGTATATGGAAAAATATTAACATCACTATTAATCAAAGACATGCAAATTAAAGCAACAATGGAGCACCATTTTCCAGCTGTAAAATTAACAAATTAACAAACATTTTTTTCCACTAAAAATACTCAGTATTGGTGAGGTTATAATGAAGTTGTACAGGCATGTATTTCTGATAGCAGTGTAAAGGAATATAGACACTTTAAGCCATAAAAGTGTAATTCACTTTGTGTTAAAAAAATAGTTCAAAAAAAAAAAAGGAAGAAAAACTAGAAGCACAAAGGTGTTTACAGTAGTGTTGTATTTTTCAGTAACAACCCCCTGACCTGCTGCTTCCTTACCTTGAGGCCATGTCAGTGTTACTTCCCTGTGCATGCCTATCACTGGCATGTCCTCGACTGCTGGCACAGGACCTGCCACATGGTAGGTCCTTAATAATTATTTGTTGAATGAATGAATGAATCAAACGAATCCATCTTAAACAGTATCAGATTGCCATAGTATGGTTCTTGATGAAATATGAACCTATTAATTTGCTAATTATGAAAATCATGTTGCAACTTGGAAAAGGCTTCAGGGTAGTAGAGCAAAGTGGGGGAAAAACAGAATACATAATTGTACATATATTATGATTGTAACTAGATAGCAGTTGTCGGCACATGGACAAACCCTGGAAGATAATATGTAAATTTAATAATGTTTTTGTTGGAATCATGACATTATGGATGTTTCAGACTTTTTCTTTTTCTTTTTTTTAAAGCATATTAATTTTTCTCTTTTTACAATTATAAAAAAAGGCAGAGGAAAATATTCACTGGCTTTAGAGTCAGAATAGTTGAGTATCAGTCCTGGCTCTACTATTTAATAGTTTTGTGACCTTGGACAAATTACTGGAACTCTGTGAGCCTCAGTTTCTTCATCTATTAAATGGGAACTATAATAGCTACCTCTCAGAGCTGTTGTGAGGTGTAAGTGACCTAATGCATGTGAAAGGATTTTATAAGCAATAAAGTGCTATATAAATGTAAGACGCCATTATTAAAGTAGCCACTGTTTTCACAACTTGATCTCAGCCAAAAGGCTGAGAAGCAATAGTAACCACTGTTTCCTAAGAAAAATAAGCTTTTTATTTCTTCTAAATTGTTTACGTTTAGTAATTTACATACAATGCAAAAATAATTTTGAAGTCATTGAAACACACACCATGAAAACTGCGTTTCACAAGCTGATACTAAACAAGCCCTAAACACAGCCCACCAGCCAGCAGTGGACTTCTAACTGGGTAACAAAAAGGATCTAAGAGATTCTGGGAATGAATGGCAAATGCACCCAAAGTGAAAAGGTTTCCCTGGGTAATTAAGTCACAGAAAATCTATCACCAACTGTATTAGTCCGTTCTCACACTGCTATAAAGAACTGCCTGAGGCTGGGTAATTTATAAAGAAAAGTTCCCTCAGGAAACTTACAATCATGGGAGAAGGGGAAGCAAACACATCCTCCTTCATGTGATGGCAGGATGGAGAAGTGCCAAGCAAAGAGGGAAAAGCCCCTTATAAAACCATCAGAGCTCACGGGAACTCACTATCTCGCAGGAAGAGCAGCGCGGGGGTAACCATCCCTCATGATTTAATTACCTTTCACCATGTCCCTCCTATGACGTGTGGGGATTATGGGAACTGGGAACTACAATTTGAGATGAGATTTGGGTGAGGACACAGTCAAACCGTATCACCGGCTTTCAAATGTTAATTATTTTATTATTTCAAAACTCAAAAAATATATAAAAGGAAAAAGAGAAAAAACTACCCTTCCATTCTTGTCCCTAATCACCTAGTGCCCTTTCTCCCAGATGGCTACTATTATTTGTCCTATATGTGTCCTCCTAGGATTTATTAGGTGTCCTTCTAGGTGTCATTCTTTATGCACATGTAGACAAACATAAATGCGTTACTTTTTCCTGTTAAAAAAATTAACAACACATCTTGGTGCTATGTACCTACTAGTATGTAAACCACTTCCCTATTCTTTCTTTTTTTTTTTTTTTTTTTTTTTGAAGCTGTGTTCCATTCATTGAATGAATGTACCTTTATTTAGTGCATTTTATCAGTCCTCTTCGAATAAAGGAACATCTAGGCTGTTTCCAGTCATTTGCTATGCCCTCTGAGGAAGGAAGTTTCATTTTGCCCTAAGCAGTGACAACTAGGCAGGAAGGGAGCGTCTCTCCAGTGCAATCCCTCTGAGAGATCCCATTGCTTGCTTCTCTTCTGATCCATGAGACAGGCTTTTGGAATCTCCTCAGTTATTTTTCTCAGCCTCACTCAGAACTACATGATTGGAGGGATGTACCTCAGTCTTTTTCTTAAAAGTCATTATCATGTTGTGTTTAAGACTCTGAAGCTAGACTACCTGGGTCCAAGAGCTGGTTCTTCCCACTTACTATTCAGATTTTCTCTGCCTCAGAGTGGGGATAATCACAGTGCACCCCTCGCCAGGTTTCACATGACTTAGTGAGTTATTATGTGCACCGTAATATAAGTTATTATGACATCCTTCATCTTTTGGATGCTATTCGGTTAGGAGGATCCACCAAAGCAAATAAAAGGCATCTTAATCTCAAGAAATTATGCCCTAAATATTCCAAGTATGGTCATGGACCAACAGTATCCCCTGAGAACTTGTGAGAACTGCAAACCTACCAAATCAGAAACTCTGAGGGCAGGACTTATCAATCTATGTTTTAACAAACCTTCTAGGTCATTCTGTTGCACACTATAGTTTAAGAATTATTGCTCTAAAATATAAGGATTGGCAGGGAAAGTGGTTTTTAAACATATTCAGATCATGGAACACCTGAAAATCATGTCACCATGAATTGGTGCCATAGAATTCCTTGCATTTCACTAGTAGAAAAATATCCCTATATTATATGTATGCTGTTCTCTGCATCTCAAAATATACATATGAAATTGTTTTCTCTTAAATCACATTTCTAAAGTTTTCTCTTAACATTTGTTTGCTATGAGTTCAGTAGCACTGCTAAATTAAATATCAGCAGGTCTCAATATTTTATTTAAAGGTAGAAAGGAGAAAAATTCAAAACAAAATATTCTGGTAAACTCATTCTAAATTACAAAATGGGATTAGAACACCATGACTTAACTTTAGCCATTTTTTTCTTTTCTTTTCTTTTAAATTTTATTATTTTTTGAGACAGTGTCTCACTCTGTCACCCAGGCTGGAGTACAGTGATCCAATATCGGCTCACTGCAATTTCCACCTCCCATTCTCAAGGAATCCTCCCACCTCAGCTTCCTGAGTAGCTGGTACTACAGGTGCATGTCACCACGCCCAACTAATTTTTTTTTTTTTATGAGAAATGGGGTTTCACCATGTTGCCCAGGCTGGTCTTGAACTCCTGGGCTCAAGTAATCTGCCCACCTCAGCCTTCCAAAGTGCTGGAAGTAAAGGCGTGAGCTACTAATCCTGGCCATTTTTTTTTCATTCATTTATTAATTCGGCACACATGTACTAAGTATTGACTACATGTCAAAGACAGCTAAGCACTTGGAATGTTGGTGCAAACAAGACAAGCAGGGGGAAGATATTACCTGTCCATAGATCTATCATAGGATCTATCCACAGAAAGTAACAGTCCACTTGTACTATACTCATGTTTCCATGGTATTAGGCAGACCTTCCAGAAAAAAACAAGCCATTACTGTTCCTACTCTTCCTGGGTCCAGCAAAATGGTTTCCCCGATAAAGAAATGCTGCTATCCTACAGCATAAATCAAAGATGTCAAATCGGTCTGAGGTTAATTTCAGCCAGTTGGTAAGGCCTCCTTGGAACATTACTTTGAGAGGGATTCTCAGAAGATATCCTGGCTGGGCAGGAAAGAGTGCTGTGATGAACAGTCATACCCAAGAAAGAAGGTAGTACCAAGATAAAGGTCTTTCATTTGCATCCCTTGGATAGTTCAGCCTTCCTTTTCCTTTGGGATATGGGAGGCTTTTTCTCAGCATTTCTTGGATTACGAAATCAGTCCCCTCACCTCTGCCTGAGGCTATCAATATTCCCTTTCTCTTTTCCTTTGTACTTACCAATGACTTCAAGAGCCACTGGGAATGGCCTGGCAAAATTCAGAGTCAGTGAACAGTGGTTTCCTGATGTCAAATACATTAGCATGGAAGATAATCTCTGTGGTGTTTGGGCTGAGGTCCAAGTGCCCAGCCCTAATGCTTTCTTCCACTGGCTTTGAGACACCTGGCTTGCTCCTAAGCATGAAGCAGCAAGATTTGTATTTCTGAATGAGAGAGCATATGCTTTCTCCTTTGCTATTTGGCTTGTGTTACATAAATGTGAATAAATGGTCCTTTACCTTCCACCTCCATGTAAACCACCCTCTCAGAATAAACGTAAAGAAGAGTCACACTGCAAGCTTTATGCAAGAGAACACAAGAGAAGACAAAGTGGGCAATGTAGTCAAGAATCCACTGTTGGGCTTGTTCTCCATTTGCTTTACAATTAAAAGGGTGCATATGACATTTCTAGATAACTCCTTATTTGCTTACATGCCTCTCCTATAAGAAAATCATAAATCCCTATTTAGGATCCGTTACACTCATAGCTGTAGGGAAGTTTTATCAGCTCAATCTGGATCATATGGTCAGCTAGAGTCGTAACTTGGAATGTATGATGCAGAAAACCTGTTCCATGATTTAAGAAATAACAAGGACCCTGGATCTCTAAGTCTGAAGGTCAAAACTTTTGTTTCCTAACCAATTTCCTTCAAGAAGATCCAATATGCAACATTCCTAGGAGATTCTTCATTAACTCCACTGAGAGTAAATGGAGATTGTATTTATCCTGATTTGCTCAAGACATCTAGAAATCATTTTTTCCAAAAATGTTATTTTATTTCCCTTTCCTCATATTTTGCCTCTTTATTGAAATCCAAAAACGTTCACAATACTCACTCGTCATTTGATTGTTTTTAGGTGCCCTTTGGATCTCCATTTGGCTTTCCTGTCTAAATATTTCTGGTTTTTAATTACTTTTTTTTTAAGTATCAAATATACTGTTTTTAAGATCTTATTTTACTTTTCTTTCTGGTCATGAAAAAGTACATATATGTTCTGGAGTTATCTAATTCTAAACCCCACCACGAAATCATGCTTTACACTTTTCGTAAAGTTGTAAACAAGGAATTAAATCAATCTTCCCTCCAAGATAATGAACTGTAAAACTATTAGGTCTTCACTTGGTTGATTCTAATTTTATGCCATCTGATTAAAAGATGAACAACTCTCAGTTACTCCCTAGTAACAATGGATAGGAAGAGCAGTCTATATTACATTAAATTATAAATTGCTTTTTAAAAAAATATTATTTTTAGAGACAGAGTCTTACTTTGTCACTCAGGCTGGAGTGCAGTGTCATGACTGTAGTGCATGATGGCCTTGAATTCCTGGGCTCAAGCGATCCTCCTGCTTCAGCCTCCTGAGTAGCTGGGACTGCAGGCACACGCCACCATGCCTGGCTGTAGATTGCTATTTTTATAACATCAGTTTCCTCCATCACCAAATGTGTACACAAAGGTAACACTGTAGAGTAAAACTGATCGATGAATGCTTACTCTCTTGTTTTTCTTCCCATCTTCTTTCAGAAGAAAAACAAAGAAAAAAAGAGAGTAAAGCGGAAGGAACGTGGCTCCGCTGACACGTTAATTTTGGACTTTAGCTTCCAGAACTGTGAGAGAATGCCTTTCTGTTGTTTTTGTTTTTAAAGAGAGAGAGAGACTAAAGGATGAACATCAAAAAAATGGGAAAATGCCATGAAGAGTAAATGCCCTGGAGAATAAAAAATTGGCTTTGGTTGGGACTTTCAAGATTGTGGACAAAAAAATGTAAGCCATGTCCATTCATTGGCTCTGAGCACAGTTTTTTTTACAGCCAGTCATAAAAGGGAAAGTAAAGGTTCATTGTGAAACAGTTGGCACATATTTAACAAAGGTAAGACAAGCTGGCACCACTATAATTTATACTTATTAGTCTTAGATGGTGAGCCTATGGTGGAGGGCACAGCTAATAAAGAACTTCAAAAGAAGAGAGAACAAATGATGAAGCTTAGTGTGAGTAGTTCACAATTTCAACTATGGTGAAACTAAATTCTACTTGCAAAGATTAGAAAATATCACTATTAGCACATATAAATAGCCCAACCATTCTATACATGAATACAGATTTCACACAATGAGTTTTGCCATAAAAAAAGACCCTGTTATCACTGCACTATTTAACTTTTAAAAGAAGTGAAATGGCAGCTCTTGAAAGCACTTAAGAGAGGTTATCTGTCAAATCTTCACTTGTAAAGATTTTCCTTGTGAAGAAAGAGAATAACTGGATCTCTTTGCCTTGTAATGACCTTCCATATTTCTAAAAATGAGAATTAAGTGACTCCTTCATCTCTACCTTTACAGGTAAAACAATTCCATCCCCATCAGCTTTTTCTTGAAGCACCCATTTCCATCTCCATGGTCATTTGGTTACTTTTCTCTGGATCTCCTCCCTGCTCCCACTTTTCTCTTAAAATAAGAAAAGTAGTTAAGTTTCACTAAAACTCTTTCAAGCCTCACCCAGAAGCATTTCCACTTCTTCCCCTAGTGTACTTTTCTTTGGCGTGGGCAGTTTCATAACAAAATAAAATTAGACAATTTTAAATTCCTGAGAGAACAGATTTGAACACAAATCAAAGATGACAACTCATCCTCCAACATCATAATAATACCAAGTTCTCCATTAAGTGTATGGAGGGTCTGCAAACCACATGAGCTCATCCTAGCAAACATGCTGTTTACCTGTGAACCAGCAGCTTTACCATGAGTCAGGCTCTCTGCTCCTCTTAGGTTTTGGCCAAAGAGCTTACAGTGTAATACACAATATAGAAGGGAAGGAAAGCAAAACATTGTGATTAGAACACTTAAATCTGCTTGGTTTTGGTGCATTACATTAATTGTGAGAATGCTGAATGAGTCCAACTCTTTCTGAGACCCCAGATATCAAAGAGAATTCAGTTAAGGGAAATTGTTTGAAGAGTAGTAACCATACTATCCTTCACCAAAAGTTCTGTGAAATGTGAGTCCTGGCACACTTATTTCTGTCATTGTTAGGCACATTTCACATGTCATGGAAATCTGCGAAAAACTGTATATGTGACCATTTGAAATCTGTCTGGACTAGCATTTTGTTGTAGGATAGCAGATTGTGCCATGGCACAAACTGAAGGAATGTCTTAATGCTATTTACTAGTGCCACAATGGTTACATCAGTGAAATCCCTCAAAAGTGATGAAATAAATATACACCAACTGTAAAGTGCTTGGTAGTCAAACTAAAACAGAGACTTTATTTTGTTTAACCAGAGGGACTACACTTCAGACCTAAAAGAAGTGCCATAAATACAACGTTCATAAACCCCTATCTCTGTTTTTGGCCCATGTTGTTCAGCACTTTGTTGCTCAAAGTGTGGTCTCCAAATCAGCAGCATAGGCACAACCTGGGGGCTTGATAGAAATGCAGAATCTCTAGTCCCATCTCAGACGAGGTTTTAAATTAGCTAAAAACACTAATTTAACAAAAAATATAGGGCAGCTGCAACTCCGTTGGACAGCCATCAGCAAAGCCTGCTTTCTGTCTTTAGATTCATAGCGTGGCCTATTCCACCGTTTCACCCAAGCACTAAGGCAAGGGAAGAACAAATAGTTAAAGGAGTGCCTTCAGTGTCCTACCTTGTCTGGTGAAGGATCTCTCTAGAAGCAGCTTTTTTTTTTTTTAATTTCATATGCTTTCCTGCTACTTAGAATTTTTTAAAATTTCAAAGGAGAACCACGTGCTCTAAGATTAACAGCTATTCTTTATTATAATTAATTTACTGAAATAGATTATTTAATTCCATAGTCATCCTAAGGAGATTTTGAACACAACCGGGAGAGTGAGCAAACTATTGGTGGACTCACCAAAGATCATTCTGTCCTGCAACTCATAAAAAAATGAACCTTAAAAGATAGGGGAGGGCTGGGTGCAGTGGCTCACGCCTGTAATCGCAACACTTTGGGAGGCTGAGGCGGGTGGATCACGAGATCAGGACATCGAGACCATCCTGGCAAACACGGTGAAACCCCTTCTGTACTAAAAAATACAGAAAATTAGCTGGGCGTGGTAGCACATGCCTGTAGTCCCAGCTATTAGGGAGGCTGAGGCAGGAGGTTGCAGTGAGCAGAGATTGCGCCACTGCACTCCAGCCTGGGCAACCTAGCGAGACTCTGTCTGAAATAAATAAAAATAATAAACACATTTAAGAAAGATAAAGGAGGGGGGAATATTCTATTACCAAAAGTTCTTGGAATCTTTTCTCATCTGTTCAAATTAACGCAGGAATGGAATTGTGGGGATCTAACTTGAGGTGAATTGCTTTTCTTTTGCAAAGACGTCCAAACAAGTCTGTGGTTTAGTCTTCCATGATGTCAAGCACTTAGCAAAACTTCCCTGGGTGAGGATTTTAGGAGTGGAGGCATGGGTTCTGATGGAGGAAGGGTAGATTTCCAAAGTTTGGTTTCAAAGGATATGGGAAATTATTTCTCACAATTCTAGATCATTTTCATTGGGGACGAAACAGAAATTGGTGGTCATTCTTGCTGGTTCGGCAACGTATCCTTCTCTAGAAAGTACTTAGATATTTTCAGGCATTTTAAGGAATCATTTATAAATGGGTTGTTATGTTTTCCCTTTTTTGTTTTTTCAGCCTACCATATGTGTGGCAGTATCTTCAGAGGATAGTCTGTAAGACAAGCACTGTAAATGATTCCTTACAGTAGTGTTTCTTAAAATCTGGACCAGATGTCATCTGTACCAGAATCACCTGGAATGCTTGTTAAAATAAAGAAATGTGGGTTTCACTCCAAATCTACTAAACTAGAATACATAGGAGTTGCATTTTAGAATCTCCCTTTTTAGCAAGCTCCTGGGTGATTTTTGCATGTGTGAATTCCTGCTTCCAGTTTAAAATCAGTTGAATTTTGGACTATGAGAGTACTCCAGCCTGCATAGGCTACTACTACCTCCAACATTTAGCTAGGGGTATGAGTAAGCCTGAGGTGTCTTACTGTCCTAGAAAATTCAAACCCAGCCCAGGTTGTTTCTGCATATAAGTGCATTAGGGGAAGGAACAAAGTGTACCAGTAGACACTTTGGTAAATTGAAATGCTCCCCTGGTGACTTAAATTGTAGCTTGGTGGATCTCTAATCCAGATCCTCTCTGCCCAGTTAAAAGATGTTTTTATACCAGCTATCTCCAAACTGTGAGAATGGAACAATCACTGCAGGATAAGAAGTGGTATTCCAGCTAGATAATTGTAGAGACTCCTCAAGTTTCACCCTAGTAGACCACCTTGGAACATATAGCTTTCCCAGTAGGTATCTGATTAGTCCATGTTTGAACTTACCTTGCAGCTGATTGATTACATCTTGTGTTGTTTTAGAATTTGTAATGCCACCAAAATTATGCTCCCAATTCTTGGTTTGTACACTAATAAATGGTTAAGTTAAAATTTTCCATCCGGGTAAGTAGTAGAAGCTGTGGTTGAGTGTGCCTATTCACCAACCTCTAAATTCACTGTGTTTTTGTCACATTATAGGTGTTGGGTTGTTTTTTGTTTTTGTTTTTTGTTTTTATCTTTCCCTGGTAGAAAGGGAACATTCATACGAACAGTACAATAAGAAGGTGGTCCAGAAAGAGAACCATCACAATAATCAGTATTTATAAGTACTGATGCACATTTTAATTTAAGTTTCAAAGACAAGTGAATTATCCAGTACACGCTTTAAGCAACATGTATAGCAAAAGAGTTTTCCTTCAATTATCTGTTTCTTATCGACATAAATTCAGTCTTCCACTGAAATAAGCAATGACATAACAGATTTTTGGCAGGGTTTTCCCACCAACCCATATACTCCAGCCCAGATTCATAAGCCATCGTCTGGACACCTACATATTATGATTAATAGCCAACAGTCTCATGTTTCACTTAATGTGAGATTTCCTCTTTGAGGTCCTGTATTTAAAAAAAAATACACAAAGAATTAAGTTTCACTTCAAAGGAGCAATAAAAGAAATGTTATGCTTGGCCCAAGATCTAAATGATTTCCATCCTCGTGAAAAGCAGACAGCCATAGGTGTATGACCAGGGATTGATTCAGATTCCTAATATGTGGTCATCAATTCCTTTTCCCTAAAATGACCCTATAAATGACTTACAACTAACAAAACTCAGAATGAAGTAAGCTTGGCCTTTGGATGACAGGAAGTGAGTATACCTGAACTTTGAGTGACGTGTAGCCACTCTCGCTTACATTTTTAACCCTTTGTTCTTCAAATGTCATTGATATGTAAAGCAGATATTTATTCAGATGACTCAAAAAATTATTAGCCCAATGAACTACCTATTTAGTGTTTGGTGTTTGTTGATCTGAAGTGTCCATACACTTGGCCAATTTATTTTGAATGTTTTAACAAAGCTTTGTGTGTTCAAGTGACAAAAAGGCAAATCGTGTATGACAGCAAGTCAGAGGTAGGGGAAAAAATGGCTGTTTTCAATGTGAGTTTCGTGAAGCATGCTTTCATGGTCAGGTAGAAGTGAAGAAGTTGCTGCTTGAGCATTCATGAAGCCCTGTGGAGACAAGAGGCACCCTTATTCCAAAGTTCATATTGCTCCCAGCAGAGGTGTGCAGTTCTCATTGATCATCAGTTTACGAAATTACTAAGAGCTTGTTTGCCCTTAATTTCCAAGATTAGTAGGAAATATCATCAAAGATTATCATTATTTAATAGATCGAAAATACAGTACTTTTGAAATAAGTTGAGTGATTTGACTCAAGTTATGTAATAATTACATGCTGAAGCTAGATTAAAACTCAGAATATAAAGAGGCCTGGGAAGTGTGTTCTCTGGGCCCATACCTTATCTAACATAACAATCTAACAAGAATCCTATGAGGTAGGTTTTCTTATATCCATTTTACAGGTGAAGAAACAGAGATTTGGTTTAGGTAATTTGGCTATCTTTACAGCATTGGAAAATGTAAGAGCCAGGAATTAAACACAAGCCTCCTTATTAAAAGCTCATGCATGTTAACCTCTAAATCTTCCCAAAGTGTAATGAGCACAGCACATCACTAGCTGACATGTGGAAGAAAACTTCTTCAGTTGTGCAGTAGTTCTCAAACTTTATTATTTTTTTTTTTTTTTTAGGACAGAGTCTCACTCTGCCACCCAAGCTGAAGTGCAGTGGCACAATCTCAGCTCACCGCAGCCTTGAACTCTCAGGTTCAAGCGATCTTTCCACCTCAGCCTTCTGAGTAGCTGGGACCACAAGCACACACCACCATACTTGGTTAATTTTGTATTTTTTGCAGAGATGAGATTTCATCATGTTGCTTAGGCTAGTCTAGAACTCCTGGGCTCAAGCAATCCACCCACCTCGGTCTCCCAAAATGCTGGGATTACAGGTATGAGCCACAAGGCTCAGACTCAAACTACTTTGAGTGAGAATCAACTGTGAAGCTTATTAAAGCGCTTTCCTCCCCAGGAGCTTCTGAGTCAGTGCTGCCCAGGTGATTCTGGAGCAAGTTCTGATGGTCTCACGCTAGGGATGAAAATTTAATTAGCACTATGAGCCCAATTCACAGGCATTTTCCTCTTTAAATAAACTTAAGACTTGGGTAATGGGTACACTAAAAGCCCAGACTTGACCCCTTGACATGTATGGAATATATACATGTAAGAAATCTGCACTTGTGCCCCCTGAATATATAAAATAAATTTTAAAGTTTTTAAATAAACTTGAGTGAAAAAGTGGGTGGGTTAAACCCACACACATTAACACTATTTTTTAAATTTAACTTTATTTAAAGAGGCAAACAGTAAGGAAATAACAGTAGCAGTGATGGCAGATCTGCCAGTCTGGGGAGGTGGTCTATGATAACTGACAGTCGGGAAACACAGTAACTCACTGTTCTGAGATTGAAAGGAAAGAAACATACCTCTGTCCATATATAGGCATAAGCTGGTGAGCAAAGACCTGTCTGGAATCTCAGGGACTCTCTGCTGTTTCATAGCCTGATTCTGGCGCTGGGGACATGATGGAGATGAGGGCACAAGAAAGATCACTGGAGTCCGGACAGCCAGACCTTCTTCTCACTTAGCCAAAGGCACAAAGAAGCACCCCCTACACCACGGTGGTTCAGTTGCACAGAGGAACATCACACAGCTTGTTCAGCTCCTCGTGGGTTTTGAGGGTTCCTGAACTTTGGGGTCACAGACCCCTTTGATAATTAATGAAAGCTTTGTACCCTTTCCCTAGAAAAATGCGCTTATACACAGAAAACAAGTCCCATAACATTTCAGGGGATTCTCAGGCTCCTTGAAATTCAATCTCAGACTCCAATTTAAAAATCTCTTCTTTATGTGAAAACAGAACATTTCAGCTCATGGCAAGTTCTATTAATTTCATTCGCTACTGATTAATATTGAATTTTGTTTGAATTCACCTTATCCCCCACTGAGTAAAATATCTTTTAAACAGGAATTCTTCATCTGGAGTTCATAGTTCCCACTGGGGTGGAACTGGGGAGGCAGAGGTTGGAGGGGTCCATGGATCCCTCAACACCACAAGAAATAATCAGATGTTGGTACAGTTTTCTGGTAAGCACTTTGATCAGAATGTCAGAGAAGCTTACCACTAAAAACCAGTTTTTAAAATACATCTTTTTAAAAACCTTTTAAAAAATTTTTAGAAACCTACAATAAAATGCAGAAAACAGAAAACCCCCCACTAAACCAAAGTCTGGCTTAGTGAATTATTATTGAGGCAGGAGAATAGGGTCTGGAAGGAGGGAACCTAAGGTCAATTCACACTGACTTCCTCTCAATCAAAAGGAAAACCCCAACTTTCCATGCCCAAGTAACAAAAGGACCAGCGGCTACTCCCTTTGCAACACCCCCTGCTTTTTTCTGCATGGCAGATGAAAAATTAAAAATACCTTTGATTGTCCCCTTCTGCAACCAATCGGGCTGGTCACCGGCCAAGTCTTCATTTGCATAGGAGTATAACTATGTAACTTCACTTCAGCCTCTGATAGGTCACCTTCTGCAACCAATCAGACATTTGCCTAGGGTGTAACTTTGTAACTTCAGCCTCTGATTGGTCCCCTCCCACAGCCAATCAGACTGATAACAGGCCACTACTTTATTTACATAGGATGTATACCACATAACTAATGGGAAACATCTAGAGGGCATTTAAATCCCAGAAAATTCTGTAACTGGCCCAGCCCACTCCCACCCTGTGGAGTGTGCTTTCATTTTCAATACATCTCTGTTTTTGTTGTTTCATTTTTTCCTTGCTTTGCTCGTGCATTTTGCCCAATTCTGTGTTCAAAGTGCCAAGAACTTGGGCACCCTCCACTGGTAACATTATCGGGGTGACATCCTGTAACCACCAAAGTCAAGAAACAGAACTTTGCCAGCCACCAGCAGCTCTTCTCTGTGCCTCATTCCAATCACAGGCTCCTCCCTCTTTCCAGAAGTAACTACTATCCTAAGACTAAAAGTAATCATGTCCTAATAATATTTTGCTTGAATCGCAAATGCTATGTTACCAAATAGGCTTTATTATTTTAATATCTTATATTAAAACTTTGTGATTCAATAATAATAATAAAAGTAATCATGTCCTTGCAATTCTTTATGGTTTTATCACCCAAGTGTGCATCCTGAGACACTGTGGTTAATTCCTGCCCATTCTTTAACATTTGAGATACATTTTCCATTTCTTTTAATCTACGTGTTATCTTCCAACCCTTGTTTTAATTATTATTTTTACTGTGTATATTTAAGGTGTAGAATATGATGTTTTGATATATTTATCTTGATATACATATACATCGTGATCACAACAGTCAAGGAAGTTAACATACCAAGCACCTCATATAGTTACCTTTCCCCTTTTATCTTTTTTTTTGTGGTAAGAGAAGCTAAAATCTATGCTCTTGGCAAATTACTAGTATATAATATTCTTGACTGTAGTTCTCATGTTGTACATTATCTCTAGACTTCTTCATCCTTCATAATTGCAACTTTATACCTTTTGACCAACACCTCCCCATTGCTCCCCTCTTCTCTCCTCCCTGCCCTGCTAACCACCTTTCTACTCCCTGTTTCTATGTATTCGATCCACTTTTGTCTGTTTCACATATAAGATCATGTAGTATTTATCTTTCTGTGTTTGGCTTGTTTCACTTAGCATAATGTTCTCATAGGTTCATCCATATTGTTGTAAATGGCAGGATTTTCTTAATTTTTAAGGCTGAAAAATATTCCATTGTATATATAAATATAATTTCTTTATCCACGTGTGCATTGATGGGTGCTTTGTTCCATACCTTGGCTATTGTGAATAATGCTGTAATAAACATGGGAGTGCAGATATTTTTACAAGGTGGTGATTTCTTTCCTTTGGGTATATACGGAGAAGGATTGCTGGGTCATATGGTAGTTCTATTTTTAATTTCTTTAGGAGCCTCCATAGTGTTTCCATAATGGTTGCACCAATCTGCATTCTCACCAACAGTATACAAGAGTTTCCTTTTCTCCATATCTTCCCCAACTCTTATTTCTTGTCTTTTTGATATTAGCCATCCCAACAGGTGTAAGATGGTATCTCTGTGGTTTTGATTTGCATTTCCCCAATGATTAGTGATGTTAAACATCTTTTCATATGCATGTTGGCCATTTGTTATGTCTTCTTTTTAGAAAATGTCTAGTCAAGTCCTTTGCCTATTTTATAACTGGGTGATTTGGTTTTTTTGCTATTGAGTTGCGTGAGTTTCTTACATCCTTTGGATATTAACCCCTTATCAGAGATATGGTGCACAAATACTTTCTTCCAATCTGGAGGCCATTTTTATTTCCCCTGTAATTTATCTGTTGAAAAAAATCTCCAGCTATTTGATCTGTAGAGTTTCCCACAGGCTGGATTTTGTTGACCGCATACCCTTGGTGTGGTTCAATATGTTCCTCCAACCTTGGTATTTCCTGCAAATTGGCAACTGGTTCCAGAAACCAGATCAGATTCAGTTTGTTAAAACTCTAGATGGTATTGTGTTCTTTCATCAAGAGGTACAAAATGTCTGGTTTCCCTCCTTTTTGATGTAAGCAACCATTGATATTCATTGTCTGGATCTGTTAATTCATTAGGAGCTGTAAAAATGACATTCTAATTGTATCATTTTGTTTCTATTTGTTAGCTATAATAATTTTATAAGGAGATATTTGTTTAGTAGTACAGTTCACAGAGGAAAAGCAGATAAATGCTTGATTTTTCTCTTTTATCAACCCAGTTTTCGAAGCAATGAATTGGTCCTTGTTATATACACACACATAGCAACTTGCTCCATCCTGGCTCTGTACTCTCAACCCACCCACTTTTGCCTGAATCTTTTTTTCTCATCTCTCTGTTGTGGGTCCCTACCTTGGAAGAGAGCCTGGGACATCAGTTTAAAGAGCTCACAAGGGATATGCTGCTCCAGTCATTTAAGCCTCACCATGGGCCTCCTGCATCACCAGCAGCCGGGTAGGCAAACACTTGACAGTTTCAGCAGTTGTTATCAAATTGATAGTGTAATTTCTACTTTCATCTATTTTGGGGTTCTTCTATTCTCAAACCCATCCAATTCAACCTCATTGCTTCCCTGTTTTCTCTTACACAGATGCCAGAAAGGCACAGTCTTGTGGCTAATATTTTAGGGTTACTAGGTTCACTTTATCCTCTGGCTTTCTCATACATGTTGTCCATAAGTTTTTGGTTTTATGATCTAGTTGGTCTCGTTTTTTTCCTTATAGTTTAGGATCCTGAGCTTTCACATATATATACACATATATATTTCACACATATATACACATATTCACAAATATACATATATTCATATATATACATATATGTGAAATATATATGTATTTTTAATATAGGGTCTCACTCTTTTGCCCAGGCTGCAGTCGCCTCAAATTTCTTGGCTCAAGCAATCCTCCAGTCTCAGCCTCTTAGCTAGCTGAGACTACAAATGTGAGCCGCCATACTTAGCTACTTAAAAAAAAATTTTTTTTGTAGAGACAAGGTATCGCTATGTTGCCCAGGCTGTTCGTCCTCCCAAAGCACTGAGATCAAAGGCGTGAGCCACTGTGCCCAGCCATGTAAAAATGTATTTTTTTATTTTTTTCCAACAGCTTTATTGAGAAGTAATTCATATGCCATAACATTCACCTTCTGGTTTTTTTGTGGGGAATTCAGAAAAATCCAAAAATCACAGTACCACCACTTTCTCAGCATTCCAAAACCATACTTTAAGACAATCATCAACATTAGACTTTTGAGATAATGAAGATTTTATTATGGTAGCAGATCCAATGGCTAGTGTAATGAGAGACAGATTGGGAATGTGTAGTGGGTGGCAGAGACATGGTGCTGTAATTTTCCATGTATTTAAAAGCAGGAACTCCAAGGGCTTCTTGTCACATGTGGTACATGAGCAGTTCATAATTATTGGCAGTGCTATGATGGTGACATTGTGATATGGTTTGGCTCTGTGTCCCCACCCAAATCTCACCTCGAATTATAATCCTCATGTGTTGGAGGAGGGGTCTGATGGGAAGTGATTGGATCATGTGGGCGGACTTCCCTCTTGCTGTTCTCATGATAATGAGTGAGTTCTCATGAGATCTGATGATTTAAACGTGTGGGCACTTCTCCCTTCCCACTCTCCCTCTCTCTCTCTCTCTCCTGCTTTGCCATGGTAAGACACGCGTGCTTCCTCTTTGCTTTCCACCATGATTGTAAGTTTCCCAAGGCCTTCCAGTTATGCTTCCTCTTAAGTCTGCAAAACCATGAGTCAATTAAACCACTTTTTTGTTCATAATTTACCCAGTCACAGGTAGTTCTTTTTTTTTTATTGTTATTGAGACAGAGTCTCACTCTGTCACCCAGACTGGAGTTCAATGGCACGATCCTGGCTCACTGCAACCTCGCCTCCCAGGTTCAAGTAATTCTCCCACCTCAACCTCCCGAGTAGCTGGGATTACACGCACCCGCCATCGTGTCTGATAATTCAGGTAGTTCTTAATAGCAATGTGAAAATGGACTAATACACATTGGCAAGGACAGTTGAAGTCCACCAATTATCCCCGAAATTCATTAATTTTATCTTTGTTATCTATTGCCTGAATTTCTTCTAGTTGATCAGTGTGAGAAGTAAAAAGTAATGAGGGTTGGAGGTGGCTATTCATTGGGTATAAAGTTTCAGCTATGCAAGATGAAATAAGTTCTGGAGATCTTCTGTACAGCCTCATGCCTGTAGTTAATAATACTGTATTAAACACCTAAAATTCATTAAAAGGGCAGTGCTAATGTTAAATGTCCTTACTACAATCAATCAATAAATACATAGATAAATAAATTACACAAGTGTAATTTTTCCACCTTCTGCCAGGGCCTCCACATCTGTGTGGAATTCTCCCCTTCTCACCCAAGAAGCACAGCTCTGCACTGAAGAAGGTCTCAATGATTCAAAACCCAGGTCACATTGGAACAATCAACACACTGCGAAACAACATACTGGGTTGGCGCAAAAGTAATCACGGTTTTTCCTACTGCTTTTAATGGCAAAAGCCGCGATTACTTTTGCACCAACATAATAGCTTATTTCCAGGGGCTCATTTCTGAAAACTTCTAAACACAAAAACAGAACACTCAAGGTCTCATCTGGGGCTCTTCCTAGCTTTTATGATTTGGAGGACACAGAAGCCTGTAATACCATTTTGAAAAGTGTTTTCCAGGCCTACTGACAAGAAGGCTATATTTTTTACCCAGGCCTATGAACTTCTGATTCTACTACTAACTCTGACAGACATTTCTAGCAGAGCCTGATCATACAACAGTCTGTAAACTGCTAACTAAGCAAAATTAAACTTGTTGGAAAGAATCTACTCAGCCTCCAACAATTTCTTCCCACAGGTGTTAATAAGTCTCAATATAAATGTATACAAATCTCATCTCTTCTGTCTGCCCTTGCCCATTTTTTAGGCAATGTGTTAAAAGGCAGCCAAGGAGAAGAAGTAGGGCACCCTCACGTAATCCACAGCATGGGTAATCAGTTCCTAAGAAATGGACACAAGGCTTCATAATATTTTATTTTATAGTTGCCCCTAGACCTTGTAGGTACAAAACAGCAGCTCCTTCTCCCCAGAACAGTCTAAGGATAGAGGCCACCCTCAGAATGCCACCCTAACACAAACTGATTCTCATGCACACCCCACTAGTCTTGATTTGTTTTCTTAAACAGCAAAAGTTTATTTTATTTCACTGCTCCATCAAAATTATTTATCTCATTTATCATACAGTTCCTGTCTAGTGTGTTTTGCCAGAACTAACATGCATGAAAATTATGTTGATGGGCCCTGGACTGGTTTTAATGTACTTCATATAATCAAGAAATTAAACAAACAGAAAGCTTTCTGAAAGGTGCTCATTCTACCAGGAAGGACCGCTTGCTCTCCTAAGACACGTTTTTGAGGGAAGGAACTGCCAAGAATCAAACCACCAGCAGTGCCCTTAGAAAAGACCCGTTTATTCAAAGATGAAAATCGACTGAGAACTTATGGTTGTATCCCACTCCATCAAGTACCCGAGGTTTCCATTAACCAGTGGTGGTTTCATGGAGAGAGACTGGGAAGTGATTTGGAAAAGATTTTTAACACGAAAACTAACTGACAGAAAAATGAAGTTTCGATTTTTGTGGAGCAGCCAGCTTGGTGAGACTCGTCCACGGCATGAGGAAAATCACTGTGGGAACACACAGGATGTCACTATCATGCTGGCCGGTGGGCCACTCCAGAGCACACTGATGTAGAGAAAAGCCGGATTAGAAAGAGGTCTTTCTGCTGCTTCTCAGAAGTGAATACCCAAGGATTTAGGACGAGAGGAACCCACATTATCATAAATTTTCCTCCATAAATAGGTCTTACGGAAAAGCTCCATTAAACTTCTTCAAGAACTGAAATTTTGAAGCACAAACTTTAAACAGCTTTGTGATATTGCTTTGAATAGTTATACTCACATGCTGATTTTTTATGAAAAACTGCAAAAAAAAAATTATTGAGAGCCAGGAATTGCGCTAGTCTCTGCAATACAACCACCTCACAGGACCGACAACAACAAAAAACTTTATCAGCAATATCAAAAGAATGCTAAAATCAATAAAAATCTATTTTCTGAAATGAAAAAAAGACATGATTTTCTTTAGCTAATTTAATGATAATAACAGATGGATTGATTGACCAGTTGAACCCATGGAATTGGACTTAGTAGTTAAGAGGGTCAAAGTATGTGATCTCTAAAGGATTTCAATGTGTAAAATACGTAACTTTCATTTTTATCTTAGATTCCATCCAGGACATTGACATCATCTCTGTACTAGTGACAGGAGGACCTTTGTGCATGTCACAGGAGAAGGGGAGCTGACTTCCAAGTTTTTGTTTTTGTTTTGTTTTATTTTTGCCTAATCTGTCTTCCATTGAGAACAAGTATTTTTATTGTTTAACAATAAGACAGCAAAACACATAGCTAGACGTCAACAAGCTTAGAAGAGTAGGCCCTAACCATGCTGGGCCATGGGACAGGTTGCTGGAACAGGGCTAGAGATTGCAGGCTGGCAAAGAGTCTACAAATGAAGCAGGGAAAAAATACATGATATAATTTCGGTAAAGCACCCTGCCTATGTGGTTCATCAACAACAGCTACACCTCTACAACTGGAACATTTGCTTTGATTGAAACTAATCAAGTTTTGGTGTATGGAAATAAAAATATATACTCCTGAAGAGAGGGGGCATATTAAACTTATCACTTATTTTGCATTTCAACTCAGATCTACTCCTTACTGTTTGTTGTAATAAGGACCAGCTTGGTAGGGAGGGTTTGTGGTTGCAGAGTAGAGTTGAAGGTAGGAGTGGTGGGGCAGACAGAAGGGGAAAAAAAGTGAGATGACCCCTGCGGTGAAAAGAGAAAATAAACTCTGAAGGAGTGAAGTAATAGAAATAGAAGGAGTAAAAACAGAAAAGGAAGCCAAGTCTTAATCATGTATTTCCCCCCTTAGGCACTTCACTTATAGTCAGTCCTGTAGGCAGAACTAGACAATAATTCCTCTCTACTCTAAACTATTCAAATTTATGACAAATAGTAGGTCTATGAGTATGTCACATTTTTTAAAAAAGACATTGACTAACTGTTGTATGTCCAGCACAGTATGACTAGAAAGATGAGAATTATGTAGAATCTTTTAGGAGGCTAAACATGTTTAGCTAGGGAAGATTTAGCAGAGGCATGATAATTAACTCAGAGTTTACAAAGGGCACAAGGCAGGTACATGTACATTTATGACAAGCCTGGGCAACATAGGGAGACCTTGTCTCTACAAAAAATTTAAAATTTTGCTGGGCATGGTGGCATGTGCCTGTAGTTCCAGCTACTCAGGAGGCTGAGGCAGGAGGATCGCTTGAGCCCAGGAGGTCGAAGCTGTAGTGAGCCATGATTGCACCCCTGCACTCCACCCTGGGTGACAAAGTGAGACCCTGTCTAAAAAAACAAAAAAGATGTACAGTCACAACACAAGTGTTGCCATTGATAGCAGATATAGGGTCAATGAGCTCAGACAAATTTGGAATCAGTGTAGAACTTTGTTATATTCAGAATCACCAAAAAGGAAATGAACTGCTTCACAAAATGGTGGGGGCCCCTATCACTAGATGCATTCAAGAGTTGGCTGCTGAGTACTCATTAGAGTTATCATAGAAAGAAATTATATTTGTCAGAGCTCTCAACTGCAAGTGACAAAATACTAATTCAAATGGCTTGAGCAAAAAGGAAATGAATTTGGTTCAATATAATTCTAGATTCAGGCACAAATGGGCCCAAAGACTCAAATGATATCACCAGGACTCTCTCCATTGCTCAGTTCTGCCTGCTTTTGTGTTGGCTTCATACGCAGGAATGTCACCCCTGAGTTAGTGGCAAAGATGGTAACCTACAGCTCCAGTCTTACATTACATAAGCAATGGCTTTTTCTTGATAGCACCAGCAGCTGCTAGAATTCACTCCAGCTTAGGTCAAGTGCCTCAGCCTATTGCTGTGGCCATGGGAAAGCCATGATCCCATCAGCCAGAAGGCGTATGCTTACTTCTGCACACATCTTGGTGGCCATGGGCATAGAGCACTTTCTATGGCCAAATCTGGGTCATGTGTAAACACCAGAGCAGAAAAGAGGGATGGAGGCCAAAAATTCCTCCTTCCTAGATCATGTGGACTGAGAGCTGGCAAGAGAAAACTCAAGATGTTATTATCAGAAGAGGGAAGAGATTCACCACAAACAAAAATAACAGCTATCCTGTAACACGAGTTCTTCATAAAATAGTTCTTCATAAAAAACAAAACTTTTACAGCCTCTTCCAGTTAATATTATATTTATTTCTAAGTACACATGCTGTGTCAAGAACTGGGTACTCATTCTATAATTTAAAGCCACATTTTTGACATTTTAGGTACTTAATCCCTTTAGATAGTCTGCAAAATCAACATAGAAAATGGATTATTCAAGTAGTAGCTTGCTACCTCCCTTTGTAGGATGTGTATAGACAGAAACAAGTAGTATGCTGGTATGATGACTATCTGAAAAATGAACCCCTGATTTATAGCATTTGCCAATTTCCATGGTGTTAATTCTCCCATAATTGCCAATTTCAAGCTATCAACATGAGGTCACAAAACACAGAGTTGGGAAGAGATGCAATGCTCATGTACCTTCATCTCCCTGAGCTGGTGCCATTTGGCTCTAACACATCACTTAACAAGACCTATTAAATGTTACAAGTCTGTGAAAAATGATCTTGGATGATGGTGTCCAGCTTGATCCCATTTCATTTAAGGACATAATAAAAGATTGTGGATCGTGGTGGCTCACGCCTGTAATTCCAGCGCATTGGGAGGCCAAGGAGGGGAGATCACCTGAGGTCAGGAGTTCAAAACCAGCCTGGCCAACATGGCGAAACCCCACCTCTACTAAAAATACAAAAATTAGCCAGGCATGGTGGCAGGTGCCTGTGGTCTCAGCTACACTGGAGGCTGAGGCAGGAGAACCCAGGAGGCGGAGGTTGCAGTGAGCCAAGATTGCGCCACTGCACTCCAGCCTGGGTGACAGAGTGAGACTTTATCTCAAAAATAAACAAATAAATAAAATGTGTATGTATGTATTTTTATATATACGCATATAAATATATATAGAGAGAGAGTGTGCATAATAATTTAAGTGTATCAATTTCCCTACAGCAGATTCTATTAACTACATCAGTGGGTTTTTTTAACACGATATGGAATTCTTACTGAGGTTGTCATTTATGAGCTATTTTAATAGCTCTCATTCTCAAAGTTTGAGAATTGGAATGGTCTTGAAAGGAAACAGAGGCACTGTTAATTATTGATAGCTAATGATGATACCCCCAGCCCTCTTTGAAAAGCCTAATGTAAAACCCCTCTCCACCTAACAAAAACTGGTATAAATTTTGTCGAAAAGAACCAAACCTAATTGGGAAAACAACATATAAGTTTATGATAGTTTATCAGTGACTTGACTTATTTTGTAATCAATACAAAAATATCACAAAAACAAATACAACTATGTATCAATGTCACATAGCAGGCAGTCAGCTAGGGAAGAAAATACGGGGGAAGTGACGCAGAAACTCAACAGAAGAGTCATTCCTTATAGTGTGAGAACACATTAAAGGTGCCTTTAGCCAAGCTTCTTATTATGTTTCACTCCCAAATGCCTCAGTCCCAACTTCAAGCAGCTTGTATCCCAGATAGACAGTGGCAATGATTTAAAAGGAATTACTTATCACTGCAACTTCTTCAAACACTGTAAAATAGAATATAGCTAAATATATTTCTTAGTTTGTTCATAATATCCTGTATGAATTTTAGAAATTAGTTTTTGTCCTCACCATCAGCAGCTTCAACTATTTAACTATTTTTGAACTGTGATAAAGACAATTTCAACTCAGAACTGGGAATGGTGACGGTTAACATTTATACAACCCTTACTTTGTCTCAGGCACTATTCTACCTATATGGGCCCTTTGATGCATTCATTCAACAAACAATATTGCACCAGACTGTGATCTATAGGCCCAATAAATGGGTCCCAAGAGGTCATTCAAACATGTAAGTGCTAAATCAGGGGTTAGCAGCAGAAGCCCAAGTACAGAGGTTGCATAGAATGACAAGAGTGAGGGAGACCTGAGAACAGCCAGGAAGGCCAGAAACAGGTTCTTTCTTTGCTCTCTGAAGCCTCTCAGAGTGCTTGTTCCACTTATACCATAGATAAAATAAATATAAAGCATCTTTTTAAAAATTAGAAATCTGAATTTACAATGAGAGAATTTTTTTAAATTCTGTAAGGAAAGTATTTTTAAGGAAAACAGAAACCATAAAAAAAGATCAATCTACTGAATTTGTCTCAAAATTTAAAACTTCTATAGGAAAAATATGCTGTAAATAAAGTCAAAAGACAAACAACAAACTTGAATACAACTTTTGCAATACGTATTGTTTCATAAAAAAAGATCTCTTATAAAAATCAGTGGAGGGAGAGAAACAGAGAAAGACAGAGAAGGAAAGGAAAAGGTAGAATTAAGAAAGAAAGGCAAAAAAAAAAAAGCAAAAAACAAACACAAAAAGCATCTCATAATTTTATATACATCATTCATAATTTAAAAATATTAACATCCCTCATAATTTTAAAAAGTCAAATTAACACCACAATGATGTACCCCGTTTTAACCCACACATCCAAAATCAAAGCACGCATGTAAGCAAGTGTGTGGTGAGAGATAAATTACACAACTTCTCTCGGGGACAAATTTGGCAAAACACCAACATTTAAAATACATATATTCCTTGACTTGGAAATTTGATCAGAATCCAGAAAATAAATGAAATCAGGATTTTGACTAACAAACAAGCAAGCTACCTAAAAATGAACACTATTGTTTCTAGTTGATTGATGATGTGACTTGTAATATGGGAGAATCTGAGTTTTCGTGGACTGTCCTAATGGATACAAGTCAACTTAGTGGAATATTTATCAGCAAAGCTAATAACAAATTTCTGGGCTTAATTTGACCTGTGACTTGCTTGAATTGGTTTTGCCTTTGCCCTCCCCCAGATTCAAGAAACCCAGAGAAACCAAGGCTGTTCAATACTCAGCATATTACAACCCAGATTAGCAAACATGTGTTGCACTGTGCCAGGGACCTGGGAGGAGAGAGAGAAGGCAAGAGGCCAAGTAACAGAGAAACCAAAGGCTATGTGAATGCATGGATGGAAACAGCTTCACAGAAGAATACTACATGAAATGGACCTTGAACAGCAGGAAGAAATTGGAGAGCTGCAGAGGACTAGAAGAGCATTCCAAGGTTAGAGAAGAGCAAGGCCAAGAGTCAGAAATGGGCAGGAAAATTCGAGACTTAAAGACAAATCTAGAAGCTATTGGAAGAGGAGCCATAAAATTCTTGGCACTCATCCATAGCCATCAACGGACAAAGGAAAACAGAGTCCCTGTATCACAAGATGCCCTATAATGGTGTCTCAACCTTCATACATTCATGAATTTTCCTCAAAAGTCTTGCCATATTGGCCTATAGGCATATTTACTCTACATTTTTTCTTTAAGTTGACTTCTTTTTTCTTCAGCCTCATTTTAGGAAATAATATCCATGAAATAGCAGGTTTGGTATGCCAGAAATAGTATTCCAATACATGTTAAATAAATATATAGTCAATCAGATGTTTTTAAAAGTTCATGGTATATCACCATATCCCATTGTGAGGAATGTTGCTCTTTAGAGATAGTCACTTTAAACCGAGCACCAAGAAAGCTGTATTTGTTCATGTTTATACCACATATGACAACTTAGACCAAACATGGAGTGTGAAACTGGGGATACGAGATGGCACTGTAAAAGTGTGCTGAGGCATAAGTTAACTTACTACAGTCGAATGATTAACATTTTTTGAACAACTGTTATGTGCAGCCTGTGTACTACTTATATAAAATAGCTTATGAATGGACACGGAGTTTATACAAAATCAAATAACGTAACCAAGCAAGTAAGCTCCTAATGCAAACACCTTCATATTCTAAAACCCTGACAACCTGACATTAAATATCATTTCAAAGTCATTTTGGCTCAGTTTTGACTTCCAACCTTTGAGGAAGGTGGTTGTATCCCACTTAAAAGGATGACTATCCTTTAAGGGGGAAGACCACAATACCACAAGAAACAAGAAAAAAGATACAACCATCAATTATCCTACAACATTTACTAAAGACAGGAGAGGTTTCATAATAGTGTGGCAGCTGGTTGGAGTCATGGTGTGGTTTCTCTTTATCTGTTTATTTGCTCAAGGTACATGCATTTATGTCTCCCACCAGCATAGTTTCCCGGGTGACTAAGGCAGATTTTTAACTAGGATTCTAACTGTGTTAACATACACCTCTCTTCATGGAAAACTAAACGACTCATCTTCCATGGGTCACAGAAAGAAATGAAGGAATTGTTTCTTACTTTCCTAGTTAAATGGCCTATGGCTTTGGGAATTTGAGCAAGGTCTGTTTCTATTCCCTTGTTTACCCCTAAACCATACAAAACCCCTCTTCTTCAAGTAGCCATATGTGTTTGCTGAAGTGGAACAGGGCAGAAAGTACCAGCTGAAGCATGTTCTGGGACACTTGGAGAGAACAACCAAAACGATTAAATGTTTGGGAAATAAGTTTCACAACAAAAGAAATAAAGGAATTTAGGTATATTGTGCCTTAAGAGAATAAGGCTAAGGGCAGACGTGACTATATTCCCAAGGGATGGGGGCGGTTCTTGACAGGCAGAAGACAAGGATCTGCAGGCATATACATGCAAGTGAAGCAATATTGACCTTAACAGATGTGTTATGTGAGCTGTAATTCCCTGTAGGTGAGAGGCAGGATAGCAAACAATTTAGGTACAGAGACTCTGGAGCTAAATTGCAGCACTCCTGACTGCATGACTATGGGCTCTCTGAGCCTCAGTTTCCTGGCCTGTAAAATAACAACAATAATAGTGCAACAATAATAGTGCCTACCTTATTAAGGTTTTTGTGAAAATTAGACTTGTTACTATATGTAAAATGCCTGAACCAGTGCCTGGTGCATAGTAATTGCTATGTGTTTGATACTGCTGTTGTTGTTTTATTAGGATTACACTAATTATAAGCATTTGCTATATTTCCATTAAGAGTAAGAAGTTTGAGAATTAAAGTGCATGAAATTGAGGTGAGATGTTGAATAGAATGAAATTTCTTACTGAGGGAGATTGGGAGTTTTATTCTTCAGGATTGTTTTGACTTATTTGTTTTTCCTGTTTAAGCTGGGCTGGTATGAATGTAGTTCTTCCTAGAAGGTAAGGTAGATACAAGGTGACCCACTGAGTTCTTCAAAACCGGCTCATTTGGTATTAACAATGTGACACCAGCCTGTGATAGAAAAATTTTTCTTAAATCAACTCACAAGAAATGTCTCCTGTCAAGGTCAATGTTGTTTCACTTGTGTGCATATGGCCGACAGATCCTTGCATCCACCAGTCAATAAACATGTGTGATGGTGTCTCTTTCTACATTAGGAGTGGGGGTTGGGGAGTGTCTCTGGATCCAAACTTTACAAGAGATGTGAGCAGGCTCTGTGTGTCTCTGCAGTCCATGTCAGTCAATAAAATTAGTTCCTTACATCTCCCTTTTCTTGAAGGCATTTAATAAGTTACATATTCATTGTTTTAAGAAGCACACTTGAGTAACAATACAGCTTGTGGGCAGAAAAAAAGAACATTCAGGCTGGGTGCTGATGCCATTAAAAAACTTGGTGATAAGAAGCAACCTCAAACCCTGGTGAAATCTTCTGAATGAAGTGGGAGTCTGCTTGCTGAAAGACTGCAGGATTCGATCTGAGGGGAGCCACTTAGTAGTCGACAGATGTGGCTCAGTGGGTGTTTAAATTCTGTAGAGCCTCAACATTTGCAGATTCAGCTATTCACAGTAGATCACTGGAGAGAAACCTCAACAGTCTATCCCATGTAATCATTTGTACTTCTACTGCAAGACTGGAGTTCATGAGAGACCACATAGCTAATGATGGAATACAGTGGACTCCCTAAGGCAGTCCAACATAGTGCCAAAATTGGGACAACTTATTTATTGCACATATTGGGACAACTTTTGACAGTAAAGGCGGTGTTATTAATAATTACAAGAGGATGACAAGCATAATATGAGCCTGTTCTGGGCAAATAGAAACATACGGTAAGCCTATCTTTCTTAGTCCATTTTGTGTTGCTATAACAGAATACCACAGACTGGGTAGTTTATAAACAATAGAAGTTTACTCAGTTCACAGTTCTGGAGGCTGAGAAGTTCAAGATGGAGAGGCCACATCCGGTGAGGGCCTTCTTGCTGTGTCATAACATGTGGAAGGCATCACATGACAAGAAAGTGTGCAAGAAAGAGAGGGAAGGGGGCAGAACCTATCCTTTATAACGATGCCACTCCCGAGATAGTGGCATTAATCCACTCCTGAGGGCAGAGCCCTTATAACCTAATCACCTCTTAAATGTCCCACCTGTCAATGCTGTTGCACTGGGAATTAAGTTTCCAAAATGTGGACTTCAGGGGAACATTCAAATTATCACACTACCCAACATCCAACTTTAGGATCCTCTATTAGTGTAAGCCGTATGGCTGATTAGTTACTTTTTTTTTTTTTTTGAGACGGAGTGTCGCTCTGTCGCCCAGGCTGGAGTGCAGTGGCCGCATCTCAGCTCACTGCAAGCTCCGCCTCCCGGGTCTACGCCATTCTCCTGCCTCAGCCTCCCGAGTAGCTGGGACTACAGGTGCCCCGCCACCTCACCGGGCTAGTTTTTTTTGTATTTTTTTAGTAGAGATGGGGTTTCACCGTATTAGCCAGGCTGGTCTCGATCTCCCGACCTTGTGATCCGCCCGTCTCGGCCTCCCAAAGTGCTGGGATTACAGGCTTGAGCCACCGCGCCCGGCCTATTAGTTACTTTTTAAAAAATAATTTCTTTATTTAAAATAGCAGTAAAATGAGATATAAAATTTTAATTGTTCGACTAACTTGTGTGAAGGTTTACAGACAAAATGGATAATAGTGGGAAAACAAGGGAGCTACATAAACATTTCCATTTTGGATATTTATCAACATCTTGCCCTAGAACCATCATGAGACTCCGAAGAGTTTACTGAATTGTCACACAGAGAATAAATCTGAAGATTTGTATGTCCTAGTCCTATTTCTATCAAATTGAGCCAGAGCACTTAAATAACAAGAAGACCACCTGAGCTCAACTCCAAACACCAGCACCTGGGTTTGTTATTATTCTGACAACTAAAATAAATGATCAAGTGGGTCACTGGTGATATTTATTGATTTCTTGTAAGGCATTATTTGGCAGCTGAAACTAATTATTTAACTTGGAAAATTTTGGAATCGGGAACATCAGATTTTGGAATTAGCAGCCCTATGAAGGCTCCAGGTAAGAGGAAATAATTAACATGTGCCATACACTCAGAATTGCCAGGCTCTGGGCTAGACTATTTATATGAATGCTCTAATTTAATCTTACCACTCTATGAAGGAGATATTATCCTCATTTATCAGCTTGAGAAATCAGAAAGTTTGTGTAACTTGCTCAAGGAAAGTCATTTATATTTTTCCTAAATGTTTTTACACAATCATGGCAAGAAGCATGCTTAAAGTTGACAGCAGAAAAGCAACTTTCATCTTCTGTTCATCTTGGAAGGTGAAGAGATATTAGTTCTTTGCTGCTCCCCGCCCCCCCAAAAAAAACACTACTGTTCAGTCTATCACGTATGAACAAACTTCTAGAAAGTAATTTGGCTAATCGGTGCTTTCCTACAGACTAGCCTGTCTATCTGTTGGCGGTGACTTTGTTGTTCTGTGCAATTCCCAGGAGATTTAGAGGAATTCTGGAGCCTAAGTGACATAAACAGGGCAGTGGTTTGCAAATATTTTACTATCAACAGTCAGAAAGCCCTGTTTTGAGTAATCTCTTTCCTAATCTTCAATTAAACATCTGTATTGAAGAGTCATTAAAATGAAGAGGAACAAATTGGCATTACAGGGTGTAATGGGAAGACACAGTAACTTCAAACTGAAGCCAAGAGGTGGCTGAAAAGCATTTTCTTACAAATGCAATGATAAAGAAGTGTAGAGAGCACCAGTGTGTTCAAAAACTAGCCACCATCTACAATATGCGACCTCCCGTTGAACTCACTTCAGGTTAGAAGGTGAACAGACTGAGGTCTATGCTACAGTAATTACCTGTAATTATCATTTTGGAATGTTTTTTACATAAAAGGAAATCAGTTATAGTTATGCTGTAATCATCTACTTATGTACAGTTTTTGTCAATTCTGCCTATGACAGAAGATGGGAGGGTACAGGGAAGAACACTCTCTAGTCAAAGCTTTATATGAAAATGTCACCACAAGTTGAGCAAATAAAATGACCCAGGATTTTTAATGCATACATGAAACGTCAAAAGCCTGGCACTGGCAGATTTCAAAAGTAAAATAAAAATTTGAGTAACCTAGCACAGATCACCTGGACCTGTGTATCCAGCTGGGAAATGTGTTCAAAGATGTAAAATCATTTTTGGCTGACTTTCTCCAGGACACCCCTTTGCTCTAGAAAACTCCCTTGGTAGAAACAGCCTTCCCACTCCTCCCGTGCCCCGGGGTAAACTCCTGCTCATAGTTCGAGATGCATCTCAAATGTCACCTCTGCTATGAAGCCTCCCGTGAACCTCAAGGCAAAGATTTGTAATCTCTTGGCAGGCTCCTTTAGCTTCTTGTACAGAAATACCTTTCCCACGGCTCACTGCACGTGGTGTTAGTGCCTGAGAATGGTCTGCCTCCAGCACGTCGGCCCACTGACCTCCAGGGCTGATTCTAGTGACCTGAAGGATTAGACACAGGAATTTTTCCTCATTCAATATCCAAGAAAATGATGTGCACACCTGGTGGAAGGCTTTTGTTCAGTACAGGGCAAGGAAGTAGGTCACAAGTGTCTGCTGTTCATATGTGTGTTCTCTACTAGATATGAGTTCCTAGAGCTCAAGTAATTAGGTCTTACTGACTTTTTATAATCTGTGCATATGTAGTGTAGAGTACACATGCCTTATGTGTAAATGTATGCTCATACAATAAACTGCAAAGTAAATCATGTAACCCTTCTCCATTTCTAGAAATGCCATTTCCCCAATTTTTATTTGCTAGGATTTATCTCAATTTGAAAACCCTTTTTTGACTGTAACTGAGGTAGCCTCAAATTTGCAAAGGAATTCAAACTTCTATCTCCATCCCTGAGATCCAGATACACATATGCAACTTCTGACCTGACTCTCTACTTGTAAATCTAATAGGCATTTCAAGTTTATCATGGCCAAACAAGAACTATGGAGTTTACCCTCACCCAATCCCTGAAAGTGATCTTCCCCCACTCTTCCCATCTCAGTAGCTTCAGTCTCAAATCTAACCACTGCTATCACCTTGGTCCCAGCCATCAGCATCTCACCTGAATGACTTCCATCTCCTCGTTGCCATTGTTGTTCCCTTACACACAGGAATAGCTTTAGTGTTCTTAAATAATTAATGTCATGTTATTCTTGAACTCAAAAGTCTCCAATTTTTTTTAAGATAAATTATGCGTCACTTCACAACAGGTACATTCTGAAAAATTTGTCCTTGGATGATTTCCTTGTTGTGCAAACATCATGGAGAGTACTTTACACAAACCTAGATGGTATAGCCTACTACTCACCTAGGCTATATGGGATAGCCTGTTGCTCCTAGACTACAAACCTGTACAGTACGTTACTGTACTGAATACTGTAGGCAATTGTAACACAATGGCAAGTATTTGTATGTCTAAACATACAAAAGATGTAATAAAAATATGGTATAAAAGTAAGAAATGGTACACCTGTCTAGGGCATGCACCATGAATGGAGCTTGCAGGACTGGAAGTTGTTCTGGGTGAGTCAGTGAGTGAATGTGAAGGCCTAGGACATTGCTATAAACTACTATAGATTTTATAAACACTGTACACCTAGGCTACACTTAATTTTCCTTCTTCAATAACAAATTAGGCTGGATGTGGTGGCTCATGCCATGGCTCATGGAATTTTAAGCCTGGCACTTTGGGAGGCTGAGGCGGGTGGATCAGCTGAGATTAGGAGTTCAAGACCAGCCTGGGCAACGTGGTGAAACCCTATCTCTACTAAAAGTACAAAAATTAGCTGGGCATGGTGGCGTGTGCCTGTAATCCCAGCTACTCGGGAGGCTGAGGCAGGAGAATCGCTTGAGCCCAAAAGGCGGAGGCTGCCGTGAGCCGGGGTTGCACCATTGCACTCCAGCCTGTATGACAGAGTGACACTCCATCTCAAAAAAAAAAAATTAATAATAATAAATTAACCTTAGCTTACTACAACTTTTTTGCTTTATGAATTTTAATATTTTTAAGCTTTTTGACTCTTGTTACACTTAGCTTAAAACACAAACAGATTGTACAGCTGTACAAAATGTTGTCTTTATTTCCTTATTCTATAAGTTTTTTCTATTTTTAAAGACTTTTTTTTTTTTTTTTACTTTTTAAACTTTTTTGTTAAAAACTAAGACACAAACACACACATTGGCCTAGGGAAACACAGGGTCAAGATCATAAAGACAATCCCAGTGACAGGAATTTTCAGCTCCATTATAATCTTGTGGGACCAGTGCTGCGTGTGAAGTCTGTCATAGACCAAAACATCGCTATGCACCCCATGACTACACTGAGGACAACGTCCAAACTCTTTAAGGGCCTCCAATGTTGAATACAGTCTGTGTGTTGACAACCTCTCTGAGCTCATTTCCTACCTCGCTCCACCATATACATTGGGACCACATACCTTCTTTCTATTCCAGGAACCTGCCAGGCTTTTCGCCTCTTAGGACATTGCGTTTGGTCTTCCCTCCCTGGAATGCACTGCCAGGTGTTCTCCTGGCTGACTCCATCTGGTCATTCCAGTTTCAGCCGAGCATTGACTCTTAGAGAAACCCTCCTCAACCAACCCTCTACAACAGATCTCCACGTGCTCTCCAGAGCACCCCTTATTTTGTTTGCTTTGAAAATTACTTTGTTCATTGTCTTATTACCTACACTAGGATGCAGACTCCATGACAGCAGGGACCTTGCCTGTCTCATTCACTACTGAATTCCCAGCTCCTAGAATAGGAGAGGTGTTCACTTGTGGAAAGAAGAGGGAGGAATCTTGAAAACAAACCAAAAACACTGCCATGAGAAATTGAATTGTAATACAAATGCTAGGAAGCGGCTGTCCTATAGACACATGATGCTCTCCTTGTTGTCAGCTGTAGGATTAAGTGAGAACTACACACAAAGAACAGTCTAGTGACAAATGTGCAACAGTTTGCTTTGTGACCTCCCTAACACGGAAGTTTGTCAGTGTGCTGGCAGAATAGATGTTATCCAAATTGCCTGTATGGCCAACACAGCTATGTTAGACACGTGGCCTGCTCAAAAGATAATGGGCAGGACTCTCACCTCATAGAATAGGTTCTCATGACTGAAAACACGGTAGCAGATCCAAAATATACTGAGCCAAATAGCCCAGTCCTTCAGTACAATGGAAAGAGGCTGAAGAATCGATCAATGTTATAAGTCACAAATCTCAATCCTACCCTGTCTCAAATCCAGATCAGGGTGACTAATTAGCTCCCAATCCTAGTACACTCATGTGACAGGCAAGTTAGTGAACTTCTGTGATCCATGATTTCCTCCAATATTTAATGTCCCTGTTTTAAGCCCTTCTGTGATCAGCAAGTAACGGTGTGGCCATCACCTATCACCTAAGCAGAAATGCTATATATCTCAAGAAATATCTCTCTGGGATGTTTGACACAGCATACCTGCTAGTGACAGGGCAGCGATGGGAAGAGAAAGACCTCCGGGTTCTGGGATGAGGTTATTGGAGAAACAGAACAGGGGGCATGCCCCATTTCTTCTGTGGCTGTGAGTGAAATCAAGGACATGCAACAGAACTGGGTTTTGAATGAGGCAGTTAGGAATTCAAGCTCTGGAATTAAAAATGCCATATTTTACCATTTATTGGTTTGTGATACCAGGTGACTAATAACCTCTTTAATTTCAATTTCTGAAAATGAAAAAAAAACTATAGCACCTACATTGCAGGCTGCTGGAAGGACTGAATTAGGTAATACATATGAAGGATTTAGCATAGTTCCCGGCATATGGTAAATGTGTCAACAAACAGTAGCTTTTACTTTGGCAGTGTAGAGAATTTGAGTTTAGTGGTTAAAATGCATCTTCAATTACATTTATTGTTTGATGACTTTGTTGGAAGGGTTTGGGCAAGGAAGGCAGCAGGCCCTTCCTGCCATGTATTTCCAACATTTCTGCAAGGGCTACAGGATACAGAGAATGTGCCAGCAGAGGCATTAGTCCACAGAACTGATTACCTGGGAGTCTAATACACAGGTACCCTGGCATGGGTAGTATATGAAAAAACAATAGAAATGCTCACTTTATAGGATAATTATGACAATTAAGTGAGATAAATTATGTAAAAGTAGCTGGAGACTAAGAAGTAATTTTTTTTCTCTTTCCTTGGCATGGTTTGGAAAATGCTTAAAGTCTTTACATAATAATTTACGTAATTTTTTTTTTACCTGAAATCTAAAAAGAGATTGTTTCTTTCCATGGCAAATTCTTGGAATGCTACGTGTTTATTAAACTTTTTTTTTTCTAATAATCTCCCTTTCCCTTCTCACCTTTTGATCCTTTCCCTTGCAGTCCTTCCATTTTTCACATTCCATTAATTTACATTTTGTTGCAGAATCCGGTACAAGACCTTTATTGTGGCACCAATCATAGAAAGACTTTTTTAAATGGTCAGTTTCTGTAGAAAACAGAAGAATCCTGGCAGGATGCATCCTGCCACACTCTGATAGACATTCTTTCTCTGAATTAAAAAAAAAAAAAAAAAAAAAAAATGGCTCTTTTGGTATTCTATGCAAATGATCTTTGACTGTAAGTTGGAAACACATTCAGCTGCCTCCTCAAGCAAAGATGTCTTTTCAATGTCAAAATTCTTAAAAGTCCTTGAATAAAAATTCACTTCCCTCTAGAGTTGTATTTGATGTATTTTTAATATTGCTATTTTTCTTTCATTGTTGCATAGAGATGCATTCCAATTTTGTTTGTCTGTAGTTTATAATAAAAAGGAACCAAGGGAAAAATCAGTAAGAGTCTATGGAAAGAGTTAAATCATTTCCCTACAGCTTCCCTAAGCGGAACTGATAGTCTTAGTCTGACTTAGGGAGCTGGAATAGAAAGGCTGCCAACATCTGTTTTGGTCAGAGTCAGATAAAAGAGACTAATTCATAGCGGGAATAACCGATGTATGGCATTCTGTATTCCATTACCCTTTTCACAAAAAAACATGCATGATATAGATACACAGATATATTTCTACCTAAACTTTTCCACAGTGGAAGTAAAAGAAAGGTGAAAGGCTCAAAAGAGTTGTTACTGATTTATTTACCTAGAATAAAGTCAGGAGGCATAGCACATCAACATTACCACCACTATGTTGTAGGGGCTTGGTCTCAGCCATTTGACAAAACTGATTTTGAAATTTTTTAAAATAGAAGTGAGAATAACTTCTCAAATACGGATAGAAACAAGGGTCAGGACTGACATAAACAAATGAAACACCAGAATAATGCAAAACCCTAGTTTTATCCATTAATCTCAACTTTATTTCTACTAAAAGTAATTCAAGAACTGCTAATATGTAACCAAATGAACTAGTTTGAGATCATCTTCTCTCATTATTGGTAAAGATGCTAACAGGTAGGCAAGAAAAGTAGTGAATGATCTGAATAACTGACAAAGTGAGTAAGCCACAGAGAAATAATCAGCTTATGGCTATATCAAGAGCTCAACACCAGAGACAATGTTTTTCATTTGGCAAGGGTACAGCAGTGGAAGTGAGTGAAGAGAGGTTGGTTTTGTTGATTGGTTGGTTGGTTCGTTGGTTGTACGGGAACGAACACCATCGGTTCCCTTTCTTACCCAAGGATACACAAAAAGTCTCCAACACCAGCGTCATCAAGAAACTTGTTTAGCTCTGAATTCTTTAATACAAACAGCTCAGGCTTAACATTTATTTTATTTTTTGAAATCTTTGCATGATTGAAATCGTGTTATGATAGGAAGAGGGTTTTATGATATCCTGTTGACAAGGAGCAGGAAAGTCTTGAGTCAAAACAGCCCAGTGGATGAACTACATGCCACAGTTTTGATACCTAGAACCTATGATTCCCATTAGAAGACACGCTCCACCTCAGGCCCTCCGCACGTGGATGTGATTCATGTTCTTGTTCTTAGAGTTTGAATTCTGTTCTCCTACTTAAAAATTAAGCAGCACAAGCTCTATGTGACTAACCCTGCTCTTTTGCTCTTCTATCTCTTTCCTTCTTGGTCATCTTTCTCACATTCCCTTTCTCTTCCATTGCCTTGGAAATTGGTCTTGGTCGTTTCAGGGAATATGTCTTGTACCTGAACACCGGAATGCAAGCTCCTTAGAAGCACGAGGACACAGAGATGGTGCTCCAAAAAGCACTTTTAATTAAAGAGTAAAACCATGACCACCCCAAAATCCAGTACTGAGGAATTAGCTGCATCTGAGGAAAAGCAGCTCCTGCGACAGGGTGGGTCAGGCTGAAAACATTTGCTTATGAGCAAGTGTCCTTTTAAATAACAACTGTAGTCTTTGATACTCAGAACACAGTACAAATGTTTTATGTTTCTGGATTCTTTAAACATCTTAGCACTTTAATTAACCAGAACCCAGCAAAATGGAACACTACCACCACAGCCACCCCCTAAAAACTATTTGAAACTTTTTTGACATTCCACTTTTATGAGAGAGATTTAAACATATATTTTTCTGATGTATAGGATCCATATTTAGGGCCCAGGGAGGCATGAACAGAAAGACTTCCTGTTGCCTCTTCTCTTCTGGCATGGAGACCACAGACATAATTAATAAGACATATTATTTAATTAATAAAAATATCTATGCATGAAGTAAAAATACACTTAATAAAAGGGTTTTCTAAAACAGTGTATGTTCAAGCCAATCTCTTAAATCTTCTATAGGCAAAGCAAATGATGCTGAATGCATAATGATCATTCATACTCCGAATCTCAATTCTGCAGCAGAACAGAGCCATGATAACATGAGAAATGCTGTTATGTTCTCTGTTTTTACCAAAGCAAAAAAAAACTGCTACTGCCCTTCAAAAAGATTTTCAACAGGAGAGACTATTCTCTTTTTTTATTTGCATTCCAGATAACTGAATTTCTTTTTTCATCTGCCAAAGAATGTCGGTGCTCTGATCCTTCTAAGAAATCTGGGAGTAGTAGCCTGGAATTATTTATGATTTATGCCTACTGCCATAAAGGATTTGAGGCCTGGGATACAAAGAATTGATATGACCAACATGCTAGACTCTGCCCTTGACTTTCTGACCAAAGACGTGTGTGTCATTTACTCTGTGAAACAAAAGACGAAGTGTCATAGAATGACAGGGTTATAAGGAACCTTTACTACTGGAAACTGCAGATAACTTTATAATAAACTTAGTTCCAAGGAAGTAAAATGACCTGTACAAAGCCAAAGGGCTCATTAGTAACAGAAATGAGAGTAGAACCAAGTCCCCTGAGTTCAAATCTTTCCCCACTGGGCCACACAGTCCTCCCTCTGTGCAGGAGTCATTAGAAGGATACTGCTATGAGGGTGAGAACATTTTCTAAAGTCTCTGAATGCTTGAACATGCCCAGAAAGTACAAAACGGTGAATTTAATTTTCTTTCAAATACCATATTCTATCTGATACTTAGACTAACTCAAGGGGTACCCCAAATGCGTCACAAGCAAGCCACCATGTGGCCACCACCATGTTCCTCCTTTCCCTGCTACTGTCCCTGCCAAAGTCAGTGGTTAAATAGCATCCAAAGAGCCCCTGCCTTTTGCTAGACACTATTAGGCTGCCAGCCTGCCCTCTCTTGATGGTGTGGGGATGTGGGTGCTGGGAGGTACCATCTGACTCACAGGCTATGAGCCAAAGCTGGTGGCATTAACAGATTTCAGACCATTAAGCTTGGGTGGAGTTGCATTAAAGAGAAGGAGGTGTAACACATTATCAAACTAAAATGGGTCTGAAGCATGTATTGGGAGATGGAATATGGCTCCATGGGCTCAGAGTACTAGAACAAAAAATGCCATGGGAAGGCAGCCTGGGTAAGTAACTGAAAAATCTTTTCACATGTATTTTTCTGATGAATAGGATCCATATTTAGGGCCTGGGGAGGCATGAACAGAAAGACTTTCTGTTGCCTCTTCTCTTCTGGCAAAGCTGCAGTTCCTTTTGTGGGGAATCCCAGGAGTCATCTTAAGCAGGCCAAGCAGTTTTCTCCCTCACATGTGCCATTGCTCCTCCAGTATCTAATACAGGAGGGACTTTGGCTCTGGGAAAACAAAGGCAAATTCCAAGCAGGAGGAAGAAACTCAAACTGATTTATGGGCAGTGATGTGCTAGTAAAAGTCTAACAATCAACTCTCCAGGAAAGAAATGTATCCATAAATATGTGCATTGATTTACTATCAATGTGACTAACACAAAGGATCTAAGGATATAATTTATAAGTATAATAAAATATACAAAACTCTATATTGTAAATTCTATGTAGTAAGTTGATTTCTCATGGGATGCTCTCCTTGATTTTTATCTAACTCATGTCCTTAGCCAACCTCCGATGGCAGTTAACAAACAAGTGTAATTCCTGCATAAATTGTTGTTTAATATTTTCACTTATATTAACGAATAATAAACAACAATGACTTATGTCAGTACAACACTTGTTCGTTGATGACATGGGCAACTTCTTTGCTGAATTAGATAATATTTTAATAGTTGTTAAATACTGAAAGAATCTTTTCTCAATTTTTAGGCTATTCATATGTAACAACTGCAGGCACAACACATGTTTAAATTTAGTATGCATTATTAACATTTCCTCCACTTTCTTGTCTGGATCATCAATGAAATGATAAGTCAACACCCTGATTTGTAGTCAGTTTCTATGATGCAAATACCCCCAACATGTTGACTTCAAACTACCTATGTGATGTCACTGAACATGGAGATGAAATGAGATACACAGTGGCCCACAATTATACAGTACGTCCATCAAACAGGTACAAGAGATGTAACTAACCTCAAGAACATAGATCATAATAAAATGTAGCAAAATAACTAGGAAATGATGATGAGTTTGGGACATTTCTTACCCTTGTTTTTAAGATAACATATAACTGAAAGTTTATGTAATTTAATTTTTAATAGCAGCTGTGTTTGACAACTGGCTCACAAAATTCCTGAAAACTTAACAATCAGCTCTCATAAGCTTGTGTGAGCTGGCTCCAGCACTCTACGAGCGGGGAAAGGACATCCTTTGAAAATGAAGTATCAGGAAAAGGATGACTAGTTTATAAGATATATATTCAAATTAAGTTATAAAGCTTTGTAAAGCCATTTGTTTAAGAAATGAATTTCCAAAATCTTGTCTAGTCAGTAGATTTGGCATTTCTGTCCAAGTGTGTGCAGGGTTAGAGTTTCTCCACTTTCCCCACAGTCTTTGACCACCCGCTCCAGCTCTCCCGCAGCCTCCCACTGCACAGAGGGATGCATTTAACACACTTCATGAGAGCTTCACCTTGTCCTATCCAAAATAACTCTTTCTGGAGCCAATTTTTTAGTGTAATTTATTCCAAACCTTTGATGGGGAAACTTGTACTCTTGAAGCTGTTCAGATGTGCAGCCAGCAGGGAGCTCCTGGGCCACATTGGCTTCTCCAGCCACAGATGTTGTGGCCAAGCCTGACGCCCAGGTACACCACGTGGATTTATAACATTCCTTGAGGGAGAGTGGACCCATATCCTGTAAATGAATGCATTATGCTTATCCGCGTTCTTGTTTTTCATCTGTGACAGGTATTTTATGGATTGGAGGTTTCATTTAAATGTTGCATAATCCTCCTTTAATAAATAACGTGAATACTCAATATAATTGAAATAAGAAAGACTGCCTTTGTTTCGGCATAACTGATTCAAAAATAAAAGGACTCATCATGACTAGAAATTGATCTTCAAAAATATCAGTTACATTGGATGGTATGATCACATGTGTATCACAGTTTAATCATAATGAGAGAAGAATAAACAACATAAGAATTTGTGCCTTTTTATATGGCTACTGTGAACTCCCCAGACATAAGACACTAGAGAATGTGCCATTTGGTCAAATTACTAATTTGGCTTAGTTCAAAGCAAAGCCAGGATGTATCAATTTAAAAATGTTAAGTTATAAAACACTTTTAAAAGAAACTAAGTTGCATTACCTTGTAGTACAAGATGTAATTGAAGTTGCTATCCACATTATCAAATAGAGCTCTTGCTTAGGCAGCTTGAATGCACGGGAGATTATGTGAAAAAGGGAATCTGTGATGACGTCTTAAAGAGTTTGTACCTGTAGCACTTAGCACAATGCCTGACATGTAGTAAACACTCAAAAGGAGTTACTGGAATAAATTAATTACTAAATGCCTTAATGATTCAAGAAAATTTACTCTCATTATTTTAAAAGCCTCTTCTGTTCTATAGACTAAACATAATTAGTAATGCCATCTGTGACACTAATTTCTTTAAATAAATATTTTCTCTATTAATACCATTAAAATTTAGGCCTTTACCTAAATTATCACACTTGGAATTATGGGAGTCAGTAATTAAGAAGTTATAGTACTCTTCTGTTGTTTTTTCCTGCCCACGGTCCATTTCCCTTTCTACCACTAGTAGCACTCTTATTTTCCCTTGGGAAACCATGTCTCCACTTCTCGCAGTCCATGAAAATACTTTGAAGTTGACTGCAAACCCTGTCCAGAGTGGGCATATGATCTAAGCCTGGCCAGCAGAACTGTCCACAGCGACAGATTTGGGGATGAGCATATGACCTATTACGGATCAATAAAATAAACTCCCAAGAACTTTGCTGGAACTATTATGAGAGATGCTCTCTCTCTGCTAGTATGCTAATCTGGTAGGATGTAGGCCTGATGTTGATGGCTGTCACATTTAAGCTTAGGGAAAAAGCAGGACCAGGACTGAGGCCAGTGCAGGAGAATGCAGAGCTGAGAGATAAGGAAAGACAGACTCCAGATGGATGACACTATCTGCATATCTTCACAGTAACAAAAGGCGGCTCTACCCTTGGAGTTTTCCACTGCAGAAGCATGTAATTTAGCGGGGTTTCTGTCATTAATAACCAAATGAGTCTATTCCGTAAGTTTGTTCTATGCATATTTTCATAGCATATTCTCCTTAGTTATATTTTAAGACCCAATAAAAGTACATAGGTTTCTTCTGCTGACAAAACACAAAATTTTAAATTCTGCTAACCATTCCAAACATTTAAATCACAGACTTCAGTAATTGAGAACTTACCATATAATTTAAGCCAAGAACTGACTTTTTAATTCTTTTTTTCTAGGAAAAAAAATGTCTGTGTATTTTGATTGCTTACAGAAGCTAAGACAGTACCTTGCTTTCAGAAAACAACTCAAATGTTGAGACACTATGATTTGGAAAGTCCTTTCCTATATAGGACCTTGTGTGCTGGCTTAATCATACCCATCCCTGCCAAGGGATAAGGGATCCAAGGTACCCACAAGTAAGTAAGCCATTAGGGTGACAAGAAGTACACAAAACGAGAAACAGGGTGCTCTTCTTCTAGAATGCATGAAATGCCTCACAAAACTCTTGTCTTCAGAAGGGAACTAGGAACTTTAACGATTCTGAAACAATTTTTTACCATCCCAAATGTGGTCTTATGAAATCAAAACATTGTAGAAGGAGCCCTGATTTTGGTGTGATGCCCACTTCTGATCTTACCATCTCTGTGACCCAATGTGTTATTGTTGGGCTCTCCATCTGGAAAATGGGGACCATACTTTTTTCCTCATGAGAATAAATGGAGGTAGTTACTTTAAGTACGCTAGAGCTTATAAATGTGCATCAACTACATTTTCATCAATGTATTATTAATATTGTTATGCTTATTGACAGAGTTCACATACTTAAAAGAAGCTCTGGTAAGGTGAGTAGTTAGTATAAATGAGATTTTATCCACGAGTCTTCTGTTTGTATACCTGAGACAGACTTACACCAGGCTAAGTACCCTGTAATAAGAGGATAAACAGCATGGGTGCTCCTCTGCTTTTGAACTGTGCTTAACTTTGACTTGGCATAGTTAACCTTGCTTTTCTGTGCAGGCAGGATGCTAAGCACTATTAGTTACAAAGGTGTGTGTAGGACAGTCTCTAATTTCTAGGAACATACAGGTCAGCTGTGGTATATCTCATACTAAGCACAGCATGAGATATGTGATATATCTCATACCAAGCACAGCATGAGTGCTAGCCCTGATGGGCATGCAGAGGACTATCTCAGCGGCACACAAAAAGTGGTTCAAGCTAGTTAGCCTTCATCAAAAAGGGCATTTCAGCAGAATTTCAAGAATAGTATGGTTTTTAATAGGTGCTATGAAAGAGGCCTCACTAGGGAAAGAAAGGGAAAATATATGGCAAGGTACTGAGTTGTGAACATGCATAAGGGAACCACAAAAAGGTAGAGTTGGAGAATAAACTATGAATGAAGGTTTTGTCAGATTGGGGAGGGCTTTGAACACCTAGCTAAGAAGTTGGACTTCATTCCATAGGCAATGAGGAGTTACTACAGGTTTTTAAATGAATGAGCTGTAAAAACCAAGACAAAATTTAGGAATAAAACTCAAGTATCAGTGTGAAGAATTTCTTGAGTAAGAGAAAGTATGTTGGCAGAGAAAAGAAGGAGGGAGCTGCTATGATTTATCTGGGCAAGGAAATGTTAGAACCTGAATTATGGAAGAGCCAGTGAGCGTGAAAATGAAGGAAGATACTTTAGAGACTTCTGCATATAGAATACAAATATTGCTTGATAAGTAATTAGATGTGGGAAATAAAGAGAGGCACCAATATTTTTTGATAGCGTGACTGGGTAGTTGGTAATAGCATTATTGAAGTAGAAAACTCAAGTAGAGGTACATGTTTGGAAATGAAGGCACATTTTGTACTTTTTGAGTTTGAGGTGCTGTGACACGGTGTGAGAGATGTTAGAAGGCAACTGGAAATGAAGATGTCAAGTCAGAAAGAAGGTTAGAGCTGGAGATTCAGAAACCATTAGATTTCCCAGGGAGAAAATGTCGACAGGTATATAAAATTACGTGAGAAAAGATCCAAACGCAATTCAAAAAGTGGAGTTCAAAACCAAAAGAATCCAGAGTCATTGGAGTGAAAGAATAGAGGACTTTAAGAAGAAAGGTGTGGTCCCCACCTAACAGGTTGCAGAAAGAGCAAGAAAAAAGGAAGATGAAGAACATTTGCCCACTAAAAGCTCAATCTGCCCATTTGACTTTAACCAAAAGCTCGCAACTTTAACAAAATCACATTGCATATATAGATACTTCTGAGAGGTTTTTTTTTACCTCCAGGACTAGGGCCAATTAACACACTAGTTGTAAAACTAGATATTATAGAAATCTGGTACAGTAAGAATTATCATTTATATTTCTTAAATCTCAACTTCTCTATCTAATATTATTTTTCTTGTTTTTCTCTCCCCAAATTACTCTTTGTTTCCAACAGAAAGTAACATTCGGGATTCAGGTGAACTTTTTATATTTTTAGCCTTTCACTTTTAGGTATTTTTCTATTTTTAGAAATATTTTAGGCTGGGTGCAGTGGCTCATGCCTATAATTCCATCACTTTGGGAGGCCAAAGCAGTTGGATCACTTGAGCTTAGGAGTTTGAGACTGGCCTGGGCAACATAAAGAAACCCGTTTCTACAAAAAAATTTAAAAATTTACCCGGCGTGGTAGTGTGCACCTGTGGTACCAGCTACTTGGGAGGCTGAGGTGGGAGGATCGCTTGAGCCCGGGAGGTCGAGGTTGCAGTGAGCTGAGATCATAACACTGCATTCCAGCCTGGGCAACAAAGTGAGTCTCTCTCTTGATAGATAGATAGATAGATAGATAGATAGATAGATAGATAGATAGATAGATAGATAGATAGATGGATAGATAGATAGATAGATAGATATACATATACTGGCAAGAAGGTACCAGTGATTTCATGGGCTTGATTTTTGTCCTAGTGACTCTACATCTCCAGAAATGTCAGCCTTCAATCTACCTAGAGCTAACTATTTAGATTTATTTGTTTAGGTTTTTTTTTAACTATAAAATCTGTTTCAGTCTGAAGTACAAGAATTGGTTAAATGGAATTAACTTTTACCAGTCACTTCTCTTCAAGCTGTTCCTGATCACTCATTATTAAGGCTGACATCTTTTGAGGGTGACTTGAGGTCACTAAATGTTTATCTAAGTTTAAACATCTCAAGAATTTTACATTTTCTTTCAAATACTGTAGAAAGTTCCATAGCAAGGTGTTTCCCCTTTCTCACAGCTAACTTCTAATTGAGTGAAAACTTTTGCTCCAAAAAAAATTACCCAAAATCTAAGGATTGCTGACCATGCCATCATTTCCCAAAGAAATTTGCAGTAATGAGGTCCCTGGATTCAGGCTTTCAGCTGCCACAATCTCATACAGCTTCTGTAGGAGAAGCCTGAACAAATCTAAAGCAGTTCACGTGGCTATGATGACCAAATAGAGCTGCTTCTGGTTGCCAGTGTCCTAGGAGTCACAACAGACAAGTAGGACACTCCACACAATTCAACCTGGTTCCCAAACTGCTCCCAGTAAATGGGAAAGTGCATCACTTAAGCTGGTCAATGGCAAAGGAGAGGCACATCCAAGGCGGAGCTGTTCAATGCTCTCTTTTGCTCCTTCCTCCCTCCCTCTTTACCTCCTTCCTGTCTTCCTTCCTCCTTCTCTCTATGTGTTTGTCTTTCTCTCTCTTCCCCCACCTCAACTTTATTAAGGGACAGACAGACAATAAACTGCCCATATTTACAGTATATAATTTGACAAGCTTTGACATATGTATATAGGTATAAATCCATCATCACAATCAAGGTAACAGACACTTCCATCACCCCAAATTGTTTCTTTGTGGCCTTTTGTAATCCATTCCTCCCCCTCCCTCTATCTGCAGACAACCACTGATCTGCTTTCTGCCACTATAGATTTGTTTATATTTTCTAGAATTTTATACAAATGGAATCATGCCGTATCCACTGCTTTTTGTCTAGCTTCCTTCAGCCTACAGATTTTGAGATTCATCCATGTTATTCTGTGTATCAACACTTGATTCCTTTTATAGTAGTATCCTAGTGTCTGGATATACCATAATTGGCTTAACTATTCACCTATTAATGAGCCCAGTTCTACAAATAAAGCTACTATGAACATTTACATATATATATATATACACACACACATATATTTGTGTGGAAATATAATTTTTTCTCCTGGGCAAATACCTGTGAGTAGAATGTCTAGATTATATAGTAGGTAGATATGTGACATTTTAAGAAATTGCCACATTGTTTGTTAGAACTGGTATTATTTCTTCCTTAAATGTTTGGTAAGATTTACAGGTAAAGTCATCTGGGCCTGGGGTTTTCTTTACTAGAAAAATTTTAACTACAAATGTAATATCTTTAAAAATATAAGATTATTTAATGTTGTCCCAAGGCTCATTAATACTGTTTTGCCTGGGTTTTTTCTTTTACTTTTTTCTTTATTTTGTTTTCCTTATTGTTTTTTCAGTCTTTTTTCTTTCTGTGCTTCATTTGAGATAGTTTCTATTGCTATGCCTTCAAAATCACTAACCTTTTCTTCTGCAGTGTCTAATCTCCTATTCATCCCATCTGGTATATTTTTAATCTGAAACATTGATTTTTCATCTCTAGAAGTATGATTTTGGTCTTTTTAAATATCTTTCATGTCTTTCCTTATCAGGCTCATGCTTTCCTATTTTTTCTTGAACATAAGAAGTATGTTTATAATAGCTGTTTTAACATCCTTATCTACTACATTTATGATTCATGTCATTTCTGTGTCTGTTTCTCTTGACTGATTCTTCTCCTCACTATATTATGTATTTTCCTACTTCTTTGCTTATCTGGTAATATTTTATTAGATACCGGTTGTGAATTTTGGGTTGTGGGGTAATACATTTCTTTTATTATTATGTTTCTTTAATTATTCTTGAACATTCTTCTGAGACAGATAAGTTACTTAGAAACAGGTTTGTTAGGCAGATCTAGAACAGCATTTAGTGTAGAGCTTGACTGCACTACTAAGGAAACGCCTTTCTGAGACCTATACTCAATGCCCTATGTGTTAAGAGGTCTTTCCACTTTGAATGGTGGGAAAATGAACTATGCCTGACTTTGAGTGAGCTCCAGGGATTGTTCACCTGCTTCTTCCCAATGATTCCTTCCCCGGGCACAGAACTTTCCTCACATACATGCACTGATCAGTAATTAGGTAAAGACTTGGAGTACCCTCTGCATATCTCCAGAGCATTTTCTCTGTGGGTGTCTCCTGTTTGTATTCTGCGCTGTGAATTCTAGCCACCTTGGTCTCCTCAAGCTACAGACTCTTTCTCCTCGTCGCAGGGAGGATTGCACTGCAGCCTGAAAACATTCACCAGGCAGCAAGCTGGGCCAATCATAGAGCTCACCTCATTTGTTTCCCCTCTCTTACAGATCACTGTCCTGTACTATATATTTTAAAATAACATGATTGTTCCACATATTTTTGTCCTTTTGTGAAAGTTGTTTAAGGCAGAAGGGTAAACCCAGTCCTTGTTATTCTATCATAGCTCAATGCAAATAGCTGATTCAGGGGATTTAATGCCAGGTTCAGAAATCTAAATTATCATTTCTAAGGGTTAGTGTTGAACAGTTGCTACAAATTTCTCAGTCCAATCCAGAGCTACATATGTGGACTAAGTGAATTCAGTGTTCCTTATATAAGCCCTATTTTCATTCCCATAAATTATGGTTCTTGTGTTTTACGTCATATTTTCAGATCCAAGCCCAATGATCTATTGCTATTTCCTCTCTAACTGTGTGCGTGTGTGTGTGTTTGGGAGGTGTTCCTGTAAACACACAGCATATATATTTTGTATCCAGCTATGTTCCTGGATTTAGGCTTAAAAGAAAACTTATAAGTACACTTTGTTTAATGCCCATAAACAGGAAATAACTACTTGTGAATTCATTAATTAGAATCCTGTTTATGCAAGTATCGTAAAGGATAATCCTTTGTTTGCATGAGTGAGGTCCTGCTGTCAGTAGGGAAAAAATATGGAGTGTTGTCCTGCTAAAGAACCACCTGGGAGCTTCACTGTACAGCCAGCCAGTCTCTTTCAAGAGCCCTCTGCACTACCCATATCCTAAGATTACGTGTTACTCTCAAAGGCATTAGCTCCTAGCTGGACTAGAGCCTTGCATGAGAATCAGTGGCCCACTGACCTGCCCCCTTCCTTTGACTCTGTTCCTAGAGCTGCCTTGGCTGCCTGCCCAGACCCTTGACAGCTGCTCAAGTTTGAGCCCACCTTGTTTCTCATGCCTGACTGAACCCAAGGCCATTCGCCTTTCCTTGACTTTTGGTATAAACTTTCTAGGCTCCTGTCTGCCTGTCCACCTGGCCATTGCTTGGCTTGATGCCCAGCATATACTAAAAGCAAAAGGCAGGATATAGGAATCTACTTGTTTCCTCTGAACCACACAAAGTCAGCCAGCAGTCAAGAGAGATGAATATGGTACATATTTATAAAGTTAAATGAACCAGTGACACAGCTACAATATTAATGCAATTCAATGGAACATTTCTTAAGCCAAGCACTATGCAGAGGTCTATAAGACAAGTTGAATAAGATATTACATTAGCCTTGAAGATGGGGCCTCACCCTCTTGTGTGGGAGACAGGCAAGAAAACAGATTGTAATATACCACTGAGGGGACCACATCTTCTGTGTGCCTTTCTAGTTTCTAATTCACTACATTTATATATATATATATACATGTTTGTACAACAGACTATATTACTACTTGATGACACTGACACCGTGCCCAGACTGACGTCTACCAACAGTTTATAGGTCTGTGTTTCTAACTAAATTGTAAATTCCCGAGGAACATGGGTCATGTCTTATTCCTCTCTTGTCACTCCCAGTGACCAATATAAATTTTCCTTGAATTGAAATATATGATATGCATATATAAGGGTCTACTAGAAAGTAATAAACTCATCATACAAGCAACACATAGAAAACCAAAGCACACTTCTTGATAAATAGTAATGATCCTAACTTAAGGAAATGCAGATTGTTATAGTTCACAATGGAAAGTGCTATAAAGGCTAACACAGTAAATGCATTAAAGGTGTTCATTGTTCACCTTCTGGCAAGTTGCATCTTTAATATATGTGTGTGACCAGGTTACATCCCACATATAAGCAACTCTAGCACTGCCAGCACCACACATTTGGGTGACTGACAAGATGGCAACTAGAATTCATATTTTCAAACAAGAAAAATCCTAGATCCTACCACTGTTACTATTTTCTGGTTCTTTGGCCACGACTTCAGCTACCATACCTCTATCCTTGCCTGGAGGAGAGAGGATAACTCCAGATAGTTTTGTGCCTAGGCAGCGGTAGTAAGGCTTTAGCTAGCAGTCAAGAAGAGGCAGGAGTTGGGGGTGGGGGGAGTCAGGCCACCTCTGGTTAGGACTCTTCCAAGTGACAAAAAACCAGACTCAAGCTGCTAGAGCAGTAAATAAATAATAAATGGAAAATGTTCATGCTTCAGGCACAGCCAGACTCAGGGGGCTCAAAAAGTGTCATCAGAACCCTGTCTCTCCATCATGTGGTTCTACTCTCCTCCATGCCAGTTTCATTCTCAGCCTGCATTCAGCTCATTAAACAATTCTCCCTTTGGTAGAAGCTGAATGCATATTTTCCAAAAACTTATTTACATGGCATTTGGTAATGAATAAAGGATAAATGAAATTGTTTAACCACTCTTTGCTTTAGTAGGCTGCAATGTCAATCTCATTGACAACTAAAAGAATTAAAACAGGATCTAACCAAGAGAGGGCTGGCACCTTCTATTTTGGCACTCCCTGAACTCAGTGGTGGTCAAGTCTTATAAATGCATACTACATTATACAAAATGATGGATACACAGTTCTGTAAGTCTGTTTATGGATCTGAACCTTAATACGCAATACTTTCACAGTTTATCTCTCGAAGTTCATGATACGTTTATAATCCAGTTTGTGTGTGTGTGTGTGTTTTGGAGTTTGTTTGTTTGTTTGTTTGTAGACAGGCTCTCGCTGTGTCACCCAGGCTGGAGTGCTGTGGCACCATCATAGCTCACTGCAGCCTCAACCTCCTGGGCTCAAGTGATTTTCCGACCTCAGCCTCCCAAAGTGTTGGGCTTACGGGCCTCAGCCACTGTACCCAGGCTATAATCCAGTTTTTAATTACACTTTATATCCTCAGTTTTCCATTTGTCATGGTAAAATAATATCATTTGGTTCTTGCTCTTGTCTCTGCATTGGCCTGGTTTACCATGCATAATTTGCAAGGTCAGATTTTGTTTATTCATGTATTTTTCTCCAGGAGAGTGCTTGGTCAGAAGTAGGTGAACAATACATATATTTTAAATGAATGGCCTGCGTCTTCAACAGTCTGACTTTCAGCCCCTGCCATTTGCTGACTTTGCCAGTCCCTGTATGCCTGCTTGCTGACTCATCCAACACATATGGATCACATGCAGTGTGTGTGTGTGTGTGAGTGTGTGTGTAAATTAAGGTATAACTTACATATAGTAAAGGGCACCAATCTCAAGTGTACAGCTTGATGAATTACTACCAGGTGAATAGACTTGTGTGACCATCAACAAGCTCAAACATTTCCTAGAAAGCTTCCTTATGCTCCCTTCCAGCCAATACTAGTAGTCAGATAACAGTAGTCAGATAACTATTATTCCAACTTCTATCACTGTAGATGAGCCTGGTTTTGAACTTCAGATAATAAAATCATACAGTCTATCAGTTACCTTTGCTGCATAACAAACCACCCTGAAACTTAGTCACTTAAAACAACCACCATTTCATTTCCTCACACTTCCTTGGTTTAGCAATTTGGCTTGGGCTCAGCTAGCCAGTTCTTCTGTTTGTCTCACTTTGGGTCACTCACATGGCTGCAGCATCTGGCAACCCAATTTGGTGCTTTATGATCTGATGGGACCCAAATAAATATCTTCCAATCAGCCTCAAACTGAAAACAACCCAAATGGTGTTTTTGTGGGCTGTCAATTGTGCTCTATGTCTTTAGCAGGGTGGCCTGGGCTTTATCACATGGCATCCATGTTCCAACAGAGTGACAGCTGCAAGCCTCGAAGGCCTAAGCTGAGAAGTCACACAATGTCACTTCCTTCACATCGTGTTGATCAAAGTAAGTCACAAAACAACCTGCATTCAAGGGGCCAGTAAACAGACCTGGTCTCCTGAGAAGAGTAATTGCAAATATATGAAGACATTTTTAATTCACCACATACAACATGCACTATTTTTGCTTAACTTCTTTCAGCCAACTTCCTGTCTGTAAGATTCATACACCAGATTGTGTGTATTCGTAGTTCATTCTTTTGTATTGCTGTGTAGTATCCTATTATATGAAAACACCACAAACCATTTATCTGTTCCACTGGTGGTGGACATTTGGGTTGTTTTCAGTCTGAGGCTATTCTATATAAGGCTGCTGTGGATATTCCTGTTCATGTCTTTTGGTGGACACAGGCACTCATTTTTATTGGGTATATACCCAGGAGTGAAATTATTGGATCATGAGGTATGTGTATGTTTAGCGTTAGTTGTACTGAAAAATATTTTTCCAAGTGATTACTGCAAAGTGTTTTGGTCTAGAGGTTTCACAGTGGCTTTGGAGACTATTTCAACACCGTTACCCATGTATCTTCTTGGGTTCTCAAACAAAACTATGGATTGTTTTTCTTTTGTCAGGGACCCCTGTTACTCCTTTAATGATCAAATGATTTCAACATAGCCATTTCTTAATTGATCATAAGCAAATTTCCTTGAGCATAAAAATATCAATCTTTTATCCAAATTGTGCAGAAATATATTACAAATCTAGTCAGTGTAACTGACAAGGTATGCAGCAGCTGACTCAAACAGACATGATGAGAATCACACCAACACCAAAGTAGGAGAGGAGGGAAAAGGGAAGGAAATTACTATTTACTGGAGACCTCCTGTATGACAAGCACTGTGCTATGTACTCTGCCTATGTAATCTCATTTAATCACAACAATATTGTGAGGCCGGCTTAATGATTCCCATTTTGTAGATAAGTAAGTGAGACTCAAAGAGGCAACCTAAAATCACACTCACTGGCCAAGTGGCAAAGTCTAAATCTAAGTTTTCATATGTAATACCTAGCACTGTATCATATCATTGTGAAATAAATATCTTTGAGATGACCAAGAATCATGAATTGTAGCAGATCAGCCTGAAACAAATTGCTTGATTAGAATGTGAATATATTGAGGCTCAGAGAAAGCCAAAATGACAGGCACTACAAATTCCTCAGCAAGTCCTCAAAACACAAACTAAAAATGTCTCATACTTTAGTTTGAATAACTTTTCAAACCAAATTTCCTTCACCTATCTCAGGTGCCAGAGGGTGAATAGTATCTTCAACCTGCTCAAGACTGAGGAGCATTTGTGGTTGAAATAGCCCAGGGTTCAAGGAAAGCATATCTGAGTCCATATTCATGCGTTCTATTTCCTCATAGTATTCTCCCAGTTCTAAATTTTGTCTTGCCCCTAGATTGTAGCCTTTCTTTTTTTTTTTTTTTGAGACGGAGTCTCGCTCTGTCGCCCAGGCTGGAGTACAGTGGCTCCATCTCAGCTCACTGCAAGCTCCGCCTCCCGGGTTCACGCCATTCTCCTACCTCAGCCTCCCGAGTAGCTGGGACTACAGACGCCCGCCACCTTGCCCGGCTAGTTTTTTGTATTTTAGTAGAGACGGGGTTTCACCGTGTTAGCCAGGATGGTCTTGATCTCCTGACCTCGTGATCCGCCCGTCTCGGCCTCCCAAAGTGCTGGGATTACAGGCTTGAGCCACCGTGCCCGGCCAATTGTAGCCTTTCAAGCTCCTTGATGAAGCTCTCTGTGCCTTGTTAGAGTCCCTATTCCCACCTTCACCATTTATCCCTCACTCACTCTGACCCCAGGCATTGGATGAGTTTGTCTCTCTCCAGTGCACACTACACAATGACCTCGTAAGCCCTACTGTCTTTGCTCAGTCCTTTCACCCGGCAAAATACAACCCATCCTAACATATATATGGGGCATAATTGCCAATTTTTTTTTGAAGAAAGGATCTCATTCTATCTCTCAGGTTGGGGTGCAGTGATGTAATCTCAGCTCACTGCAACCCCCTCCTCCCAGGCTCAAGTGATCCTCCCACCTCAGCATCCTGAGTAGCTGGTACTACAGGCACATGCCACCATGCCCAGCTAATTGTTTTATTTTTCGTAGAGACAAGGTCTCACTATGTTGCCCAGGGCGGTCTCAAACTCCTGGACTCAAGTGATCCACCTGCCTTGGCCTCCCAAGGTGCTGGGATTACAGGAGTGAGCCACCGCACCCAGCCGATTGACAATTTAAAAAAGTATTTAGTCTGTGCTTCCTAAGGTTTTGACACATTAGGAAAACACTTGGTCTGCCTTGTATGCTATCAAAACAATGTCCCTCTACACACAACTGTTAATTTCCCCATACTTCCACACATACACACGCATGTGTGTACACACACATTAACACATACACACCATGCAACCCTCTCTTCGTGGAAGATAACCAATGTTCTTGTCCTTTTCAGTCTGTTATTAAACAAGACATTTTTCTTCTGTCGAAGTTGAATAGGTTCCATAATTACCTAGGTCTTTCTTAAGAAAGAAAGAAAAAAACGAACCAAATAATCAATGCATGCTGCAATTGCCTCAGTCTGTGAGGTGCTTCTCAAGGCTGGGATTCAGTGTGTGACTTTGAAGGTTGCTCACTCCAGGCTAACCAAAAATGAACGTCATTCTCCTGATAACTACCTAAAAGAACACAGGACCTGAAATGTTCTGAATTCTTAGAACTTTTACCCCTGGGTGGCACCTGGGAAGTGTCTGTGAAAAAGCAACACTAGGTGGGGATTTATTTTTGGGGTCTGGATGTGTGATGATTAAGAGGACAGGCTCCAGACATTTTAATCCTAAACCTGCCACTGGCCAACAGTGGAGAGGTTACTTCACTTTCTAGAAGATAGAAATGGTATTAATCCATTTCATATTACTGCTGTGGGACTCAGAGAGAGAATTCATGGAAAGTGCTTCGCACAATGCCTAGCACATAATAAGGCCTCAATACATGTTAGCTATGATTATTTCTGCAACCTCAGTCAGCATCACCATTGCATCTTCAGCCCATCTCCCAATCTCCTTCCTCCTCCTAATCCTGAAATACTGCCCCAGATGGAAATAGTCACCATCTGTCTTCACTTTCTAAACTCTCATTCTGATCTGGCTCAACTCAAACCTTCTCCACAAGATGAATCCCTGAACCCCTATTGGGCTGTTTTGCCATGTCCTGGGAACCTCTGTTCTAATCACACCCTCTTTGTCCATTCTTCTTAATATTGGCTTATCCCTGAGGATACCATTTCCCTCATAATCCTTCCTCATGGTAACCACTCATCTTACAATCCATTGTCTTGTGAGGTGAGCATGCTCCAGTCACAATCAGGCTTCTCCCCACATCTGCTTACCCCTGAAATCAAGGCCATCCATATATAGCACCTTTTTCCATTTTCATTGCTGCCATGTATCTTAGCTATTTCATAAATTATACTTGGTTCAAATTTTGTTCTTATGTATGTATTTAATAATTATATAGCATTAGTGGGTGCCTGAAATTCCGCACCAGGCACTTTGGAAATAAAGGGAAATAAGACTTTATTTAGGTTATAGAGGAAATACCAGGTGAGCAAGAACAAGGCAGACACATAAAAGGAAGATAACCGTATAGTTAGCTTAATCAAGGAGATAAGTACTGCAATAGTGGAAGCTCAAACCCTATGGGTACCTCAATATCCATATGTCAATTCTTCCTCACATTTTCTCGATCATCTTAACTATTCTACTTGCGCTTCCTGTAAAGAGACTCTCAATTTAGATCAGGCGATCTATAATTTAGAACTGCACACTTCCAAGATCTAAAACTCAAATTCCCTCTCTTTGTTGATAACCTCCAATCCCTATTAAACTTGCTCTCTGCTCTCATTTTCCTTCTATTCCTAAAACACTCCCCATTCTCAGTATTCATTCGTCCTTTTGAGACCTTTTCATAATCTCTATTTATTGCATTAATTCTACTAGACCAAGCTCTCTAGCGTTACTCATCTTAACAATTCTTAAACCTGGGTCTTCATCTATACTCAAGTTTCCTCCTAAGGTACTAACCATTACTGCAGACACTAATTTTTTTTTTAATCTTTAAAAGTTTAATAGCTCCACTAAAATTTATATATCCAATTTCATCCTTCCCCTTTTCCTACTCAACAGTTTTTTTAATTCTGTAATTCTCAATCACATTCCCTACAGAGCCAATTCTACATAATTCCCTTTCTTCAAATCCTCCTACCATCTTGCCTCAGGTCAAGAGATAGCTCTTTCAACTTCCCCAGTTTCTCCTCAAAATATCTTTAAATTTTTGTCCATTTCTCTTCTTTCCTTCCCAGCACAGAGAATGGGTCCCACTTTCCATACCTTATCCATCCCACTCCCCTTGAGCATCCCTATCAGCTGTCAGTCCACAGGACTGTTCCCTTTCTCCTTCTTAGCCAATAAGAGTTTTCCCTCTTAGCCAATAAGCAAGCTCAAACCTCTCTTCCTATCCTAGAAGAGCACTCTCTTCATCACACTACTCCTTAATCTGTCATGCATTCTCTCTTCTTCTCTTCACTGCCAACTTCTTAAAAGAAATCTACTCTGCTGACTTCTACTTCCTGACCACCCACTCCTGCCTTGTGGCTTTGCAATCTGGCTTCCAGCCCTGTGGTCTAATAACAGTGCTTTAGCATGACCACCGAGGAAAATACAGGATACTAGAAGGATCACTTGAAACCAAGGTTGAAATAGAACAGAGTTAGGCCTTGTCAGTGGAATTCTTACAAGAATTACCCACCACCCAATTCTCACAGTGCTGTGTTGTTGATTTTAAAAGGAAAAAAAAAGTGTTCTTAATTATTTTTCTGAAAGAGGAAGAAACTCCAGGATGTAAATTACAAATCATATGGCTCTTTTTCCTCTTCCCTCCAATACTCTAACTTTAGAGCATAACGACAATATATGGTGATTTATATAACTATCTTGATTTATAATGAGTAACACAGTATTCTTTTACTTGCTGAAGTAGTTCCCAGGAATGGTGACATGGTTTGGCTCTGTGTCCCCACCCAAATCTCATCTTGTAACTCTCATTATTCCCATGTGTTGTGGGAAGGACTCAGTGGGAGATTATTGAATCATGGGGGTGGGTCTTTCCCGTGCTGTTCTTGTGATAGTGAATGGGTCTCACGAGATTGGATGGTTTTAAAAACAGGAGATTCTCTCCTCTCTCTTTGCCTGCTGCCATCCACGTAAGATGTGACTTGCTGCTTCTTGCCTTCCACTATGATTGTGAGGCCTCCTCAGCCATATGGAATTGTAACTCCAATAAACCTCCTTCTTTTGTAAATTGCCCAGTCTCAGGTATGTCGTTATCAGCAGCATGAAAACAGACTAATACAAATGGTAATGAGTTAATTTAACAAATTCTTCCACTAAGCCAGGAAAATAAATAATTAAAATTTGGAAAAACATATCTAATGTGAAGATATGTTGATCATCTCTAGCTCTTGCAACCAAGGACCAAGATACACACCCTTCTAACTAAGAATAAAATTCAATATTAATTTTCCGTTTTACTGAGTTTGGGGAGGTTTGTACATGTAGCTGGTTCCATCCAAGCCTTTACTGTGACTCACTTTCACTAGGATTCTGCTGACAATTACTTCTAATGCATTCTTGTCTTGCAAAGTGTATCATTACTCCTGCCTTGACATATCTATCTCAGTGTCATCATCAATTAACCCCATGCTTTCCAGTTTCACAGTATAGCATGCTTTATAATTATTATAATGACATTCAATCATAATATAAGGATCAACTGAACCTTCAGAACACTGAGGGTGTGGGCTGTTTGCCTGGTATCCCCATGTTTTAGACAACTAAGGACTTTTCTGTTTTTGCCTTCTGCTTTGTGCCTCATGCTATGTAGGGTGATATCTGAAAGCATCTCCAGAGTGAGTCTTTCTGTCATTTTAAACAAATTTCAAGAGCATTGATGTATAATTATTTTAGAAAAAAGGTGAGAAGAAAGTATGATTTGGAGAGTGTTAATACTCATAATCCTTGGTTCGTAGATTTTATATCTTAGAGTGCTCCTTTTATGGGTACTTTTTTTTTTCCTTTTATTTATTTATTTATTTTTGAGATGGAATTTTGCTCTTGTTGCCCAGGTTGGAGTACAATGGCGCCACCTCAGCTCGCTGCAACCTCTGCCTACCAGGTTCAAGTGAGTCTTCTGCCTCAGCCTCCCAAGTAGCTGGGATTACAGGCACGCATCACCATGCCCAGCTAATTTTAGAGACAGGGTTTCACCATGTTGGTCAGGCTGGTTTTGAACTCCTGACCTCAGGTGATCCACCTGCCTCAGCCCCCCAAGGTGCTGGGATTACAGGCATGAGCCACAACCCAGCCTATGGGTACATTTTTAAGTAGAAGGAGCTCATTGGCAGGGTGTAGTGGCTCACGTCTGTAATCCCAGCACTTTGAAAGGCCAAGATGGGCAGATCACACGGTCAGGAGTTCAAGACTAGCCTGGCCAACATAGTGAAACCCAGTCTCTACTAAAAATACTAAAAAGACAAAAAAAATTAGCTGAGTGTGGTGTTGGGTGCCTGTAGTCCCAGCTACTTGAGAGGCTGAGGCAGGAGAATCACTTGAACCCAGGAGGTGGAGGTTGCAGTGAGCTGAGATCACGCCACTGCACTCCAGCCTGGGTGACAGAGTGAGACTCCATCAAAAAAAAAAAAAAAAAGTAGAAGGAGCTTATTACACTGACTATTCACCATCATATAATTAAGCAGGGAAATAGGGCTGAATGTTGTTTGCAAGTACCTAAAAAACACAAGAAAAAGACAGCCAAGTTACATGGAGGCTATCCCCTCCATTGTAAGATCATGAAAGTAGAAAAGTACAGATAGCCAGAACTATCTCTTAATTTCAATAATCTAAGAATACATGGTTGAGAAATTCTGCTTACTTTTATGTCTCACCAAGAGTATATTCAGTTAAGAACCAGTTAACTATGGAACAATAATGCACTTTTCCATGTCTATTTTCTGACAAGTAAAGTCAGAAGCCTAAGGTAAAACTCCTGTACACCATAATTAAAGCTGGAATACATCTTATCCTTTGTCCAACACAGCTTACTTATGCAATGTCATTCACATACCAAAAGGAATTCTAGTTACAATGAAATACAAGCCACAGGGACACTACAGAAATTTCCCACAATTATTTGTTCCAAAGCAAATACATTTCCTTTGATTTTGACAAAACCATAAAACACAGAAGTGTATTGTGAGCTTCTATTTAGCTGTATGTTTACCAATACCCTGGAGGTTTTACTCTTTGAAACACAACTAAATTACATCATGCTGTTTCATCTCTCTTCACTTGGCATGCATATATGTTATATCTAACAAACATCAGAGGGCAAAACAATGAACTAATTCATGAATCAAGATTCTGTTTTATAGTTCACTTGTGAGGGATAATCATGACTTAGCTTAAATGATACTCCATGCCGTGATTAAAGTTTCAAACTATGAACGTGTTGACTGAGCCTGGGTCCCTGATATAACACACAGAAAACACAGAACATTCATATTATCTTTGCTGAAGGATCCTAAAGCTTTTAGCTGATATACGGCATATGAACAAAAACAGTATACAGAACACTGCCATCCTGAATTTTATCACTGCTTGGCCATAACAACAATAACTGTTTTCACTGAACTTTGTTTTCTCTTCCAATTAAAAAGGCTTCCAAATGTTCACGTCTCTGTAACTCAAGCTTCCACAATCAGATAATTACTTCAAGGGAGCACTTTGTTTTCAATTTAGATGGCCACCTTCTTTTATCTCTCTTCATCTATTTTATTAGACAGTGGGTTAGATGAGATTATAAAATAGTGCTAAATGTTCACAAATCACATGACTAAAGAAGTCTCACTATATAGTTTCTATTTGTGGTTACCCTTTAATTTATTTATTCATCCAGTAAATATTGAGCATCTAAAATACGCCAGGCACTAACATTTCAAGAAACAATACAGAAGGACCTCGGAGTTCCATGCCCTCCTTTATCGTGGTTTGTTCACGTCCATTCTCATGAGCACATCTTAGCTTTATTGCCACCTGGAATTGGGCCATTCTGAACTCGTAAATGCAAACTACATCTTCCTATTTGTGCCTCTCTTCTTTTCCTTTACTCTTTATAAACCTATCCTTTCATAGCACTGACACCTTTAGTTCCTTATCACTTGGATGTCCCCAAATATACCGGGGTTCAGACATCAGCTCACCTAGAGCCCAAAGTTATTAATAGTTAATCACTCTATCAACACTCTAGCCAATATGCCTCTTTCTGCTCTCCTTTGTCATTTCACTGCCTTCACCATAACCATCCCTAGCTCAGGTCAACCAACCTGGACCCACAGAAGCTGTAGTGGAATGACACGGCCCCAAAGTCCTGGCCTTTGGAGTCAGTCTGTGGTTTGTAGTTGCTTGTCACTTGCCAGCTATGTGACTTATATTAAGTGATTAACCGCCATAAGCCTCAGTTTCTTCAGCCAAATGATGGAGATAATGATACCTGCATCACAGGCTTCTTACAAGGAATATAGAACAGCAACGGAAGCATATAGCATAGATCCTTGCATATAGCAGGCATGAATAAATAGCAATTAGCATTATTTCTCCTATGTCTTGTTCAGGACTGCTTTCTGGAGAAAAATTGCATATTCATGTTGCTGGGCTCCATTATAAATTTATGAGCTCCAATCTCAGCTGGGCCCTCAAGGGTTTCTCATCTGCTCCACTTCCGTTCTCCATACAAGCTGTTCCAAACCTTTACTACTTTCCTCAAGGGTCCTACCAGTTCCCTGCTTCCCTCACTCTCAGCAGGTGGCCTAACCTCCCCCTTCCCTGAGATAACAGGTGTCTGTGAGCAAGCACAACTTCCACTTCTGTCCTGACTTCTCCAGTCAGCTCTATCTTCACACCTCTTCTTCCACTTCATGCTTCTCTCAGACAAGAGGTATCCCTGCTCATTTGATCATTACCTAAATGATTCAGGAAGTATTTATTGAGTGCTGACTGTATATCAGGCCACAGCTGGGTGCAAGCCTACCTTCAAACAACTATACTGTAAAGGATGAGACAGATCAGTAAACAAAAAGGAACTAAACAGTGGGACTCATGCTCCAATTGATGTAAAAACAGGTACTAGCCAAAACTTAGAAGGTCGACCACGACAGCTTCCCATGGGAGACTGCATCTGAGCTAAAAGCTGAAGGAATAATAGCAGCCAGGTTGTGGGGAAGGGGAGGAAGCTTTAAGTTAAGGAAAGTGTGGTGTACAAAATTATAGGGATGTGGAAGAACCAGGTGGTGGCCCTGGATTTCATTACAGACGTAGGAAAGAAGGAGCAGCACAGCAATTGGATGTAACAGCGAGGCTCAATGCTCCCTCCGTTCATGGCACCAAGGGTGAGTGGCATGGAGAAGCCAGACAGGCCCTCCTGCCCTGCTCCAATCCAGGGCATCTCATGTTATAGAGGATGATCAGGAAAACCCCTAACTGGGGCATAATGCCTTGTGCTGGACATTATGACTTTCCTACACATGACTCAGGTGGGACAAATAGATTTTGACCATGAACTTTAAGAAAGATAGGCCAATGTCCCTGCAGCATTTTCTGTCTGCACTGAAGGAAATTGTAGTTAAAACTATTTTTGTTTAGAAATCCCATTTGCTTCCTTTTTTGCTTTATGTACCTCCATAAATAGATTTGAGAGGAACTTGTTCTATTGTATCCCAAATAAGGCAAAAGGAAGTTATAAATAACCTTCAAATTATGGGCTCACAGTTTCTTCTCTAAGAGTACAAAAAAAGTTGAAAACCTTCACCCTTTACTAGAAAGACAAGCTGTGGTGACCCTGCTATGGGCCATGGTGATTTCTGCCATTCACCTCCAGGTGCTGGGGCACCAGTACTTGCTCTTAAATCTGGGACCTTCCAGACAGCTGCAGTTTCTCATCTCTAAGCAGAGGGTTCAACACCATGTGGATCATACCTGAATGCTGTTTAGATATTATTTCCGAAAGGCATACAAAATCATTTGACTTGTTTCTATCCTGTTATGTACAGAATTTTGTCTCATTACACTGAAAAGAAGTGAAGTCACTCTCTTTTGGTGATGGTTTCATGGCTTTAACAATATCGATATTACAGTGTCTCTGAAATTTGTACCTTCAAAGCATAACTGTCTCCTGAGTGCTGATAAATTATTATTATTATTATTATTATTATTATTACTACTACTACTACTATTGAGATGGAGTCTGGCTCTGTCACCCAGGCGAAAGTGCAGTGGCATGATCTCATCTTACTGCAACCTCTGCCTCCGGGTTCAAGCAATTCTCCTGCTTCAGCCTCCCAAGTAGCCTGCGACCATGCCCAACTAATTTTTTTTTTGTATTTTTAGTGGAGATGAGGTTTCACCATTTTAGTCAGGCTGGTCTTGAACTCCTGACCTCAAGTGATCTGTCTGCCTAAGCCTCCCAAAGTGCTAGGATTACAGGCGTGAGCCACCCAACCCCCTGCCTGATAAATTATTATTAGAGCCTCCTAACTAGTCTTCCTACTTTCACCCTGGCCCTATCAACACAGAGGCCAAGGAAGCTCTGCTACAATGTAAGTCAGATCACCCCATTCTCTGCTGGATGCTCCCCAGTGGCTCTTCTTTTCACTCAGTGTAAACATCAAAAATTTTACACTGGCTACAAGGGCCCCACATCATCAGGCTTGCAGTGAGTGGCTTCTAAAACAGTACCCAATGAGCCAGTCCTCAGGTGGTCATGACCCTGCATAATACCCTCCCCTTATTGACTTGCTTCTAATTAGCAGAACACAGCAGAAGTGATGGAATGTTACTTCTGAGATTAGATTTAAAAAGACGATGGCTTCCATTCTGAATTCTCTGTGACTTACCTCTGAGAGCAGCAAGCTGCTACTTTGTAAGCGGTGTATGGAATGGCCTCTGTGGCAGAGATCTGAGATCAGAAACGACCTGCAACCTGTGAATGGCCATGTGAGTGAGCTTGCAAGCAGATCCTTCCTGAGCTGAGCCTTGAAATAACTATGGTGCAGGCCAACATCTTTGAAGCTTCACAAGAGAACCTGAGCCAGCAGTACTCAGCTACCCTGTTCCTGAGTACCTCTCCTCCTGAGACCCACAGAAACCATGAGATAATCAATGTATATTGTTTTAAGCTGCTAAATTTTGAGGTAATTTCATTTTGCAGCCACAGATAACTAACACAGTCCTCATTTACCTTCCTGCTGTAACTACTCTCTTCCTTTCTCACTCTTTTTTTTTTTTTTCCTTTGAGTTGGAGTCTCGTTCTGTTGCCCAGGCTGGAGTGCAGTGGTGCAATCTCTGCTCACTACACCCTCCGTTTCCCAGACTCAAGCGATTCTCGTGCCTCAACCTCCCAAGTAGCTGGAACTACAGGCATACAACACCATGCCCAGCTAATTTTTGCATTTTTTCGTAGGGACGGGTTTTTGCCATGTTGCACCGGCTGATCTTGAACTCCTGAGTTCAAGCGAGGTACCTGCCTCGGCCTCCCAAAGTGCCTGGACTACAAGGCATGAGTCACCACTCCCAGCTTCACCCCTTCCATCCACACTGGCATCCTTACTGTTCCTTAGGCATGTCAAGGACTCTCCCTTAGAATCTTTGCACTATTTCCTCTACCCAGACAACCATTTCCGCATGGCTACCTTCCTCATCTCCTTCACCTTCTCAGTGAGGCCCCTTGGGACCACCATATTTAAAATTGCAAGCCTCCCCTCTAAGCTCTCTTTTTGCCTTCACTTTGCTCTACTTACTCTTCTAACCACAGTCTCTGTCAGCTTCATACATATGGCATTGTTTGTTGTTATTGTTTTTTTCTATTTCTTTTTCTTTTTCTTTTTTTTTTTTTTTTGAGATGGAATCTTGCTCTGTCACCTAGACTGGAGTGCAGTGGCACGACCTTGGCTCACTGCAACCTCTACCTCCCAGGTTCCAGCTATTCTCCCACCTCAGCCTCTCAAGTAGCTGGGATTACAGGCGTGTGCCACCACACCCAGCAAATTTTTGTGTTTTAAGTAGAGATGGGGTTTCACCATGTTGGCCAGGCTGGTCTCGAACTCCTGACCTCAAGTGATCTGCCTGCCTCGGCCTCCCAAAGTTCTGGGATTACAGGTGTGAGCCACCATATCCAGCCTTATTTATTTATTTGTTTGTTTGTTTATTTATTTTGAGATGGAATCTCGCTTTGTTGCCCAGGCTGGAGTGCAGTGGCATGATCTTGGCTCACTGCAACCTCCGCCTCCCAGGTTCAAGCGATTCTCCTGCCTCAGCCTCCCAAGTACCTGAGATTTCAGGTGCATGCCACTACACCCGGCTAATTTTTGTATTTTTAGTAGAGATGAGGTTTCACCATGTTGGCCAGGATGGTCTAGAACTCCTGACCTCGAGATCCGCCTGCATCGGCTTTGCAAAGTTCTGGGATTACAAGCATGAGCCACCGTGCCTGGCCCTCATTTCCCTTTTTTTTTTTTTTTTTTTTTTTTTTTTTTTTAATAAAAGGCTGGGTAGGAGCCTAAAAAAACAATAGAGTGGGCCGGGCACAGTGGCTCATCCCTGTAATCCCAGCACTTCAGGAGGCTGAGATGAGTGGATCACGAGGTCAGGAGATCGAGACCATCCTGGCTAACACAGTGAAACCCTGTCTCTACTAAAAATACAAAAAAATTAGCAGGGCGTAGTGGTGGACCCCTGTAGTCCCAGATACTCGGGAGGCTGAGGCAGGAGAATGGCGTGAACCCGGGAGGCGGAGCTTGCAGTGTGCTGAGGTCGCGCCACTTCACTCCAGCCTGGGCGACTGAGTGAGATTCCGTCTCCAAAAAATAAAAACAAAAATAAAAATAAATAAATAAATAAATAAATAAATAAAATTATAATACAGTGGTTGGGGACCCAATCGAGTTTTGAGACTATGAATTTATAATACACACTAATTTTTCTCAAGCAGCATGTATAAAAGAGCACATTTTAAGACTTGTGACACTGAAGTAGGGTGGACATTTTCCAGGAGGATTCAATAGAAAGATAAGGAATAATAAGTTGAGGCAAGAAAGTGACAGAGGATCATGCTGTTCAGGCCAGATAGGGATGGACTACACAGTAGAAAGGGGCAATTAAGAAAACAGAAAGCCAAGGAACAAGAGTTTCGAAGAGGTTGAGGAACAGATATACTAGGGACAAAGAACTAAGCTCACCCCAAACCCTTGATCCCACCGACTCATATCTTCTCCAAGCCCTGTCATATCAGTCATCTGTCCTCTCCTGGGATCTTTAGTCTTCTCTACGGTGTTCCTTCCTGTCTATCTACAAACAAGCTTAAGTCTCTAACATCCCACAAAAATGTTACCCTTGAATAACACCCTTCAAACTTCCAGTTTCCTTTAGTATCAACTTTTTGAAAGAGACATCAATTGCTTCTACTTCTAACTTTTTGAAAGAGACATAAGTTGCTTCTACTCCCTCACTTTCCACTCAATTTCCAAATCAGTAGATTCATGCTTTATTCTTAACTCTACAAAAATTCCTCTGGCAAAAGTTGCTAAAAACTCAAATCCTAGATGTAAAATTATTTTTCAGTCCTCAAGCACTTGGACTTGTGCATTTCATGCTGTTGACAATCTTTTTCATTGAACTTTCTACTTCTTTACAGTTTAGCACTATTGTTGTTTTGAATTACCTAAAGAGGGTACATTCTGATCTTTTCCTTGCTAAGGCCTCTCAATATCTTAATCTGTGCCTTAAAGAAATTGTACCTAATATTCATCTCTGTGTACCCAGCATGAAGCACTGCTCTGAACACAGAGCAGGCACTTGATGGTTGTTTGTGAGTGGATGTATGAATGGATGGTTGGATGGATAGATGCAGGTCAGATTTCCTTCCTTAAATGTTCATGACTCAAATGTTTCTTGGGTTTTTTGTGTGTGTGTTTTTCCACTCTAGCTTGCCTTGAGCAATATCATTCAATTCCATTATTTGAATTCCTCTCCAGAGATAAGCACTGTTACCAGTTTCTTTCCAGTGTTTAAGCAAGCAAACAAACCAAGGTTCATACTATATGCATTGCTATGAAGTTTGCTTTTTTTTTTTCCATTAATATGTCATGGAAATCATTCTGTATCATTGCATATCTCATTCTTATTACTAGATACTTAGTATTCCAGGGTAGAGATGTGCTAAAATTTAATTAACTTCTGTTGATGACCATATTTTTCTTTATTACAAATAGTGCTATACTATATATCTATGTATTGAGAGACAGGGTCTCATTCTGTTGCCCAGGCCTGGCCTCAAGCAATCCTCCTCCTTGGTATCCCAAAGTATTGAGATTACAGTTGTGAGCCAGTGCACCCAGCCTAAATATCTTTATAAATATGTGTTTGTACATGTGTGAGAGTGTTTCTGTAGGGTAAATTCCTATTTTAAAATGAGCATATTTAGATGAAGAAAGATCTATCAATCAAATAGAAAATGAAAAAGAACAGGGGTTACTATTCTTATTTCAGACAAAACAGACTTTAAACCAACAATGATCAAAAAGGACAAAGAAGGGTATTACATAATGGTAAAGGTATTAATTCAACAAGAAAACTTAACTGTTCTAAATAAATATGCATCCAACACTGGAGCACTAAGATTCATAAAACAAGTTCTTGGAGACGTATTAACACACTTAGAAAACCACACAATAGTCTGGAAAAAAAAAAAAAACCACACACACAATAATAATAATGGGAGGCTTCAGTACTCCACTGACAGTATTAGACAGATCATCAAGGCAGAATACTGACAAAGATATTTGGGACCTAAACTCAACACTTGACCAAATGGACCTAACAGACACCTACAGAATACTGCACCCAACAACAACAGAATCTATATTCTTCTCATCTGTACAAGGCGCATGCTCAACCACTCAATCACATGCTTGACCATAAAGCAATTCTCAATAATTCCAAAAAATTAAAAATCACATCAGCCACTCTCAGACTACAGCACAATAAAACAGAAATCAATACCAAGAAGATCTCTCAAAACCATACAATTACATGGAAATTAAACAATCTTCTTCTGAATGACTTTTGGGTAAACAATAAAATTAAGACAAATCAAGAAATTCTTTGAAACAAATGAAAACAAAGACATAACATACCAGAATCTCTGGGATACAGGTAAAGCAGCGTTAAGAGGAAACTTTATAGTGCTAAATGCCCATACCAAAAAGTTAGAAAGATCTCAAATTAACAACCTAACATCATACCTAGAGAAACTAGGAAAGAGCAAACCAACCTCAAAGCTAGGAGAAGAAAATAAGTAATAAAAATCAGAGCTAAACTAAATGAAATTGAGATGTAAAAAACAATACAAAAGATCAATGAAACCAGAAGTTCAATTTTTGAAAGAATCAGTAAGATTGATAGAACACTAGCTAGACTAATAAAAATAAAAGAGGGATGATCCAAATAAACACAATCAGAAATGACAAGGGGGACATTACCACAGACTCCACAGAAATATAATACAAAAAACCCTCAGAAACTATTACAAACACCTCTATACACACAAACTAGAAAACCTAGAAGAAATAGATAAATTTCTGGAAACCTACAACCTCCCAAGATTGAATTAGGAAGAAATCAAAACCCTAAACAGACCAATAATGAGTCCTAAAATTGAGTAAGTAACAAAAAGTCTACCAACCAGAAAAATGCCCTGTACCAGACAGATTCACAACTGAATTCTACCAGATGTACTAAGAAAAGCTGGTACTAATCATTACTGAAACTACTGCAAAAATTGAGAAGGGACTCCTTCCCAACTCATTCTATGAAGCCAGTATCACTCTGATACCAAAACTTGGCAGAATCACAACAAAAAAAGAAAACTTCGGGCCACTCTCCCTGATGAACATAGAAACAAAAATCCTCAACAAAACACTAGCAAACTGAATCCGGCAGCACATCACAAAACTAATCTACCACAAGCAAGTAGCCTTTATTCCTGGGATCCAAGGTTGGTTCAACATAGGCAAATCAGTAAGTATTATTCATCACATAAACAGAACTAAAAGCAAAAACCACATAATCAACTCAATAGATGCAGAAAAGGCTTTCCAAAAAATTCCACATCTCTTTATGTTTAAAAAAAAAAAAAAAAAAAAAACCTCAACAAACTAGGCACCAAAGGAACATATCTCAAAATAATAAGAACCAAACCTACACCCAACATCATACTGAAAGGGCAAAAGCTGGAAGCACTTCACCTGAGAATCAGAACAAGACAAGGATGCCTACTCTCACCACTCCTATTCAACAGAGTACTAGAAGTCCTAGACAGAGCAATCAGACAAGAGAAAGAAATAAAAGCATCCAAATAGGAATAGAGGAAGTCAAACTATCCCTGTTTGCAGATGACATGATTCTATATCTACAAAACCCCATAGTCTCTGCCCAAAAGCTCCTTGAGCTGATAAACAACTTCAGCAAAGTTTCAGGATACAAAAATCAATGTACAAAAATCAATAGCATTTGTATACACCAATAACACCCAAGCTGAGAGACAAATCAATAACATAATCCTATTCATCGTAGCCACAAAAAGAATGAAATACCTAGGAATACAGCTAACCCGGCAGGCAAAAGATCTCTACAAGGAGAATTACAAAACACTGCTGAAAAAAGTCAGAGATAACATGAACAAATGGGAAAACATTTCGTATTCTTGGGTAGGAAAATCGATATTGTTAAAATGGCCATACCACCCAAAGCAATTTACAGACTCAACGTTATCCCTATCAAACTACCAATGACACTCTTCACAGAATTAGAAGAACTATTCTAAAACTAATTTGGAACAACAAAAGAGCCCGAATAGCAAAAGCAATCCTAAGCAAAAAGAACAAAGCTTGAAGCATCCCACTATTCAATTTTAAACTGTACTACAAGGCTACAGTAACTAAAACAGCATGATACAAGTATAACAACAAACACATAGACCAATGCAACAGGTTAGAAAATGCAGAAATAAAGCCACACATCTACAATACCTGATCTTCGACAAAACCAACAATAACAAACAATGGGGAAAGGACTCCCCATTCAATAAACAGTGCTGGGATAACTGGCTAACCATATGCAGAAGATTGAAACTTAGCTCCTTCCTTTCACCATATACAAAAATCAACTCAAGATGAATTGAAAAATTAAAAGTAAAATCTAAAACTATAAAAACCCAGAAGAAAACCAAGGAAATACCATTCTGGACATGGCCCCAGCAAAGGTTTCACGATGAAGACCCCAAAAGCAATTGCAAAAAAAAAAACAAAAATTGGTAAGTGAGATCTAATTAAAGTAAAGAGCTTCTGCACAGCAAAAGAAAGTATCAACAGAGTAAAGTGCCAACCTACAGAATGGGAGAAAATATTTGCAAACTATGCATCCAACAAAATCTAATTTCCAGAATCTATAAGGAACTTAAAGCAACAAGCAAAAAACAAACAAAACAACAAGCAAAACAAAAGCAAACAAGCAAAAAACAAAATGCCATTGAAAAATGGGCAAAGGACGTGGACACTTCTCTAAAGAAGACATATACACGGCCAACAAGCACATGAAAAAATGTTCAGTAACACTAATCATTAAAGAAATGTAAATCAAAACCACAATGAGATACTATCTCACACCAATCAGAATGGCTATTATTAAAAAGTCAGTGGGGCGCCGTAGCTCACACCTGTAATCCGAACACTTAGGAAGGCAGAGGCAGGAGAATAGCTTGAGCCCGGAATTCAAGACCTGCCTGGGCAACATAGAAACACCACACTCTTCACAAAAAGGAGAAAGAAAAGACAAAAATAGACAAAACATAACAGATGCTGGTGAGGTCACAGAGAAAACAGAACGCTTACACACTGCTGGTGGGAATGTAAGTTCATTCATCCACTGTGGAAAGCAGTCTGGAGATTTCTCAGAGAACTTAAAATAGAACTACCATTTGATCCAGCAGTCTCATTACTGGTTATGTACCCAAAAGAATATAAATCATTCTACCATAAAGACACACGCACATATATGTTTATCACAACACTATTCACAATAGCAAAGACATGGAATCAACCCAGATGCACATCAACAGTGGACTGGATAATGAAAATGTGGTACATATACACCATGGAATACTACAGTGCCATAAAAATATAATAAGATCATGTCCTTTGAAACAGCATGGAAAGAGCTGGAAGCCATTATTCCAAGCAAATTAACACAGGAACAGAAAACCAAATACTGCTGTTCTCACTTATAAGTGGAGCTAAACATTGAGTACACACAGACACAAAGAAGGGAAAAACACAGGGGCCTACTTGAGGGTAGAGGGTGAGGATAGTGAGCATTAAAAAACTACCTAGGGCCAGGTGTGGTGGCTCACACCTGTAATCCTAGCACTTTATGAGGCCAAGGCAGGTGGATCACCTGAGGTCAGAAGCTTGAGACCAGCCTAGCCAACATGGTGAAACCCCAACTCTACTAAAAATACAAAAATTAGCCGGGTGCGGTGGTGCATGCCTATATTCCCAGCTACTCAGGAGGCTGAGGCATGAGAATCGCTGGAACCTTGGAACCCAGGAGGCGGAGGTCACAGTGAGCCTGAGATTGTGCCACTGCATTCCAGCATGGGCAAAAGCGAAATTCCGTCTCAAAACAAAACAAAACAAAAACAAACAAACAAAAACTACCTATTAGGTACTATGCTGATGACCTGGGTGACAAAATTATCTGTACACCAAACCCCTGCAACACACAATTTACCCATGTACCCCCAAACCTTAAAAGTTGGAAAGAAAATAAATAAATAAAATGGGCCCATTTTAAAATGTTCATAAATATTGACAAATTGCTCTCCAGAAATAAATATTTTATCAATCCATATTTCTATCAAGAGCACTCAAGAGGACTGGTTTCCTCACACCTTTACAAACACTAAAATATTAACTTTTTAAAAATGGTTGCCAATTAGACATGGGAAAAATATTTTACTGTGGTTTTAATCTGTATTTTTTTTTTACTATGAAGAAGTCAAGGACTTTTCAACATGTTTAATGAACTTTTTTTTTTTTTTTATCATTCTATGAACTACCTGTTAGTATTCTTTGCTTGTTCATCTTTTGGAGTGTTGATATCTTTCTGATTAATTTGTAAGAGTTTTTGTTTTGTAAGGCTGTTAACCTTTTGTCTGCCATATTGCTTGCAAATAGTTTTCAGTTCAATGAAGCATTTTTCAGTGTATAAAGGCTATATATCCTTGGTGAATTGTATCTTTCATTAATATTAAAATAGTTCTCCGTGTTTTCTTCAATATATCTTTTATCATATTCTTCTTTTATAAATATTTCTATCTCGAATTTCCTTTTTCATATATTTACCTGACACATCTTTCCATGGCTTGTTTTTAAAATAATCCGTTGTTATTTTAATTTTGTTATTTACTTTTAAGTATATCTCTTATAAATAGAAAATAGTGATTTTGCTCTTTCACTCACAAAGACTTTGCTTTTTAGTTTAGGTATTGTTAAGTGGTGTGAGAGAAGAATTAACTGTTCATATTTATTTAACCATCAATATACTCTTACTATGAGGATATATTAGGCAAGGCACAGTAGCTCATGCCTGTAATCCCAGCACTTTGGGAAGCTGAGGCAAGAGGATTGCTTGAGCCCAGGAGTTTGAGGCCAGCCTGGGCAACATGGCAAAACCCTGTCTTTACAAAAAAATACAAAAATTAGGCGAGCGTGGTGGCGTGCACCTGTAGTTCCAGCTACTCAGGAGGCTGAGGTGGGAGGATTGATTCAGCCTGGGAGGTCGAGGCTGCAGTGACCTATGATCGTGCCACTGCACTCCAGCAGTGTAACAGAGGGAGACCCTGTCTCAAAAAGAAAAGGGCAATATATTAAATAAGGCCAGTTTAACCTTTTTCCTGCCATCTTATCTTGTGCTTTTAATTTATATTTATTATACTTGCTTTTTGCACCCTTTCTTTTTTATCAGCTTTTGTTTATTTTAACTTTAACAAACATAACTGAAGTTGTATTTCTCTAGAAAATCAAGAATTATTCAGAATCTCTAACCAAGCTCCACACAACCATCAAAATTGATCTTCAGCAGATTTGAATTCCTCTCCCCATTGTAAAGTTTAATACAATCTGCATTAGACTTTATAACTACATCATTAGTGAGCTACTATGAATTTTAAAGTGATTCTATCCTATATACTTGATTTCCCTTCTTGATTTCTTTATTATGATTTACTTTTAATTTGGCTGGAGTACTTCTTTGAGTAGCTTTTTAAATAAATAGTACGTAGGAGCATATTTTCTGTGTGTTTTCACATCTTCACAATAGCTTGACTGTGTGTACAATTCTAAGGCATCTGGTCTTTTATCCTTAAAATCCATAATCTCAGCATATATGGTTTGCTGATTAAAGGTCAGGTTCCAATCTAATTATCTTTCTTGGTAAATAATCTGTTTTTTCTGCTGAGAAGCTTAGACTAAGAATTTTCAAATGATATAAAGTCAAAGGTTACATAACGAGAAACACTAATTACACAGCAAAAGAATCAACAAAATAAAAAGGCAAACTACAAATTTGAAACAATATTTTCAAACTATATATATATGTGTATATATATGTGTATATACGTATATGGTTAATACTCAAAATTTATGAAAAAAAATACTCAGACAACTTAATAGCAGAAAAACAAATAACCCATTTTAAAAAATGGTCAAAGAACCTGAATGGATATTTCTAAAGAGAAGACATAAAAATGGTCAACAGGTGTATTAGTCCATTCTCACACTGCTATAAAGAACTACCTGTGACTGGTTAATTTATAAAGAGAAGAGGTTTAATTGGCTCATGGTTCTGCAGGCTCTATAGGAAGCATGGCTGGGGAGGCCTCAGGAAACTTACAATCATGGTAGAAGGGGAAACAGGCACATCTTACATGGCCAGAGCAGAAGGAAGATGGAGAGGAAGGAGGTACTACACACTTTTAAACAACCAGATCTCTTGAGAACTCACTCACTATCACAAGAACAGCAAGGGGAAATCCACCCCCTATAAGCCAATTACCTCCCACCAGGCCCCTCCTCCAACATGGGAGATTACAATTCGACATGAGATTTGGGCAAGGACACAAATCCAAACCATATCAACAGATATATATATATATGAAGTTGCTCAACATCCATAATCATAGGGAAATTGTCAAAATCAAAATCACACTGAGATAGCACCTCACACCCTTCAGGATGGCTATTATCAAAAACAAAAGTGATAAAAATATAAGTGATAACAAGAGAAAAGGACCCCTTGCGCACTGTTGGTGGGAATGTAGATTGGTATAGCCATTATGGAAAACAGTATGGAGGTTACTTACAAAATTAAAACTAAGGCTGGGCGTGGTGGCTCACACTTTAATCCCAACACTTTGGGAAGCCAAGGTTGGTGGATCACTTGGGGTCAGGAGTTCAAGACCAGCCTGACCAGCATGGCCTGTCTCTAATAAAGATACAAAAATTAGCCAGTAGTGATGGTGGGCATCTGTAATTCCAGCTCCTTTGGAGGCTGAGGCAGGAGAATTGCTCGAACTGGGAAGACAGAGGTTGCAGTGAGCTGAGATCACACCACTGCACTCCAGCCTAGATGACAGAGTGTCACTCCATAACAACAACAACCACAACAACAACAACAACAACAACAAAAGGCCAGGCGCGGTGGCTCCCACCTGTAATCCCAGCACTTTGGGAGGCCAAGGCAGGCAGATCATGAGGTCAGGAGATCAAGACCATCCTGGCCAACATGGTGAAACCCTGTATCTACTAAAAATACAAAACAGCCAGGCATGGTGGTGCGTGCCTGTAATCCTAGTTACTTGGGAGCCTGAGGCAGGAGAATCACTTGAATCAGAGAGTCAGAGGTTGCAGTGAGCTGAGATCGCGCCACAGCACTCCAGCCTGGCAACAGAGCGAGATTCCATCTTAGAAGAAAAGAAAAAGAAATTAAAACTAAAAGAACTACCATATGGCCCAGCAAAGAAAATGAAATCATCACCTCATAAAGATAACTGCATTCCATGTTTACTGCAGCATTATTCACAACACCCATGACATGGAAACAATTCAAGTGTCTGTTGATGGACTAATGGATAAAGAAACTGTAATACATATATATATATATGTGTGTGTGTGTGTGTATATATATGTATATATATAAAATGAAGTAGTATTCAGCCTTTTAAAAAAGGAGATACTGCCTAATGTGGTTTGGATTTGTGTCTCTGCCCAAATTTAATGCCGAATTGGAAGAGAGGCCTGGTAGGATGTGATTAAATCATGGGGGTCGATTCCCCCTTTGCTGCTCAGTAAGTTCTCACCAGATCTGATGGTTTAAAAGTGTGTGGCACTTCCTCCTTCACTCTCTCCATTCTGCCGCAATGTGAAGAAGGTTCTTGCTTCCTTTCGCCTTCTGCCGTGATTGTAAGTTTCCTGAGGCCTCCTAGTCATGCTTCGTGTTAAGCATGCAGAACTGTGAGTCGATTAAGTCTCTTTTCTTCATAAATTACCCAGTCTCAGCTAGTTCTTAATAGCAGTGTGAAAACAGACTAACACACTGCCAAATGCGACAACATAGATGAGCCTGGAGTACATTAGGCTGAGTGAAGTAATTCAGATACAGAAAGAAAAATAATGCATGACCTCACTTATATGTGGAATCTTAAAATAAAAACCTCAAATATACAGAGATAGAGAATAAAACACTGGGTGATGCAGGTCAAAGGATACAAAGTAGCAGAAATTTAGGATAAATAAGTCTAGACATCTAATGTACAACCTGAGCACTATATTTAATAATGCTGTATTGTATTCGAGATTTTTGCTAAATTAGATTTTAGCTGTTTTTGCTACCAAAAAAAGGGGGAGTCAGTATGTGAAATGATGGATATGTTAATTTTCTTTACTATAGTAACCATTTTACTTTCTGCATATATCCCATAATATCATGTTATATACCTTAAATAGACACAATAACATTTTTAAAAAAGAAATATTAACATTTGTAATACAAATATAATTATTTCATAAAAGTGATTAATATTTATAAAGGCATAATAGCTTGTTTTTTTAAAAACTGGGTAGCAAAAAAGCAAATGTGGTTTATCTCCATGGTAAGAAAAGGAAAGTTAGGAAGTTATTTTCTAATGGCAATGATTTTTTTTAAGTCTGTAAAATTAAGCACTGCTAAAATGTTTCTCAAGGAGGGTCTGTGGAATTGGGAGAGAACCCCTGATCCCCAGATTCCATCACACAACAATCAACAATGGCAGAGAATGTGTCAGGTACTTTTCCTACTTTATTTTCTTAATGGCTCACAAAAAGCTTGAAAGGTCGGTGTTATTACCTATCTCCAACTTCTGGGAGGGGAAATTGGTTCTCAGAGAAGGTAAACACTTACTCACGACCCCACCACTAGTAAATATGTGGCAGAACTAAAATTTGAACCCAGGATTCTATGACCCCACTACACATCCTCTTTGTAATACGCAATACAAAGGATCACCTCCATGTTCAAGGCATTAGTTTGGAAGCTGTGAACAATGAAAAGAATGCCACAGAGTTCCTACCTTAAATTGTTACCTGGGTAGAACCTATTTAATTTACAGTCAGCCCTCCACATCCATGAGTTCCACATTGGTCAAGTCAACCAACCACAGATCAAAAATATTGCTGGCGGGGAATGGGGGTGGAATCTGTACTGAACATGTACAGACTTTTGTTCGTGTCACTATTCCCTAAACAATACAGTATAACAACTATTTACATAGGATTTAAATGGTATTAGGTATCATAAGTAATCTATAGGTGATTTGAAATATATAGGAGGATGTGTGTAGGTTATATGCAAGTACTAGGCCATTTTATATAAGCGACTTGAGCATTCTTGAATTTTCGTATCTGTGGGGATCCTGAAACCAATCCCCCAATGTATGGAGGGACAATTGTACTTAGTTAAAAAAAAAAAAAAACCTAGCATTTTTCTTCTTGATAGTAAAAATTAATTAGGCAGTGAATCTGTGATTCAGAAGAAAAAATGTCCTTACCCAGGTGCATTTTTATACATTAGCATTTAGGGCAAATTGCCCAGAAATCCAATACTAATTTACCCCCAGGATCTCAGTCCATAGTTACTGTTGGAATTTTTGGCAAGTGGATTTCCCTGGGGGTAATAGTCAAATTAAGAAGTCTTCTTAAAGAGAAGGTGTTAGAGTCTTAGGCAACAGTTCAAAGCTCAGTGTTCAAAGGTGGAGAGGGATACCCAAGCAGGCAGTGCTCCAATGGCAAATGAGGCTAGAGGCAGCCTGTTTTCCTGCCCTATGCTCCTGCTTAACGGATCCGCTGGTAGTTCGATGTGAGTGGTGACAATTTTTACCTTGCACTCAAACTTATAATGGACCATATTTTAACTTCTAATTGTCAAATTGTTTTAGCAGATTTGGGAGATGAACACTTACAGGGTCAAACCTGAACTCTCTGCAAATGTGAACTACCAATATGAGTTTCACAGTCCAAATGAGCATTTCCCACACCTCTACCCACTCTGACACCAGAACCCAAGTAGGTGGATTCTGCTTCTACTAAACTGAGAGTTCCCTTAGATCAACCAGGAAAATAATAATAGTAACAACAATTACTAATTTTATTGGTCATTTACTATGTGACACACACTATTCTAAAGGTGTTACAATTTACTTAATCCTCCCAACAACTCTACAAGCTTGTATATCTATTTTATAGATAAGAAAAATAGAGATAAAGTGATTTGCCAAAGACTGTACAGCTTGTAAGTGGTAGACCTAGGATTTGAATTCACATGGACAGGTCCCTGAGCATTCTTTATCAACCATCGCCATTCACAAGTTTGCCTGTGGTCATAACTGACCTTTATAGGTAATTTCCTTGATCAGTTAGATCAGTCTTGCTTGGACTAAGGGCAAATTTGGTTGAAGAAATTGACTTACTTTGGTACTAACTCCTACAAGGTGAAGCAGTATCCTTTGCAGACCCCAAAGGGATCTAAAAGAAGGAATGTCAGGGAAATTCAAACATCAAGATTGGATAGGGTGAAAATAAGTCGGGGGACAATACTAGGAGAAAGCTACAACTAATTGGGCAGGTCAGTACTCATCCCTGAAACACGGTCTGTGGCAACAAGATTAAGTCATGCCCCACTACCAGGTATGCCAAGGGTACTGAACCTGCTTGCTGTCCTAATCAGAACTGAGTTATAATAAAAATTGGATAAAACTGAACCTGCAAATGGAAGGACTTATGGACTGAGAGGACAGAGGCTAGAAACTAGAATAAATATAAAAGGAAAACTTTTCAGGTCCACGTCCAATTCCAACTTAGGAAAACATCTACTTATAATTTCCAAATTTGAATTAAAGTTCTACTCTCAAGATACCTGATCTACCTTAATGTCTCCTTAATGCAATGTCAATACAAGTTTGTTGATTGATATCATGTGTAAGACAGAAGGAAGGATTGATTGCATGTCATGTCTCCCTGGCTCCCCAGTGATCCTCTGGGAGAACCACTTCCTCCATTTTGCTCAGAAGCACCTCCCCAAGATCGGAGCTTTAATCTAGAAAACTGCAGAAGAACTCACCACCAGGAGCTAGCTGGCTATGTTCCAGCTGGCCCAGCTGAGCTCGACCAGTAGGATACAGTGTGTGGCAAGCCCAAGAAGCAGCAGCCCTGCATAAAGCAGCTAATGAGGCATTTTTACTGTTTTAGAGTCACAAAAAAAAGTCTCACATTGATTAAAATTCCTCTTTGTCAAAGTGAGACGGACCAGGAATCCAGAGATAAGAACCTTGGGTATGAGCATCCCTGGTTGGCTTTTTTAACTTACATGGCTGTGAAAGATGGGGGCTTTTTAGTTATTTGCTTTTTCCTCCACATTCAAGGTTTTCAGTCAAAGATTTCTCTGGCTGTCAAAGGAAGACATTGGCAGCAAGAAGGGGAGACTGGCCACCTTTTATTTCCATCAAACTCTAAGGCACTGCTTTCAGCCAAACTGCCCACCCCAGAGGAAAAGATCCTCTTTCTTCTGGTTTTGAACTAGTTCCCTGGTAAGAGGGATGTGATTTTTCTTAGCATTTCTCTTCCTTCTGCCAAGGAACAGGCTGTTTGGACACATGGTCTCATTTCTACAATCCTTTAACTCCAGGAAACTTGTGCACCAGGGTTGATGTCAGGTCTGTTGGGCCCTATCTGGAATGAAGGTGTAGTCAGCAGGTCACTTCCTCATGCGATATATGTCTAGAGAAAGGCATAAGCTCCATGAAGTTAGGGTCTGTGTTGTTCTCATGCAGCCCTTATTCCTGGCAGTAACACATAATGGGCATGCAATAAATGCAGGGGTTCAATGGCGTCTTTGAAGTGAATTTCTCAGTAAATTTACTTTTGCATAGAATCTAGTGGTGCTAAATGGCAATAAGTGGGATAACGTGGAAGAAAGTGTATCCCATCTTTATTCTTTATTCTGGGTGGCTAACACTGTAGGTTATAACATCTTTTCTTAAGGTATTTCGTGGGACACTAGACTCAAAAAGTGCTCAGCAAAAAATTGTTTTTGTGATCAAGTAAGCTTGTAAACACTGCATACCAGAATACCCATTCAAGAGTTCCCATGTACATTAACCTATTAAAAAGACTCCTCTCTTTAGTACATTAACCTATTAAAGAGGCTCCTCTTTAGTACATTAGCCTATTAAACTAAAGAGACTCCTGTCTTTAGTACATTAACCTATTAAGGAGGCTCCTCTCCCTCCTCCCACCTTCCACCCTCAAGTAGGCCCCAGTGTCTGTTGTTCTGCTCTTAGTAGCCATGTGTATTCTTGTTTTAGCTACTACTTGTAAGTGAGAACATGAAGTATTTGGTTTTCTGTTTCTGTGTTAGTTTGTTTAGGATAATGGCCTCCAGCTCCATCCATGATGCTGCAAAGGAAATGATCTTATTCATTTTTATGGCTGCATAGTTTTCCAGTGTATATGTATGATATTTTCTGTATCCAGTCTACTGTTGATGTTAAACCAGAATTTCTTAAACATTTTTTTTACCTCAGAATCTTTACCTTTCACCTATTATTTGCTATCCCATGGAACTAGTGTTCCTCTGAACTCACCTTGGAATTATACTTGGAATCACTGAGTTATACCAGGATTAATCCTCTGGCCCCCTCCACCATAGTCTTTAAAGTGGATATTTCAGACCTCCTTCTGAAATCATTTATTACATAACTCTGATGATCTGTGATTTCCAAATCACCCTACATGAAAATAAGAATAATAAGCTCCCATATGCCTTTCTATGCAGAGAGTTTAGCACTATCTTCTCGCAGAAGAAGAGCTGGCTAAGGGCATCTCTACATCACCCAGAAATCATGCACATTGCCTGGTATGGCACTCAAAGGGGGCTTAGGGACCCGGTGGGAGCAGGACTCAGGCCATCCTTCATGAACACTGCTTCTTCTTGTGACTGCCTGTGATGGCCAGTCATATGTGTCAATTGGCCAGGCTAATGCACCCAGTCATTAAATTAAACACTAAGCTGGGCATAGTGGCCCACACTGTAGTCCCAGCTATTTAGGAAGCCAAAGTGGAAGAATCGCTTGAGCCCAGGAATTTGAATCCAGCCTGGGCAACATAGTGAGACCCTGTTTCTAAAATAAAAAAAAAAAATTAACACGAATCTAGTTGTTACTGTGAGATTCGCATCAATCAGTTCAGCTGGAAGACCTCAAGGGCAAAACTCAGGTTTCCCTGCAGAAGAAGAAATCCCACTTGGGGACAGCAACTTCGGTGCCTATGGAGAGTCTCCAGTCCCCTGCTGGTTCTGGTCTGTGGGAGAACCTGGCTGACACACTGCCCATTGTAGAGTTCCCTCATCAGCGTCCCTGCCAGGCTGGCCATGATTTGAGCGAACACACCTCTCAAATGGAGTCAGGAGCCAGCAGGGATGACGATAGCATCTTCTTCCAAGGCTGGGGAAAGGGTCTGCCTCAGAGCCATGAGGAAGGATCAGAATCTGTAGATCCAATAAGGCTGAGGAGCGGAGGCGGGAGGCACTCTTGCCCTCCACCTTGGAGGAGCTGCAGTTTGTGTCTCTTTTACTGCTTTTGCCCAGTAGTGGGGCTGGGGGTGAATTGCTTACCATGGATGTATATCCATGCCTAGGCACAGCCCGGTGCATTAATTTCCAGAAAAAAAAAAAGTTTGCCTTAAGATTTAATTAATTTTCACAGTTTAATAATATCTCAGGGCACTTTTTCTGCATTTAAGATAAAGAGCATAGATTTGTATATATTATGGAAATAAGTGGAATTCTCATTTTGATAAGAAAATGTGAAAGCCCAACCCATTTACCAGCATTGACACGAGGGAGAGATGGGACGTGCTTGCGCACTTAGTGGATGCTCATTTGGCTATATGTAAGGAAGACTTTAATTTTCATAATATGTGTTTAGAACCTTAATATGTGAATGCTAAATGATTCCATGTCTAGGATTTATCCAGATAATGTATATAAAGTTATAACCTATAAGAGATTTCATCTCAGTTGTGAAAAATTAGAAGCCACTTGAATGTCCAACAGTAAGATATTAGTAAACTACAGTGCATCAATACACAATGGAATACAATAAAAATAGCTATCATTCATTGAATTGCATGCCAAGCAATTCTATGTATGAGTTCTATAAGAATTTCATAATATTAACTCACTGAATTGTCACAATAACCTTACAAGGTAGACTGTATCATCCTTTTTTCACTAAGCACAAAGTGGCAGGGTGAATTGCCCGAGGTCACACAGTTAGTGAGGGATGGAGCCAGGATTCCAATGTGAACATTTTGGCTCCAGAGTCTACACTCTGAGTCTATGCTGTGCCCCAGTCTCAAGAGCCAACATATATCGTTTAAAACATCCATATGTTCATTTACATATATATAAAACAGAACAACAAAAAGCGGAAAATTCTATAACATCAGTGATCTTTCTGTTTCCTTTTTTGCTCATCTGTGTTTGCTAAATTTTCTATAATAAACATCTACTATTTTGAAGTTTAAAAATAAAAATATTGAATTTTTTTTTTTTTAAATTAGGAACCAAACTCCTAATTTTCCTGGTCAGAGACTAGAATCAGACTAGTGCAGACTGATATTCGGGGTAGCTCTCAAGCCAATACATTCTAGAAGAATATAAACCTAGGTGGCGTGGAAGGGCTCCCAAAGGGCCCAGGTCCCAGGCCTCTTGTCATACATACCATCCATGAGCCAGCAAATCAATGCACCCTGCAGGGAACAGAGCTAGTCAGACAACATCTTCTGGACCCTTTTTTAGCCAGCTTCCAAAACTTGATTTTTTTCAACCCACCCAAGTTTTATAATTATCAACACTGACCGTAAATTTCAGATCTATAACATTTCAAAAACTCAGGAAATAAAATGAGTAATAAATGGGATAATTTGAGACTTCACAGAATACATTGTGTGACTGCTCTGATCTCCTGCAGATGGTAAATGTATTGAATGATATAAGAAATAATTAGAAATGCAAAGGTTAGAACCGTCTGGACTCTTAGAGATAAAATCTACGTATCTTCCTTTGACATACAAAGATGCTAACACTCAGAGAAATTAAATAACTTGCTCTTGGGTATTCAGTCTTTTAAAGGTCAAACTAGGATGAAAAGACAAGTTTTAGTTCCTAGTTCAATACTCTCTACATTGAGCCATGCTACTGCAGGGGCTTGGGCTCCGTTGAAAACAGGGAAGGAAGTATCGGTTATGAGAGCAATCGATATTTTATGAAAGTCATTTTCTATTCACTTCTATTACACTAGCAATATATACAAAAGAGAAGCATACAGAGTAAATGGTGAAGGTCCCTAGCCACAAACTACAACTCCCTCCCTCCCCCCAGATGGGGGGCAGTGATTACCACAGTCAATAACTTGCCATTATATATGTATTTAGCGGTGTGCTAGAACCAGCTTGTACAGGTTCTTAAGAGACAACTTAAATTTTCAGGAAAGCTATGAGCTGGCTATTAAAAAGAAAGCCATTATTAAATATTAAATTGCATAAACTTATAATCAAACTATATTAAAAACAAAGATAAGAAGTACTCGAAAAGCATCACGTCCCCACTGCTTTTAATTACATTTTACCTTTATCTGTGTTCTTGGGGCCACTTACGTCTACTGCATCTCTCTGGTGGAAAGCCCAGTGGTGTGTTCCCAGCTTCACAGTCAGTGACTCATGGTGGTAGAATCCACCACATGGGGAGTATTTACACCACAGAAATTGACAAACACTGCACAGCAAGTCCTTCCCTCCCTTCACCCCAGCCAGCCAGTGTTTCAGCATTTACTAGCATATCATGATAGACTTTTTTTTTTTTTTTTTTTTTTTTTTGAGATGCAGCCTTGCTCTGTCACCCAGGCTGGAGTGCAATGGCACAATCTTAGCTCACTACCACCTCCGTCTCCCAGGTTCAAGCGATTCTCCTGCCTCAGCCTCCTGAGTAGCTGGGATTACAGGTGCGTGCCACCATGCCCAAATAATTTTTGTATTTTTTTAGTAGAGACAGAGTTTCACCATGTTGGTCAAACTGGTCTCGAACTCCTGACCTCGTGATCCGCCCACCTCAGCCTCCCAAAGTGCTGGGATTACAGGCATGAGCCACCGTGCCTGGCCAACAGACACATTTTTTTCAAGTACCTTTTTTCCTTACATCAATAGACTATTGAAAACTTTATTTAAAGTTGGTTAAATGCATTTCTTTCCATTTGTAGAAATAAAGAAAAAGCACTTGCTAAAACAAGTGAAATATCTTTGCCATCAGCCAGTTTTTTAAACTACTACAGTCATGCACCACATGACATTTTGGTCAAGACAGGCCACATAAACAAAGCGGTCCCGTAAGATTATAATATTGTATTTTTATTGTGCCTTTTTTTATGTTTAGACACGTTTAAATAAACAGATACTTATCATTGTTTGCTGTTGCCTACAGTAGTCAGTACATAACCTGATGTACAGGTTTGTAGCCTAGGAGGACTAGCCCATGTATCCTAGGTGTGTAGTAGGTTATGCCATCTAGGTTTGTGTGAGTACACTGTATGTTGGCACAACAACGAAATCACCTACCCATCATTTCTCAAAATGTATCCCCCATTGTTAAGTGATGCATGACTGCATTTGTCTTCTCTCCCTCAATGCCCTCCCTGTTCCCTTGATAATCTAGCCTTCTATTTTAACTAAATCCCAGTTCCTTTGAACTTTCTTCTTTGAGTACATTCTACCTCCCCTCTTCAATTCCCCACACCTTTCAAACCTTCTTAGAGAGGGAAAGATGGTAAAGGTGCAGTTTTTTGAAGGTAATTAATTAGCAGGCAACCAAACAAGAATGGCTGGATTTGCTTTGCCGCAGTAAGCACTAGATCCTGCTAGCTGCTACTTCACCACTTCTGGGCTCCTGGGTGTCAGAGGGGGAGTGATATACTTAGTCCCTTTTGTTTACACACCAAAAGATTAGGTTTCCTTACATTCCTAAGCAATTTCAGAAGATTAACTTTTAGATAGGAAACTTCATAGGCTGAGCAGGCTGAGAAAAGAAAAAAGAAAAAAAAAATGTCACCCTCAAGCAGTTCCATCAAGGGATGAAATTTTAAATCACATCATGTCTCACACCCATTTCTTAGTGCAAAATAAATCACTTGAACAGAGTGCAAGCCAATTTTTACTTTAAAAATGTTGTGTCCTAAGGCTGTCTTCTTGAACTTCAAAAGCACACTTTGTAATTACTCTACCTATCAAAGGAAACTCAACATTTCACCTCCAATCTTCTTCAGCTTGTGTTATCATTTTTAATTGTTAATAAACCACATTAATTTTAAACTGATTATTCTGTTTGGGAATTCAATGTTTTTGAAGAGAATACACTGAATTATATATAAATCAACTTGTTTATGTACACTTCCTAAATATACTTGTTTACATAAGCTAAAGTTAAGTGGAGCTTTTTCTCGCTACCTGTCATTGGTTTTATTTTTAGTAATTTCTGTCATTTTGGAGACTCACAACATTTCATGTCTCTTGTTTTTTAAAGGAACAGTTTTCTGGAAACTATTTTTATCTCTGAATTTAAAATGCCAGAGATTTTATCCACGTTTGTGCCCAACACTGGTATCATTTAATTGTGAGTTGTGAGTCTTCCTGGGACTTTTTTTCTCTTAAGATAAGTAGAAATAGAGAGCCCAGAAATGAGGCCACACACCTACAACCACCTGATATTCAACAAAGATGACCAACACAAGCAATGGGAGAGGACTCCCTATTCAATAAATGGTTCTGGGATAACTGGTCAGCCATATGCAGAAGACTGAAGCTAAACCCCTTTTCCTTAGACTATATACAAAAAGCAACTCAAGATGGATTAATGACTTAAATGTAAAACCCAAAACTCTAAAAGCGCTGGAAGAAAATCTAGGCAATACCATCCTGGACGTAGGAATGCACAAAGATTTCATGACAAAGACACTAAAAGCAATTTCAACGAAAGCAAAAACTGACAAGTGGGATCTAATTAAGAGCTTCTGCACAGCAAAAGAAACTATCAACAGAGTAAACAGACAACCTACAGAATGGGAGAAAATATTTGCAAAGCATGCACCTGACAAAGGTCTAATATCCAGCATCTATAAGGAACTTAAACAAATTTACAAGAGAAAAACAAACAACCCCATTAAAAAGTGGGCAGAAGACATGAACAGACGCTTTTCAAAAGATGACATACATGTGGCCAACAAGCATATGAAGAAAGCTCAATATCATTGATCATTAGAGAAATGGAAATCAAAAGTATGAGACAGCATCTCATACCAGTCAGAAAGGCTACTATTAAAAAGTCAAAAAAATTGGCTGGGAGCGGTGGCTCATGCCTGTAATCCCAGTTCTTTGGGAGGCTGAGGCGGGCAGATCACTTGAGGTCAGGAGTTCGAGACCAGCCTGGCCAACATGGTGAAACCTGTCTCTACTAAAAATCTAAAAATTAGCCAGGCATGGTGGTGCACGCCTGTAATCCTAGCACTTTGGGAGGCTGAGGTGGGCAGATCATCTGAGGTCAGGAGTTTGAGACAAGCCTGGCCAACATGGTGAAACCCCATCTCTACTAAAAAAATCAAAATCAAAAAAAAAAAAAGTCAAAATATAACAGAGGCTGGCAAGGTTGTGGAGAAAAGGCAACACTTATACACTGTTGGTGGGACTATAAATTAGTTCAACCATGTGGAAAGCAGTATGGTGATTCCTTAAAGAGCTAAAAATAGAACTGCCATTCAACCCAGCAATCTCATTACTAGATATATACCCAGAGGAATATAGAGCATTCTACCATAAAGTCAAATGACACAAATGTTCATTGCAACACTGTTCACAACAGCAAAGACCTGGAATCAATCTAAATGCCCATCAATGACAGATGGATAAAGAAAATATGGTACATGTACACCATGGAATACTATGCAGCCACAAAAAAGAACAAGATCATGTCTTTTGCAGGAACACGGATGGAACTGCAAACTAACAAAAAAACAGAAAATCAAATACATGTTCTTACTTACAAGTGGGAGCTAAATGTTGAAAACTTACAAACAAAGAGAAGGAAACAACAGACACTGGGGTCTACTTGAGGCTGGAGAGTGGGAGGAGGGAGAGGAGCAGAAAAGTAACTATTGGGTACTGGGCTAAATTCCTGGGTGATGAAATAATCTGTACAACAAACCCCCGTGGCATGACTTTACCTATGTAACAAACCTTCACATGTACCCCCAAACCTAAAATAAAAGTTAAAAAGGCTGGGAGCAGTGGCTCATACCTGTAATCCCAGCACGTTGGGAGGATGAGGTGGGAGGATCACGAGGTCAGGAGATCGAGACCATCCTGGTTAACACAGTAAAACCCCGTCTCTACTAAAAATACAAAAAATTAGCCACGTGCGGTGGCAGACGCCTGTAGTCCCAGCTACTTGGGAGGCTGAGGCAGCAGAATGACATGAACCCGGGAGGTGGAGCTTGCAGTGAGTCATAATCGTGCCACTGCACTCCAGCCTGGGCAGCAGAGCAAGACTCTGTCTCAAAAAAAAAAAAAAAAAATAGTTAAAAAAACAGAGAGAGGGAGAGGGCTAAAAAAATAATTTACTAAACTCAGACCATAGTACCAACCTGTATAATTCATTCAGATTTGTTTAGATCTTTATTTTTTTTAACAAGTTTTTCCCAATCGGAATTTAACTAGATAAATGCTTTTTGTTATCAACCTCCCTGCCACTGTCGGCATGGATTATGTCTATTGAACAAATGCAATTATTTAAAAACCGTATTTTTTCAGTCAGTCAATTTTCTCTCGTAGTAACAAACAAAATGTCCTTGAGATAGAAACGTCATGCTTGTTTCCACTTTGCCACCAAGCTCAGAATTCAGGAGCTGAGAAAGTTCCTGCCTGAATAAAAAATTCTCAGAATACATTCTTACTGTGTCCATGTGCTGCATCCTCCACCTGAAGGGCACTCCCTCTCCCCTGCCCAGTAAGATCATGTTTCAGTGCCCTCCCTAGCCTCCTGGATAAAAGTGATATGCCTTCCTCGGGCTCCCACTTGGAGCACTATCACTACCACCACCACCATCATCATCCTCTATCTAGGGCTTGCTGTGATGCCAGGCACTGTTTTATGTGTATTAATTCAAGTAACCCTCACCACAACCTTATTTGTTAAGTGCCATAATTATTCCCATTTTATAGATACGGACACTGAGGCACAGAGAAGTTAGTGCTGAAGGTCTTTCAGCTGGTAAGTGACAGAGCAGGCCAACAGGGGCTATGCACACAAGCACCCTATCATTAAACTGCTTAGTTACCTACATAGTTGTCTCTCCACTGGACTACACATTCCCAGAGAGCAGGCCCATCTCTTATTTATTCTTACATCACCCAGAGTGCCCACCACAGTAACTGGTAAATCATTAACTGTTTATGGAATGAATGAATGGCTTTCCTGGCCTTTCCAGTGTGAACTGAAAGACATTGTCACAGAAAGACAGCCTGTGATGGCATCGGGGAAAGAGCACACCAACCTGGTGGCCCTGGAGTGTACATGGCCTGAAGCTAAGATCTGTCCATGCTGGACTATACAAGGTGACCAACATAGCTGACCATTTCAGTCAAGTAAACACTGATCAAGTATCATCTCTCCTAGAAAGTGACAGTAAGTAAGGGGCCACAGATGATGCCTGACATAACATAATTCAGTGATTGAGGTTGGTATAAGCTAGCAGGGCTTATCTTGGGTTGTGGTAACGTGGTGAAGTTTGGAATTAGCCTATTTTTCTAATTCTTTTAGTGCTCCACTAGAAAAATGGTTGAACCTTATTCAATTATTTATATATACTCTGTCTTTTCCCAAAAACTATATATATATATATATAACTATATATATACTCAGCAGATTTATAAACTGGAAGTGGGAAACTATAAAGCAAAAATAGATACCAAAAATGAAGCCTAGAATGAAACTAATACAAAAACATGTGCATGATAGAAACATTATATAGTTACTGTGGTTGGGGCAAAAGATTGAAATTATATATATAGTACTTAATCACATATTCACAAAAATTCTTCTTGTATCTTCTAAGTGGCCGTTTCCTATAGCTAATGTCCTTAGGTCCAGGTTGCAGATGAGGAGCTTGAGGCTCAAAGAGATCAAGAAACTTGGTTGAGTTCACCCACTAATAAGTGTGACTGGAACCGAGACTGAACTCCTCAGAGGTAAGGAACTAATTCTAAAACCTGCTGCCTGAGAGGTCTCACAACTCAGCTGTGCCAAACCCATCTTTTCCAAATGGGAGAAAACAACCAAACATAATTTCAGTAAAATATTTATTTGTTCCTTGAACCTACAATTATTACCGTGTAATAATAAGCACTGCAGCTGTATGAAATCTAAGTCTGATTCCAGAACTAGTGTTTTGTGGAGCCTAATGGTGCCTCTTCCTGCATTCCTGTTGACATACGTCACATTTTCTGCCTACCCTCCTCTCAGCTTAGGCATAGACGATTTTCCTCAACCAGCTTTCTGGGTTAAAAGCAGAAACTTAAGATCTGAGTTAAGATCAAAACCTCCACTCCCTTTACTATAAGTCCCTTGGGGCTTCCTGAGCCATCCTGGGGAGGGCTGCTGTGGAGGGGCATGGTCCCAGGCAGACTGCTGCTCACTCTGCACAGGGCGTGAGGAAACATGCAGACCAGTGGCCAGACATCCAGAACCCTGATGCTGCCTCCCTACTTCTAGTTAGGTTGGAACCAAAATATGAACCAGAAGGAATGCAGACATAGATGCTGAAAAAATGTAAAAAGCCAGCAAAAGAAAAGTTTGATAATGATGAAGAAAGACTACTCACAGTAGTTTATGGGACAGGTAATTTATGGGACAGTTGTTTCCTAAGAGGGGCCTGTATCTCACCGGCCTCAGTGAACTCTGAGTCTCCTCTCTTTCTGTCCCCTCCATCCTCAGCACTCCCTCCCATCCCCCACTGCCACCATCTGCCTAAGGACCATTCCTCAGCTGAGCAGTCCTAAGAAAGGTGATGCAGACACTGTCTGCCCAGAATGTGTCTGTGCTTCTGCCGCTGTTGTCAACATCTACAGTAGGCCCCACTGCGGGGCATTCCAGTCAACACAGTGAACACACAATACTATCCACTTAGACATGGGATTAGTGCTAGCCAGACACACTGAGGAACGAAAATTCCTTAACCACCTGCTGACTTATTGTGTGAAGGAGAGGCCCAGCTGATGTGCTAGCAATCTTCCCTGAACAATAAATCATATAGTGCTTTCCATTTAGAGATAGAATTACCACTAATGGGATTCTGCCAACGACACAAACACCTTTACTGCCCCATCTTTCCTGATTTTCCTAACGTGGCCTGTTTCTGGCTGTGATAATGTACCAGCATGCACAACATAAATACTTCTCTTCAGAAAATTAACCACAATTCTGGGGGAGAAAACCCCAATATCATTGTGAGACTATCTGGACTCCAGTTACTTTATCCATAAAACCATCCATAATCAACAGACTGGGTTTGTTCTTTAAATGTTTGTGGAGGTACATGAAATAAAATCCAAAGATACCTCAAAAAATAAAAGGAATTTTAGGAAATAGTTTAACTATCTTAGAAAAATACTTTGACAAAACTACCACAAAATAGCAGACAATGCATTTACTGGAACAAGCTTTGGAGAAAATGTCCTAATCTTCATTTAACAAATAAAGAAATTGAAGCCCAAAGAAGTTAAATGAGTGTCCTAAGGCCATAGTACAAGTTAGTGTTAGGACAAGAAACTATATGAGCAACACAGGCAGCAGGAGAAGAAAAACAGTAAAAGAAAACAGCTTTGAGAATCCAAGACTACGGGGATTAGGCAAATCGGAGACATATACACCCTCTGATCACGACTGACCCCACATGATTCCTTTAAGCCCTACTGCAATGCCCACTGCCCACACCGCTGCTATCCATCCTGGAGTAGATGCCATTTTACAGCAGAGGACAGTGATGTCACAGATGATAAAAAACAGTGGAGGACAGAAGTCATTTGAGCCCCTTCCTATCCTTACTGGGCTCACCTTGCACCTCCAGCAGTACTTTATTTATCTGTATTTATATATGCACCTCCTCCCAAAAAAAACTTGTTGCAAAAAAATTTAAGACACTTATTTTTTAAGGTTTAAGCAGCAGAAGTATATGACCTTCAAAGTTTTTTTTTTTTTTTTAAAGTACTGCTATGAAAAATGAGTTCAGAACATCTTCATCTTCTCACAAGTGGTTAGCTAAAATACCCTCTTCAAGTTGCTTACAAAAATAAACTAAAGGCGAATTGGCAAGAAGACTGCAGTCAATATTATTGAGTTCCGGGGTTCTTTAAAAAATCAATGTTATCACTTAAGAACTGGCTTCCTATTGTCTACCACCTGATACTTGTAGATTGAAGTAACAATTGGTCCTTGGTGACAGTGCTCAATAAAGAAAACACATCAGCCTTTAAGGATTCTCATGGAGGCTGAAGACCAAGGTGAGAGACCTTAATGGAGACTCAAACGCTGTTTGGATCTGAATTTATTCACTGTTGACTCGTTTACAGACTCTTTTTTTCTCAACTCGTTTGTGATGTTTAATAATACATGAAGGTAAGTTTTACCATATAAACTAATCACCACTGCCAACTGCATCAAACATAACTGTTGAACTGCGAATCTTTGCAAAGATGGAGAGTGTTCAGAGCCTGGATGTGCAAATCAGCATCTAATACCGCATGTTACAAGTAACTGAACACATCTGGGACAAGAAACCCACTGCTGCTTAAAATATCTACTCTATTCTCTAGCACATCCCTGGTGCAATTAAAGAACCTAGTGCACAATTAAAATTCAGGTCAGCACACAGCAACAATGGCACTCTTTGATGTGAGGTCAGCTTTGGTCATTCTCATATACTCATTAAACAGGTTAATCAACTTAGTGCAGAATATAGGATAGGAGTAACCAAACATCTATTTAATTACCATTACCCGGAGAGTTTTGGCAGAAAGAATCTGTTTTATGTGTTTGACATAGCAAGTGCAGTTGCCTTGTCAGTGCATGCTGGAGCTAAAGGTGCTATTTCTGGAATTATGTGACTTTTTCAGGTTATGAAATTTAGATATTAGACAAGTATTTGTGTATTATAGTTAATTATTAATTAAAATAGAAAAATAGATGGTCTGGTGGGTGGCTTTCCCTTTCTCTCCTATACAGTTCTCTTTCTTGGTTAAAGTAACAAACCATGAGTCAAATTTGTAGATTCTGTCTTATGCTCATTATATTGCTTGCCATCCTTGGGTCAAGATGATGCTGATGTGAAACATTCAATTCAGATGAGTAAACTTGATTCATGTTCTCCTAATGTGCTTTGTTCAGTATACAAAAGGAAGAACAGCTAACATGGACTTTTAGTGCCGATTGCAAATGTTTTAGTAGAACGACCTGGACTTTAAGGTCAAATAGATGTGGATTTAAATCTAGCTCCCTGATCTTCACATGCTCATTTGTGAAATAAATACAAGTACTATTTTGCAGAGTTGTTGTGAAGATACAATAAAATAATGTATCTAAAGTGTTTAGTACAGTGCTTGGAACATGGTAGAACTTAATGGCAACTATTTTTATCATTAAGAAAATGCTTTCCTAACCATTTCCTCATGCTTGTAGTCCTAGCACTTTTGGGAGGCCAGCGCAGATGGATCACTTGAGGTCTGGAGTTTGAGACCAGCCTGGCCAACATAGTGAAACCCCGTCTCTATTAAAAATACAAAAATTCTCTGGGCATGGTGGTGTGCACCTGTAATCCCAGCTATTCGGGAGGCTGACTCAGGAGAGACGCTTGAATCCAAGAGGCGGAGATTGTAGTGAGCCAAGATCGTGCCACTGCACTCCAGCCTGGGTGACAGAACGAGAGACTCTGACTCAAAAAAAAAAAAAAAAAAAGAAAAAGAAAAAGAAAATACTTTCCCTAAGTAACTGAGAAATCCATAACGTCATTAATCAGAGTGCAATTTTACCTTCCTCCCTAAAAACTATATTCAGTACTCCTAATACAAGTCATTGTTTTTTAAGGATGAAACTGAATATATGACATTGTGAAATTAAACAATGAACCACCCTCACTAGACTTTTTAATAACAAGGTCTAAATGACCTCAAGAAAGAAAGCATAGTAAATGCTTCTTGTTTCATGCTCAGGTAAGATACAAGGAAGTCCCATTTTTGGGGAGTGGGGAGTGGCATGAATACACTCAAGGTTGAAATTCACAAGTCGCCCAAATAATCCTGGAATATTCCATAGAAAAGGACACTTGATTCTCAGTATTTGTGGTAGGCATGTTCTATAAAGTTACTGCAAACACTAAATTAGCAAATCCTGAGCCATTGTCCTAGAGGATATACCAGGTTAGGGTCCTTCAAGCCTCTGGTCACAACATTTTCATAATCGAGATGTAACCTTGTTTTATATGTGTTTCTGTTCAAAGAAACCTTCTTTAATATACATTGTTGATACGTTAACATTGAACTTAGAGCCAACAGCACTATAACTCATGCCTGAACAAAGCTTATCAAACACACATTTTTTTTCTCTGTAAGGCACATCAAAGACTTTTTGAGCATAGGAACACTAAACAACACTTCAGCACTGTGCTTGAAGGGCATCTTAAATAGCAAAATCACCAACAAGAGCACAAAAATGCAAAAAAACAAACAAACAAAAAAAACATGGCATTAAATTGATCTCAGAAAGGACAGTTGACAATATGAGAACTGAAACAAGACAGCAGAACATTGCCTGGTTCAGCCTCAGCTGGGAAACTTGTGCACTGCGCAGCTCAGTTTTTCACTGTTTGTTGCAGGTCTGTGAATGAGTGTGAAAGCACAGCAAATATTGATTTGGGGGTTACAAATTAATTTCAGTGAGTAGGTGGATTCACAAAGGTGTAATCTGCAAATAATCAGGATGTACTGAAAATTGACATATCACCTCTCACTAAGTCCAACATAGCAAGTCTTTTCTTCAGTATTTTAAGGAAAACAGTTTCCTTAGATAAGCACCAGATGAAGTAGTTGACTAGCATTTAGGAACCACATTGTGCAAAAAACATGAGAACAAAACTAAACACTAGAACAAAATTTTAGAGAGTCTCAGAATGAGAAGATCCTAACTCTATAAGAAGCAAGAGTAAACTGAGACCAACTGAAGGATGAATAAATTCAGATCTCCCATCTCAACATGTATTATGAAATAGTCAATTAAAAAATAACAACAAAATATGACAGCTAGTAATTATGTTATGCTTGTAAATACCAGGCACAGTTCTAAGTTTAACTTATTGATTAAATATAGATCAATATAGTAACTTACTATTTTTACTATTATGATCTGAGTTGTTGTTTCCATCTACTTTTTCTTTAGAAATGTCAGTTTTGGAGCCTGAGGAAGGAAGCTATTAGGCTGGTCAGGAAAAGTGAAGTGTACTGGCAGGAAGACTAGAGACTACTGAGTTTCTAGAAGTGCCGTCACCTCACACCTTACATACGGGCACTTACTGGTTCATGCAGAAAGCAACAACTACTGAGTTCAACATGGTCACCATGTGGAATCTTCTTCAAAGACAGACAATTCTTAGGATGATAAAATGTTAGACCTGGATGGGAGCCTGAAAGTCACCTAATTGAACACCTTCTTTTGGGGGAAGAAAATTGAAGCTCAAGATGTTATGTAACAGAGCTAAGTAATAACATGCATATAAACTGATCAGTTAGAAAAATTACATGATCTTATCAATAAATGTTGAAAGTAATTTTATGAAACCCATACTAATTTGAAAGAAAAAAGGCTGGGCACGGTGGCTCACTCCTGTAACCCCAGTATTTTGGGAGATCTGCCAAGGCAGGTGGATCACTTGAGGTCAGGAGTTCAAGACAAGCCTGACCAACATGGTGAAACCCCGTCTCTACTAAAACTGCAAAATTAGCCGGGCATGGTGGTGGGTGCCTGTAATCCCCGCTACTCGGGAGGCTGAGGCTGGAGAATCGCTTGAACCCAAGAGGCGGAGGTTGCAGTGAGCAGAGATGGTGCCACTACACTTCAGCCTGGGTGACAAAGCAAGAAAAATTAAAAAGAAATGAGGATGGGTGCTTGCCCTATCACAATAAAAATATATTATAAAACCACATTACTTTTAAAACGTGACAAAAGGATCAACAGACCACTGGAGTGGCACACATAGCCAACAAATAGAATATAGTGTTTGCATGTACATATGGGTATACACACACACATAATATTGAGAAAATTGGTTAGGAATTAGTGAAAAAAATCACCTATAGCATCACTTGACATTATTCACCAAAATAAGTTATAGACAGAATAGAGTTAAATATTTTTATGAACTAGAAAAAACAAATAAAATATAGGTTGACATTTATTAGACCTCTGTTTAAGAAGGGAATTGTAACTTTGATATATTGGAAGGAATTACAAAAGAAAATATCTACTATGTAAAAGTTCTAATCTTTTGTTTTAAAAAATGACCAAAAGTTAAAGTAAACAAAATGAGAAATATATTTTGGCAGAGTCTGATAGTTGTCTACCTAGCATGGTTCTCTCCTTTTTACTTTACTAACAGAACCCGCCCCAAATCTTTTTTTTTTTTTTAGACAGAGTCTTACTCTATCACCCAGGTTGGAGTGCAGTGGTGCTATCTCAGCTCACTGCAACCTCCGCCTCCCAGATTCAAGTGAGTCTCCTGTCTCAGCCTCCCAAGTAGCTGAGATTACAGGCACACGCCACCACACCCAGCTGATTTTTGTAGTTTTAGTAAAGATGGGGTTTCACCATGTTGGCCAGGCTGATTGTGAACTCATGACCTCAAGTGGTCCACCCACCTCAGCCTCCCAGAGCGCTGGGATTACAGGCATAAACCACAGCACCTGGCCAGACCCACAGTTTTGTAAAAGTGGCAATGTATCCAATCAGAAATCCCGTTTTAGACACCTTTGCAGCTAGAAGACGTGGCTATATGATAAGTCTGGATCAAAAAACTATATTGGAGCTTGCTAAGTAGGGCATCCAGAGAAGCTTTATATGATAAAAGAAAGAAACTGCAGCAAAGTCATGGTACTCCACCCAGACCGCCTCCAACTCTCTACCTGCTCAGTGAGCTCACTCTCTTATTTCTCTGAGTTGTATCCCTAACAACAGGCACCTGTCACTTTCTTCAGATCACTACTTTGGGCTGTTACAGCTTCTTTGCCTGGATGTCTGAAGGGCCTGGATGGTCAATCCCCACCACTGCAACCACCACTACTCCTCTCCCATCAACTGGAGCAGGAGTCTGTACACTGAGCTACTTTGCCTCAAACTGACACAAACTCTAGTGTAATTTACGCTCAGGATTCCTCTTGAGACTGGGCTGAAGCTGGTCCTTGACCCAAAATCACTCTTGCTTGGCTTTCTCTTCTCTGTGCTGCCTTCTTTATTCCATTTACAGATCTCCTGGAAACACTTCCTTAGTAAATCACTAGCATATGAATGGGTGAGGGGCTGCTTCTAGAGAATCTGACCTAGGACGTATACTCAGCTGACATGCTCTTCCATCTTTCATTCCTCTACCCTTCACCCGGCCACTTTTTTTCTTTCCTGGAGCATGGATGAAATGCCTAGATACTCAACAGCCATCTGGCAACCATGAGGCAATAAGCACAGAGTCAAAGCCTCATACGCTAAGGATGGTATAGCAGAAAGATGGAAAGAGACTGGATACTTGATGATATAATTAAGTTGTCACGCTAACCCTATCCTTCTTTTTTGTTTATTTTTCTCTTTGTGATCCTCTCCACCACTCCCCCAGACTTCTTTTTATGTAAGACAAGTAAACACTTCACTTGTTTATATGCCTGGTATAGGAGGCAAAATAATGTCCCCACCCCTTCCCTACCAGGGATATCTACATCCTAATCCCCTGAACCCGTGTCTATGTTATGTTACATGGCAAAGAGGAATTAAGGTTGCAGATGGAATTAGGGTTGCTACTCAGCTAATTTTAAAATAGGAAGATTATTCTGGATTATCCAGGTAGGCTCAATGTAATTAAAAAATGTCTATAAAAGTAGACTGGGTTCAGTGGCCCATGCCCGTAATCACAATGCTTTGGGAGGCCAAGGTGCAAGGATCACCTGAGGCCAGTAGTTCCAGACCAGCCTGGGCAACATAGTGAGACCCTTGTCACTACAAAAAAATAAAAACAATTAGCCAAGTGTGGTGGTGTGCACCTGTAGCCTTGCTGCTTGGGAAGCTGAGACATAAGGATTGTTTGAGCCCAGAAGGTTGAGGCTGCAGTGACCTATGATTGTGCCACTGCACTCCTGCCTGGGCAACAAAGTGAGACACTGGCTTTAAAAAAAAAAAAGGGGGAAGAGGGAGGCAGGAGAGAGATCAGAGAAGGAGATGTGATAACAAAAGGAAAGGTGGGAGTGCAAATGTGCAAACGACTCAGCCTGTCATTGCTGGTTTTGAAAACGGAGAAGGGGATTGTGAGCCAGGGAATACAGGCAGCCTCTAGAGACTGGACAAGGCAGGGAAACAGATGCTCCCTTGGAGTCCCCGGAAGGAAGCACAGCCTTGAAGACACTTCCATTTAGGCCCAATGAGATGCATTTTGGCCCCTTGACCTCCAGTACTGTAAGATGATAAATTTGTTTGGTTTAAGCCATCAAATGTGTGATCATTTGTTACACAGCAATGGAAAAATAATGCGCCTAGTTTTCTGTTACTTGTAGCCTAATACAGCTCTAAATGATATTTTTAAACTAAAAAAATGGATTATTTTTATATATAAAAAGCTTATGCAAATCAATAAAAAGCACTAAGTCCAATAAATTGATGGTCAAATAGCACATGTAAAAACAAATAAAGAAGGTGCTGAGAAGCAACATGGAAATAGGTTTTTCACAAAAATACATAAAGCATTTTTAAATACCAAGAGAAAAAAAATCACTGTTACTACATGAAGAAGTAAGGCAAAATTTATATTGTATGTTTCCAATTATGTTATAAGAAAATAGCATTAAAAAAAGACTGAAAAGGGAGATTTTACATGGTGAGATTTGGGGTGCTTTTTCCCTCTATTACTTTTTGTATAGGTCATATCTAAATGGCTAATTCCCTCACTTTATTCAGACCTCTTTAATAGGAAATAGAAAATAAGCTTTGCCTTAAAAAACAATTACAATACAGTATGATATTTATAATAATACATGGAAGGTAAAGCCATGTGCTTGCACAAAGGAGGGAGAGGCTTTGCCTAGGAACCAGGAGGACTTCACAGAGGTGCAGGCAATTGGGTGGGGTTTTATCCAGGCCAACAAAGGAAGGAGTCCATTCCAGGTAGAGACGCGCCCGTGCACAAGCTCCAGGGTGTTGCATGGTCTGTGAACAGTCCATGATGGCTGTAATATAGAGTGGGAAAGAGAGGGCAGTGGAAGATTGGTTATGGTGAGGTAGAGGACAGACCTGAAAGAGTTTGACCTTTATACCATAAAGAAGTAACTTTTTTCAGGAAAGAGCCGTGATCAGATTTGTATTTTATAAAGATGTTCCTGCCATAGTGTGAGGATAGACAGGGGACCAGAGTCAGTGAGATAAATTAGCTTTACTGCAATTGTCCAGGCAAGAGGTCTGAACTGAAGCATAAACAAGGGAGATGGAAAGAAAGAATAAATTCAACAGAGAGTTGAAAAGAAGAGTCTATGAGTCAAGGGGATGAGTTAGAGGAAGTGGTGAGCCTGACTCTCAGTATTTATTAAACATCTTTCTACCAAATTTTTCTTAGGTTTTTAAGTGAGAGGCAACATATATAACATTGCAGAAAGCCATGCAAATAATGCACAGTATTTACAGCTCAATGAATTATCACAAGTGAACACATTCATGTATTCCCTATGCATCCAATCACTTCTTGGACTACTGGAGCCTCAAAAGAAGTGACAACCGCTTGCTAAGGCCAGAAACCAGAATGTCACCTTTCATTCCTTTCTACCTCTCATATCATACATCTCAGCCATCAGCAAGTGCTGTCAGCTCTATCCTCAAAATATGTACAGAATTCGACCTGTTCTCACCATCCCTACTGCTACTACCCTACTCCAAACTCATTTCTAACTTGGACTCTTGCCATAACCTCCTGTGTGTTCTCCCTTTCTTTTTAATCTTGCTCCCCTTCAATCCGTTCTCCACACAGTTGCTGGAGTGGTCCTTTTAACATGGGAATTGTATCATGCTACTCCCTGTAGTGAATTGCCATAATGGCTGTAGTTCTTCACCTCTCCCTGTATTGGTGCCCTTTGCCATGTAACTTTGCAGTAATCTGCCCTGCCTCTTTGACTCTAGGTTCAGCCATGTGATGGCTTAGTAGTAGACACAATGCAAGCAGAAGCTTAAACAGGATTCAGGCAATATGGCTTTATCTTTTGCAAAGTTGTGTCATACACTATGCTTCTCCCACTTTAGGTGTGAATTCAAGTCTCATGAGATGCATCTGATTGGTCCAGCCTAATTCACATCCAGAACTCCAGCTGCAAGGGTGTCTATAAACCATGGGCTCTGCAACACAAGAAGGAGCACTAGAATAAAGTTGCCATGAATGGGGAATGATCCAAGTCATAGTAACCACCACCTCTCTCCTGCTTCAATGTGCCTGTCTGGATTGCCTTGCATAGTCTTGCCCCTGTCCCTGCCATTATCCCCAGGATCCACCTACTCTACTCTCTGGATCTCAGAGTCCTGGCCAGGGTCCCAGGACCCACAGAAGATCTCGTCTTTCCCATGGGCCCTTCCCTGCCCACAATGGCCCATGTTGGTCTCTGCCCCACCCTGCATAGTGTCTTTTAGTAATCTCCTCCCACACTCCACAGCTGGCATCAGATAAAAAGGGATCTCCAGCCTCTCTCACTATGCAGCTGTCCCCGCTTCCTTCTCACTGCACTCAAGACTCGACCCAGCTGCCCATTCTATCTCCACCTCGCCCTGGACGCTAACCACTTAGCATCATCTTTTGGCTAAATTTGAATGCCACAGAGCTATAGTTTACATCAAATCTCCTCCTCTTCAGAGTTTTTTTTTTCTCTCTGTGTCTTTTATTTGGAAGCAGGACCATCTTATCCATTAGGCAGTAGTAGCGTAGTGCCTAGAGGTCCACAAAAATGTTTAATTTGTTTTAAAATGAGAATTAAAAAACAGAAAATAAGAATAACAAATCCAGCCTGGATTATATTCTTTTTTGAATACATATATAGGATATATTTTTAAATTTTTCTTTGATAAAGAAAAGGGCCCACAAAAGCAAAAGTGCCTAAGGCAAACAAAAATAATAATATAATCTTGGTTGTCTCTTAATATATTGTCACCTTTTGTAGCTGTATGTACGCTTCAACTTCATACTATAAACACTGCCCAGGCTGGAGTACAGTTGTGCAATCATGGCTTACTGCAGCTTCAACCTCCCAGGCTCAAGCCATCTACCCACCTTAGCCTCCCAAAGTAACTGGAGCTACAAGTGAGAGCCACCATGCTCCACTAAATTTTTTTTTTTTTTTTTTTTTTTTTTGAGACTGAGTCTCCCTCTGTCACCCAGGCTGGAGTGCAGTGGCGCGATCTTGGCTCACTGCAAGCTCTGCCTCCCTGGTTCATGCTATTTTCTTGCCTCAGCCTCCCGAGTAGCTGGGACTACAGGCACCCGCCACCATGCCTGGCTACCTTTTTGTATTTTCAGTAGAGACGGGTTCTGCCAGGATGGTCTTGATCTCCTGACCTCGTGATCCGCCCGCCTCGGCCTTCCAAAGTGCTGGGATTACAGGTGTGAGCCACCGCACCCGGCTAATTTTTTTTATTTTTTGTAGAGACAGGGTCTACCTATGTTGCCCAGAGCTCCATTTCTCCCTAGCACTCCTCAGTTGAGCACACAGGCTGCTTGGCCTTGGATCAGTCCAACCTGGCTACACGAATCCTACATATTCTTACTCACAGGTCTTTGGTGCAACATAGCACTTTGTGCCTTACCATGCTGAATGTCTGCAGATTGAGGAGAGAATCTGTCAGCATCCCCATGCGTGGAGTGATAAAAGAAGCATCTCCAATGGTTGGGGGATTACTACAACAGTCAACTAATGGCTTTCCAAATCCAGTTGTGCCTCCACTTCACAACATTGTCCACTAAGCAGTGGGAGATCTTTTTGACAGTGTGTACCAGATGGCATCACTTCCCTGATTATCCCTTTAAAGGTTTCTCTTTGGAGGTAAAGTATAAACTCACAGTGGCCTACTGGGTCCTCCACCCTCCACCCCTGCCAGCTTCTCCAGTGTCTCTTTCCCACCGTCTCCCACTCCCAGCTCCACACTCCAGACCTAACCTGAGCGTTCAGTTCCCCAAGCAACAACTTCTCTTTATTTCACAGACCTCCTACCTGCCTTCCCCTGGGCTTTCCTCCGTGGAGGTCAATTTTCTCTTTTCTCTTCACTTGGCTACTTTTCAGTCCTCTGCTGGGAAGTGACTCTGACCCCAAAACTGGATTAGATTCCCCAGCTTTGCTTCCTCAACAGCACCTAGAATTTCCTCAACCACCAATGCAGTCTACTGTTCTTATCTGTTTAACATCAGTCTTCCCAATAGACTATAAGCTTTGTGGGGCCACCATTATGTCTGTCTTGTTTGTGTCTACATCCTCAGCACCTACCATAGTGCTTGTTCCATACTGTCCCTCAACATATTTACTGACTGAAAGAATGAATTAATACATTAAAGAAGAAAAAGTCCCAAAAAGATAAAACCAAAATTAAGTCTCAATGCCAAGAATCAGTTTACATCCACTAAAAGAACACAGGTGTGGGGCCAGAGAATAAGAGAGATATATGGGTAACCACTCTGTGCCTCACTTTACTCATCTGTTAGTCAGGTCTATTTAAAAAGCCCACCTACTGGGTTATTGTATTAAGGTAGTTAAATAGGCCAAGCATGGTGGCCTCATGCCTGTAATCCCAGCATTTTGGGAGGCCAAGGTGGGAGGATCACTTGAGCCCAGGGGTTGAAGAGCAGCCTGGATAACAAAGTGAGACTCTGTGTCTACAAAAAATACAAAAATTAGCCAGGCATGGTGGTATACACTTGTGGTTCCAGCTACTCAGGAGGCTGAGGTGGGAGGATCACTTGAGCTCAGGAGTTTTAGGCTGCAATGAGCCAAGACCGTGCCACTGCACTCCAGACTGGACAACAGAGTGAGACCTGGCCTCATAAAAAAGATAATAATAATAATAATTAAATTTTAAAAACGGTAGTTAAGGCCAGGCACAGTGGTTCATGCCTGTAATCCCAACACTTTGGGAAGCCGAGGCGGGAGAATAGCTTGAGGCCAGGAGTTCAAGACTAACCTGAACAACATAGTGGAATGCCATCTCTACAATAACTTTAAAAATTAGCCAGTGTAGTGTCATGTGCCTGTGGTCTCAGCTACTCAGGAGGCTGAGATGGTAGTATGCTTGAGCCCAGGAGTTTGAGGCTGCACTGAGCCACGACTGTACCACTGCACTCCAGCCTGGGCAACAGAATGAGACCCGGTCTCAAAAAAAAGAACAAAAACAAAACCAGAACAAGATAGTTAATATAAATAAAGCACTTAGAACAAGATTTAGGATATGTTGGTATTGTATGTGAGGATGATGATTTACTTTTGACATCTTTCCAGGGTAGGATATTCCACATGACACAGTGAACGTGCAGGGAGTTTACTGAGGCAAGCATGTGCCGGAAGGCACGTTTGTGCACTGGTGATGCCCATTGCCCCATCCTAGAGAGGCCGGAGCAAAATCAGCTGAGACTGCTACTTCCTGAAGTTTTCTGTTATCTACAACATGGTACAGAATAGAAAGTTACAACCTTGCTCTGTGGAAATGCACATAAACCACTGCTGCATTTTCATCTCATCTGGAGAGCTGGGCCAAATGAGTATTCCATCTTTATCCTCCCAAGTCCCCAAGAATAACACATCAAAGAGCATGCTTGCATCCCTACAACAGATAACGGCACTGCCATAAGCTTCAGGGTCCACACATGCTACAGATAGAATGAATTAATAATTTCACATATTTATAAAATATAAATTAACCCAAGAAATATATCACTCCAAGTAAAACTCCTGTTTTTTGAAACTGAGCAGAGAAAGACACTTTGATAAATGAAAATCTAGTAAATTTTCATTATATGGCACCAAAATGGCATTTATCACGTGGAAAAAAATCATTCCTGTCTAATATACAGGTGTTAACACACCAGAAGCATCAGGTTGTGGGGCAGAGAGAGAGGGGGAATCCAGAAAACTGACTTTTAAAATTACATTTGATGAGTTAGCTATTTTTTTAACAATAGAAAGGAAAGTAATATGATCAGTAAGAATTCTAGAGGCTCTAGTGCATTTATATAAGCACAGTAAATTATTCATAAAAACCATGGAGCATTTACCTTCGTCTTTGTGTATAATATACCATGTCTGTGTGGAACCCAGTTGCTTTGATGGTAAACAGCTATTCTTTCTGAAACCTGGCCTTATCTTGCTCTGCTCTGTGTCGACAGGTTCCCTTAATAGCCAAACTGGCTTTCCTGGAAGAAGAAAAAGAAAACAGTGCAAGAAATGTATGTATTAGACTTCTTTCTTTTCCATAATACTGTCATGATAATTTTTATTCATATTCAAAGATGTAAGGATCCATACACCAGCTTTGAAGGGAAGTGGTAAAAAATGTAAAACAGCATCCTATATTAAATATACCATGGCAAGCAAAAAAAATTGTCAGTCTATTCTTCAAAAATACAATATACTAAAAATCAACCTTTTCTATTCTCATGTCCCTGACCCTGAAACAGAACAGTGTGTATGTCTGCAAGAATGCTGTAGGCATGTGGATTATTTATTACTGAGTTTAGGGATTATTTTATTGTTGGATGGGCTTGAGGGAGGGTATGTATTATCTATGAGATATTTTCCAAACCTTTTTAAAAAACAACATCCTTAGAGATGAGAGCAACTCCAGAACATACGGTTCTGTTTGTCCCGTAAATAATTCTCTATTCAGCACCTGAAATAATTCTATAGCTTGAAACTTTTCTATATATCTATATTTCTCTCTACATAGATATATATTGTATAGGATTTCATCCCTATGATAGAGAAAAATAAGATTAAGGAAAGAAGAAATCATTAGCATCACCCCTAGGTAAAGAAATATGTGAGCTGAGATGGAAGGCCTGTATATGTAAAGCCAGGAAACACTTACTTCCATATTGTAAAATGTGTCAAGTTTTGTAGAGGTAACAGCATTGACTAAAGAATGTTAATGACAATAAATCTCTCAGAAATACCCAGAACTAGAATCTCTCAGTCAAACTCAGGATGGTCTGTGGAACAGACCAAGCAGCTCACCTTTGCCCCCCTCTCCTATTCTGTGGCATTTTCCATGTTTCCAGGTAAACTAGAAAATTTCCCTCTAGCAACAGAACCCGGAAGTGGCACACAGAAGGACCCAAAGTTACCCTTAGTGAAAGTTCTTTAAGAGCCCCCACAGCTGCAGCCACAGAACAGACAGCAGGAGATTCTCCCAGAATCAGGCCTGTGAACTCTGCCCAGCCCAGGCCACCCGGCCTCTTGGCAAGGCCCACCTGGGCAGACACTCAAGGGCTGCAACCACACTCAGGGCCACCTGAGAGAAGGGAAATGATTCTTCCTGCTCCACACTCCTCCACCCCACTGGGTTTTATCAGGAATTTCTATTGTATAAGGATTATGCATAAATCATACATATCTGAGCCAATTCCATCCTTCCCACCAGCACACCAGGGAAAGCATTCAGTACTGAGGGAAAGAGCAACACACGGAAAAAGGAGAAGCTGAAGTAGTGTGTGGTCTCTGTACTTGACCATGTTATCCAAACTTCTTCCCAGACCTGTTCTTTCGCAGCATAAAAATCACACTGATAATTCCCAAGCGGTGGGCCTGGGTAATATGCTGGATATAAACCTTATTCAAGAAGAGGAATAATGAGTGATGCCAGTGTATAAAAACTACTTTTATTCAGAATTTCTATTGTATAAGAAATCTGCATAAATCATCTCTGGAAGTTTCTATTATCATTCAATTCTTCAGGAGACAAAACTGAAGCTCAGAGACATGAAGGAATTTGCCCACGATTACATAGCTGGTCAGTACATGAGCTAGGATTTGAACCCAGATTTTTAAGACTGCATGCTCTTTTTTAACCACTGAACCAAATCATACTATTTATCTTTGTAGATCAGGCAAATGAGGAGAGTATGAAAACAAGTAATGGTTTCATCAAAATATGCATGTCAACTTTATCCATAGTATTTGAATGAGGCACATTACAAGGCACTAAAAGTGTTGATTTGTCATACACGTATATGCACACATACACACACACACTCTTAGGCTAAACTAATGGAATAGTGCAAACACAGGAAGGCATATGTACGACAGAAAGGCTGTATCATGTGATCAGATGATCTGATTCTGTGGCCATAAGGGGTTTCCTCCGGCCTTATCAATAAAGGCCTCTATGGATAACCCCAGAGACTGCAGAGTATTAGGTCGCTGCCTCCCTCTTCGGACTAATCATATAGAATACTATTAAAAGCAATGTGGTATCCTGGTTGGATCCTGAAACAGAAAACTAACGTGAATGGAACAATTAATGAAACCTGAAAAAAGTTAAGAGTTTAGTTAATAGTAATGTACCAACATTAATTTCTCAGTTTTGACAGATACACCATAGTTATGTAAAATATAAACAGTAGGGCAAACTGGGTGGGGAACACAGGAATATTGTACTACATTTTTTATTTTTGAGACAGGGTCTCGTTCTGTTGCCCAGGCTGGAGTGCAGTGGTATGATCATAGCTCACTGCAGCCTCAATCTTCCTGGCTTAAACAATCCTCCTGCCTCAGCCTCCTAAGTAGATGGAACTACAAGCATGCACTGATACACTCGGCTAATTTTTTAATTTTTGTGGAGACGAGGTCTCACTATATTGTCCAGGCTGGTCTTGAGCTCCTGAGCTCAAACGATTCTCCTGCCTTGGCTTCCTAAAATGTTGGGATTACAGGCATAAGCCACAGTGCCCAGCCTGTACTATCTTTAGAACTTTTCTGTAAATCTAAAATTATTCCAATATAAAAACATTTTGTTTTAAACATTAAGTAAAATATAAATATAAATATAAGAGAGAGGGAGGGGGAGAGCAAGAACATAGTCCTAGAGGCCAGAAAATCATCTTGCTAGCTTCTTAAATCCATACAACAAAATCATGCAGGATAATTTTGTAAATGCTTTTGTGTGTTACTGATATGGTACACAGGTGTAAAAGCATTACCTATGTATATTTAAATGAGCAGAAAAACAATTCTCAAAGATTAGAATCATACATGAGTTAGACCAAAATCTTGCTTTATCAAAACAGCTCTCCTGGAAGCTCATCCTCTTGTGAGCACTTCATTAGCAGGGATTTCCTTTGCTGGGGATGGGAATGAGAAGAATCTGCTGCCAGACACAAAAGAAGAATTGAAAAAAAAAATAGCCAAAAATACCATATTCTTAGAAAAAGACTCAACATCCTTACATGCCAATTTTCCCTAAATCAATCTGTAAATGTATTAATAACATGTTTCCAACAGAAAGGCTGAAAGAATTTTTTAGGGAAACTCAGCAAGCTGATTTTAATATTCATAAACATGCAAGAACAGCCATGAAAATTCAGAAAAGGAACAGTATAAAAGGGAATAAGCTCTGTCTGATTTCAAAACACATAATAAAAGTAAAATTTTTAAAACAAAGTGGTACTGGTGTCTAACTAGGCAAACTGATCAATAGAATAAAATAGAATGTCCAGAAATAGTCTTGAGGCAAACGGGCAGTGATATGGAAAATATCACTAAGCTGTTTTGTTTGTTTGTTTGACACAGAGTCTCACTTTGTCACCCAGGCTGTAGTGCAATGGCATGATCTCAGCTCACTGCAAACTCCAACTCCCGGGTTCAAGCAATTCTCCTGTCTCAGCCTCCCGAGTAGCTGGGATTACAAATGCATGCCACCACATCCAGCTAATTTTTGTATTTTTAGTAGAGACAGGGTTACAACATGTTGGCCAGGCTGGTCTCGAACTCCTGAGCTCAAGTGATCCACCCATTTCAGCCTCCCAAGGTGCAGAGATTACAGGCATAAGCCACCGCACCCAGCCCTAAAACTGTTTTTTTACATTATATGTTCCACTAAAATAAATTCCAGATGTATTAAATATACATTCATATACAAAGTAGGTAAAAACATAGAAAGATGTTTTTAAAAATCTATTTTGGGAAAAGTCTCTTTAAGTATAACATAAAAATCTTAAGTCAGAGAAGAGAAGAAATGGATAGCTGACTACGTAAAAATAAAAACTTTCTGAATAAAAATAAAAACTTTTTGTATTTTACTTTACTACAAAAAGTAATATTACAAACATATTTACCATTTTGCTGTTTATATTTTACTTTACTAAACAGAGAAAAATACAAACAGCAAACTGGTAAATATGTTTGTAACTCATATCCCAGAAAAAAGGACTAACATTATCAATACATAAAGAGCAATAAAAAATCAATAAGAAAAGAATAACAAACCAATAGAGAAGTGAGCAAAGGGTATGAACATACAGTTCAGCAGAATAGGAAATACATACTCAGGAGGCTAAGGCAGGAGGAACACTTGAGGCCCAGGGTTTGAGGTTGCAGTGAACAATGGTTGCAGTCCAGCCTGGGCAACAGAGCATGACCCCTATCTCAAAGAAAAAAAAAAAAAAAGGAAAAAGGAAATATAAAGAGCTCTTTAAACTTACGCAGAGATGTTCATCCTTACTTGTATAAAAAGTACACATTAAAATACATTGAGGCAATATTTTCACCTTATGGACTGGCAAAGATAGAGAAATTTGATCAGTGTGAGGAAACAGGCACTGTCATATATGGGTAGTGGATGTATAAATTGGTATGATCTTTATGGAAAGCAATATGGCAACACAATTTCAATCAAAGCCACAAATGCTCATACCTTCTGACCTAGGAATTTCAGTTCTAATCATTTGCACTTCATGCACATTCTCACAATTGCAAAATCACACAAACAAAAGAATATTAATTACCACATTGTTAGTGCTAGCAAAAGATTAGATACTACCTAAATATCCATCGATAGAGGACAGGTAAAATAAACCAGAAAACGTCCATATAACAGAATACTATATTATAAATAAAAAGAATGAAGCAGCTCTAGAGAAACTGAGAGTAAAAGGCTTCCAGAATATGTTAAGTTAAAAAGGCAAATAATGAAACAATGAATGGTATGCTATCATTTGTGGGAGTAGTGGGGGGGTGGTGTATATATATTTAGAAATGGATATAAAATCTGAGTTTTGGTGATGGAACTTCACACGTTTTCTCTTTTGTCCTAATTTTTAAAATAATGAACATTAATTTCATTTTAAATCAGAAAAATAAACAAAGTTAATTTTTTAAGGAACTCAATGCCCTGTAATTACCCAAACTCGTTTCTGGAAAGAGAAGAAAGTGAAAACAAATAAAACCACCTGGTTCTTTAGGTCTCTCTCCCTGATCCTAAGCAGTCCCCATCCTCTCCCTGGGAAAACAATGCAGTGTTAAACCCTCAAAGCCTCCCAGCTCAGTTGTTAAGGTAATTGTGTTTACTCTTTTCCAAACAAAGTAATTTGAATCAGAAAAGTAAATGTGCTCTGTCTTCAGGTTCTTTGATGTCATCTTCCTCCTTGCTCTGGAGTGTATGATGGCTGCCTGCTGCCCAGAGCATTACACACAGATTCTCTAAGCATTGCCATAGCTACACCATTCTGCTTGGGATAATGATGTAAAACAATAAAACATAAGTAAAATCAAATTTGAAATAAAACAATAGGCCCTAAAAAACATAAGCTGTGTGTGTTTTTTTCTTCCCTTTGAACAATTATGCAGATTGTGAAACTTTGGAGTATTTTAAAATTTCAGAACAATTTTTAGTGAGCTAAAGCCCCACAGGCATGACTATTTTCTTTCCTGAAAATAACATCTGATCAAGGCCAATGGTATGTTTGAAACATTAAGAGCCAGTGTTTGTACCTCTTAAGCCTATCAGATGATTTCCCTCTAGATGACCCTTGTTAAACATCACATCAGCTCTAAATGTGATTTTAGGATTTTAGGTTCTTAAGACTCCGAAGCTGGTAGCTGTTTAGTCATCCAGGCCGGATCTATGCAGGCAAAGGACTGAGTGATTCATGCTGCATTAGATGAATTATCTGAGTTAGTCAAATAAAATCCTCTGACCTGTGGGCTACCTACTGTCTCCACTGTCCCAAACCACCCCACCGTCACTTCATTCTCACTGTGGGATGTCCTGGGTCTACTCACTTGGAGCTTCAGCTTCTTTTTCCTGTTTTCCTCTTTTTGACACTCCTTTGCTCCACCTTTTTTTTTTTTTTTTTTTTTTGTAACAACAAATTTGGAGTTGGAAGTTACTTTAAGAAGACAAGAAAGTTAGAAAAATATTTAAAAGAAATCTGCTAGAATGTCCATTGCTCATTTAACACCCAAGAGTTAAGCTTCTATAATGGCATTTAAATCCTCGGGTTTTTCCTTTTTTTTTTTTTTTCATTACTTTATGTACTTGCAATAAAAACATTCCTTTAGACTTTAGAAATTCTAAATAAAACAAGAACAAAAGAGGGTTCCTTCTTTTCAACTCTCCACCCAAATGTTACCATTGTAAATCAAGGTAGCAAAGTAAATTAACTACTGGCATTTAAATGTTTGCTGTCCCAAATATTTATTCCTTCCCACTCCCCCAATTTGTTTTATACAAAACAATGCTCATAAAAACAATAAATACTCATTCTTTGTCTACTAAAAATTTTAGATCAAAGTACTGTGTGGTCCAAATCCTGAATTGTAAAAAGTAATGTTTGTTCAGCAGGAAGCCTTCAACTTCCCAACAGCAACCTGACTAAATTTGGTTTCCAATTTTCTCTAAGCACTGCAGTGCTAGGTGTAGACATAATAATATGATTCACTCCACATTTGCATAATATACTTTGCATCTGGAGTTTCATTTACCCCTTAAGTGCATGATGTGCTACAATGGGATGTATTTTGGTGTCAAGAAAGACCTGGATTTGCTGTCACTTGACGCTTATATGCAGCTACAATTCAGTTTTGTCATGGGTAAGAACAAGAGGGTATGTATGCCTACTTCTCTGGGACGCTGTGATGATTGGGTGAAATAACACACCCATGGCTGCTGCCCCACAGTGGGCCTGCCCATTGTTGCACATGCCATACCATGTTGTTTTTCTGTGTTTGTATATTAGCATCCCACCACTAGAATGTCTACTCCTCTGGGAAGGAACTAGGACCCCCTCTCCACCTTCTTCTGTAGCCTCAGAGTAACTTCCATGTACAGTCTTAAAAACTGATTTAAGCATACTGATTTTTAAATTCTTTTCTTGGGCTCACAAAAATTACTATACCCCATCCCACTGCTCCCCAGCAAAAGGGCACTAGATCCTCTATTTCCCCTGCCACATTCCTACTTCTGGAGGCCTACTCAGGCTGAACATTTACAGGAACTGTGAGAACCTCTGGCTCCCTCAACCTCTAGCCCTGAACCAAGCTAGGTTGGCACAAAACTATCCCCACCTGTGCCAGCCCCAAACTGCCCAGTGCCTCACTGTCCTTCATTCACTGCGCTTCAGCCCCAGTCCCACCCCCACATGCACACATGCCCATCACTCCCAGGAGTAGAATGCCAGGCAATCCATAGCTTTCCACCCAGGCTCTTCCACAGCACTCACCACTCACGCTTTTCTGCTGGCCTGATTCCCTCTGCCCAGAGGTTGAGAACAGCTCTATGTTTCCCTGAGGTGGAAGCCCTACCCCAGAGCTTTTGTGTGTGCCTTGTTCAGTGACAAAGTTGTCCCTGGGGACATGCTCTTGAGTAACCAACTTGACAAACAACTTTAAAATGACTACCAACAATCCACTCCAGGGCAGATTATTCGAGCGTAGATACACACTGCCCACCCGCTGCAAACTCCTTTGTGGTCCTATAATTGCCCTTGGGCTCATCTTTCAGAGAGTATGAGGAGAAATGACTGAGCTCTTTCACCGTCTGGGTAAGTGGTTTTTGGTGAGGTGGACTACTCTCCTCCTAAATTATTCAGGAACGCATACTGATTGCAGCACTATTGAGCAACCAGTTGTGCTAGTTGCTACAAGGGAGATAATTACAAGACACAGCCCCTGCCTTCAGCAGCTTTATTAGAGGCAGCATAGGGCACTGGTTCCAAATCCCAGCTCTGCCACAAACCATCTGCATGACCCTTAGCCCAGCTCTGAGTGTCAGTTTTCATGTGAAATGGAGATACTCTACAGATTGTTTCCAGGACTAGAAATCACATGTGTGATATGCAGGGCAAGCAGTGAATAGGGTGTAAATGACAGGTGTTTGTTTCTGCTTTGTTTCATTGTTTTCTCAATGCTTGCTGAGAGGTGCAGTCCATGCTCTCAGGAGACCTATGGACACAGGAAGGAAGAGGAGGCAAATAAATTATCTAGTACTAGAGTAGACTTCTTCACAGGGTAAAGCTCTAGGGTAGCGCCAAAGGAAGCTGCAGTCATGTCTCCCTGGAGTGGGGAAGTCCTTCATAGAAGAGATGACACAAGCTAGACCATGAAGGATGTCTAAGCATAGCACAGGTGGTGAAGACTGGAACGGCATTTCAGATGCAGTGAAAGCCTGAGAAAAGGTCTGGAAAACTGCATGGAGTTGAACACCTGGAGCCTATGGTGAAAGCCTGGGCCCTGTGGTATGACTGCTGTGTGGGAGAGGACTGAGGGAGAATCAGAGGCAGAGCACAAAGTGATTTCTTGTAAGCAACTGAGGCAGGCAGTTGCTATTGAGCGTGTTTTTCTTTTGATAATCTTTATTCATTTTAATTGTAAAAACAACATATATTCATTGTTAAAGAAAAATCACACAGTAAAGAAGTACAGGGAATAAAAAGCAAATGATCCTGCCCCATTCCCTACAGGTAAGAATTTAATGCTTACCTTTCTGGATCTTTCATTAGAGAGTATTTTAAGCAGGAATATGCAATGATCAGATTTGTATTTTTTTTAAAAAAATCACTTTGGGCCAGGCACAGTGGCTCTCGCCTGTAATCCTAGCACTTTGGGAGGCCGAGGTGGGTGGATTGCCTGAGCTCAGAAGTTCAAGACCAGCCTGGGCAACATGGAGAAACCCCATCTCTACTAAAAATAGGAAAAATTAGCCGGGCGTGGTGTTGCGTGCCTATAATCGCAGCTACTCAGGAGGCTGAGGCACAAGAATCGCTTGAACCCGGGAGGTGGAGGTTGCAGTGAGCCGAGATCATGCCATTGCACTCCCACCAGGGCGGCAGAGCAAGACTCTGTCTCAAAAAAAGAAAAAAAAAAATCACTTTGGGTAGAAGGTAGTAGATGGGGTGACTGAAGCCAGGGAGACTCCCCAAGTGATGAGGCAGTTCTTTCAGAGACAGTGAGAGTCTGTATGTACTAAGGCAGTGCTGGGGGTGCTTAGTTCCTCACCCATCATGCAGGTGAGGGAGCGAGAGGAATTACAAATGACACCCTGGTTTTGGCTTATGTGAATGAAATTAGATGTATAGAAGAACCAGAGGTTTGCAGGGGGAAATTATGAGGATAGTTTTGGGCATGATGAGTTTGATGTGGCCACCAGACAGGCAGAAAAGGATGTCCAAGGTCTGGGACTTAGGAGAGAAATGTGACTTAAAGAAGCAGATGTGGAATACTTTTCATGAGGGGGAGATCACTGAGGGAGAACCAGGGGAAGGCCTATATTTAAGAAGCAAGCAGAAACAGGAGACCTTTAGAGGGAGGTGGAGAAGGAGCAGACAGAGGAGGAAAAAGAAGAGAGCAGTGTGATGGCGAATAGGAGAGAACTTCAGGAAGGATCGGGGCATCAAATGCTGTGCAGGGAACAAGGAGTCCGACAGAAGTGAGGGCCAGTTTGCTCTTAGCAGTCATCAAGGAAAGGGCTGACAGTAGAGCAGGTTCAGTGCTTTGTTTATATTATTAGAAAAAGGCAGGGAGGAAATATGACACAATGTCCACAAGTGTTACTTCTAGGTGTTCAGATGACGGTGTTTGCTGTTTTCTTTTGTCCCCAGAAAAAGGGTGAGGGACGAAGATGAAAGCACAACATTCCAAAAGGAAACCCTTTAAAATTACACAGATGAAGCAAGTTTATTCAACCTGCTTAAGCATTTAAAGTCTTAAGAGAAGATACCAGCTTTATAAGGAATATGGCATAAAACAATACAGTAGTTCCATATTACTGCTTGCCATTTTGTACAGGCCCCACATGAAGCACAGTGTGAAACTTTCTGGTTCTTCCAAAGATCCTTCAGAGCTAGCTCAGGAACTCACAGCAGGTTTTTCCCCAAGCTTCAGCCATTTGTGTCTATGATTTTTGCCAAATCTCTTTACCACCAGTCTTACTAGAAGCATTTTATTTAAACCAGTTGGTTTAAATAAAGTAGTTCTTATATGGATTCAGTTATATCACAAGAGCAAATGGAAAATCTAATATCACAATAAATAGTAGGTAACTAAAAAATAAATATAATGAAGAAAAATAAAATCCTCTTAGTACTAATTCTAGCAAGATTCTCTCAACAAGTTGAGGTTTCTAGCCTGAGGCCTGAGCTAGCTCTCTGGTAAAAAGGTAAATAAACAGGCAGTAGAAATGGTTAAAGATTTGCAGCTACTGTAGTCTGAGCTTTCCCAGAAGCAAACCTGTGACTAGAATTCAGTTGCAATTAGTTTACTTGAGAGGTGAAGGAAATGTGGAAACACAATGAGGGAGGTGGGAAGTGAGCTCTCACTCTGGACAACTAGAGCTTCATCCCGCTGGGGAAACTCAGGGAGCCAGTGTAGAACACAGCTCAGAATTCGCCTACACAAAGAATGAGAGAGACGGGGTATTTATACACCAACTGCTGTTAGTCACTTGTTGAAGGTCAGTCCCTAGGACATTAATTCCCCAGCATTCCTGGGCTGCCTTCTGGGCAGGAAAGCAGGTCTCAGAGTCAAAAAAAGGCCTTGGACAAAGAATATAAGGGCTGCAGATGGAACTCTGGCAGGCATACACCCACTTGATAAAGGTGAAAAGGTAAGGGCCAGGTTCCAACAGAGGCTGCTACAGGTACTAGACTGATAGAGAATAGAAAAGGAAATAGTTTTCTCATTATTTGAGTGAAAGGAATTTATTGCTAGTCCTGTAAATCACTCAAAATCATCTCCCATACCACCAAGCCAAGGCTCCCCAACCCCTGGAAACCTTCAAATACTCTTGTAAGGCCTGGAACAGCTCAGCAAGGACACAGCAACTGTCCTGAGGGGCCTGGCGGAATTCCATCCAGGCCACTGAAAAACAGAACTTTTCAGATATTTTGTTTACTCTTCTCCCTATCAATTAGAAATAGCCTCATAATACCTGCCTGTTCAATAGAGCATTCCAAAAGAGTCATCTCTAGAGACGCAGGTCATTAAGATGAAAATCCACATTGACAACATAGACAAATGAGAGTATGACTGTTTACTTTTAAATGGAGCTTTCACCTTTGTAAAAGGACCGTCAAATGCCTTCTAATAACAGCTTCCCTGATTTGTTTAAAATGATTTATTGTTTATATGTATATTAAGCTATATCCATTGAGGAGATCACAACAATAACAAGAGGTAAAGTATACAATACTTGTGTACATGTATTTTTGCTACAATACTTGTGTGTATGTATTTTTGTAGATATTCTTTCATTCAACAAACATTTACTCGATTCTATCTACAAGTCAGGAACTACTGTAGGTGCCTAGATTTATAGCAATGAAGGAAGCAGACAAAAATCCCTTCCCTCCAGGGAATTACATTCTACTAGGGAAGATAGTCAAAAAATAAATGAATAAAATATACAGGATGTCAGCTGGTAATAAGTACTACAAATATAGTGAGAGAAGAGGATAAAGAGTACCAACCGTTGGGGGAGGAGTTATAATTTTAAATAGGATGATCAGGGAAGACCTTACTAACAAATATTTGGAAAGACCCAAAGGAGGTGAGGGAGTGAGCCATGTGAAGATCTGGGGAAATATTACTATGGAGAAAGGAAATAGCCTGTGCAAAGATCCTGGGGTAAGAACATGCCCAAGATTTGAGAAAGCAAAGAAACCCAAGTGGCCAATGCACAGAAAGCAAGGGGAACAGTGAGAGATGAGATCAGACAAGTAAGAGGTGGGCGTAGATCACATAGGATCCTGCAGAACATTGGGAAATGGTAAACTGCTGGGGCATTCTGAGCAGAGGAGGGACATAAACTGACCTAAGTTTGTAAACCAAAAAATGCTAAGGCCCCCATTTGACTGTATGGACCCCCTCTGTGCCAAGGGGATCCCAGAGAAACCCAAAAAACTGAATTCCCAGCCATAAGAGGAAGGGACGTCAGGCATGCCTGGTTATACCCCTCCCTTCTAGAGTTTAGGCACAAGTGACCAGCATTAACACTGAAATAGAGATCACAAGACTGACAGAAACAGACTCTTTGTGGCAATAAGACACCGAATTCCAACCTGATTCTGATATAGCATCACATGAGATAGAAGACTCTGAAGGAAATAAAGTGATTTTACCCTAAAATATATTTCTTTGACATATTTTGAAATGGTCCTAGAAAGCCCTCTCTTGGGGAAATAAGCATCTCTAGGAAATCTCCTTCCCTTTCTAGTTTTTCCTGGATATAAAAGGGACTAAATGAGAGTCTGACACTTCTAAATTTTGAAAAGAGACATTTACCATTTATTCTAAGGCTGTTACCTAGAGGTTTAATCTAAATAACAAGAACCTTGGATTTCACAATCCTCCCCACATCTTGACTCTAGTGTGTCTTTGTACTGACTTCAAGTCTAGACAAAGCTTAACTCTTTAAACCAATTGTCAATCTGAAAATCTGTGAATCCACCTGTGACCTATAAGTAACCCCCTCATACTCTGACATGTCCTGCCTTTTGGGGCCAAACCAGTGTATCCCTTACATGTATTGATCTATGTTTTTGCTGGTATCTTCTGTCTCCCTAAAATGTATAAAACCAAACTGCTGCCAGGCATGGCAGCTCACATCTGTAATTCCAAAACTTTGGGAGGCCAAGGCAAACAGATCACTTGAGCCCAGGAGTTTGAGGCCAGGCTGGGCAACATGGTGAGACCCTGTCTCTACAAAAAATACAAAAATTAGCCAGGCATGGTGGTGTGTGCCTGTAGTCCCAGCTACTCAGGAAACTGAGGTGGGCAGATCACTTGAGCCCACAAGGTAGAGGATTTAGTAAGTTATGATTGTGCCACTGCACTCCAAAAAATTGTAACCCAACCACGTGGGCATACTTTCTCAGGACCTCTTAATACTGTTCCCCAGGCCCGGGTCACTCATATTGGCTAAGAATAAACCTCTTTAAGTATTTTACAGAATTTGGCTTGTCATCAATAGTTTTAAGATTACTCTGTGAGCTTTGCAGACAATAGCAGGTACAGCATGGTAAAAACAGGGAGACCTGTTTTTTTATAATAGCCCTTATTATAAATATCTAGATGAAAAATGATTGCAGCTTGAACCAGGCTGGTGAGAAGTAGCTGGTTCTGGTTATATTTCACAGGTAAATAATTTGTAGATAAGGCTGGGTGTAGTGGCTCAGTCCTATAATCTCAGTACTTTGGCAGGCCAAGGCAGGTGGATCACCTGCGGTCAGGAGTTCAAAACCAGCCTGGTCAACATGATAAAACCCTATCTCTACTAAAAATACAAAATAAAAAATTAGCTGGGCGTGGTGCCTGTAATCCCAGCTACTCGGGAGGCTGAGGCAGGAGAATCGCTTGAACCTGGGAGGCAAAGGTTGCAGTGAGAAGAGATTGTGCCACTGCACTCCAGCCTGGATGACAGAGCAAGATTCTGTCTCAGAAACAACAACAACAACAACAACAACAACAACAAAAGAATTTGTAGATAGATTGGATGTGGGGAGTGAGAGAAAGAGAAGGGTGAGGATGGCTCTATGGCTTTTGGCATGAGCAACTGAAATAATAGATCTGCCATTTCCTGAGACGGAGAAGACCATGAAGGAACAGATTTGGGGAAAGATCATAAGTTGGGTTTTGAACATGTTGAGTTTCACATGCCAATTAGACATCAAATAGCTGGATATGTAAGTCTGTAAATTTGGGGCTAGGTCTAGGCCAAAGATATAACTCAAAGTTGTTAGCATGTATAATATATTGAGAGGCATGAGACTTGACGAGCCCATCAGGAAATGAATTAGATAGAAAAGAGAAGCGGGTGAGAGACTGAGCTGTAGGGGTGCTCCACCAACTACACAGAGGTCAGGAAGACAAAACAAGCAGAGGAGACTAATGAATAGCCCAGGAGATCTGGAAAGAACCAAAGCTGGTGGCATCCTGGAAGTAAGGGAAGAAAGTGTCTGAAGAAAGTGTAATCAACTGTGTCAAATGCTGATGATGGGTCAAATAAGGGGGACGAGAACTGACCATCAGATTTAGCAGTTTCGGTGGAGAGCTGGGGCAAAAACCATGTCTGGAATGTGTTCCAGAGAAGGCAGAGGAGGAATGTATGTTCATTTGCTACCTCCTTTTTGCCTATGATTTCGGTGCTGCTTGGAACCTAAAGAAATATCTAATTATTTCCTTGACAAAATAAAGCATGATTGAATATTAGCTCTGTTTGAATTAATTGATTGACTAATTTGGGTCTAAATAAAGTTTTTCTTCAACAGTGTTTTACCTAAGTTATTTAAATGATTGGTGCAATTCTCTACTTTTCACATGAACAAAATATTGGCTACATACTACAGTATGTGGGTTATATATGATGGATATTCTGCATATGTAGTCTCTATGGTAAGTTAATGAATGTTTTATGTAAGTCAGTAAGTCTCTCCTCTGTTCTCTTCTGGTGAGGCACCAATAATCTGGAAGATGAGAAAAAGGAGACAGTAGAAGGAAAAAGAGGAGCAAGCAATACTTCTGAACTATCTCCAACCTGAATGATGGAGTTAGTTCTATTTTAATCCAGTGTCAACATAATAGATGGACACAAAGTCAATTCATCAGTGTTCACAGTGAGGCTTGCAGCATAATTACTGAGTCATGGCACAATGTAAATTGAGTTACCAAAATAAAAAAAGAAATTGCCCCCTTTTTCCTTTTAAATTAAATCTTGTGTCATGTTCCTGGTCAGATCTGGATACAATTCTGAGTTCTTAACTATATAAATTAGTTGTAATGTCTGCAATACCGCTCTTATTTGATTGCAAATTCCTCTTTCATCTCACTCAGACTAGAAGAAACTATAAAGAAATAGGGTATCACTCATCTTCTGATTAACTGAAAGTCAGGGCAGAATTTTATTCAAAGGATCATATTTCTGGGCTAGAAATATAATTATTATTGCTTTATTTCTTTTTCTTTTCTTTTTCTTCTTTTTTTTCTTCAATAAAAAAGGAGCAGAAAGAGACATTACAGCTGAAATAGAGTTACTTCCATGAAATGTTTCTTCCACAGTGCTGGGAGCCCTAAGATAACAGCCTTGTATTCAAATGTGAGAGGCAGAAAATGTAATTTACTTGAAGCATTAAGTGAAACAGAATAGGGTTTTTTTTTTAATCATCCACAGTAAGCAAAATAGTAAGTAATGTACAATGTCCATTTGATTTTCAATATTTTTTCAATTTTAGCAACCAAGAAATAAATAGATATAATGACAATGATTTTCATTTAAAGTTCATTGTTGCTATTATTGGAATAATGAATATAATTAATCATAGAGCATTAACTCTTGTATAGAAAACAAACAGGCCTATCTTGGTTTACAAGTGAGGGAAAGAGATAAAAGTAAATATCTAGTTATTAAGTAAACTCTCTCTCCTGCTTTACTTCTTAGATTACACCTTATCTAATTGCTTTCTGTCCAACTGATATTCTCATAGAAATTAACCTTTTTTACTTTAATTTTCAGCTCACTTATTTCTAACTTACACAGCCACCAAGCAAAGGCATTTCTTACGAAGGTGACCTTCTGGCACCAATTCACCACTTTGGGCACCAAATCATCATTCCTATCAATTCTAATTCCCTTCATTTTCAGGGGTCAAACTATGAAATTCTCATAGCAAACCAGCGGAAACAGTTTCTCAAGTGATTTCACACCCCACATGCTGCAGGATCGATGAAGAGAGGGGGAGGGATGAAATGCACAGTGGCGCAACAGCAAGCAGCTCAGGAGTGTCTTGTGGGCCATACTTGGAGTAGATCCTTAATGTTGTTTTCGCATTATTGTTTTTATTTCCCTCACAGCATGCAATGTCTTTTTGGACTACCAGGCTAGTAATCCCAGAAATCATCTGACCTGAACCATGTTGCAATCCATTCCATAGTCCTCTTTAGGACAATTTTAACCTATGTATTGATCACATTGTTTTGGCATGGACCTTTGAACCCATATTTAAGTTAAATTTTTCCCTTCCTGGAAGTTGAGGTTTATCTTCACCTCAGAAACAGAGGAAAGAGAAAGAGAACAAGAGAGAGAGACAGAGAGAGAGAAAGAGAGAAAAAGAGAAATGAACTTCAGCTATTTCACAATAAGGGGGGAAAACGTCAGACTACATCCTATCTGCATTTTTTAACACTTCCCATAAAAGAAATTCAGGAAATGCTATCTTTTTTACAGTAAGTACAATATTATGCCACAGCCAAAAGATGTTTCTGTTTGCTGTGTTCAACTGCACGTATGCAGTGGACTAGAGCCGACAGAGGCCAGAGGAATGCTAAGCCTAGAAGGTATGTGCAGGGGGCAGGCACAAATCCACTGTGTTGCTCTCCTGTGCTTCTGCACCCACCAAAGAGCCTCATGTTCCCAAGTTTCTGGCAAACAGCTGCCTCTGGAAATCACCCCATCAGGTCCTTAGTCACTTGCTCCCCTAATACCCTTTCCCAAACACCCATGTCTGGAGCAAACCAAGACCTCTTCTGACTGTCAGTCTGTTTGGACCACAGACATTTCATTTACTACAATGAAAAACAGTTTAGAATACAAATTATTTCATGCAATTTACTTGGTCATTGTTTCAATTCAGCACTTCGATAGCCAATCCAATAACCTGAGTGCCATTTCTCTCCTTCCTGTTAAGTACATTACATTATTAGCATGTTTTCTAGAAAGGCATACTCTTAAGGTGACAGGTTGTTCAGATAGAGGAAATAAATTACAGAGTTAAGGAATATATCCAAAGCAACCAGTAAGAAAACCACAAACTACCAACAAATGACATTTCACCAAAAATGTAGCTTAAGCTTGGAAATAAGTTCATCCCATAGGGGAAATTTCCGGGACGACTGAAATGTTCTATATCGTGATGGAATGATAGTTTCACAGGTGTATATATTAACCAAAACACACTGGGGAGTCTTTCAGAATCACCTGTGACTCTGAGGGCTGCCTGATTAAAAAAAAACACACACACACACATGTGTTGATTTGTACACGTAAGACCTACGCATCTCATTGTGTTCAAATTTTACCTTAAAAAAAACCCCAAAAAAAACAGCCCATCTTTCTGATCGTTATAAACCAGGGATGTCCAATCTTTCGGCTTCCCTGGGCCACAGTGGAAGAATAATTGTCTTGGACCACACATAAAATATACTAATAGCCGATGAGCTAAAAAATAAAATAAATCATAATGTTTTAAGGAAGTTTACAAATTCATATTCGACTGCATTCAAAGTTGTCCTGGGCCATATGTGGGCTGTGGGCCATGGGTTGGACAAGCTTGCTATAAACTGTCAAAGCCCTTTTGTATTGACCTCTGAGTGACCAGCAGGTGGCCCTGAAATTGTGTCTGCTATGATGCAGTGGCTCCAACACTGCCCCCAGTTCCTGATACTCTTCCTTTGTGATTTACTAATTTTTGTTGTTGTCAAAATTACCCAGGACAGCTCTTTCACTTTTTAAGATATTTTTATCACATAACATTTAAAATTATATTTTATTACTTTAATAATGTTGGTTCATTGCATATAAAATTTTCCAAATGCGGCCAGGTGCGGTGTCTCATGCCTGTAATCCCAGCATTTTGGGAGGCCAAGGCGGGTGGATCACCTGAAGTCAGGAGTTCAATACCAGCGTCGTCAACATGGTGAAACCCCGTCTCTACTAAAAATACAAAAATTAGCCAGGCATGGTGGCGCATGTCTGTAATCCCACTTAATCAGGAGGCTGAGGCAGGACAATTGCTTGAACCTGGGAGGCAGAAGTTGCAGTGAGCCGAGATTGTGCCACCACACTCCAGCCTGGGTGACCGAGTGAGACTGTCTCAAAGAAAACAAAAAAAAAAAAGAAATTTCTAAAAGTACAAAAAATAAAAATCACAATAAAAATCTCCACTATTCACAGAAAACCACTATTAGTATCTTACTGTCTATCCTTCCAGATATAGTCAACAGATATTGACTAAGTGCCTACTTTGTGCCAGGAATTGTTCTAGACATCAGATATACTGTGCTAAACAAGATAGTGCCCCTGCTCATAGAGTTTACATTCTAATAAATGATCTGTAGACAAATTTTTTTTTTTTTTTTTTTGAGACGGAGTCTCACGCTGTTGCCCAGGCTGGAGTGCAGTGGCGCGATCTCGGCTCACTGCAAGCTCTGCCTCCCGGGTTCCCGCCATTCTCCTGCCTCAGCCTCCTGAGTAGCTGGGACTACAGGCGCCCGCCACCGCGCCCGGCTAATTTTTTGTATTTTTAGTAGAGACGGGGTTTCACTGTGGTCTCGATCTCCTGACCTTGTGATCCGCCCGCCTCGGCCTCCCAAAGTGCTGGGATTACAGGCTTGAGCCACCGCGCCCGGCCTAGACAAATTTTTTTTAAATGAGGCATGATTGCACTTATTCTCTTATAACTCTCTTTTTTAACTTAGTAATGTATCACTAATATCTTTATGGGAATAAAAATAATTGAGCATCATTATCAAAGGTATGTGATATTTCACCATCAAGCTATATTAGAATTTCAGAAATCCACAGCTAGACCTTTCCAAGTTTTTCAAAGTTATAAAAGCTTCCTTTTCTTCCTCTTTGTCTTCTTCTTCTTCCTCCTCTTCTTCTTTCTCTTTTTTCTTCTTTTTCTCCTTCTTCCTTCTCTTCCCTCCTCCTTGTTTTCTTCTCCTTTTTCTTCCTCTTCTCCTCTTACTCCTCCTCTTCCTCTTCTTCTTCTCTTCCTTTTGCTCCTTTTTCTCCTTCTTCCTTCTCTTCCCTCCTCTTTTCTTCCTCTTCCTTTTTCTTCTTTCTCAACTTCTTTTTCTCCTTCTTCTTCCTTCTCTTCCCTCCTCCTCCCCCTTTTCTTCTTCTTTTTCTCTTTTCCTCTTCCTTCTTTTTCTTCTTCCTCTCCTCCTCTTCCTCTTTCTTCTTTCCCTCCTTCTTCCTTCTCTTCCTCCCTCCGTTTTCTTCTCCTTCTTCTTCCTCTTCTCCTCTTACTCTTCTTCCTCTTCTCCTCTTCCTTTCTTTCTCTTTCTCCTTCCTTCTCTTCCTTCCTCCTCCTCCTCCTTTTCTTCTTATTTTCCGTCCTCTTCTCCTCTTCCTTGTGCTTCCTTTCCTCCTCTTCCTTTCTTCTTTCTTTCCTTTTTCTTCTTCCTTCTCTTCCCTCCTTTTTCCCTCTTCTCTTCTTCCTCTTTTTCTCCTTCTTCCTTCTCTTCCCTCCTCCTCCTTTTTCTTCCTCTTCTCCTCTTCCTCTTTTTTCTCCTTCTTCTTCCTTCTCTTCCCTCCTCCTCCTCCAACTCTTTCTTCTTCTTCCTCTTCTCTTCCTTTTCTCTTCCTCCTTCTTTTCTTCTCCTTCTTCTTTCTTCTTTTTCTTGAGGTAGGATCTCACTCTGATGCCCAGGCAAGAGTGCAGTGGCATGATTACAGCTCACTGAAGTCTCAAACTCCTGGGCTCAAGTGCTCTTCTTGCCTTAAGCCTCCTGACTAGCTGGAACTACTGGCACACACCACCACATTCAGCTAATTTATTTTATTTTTAGAGATGGGGTCTTGCTATGTTGGCCAGGCTGGTCTTGAATTTCTGGCTTCAAGCAATCCTCTTGCCTTGATTCCAAAGTGCTGGGATGACAGGTGTGAGCCATTGTGCCCAGCCTACTCTCTGTACTTCGATGAAAATCTATGGTTCATTTTTATTTTTATTTTTTTTTCTTGAGATGGAGTTTTGCTCTTGTCACCCAGGCTGTGCAGTGCAAGGGCACGATCTCAGCTCACTGCAACCTCCTCCTCCTGAGTTCAAGCAATTCTCCTGCCTCAGCCTCCTGAGTAGCTGAGATTACAGGCGCCCGCCACCACGACCAGTTAATTTTTGTATTTTCAGTAGAGACAGGGTTTCATCATGTGGGCCAGGCTGGTCTTGAACTCCTGACCTCAGGTGATCCTCCTGCCTTGGCCTCCCAAAATGCTGGGATTACAGGTGTGAGCCACTGTGCCTGGCCTATGGGTCATTTTTAAAGTCACAGTAAAGGATAGTATGTTTATGTAATACTTCTCTTCCATAAAAGCACATCAAGGCTTTAGAGTATATCTCTCAACAAAAGAGTCTTTACCCATTTCTTCCAGAAAATGACCTTGCTCTTTTGTTCATCTTTCTCCTCTTATTGCATCAGGTTTAAATCTCTGAAATGGAGAGGGATGACTTTTGCAACTAAAAGCATTTGCTAGGCCTAAGGCTAATGCCTTATTAAAGTATTTTAGTGAAAACTCAAGGCACAGGACAGAATAGACTTACCATTATATCCAGCGCATGTATACCAAGAAGTAGTTCAGGAATTGTACTTGAAAATGAAATCTGCAGTGGGAGTAGGCACTCTCCATGGTATACATCTCTGGAGAAACCTTTGATCCTGGATGACTCTTACAGAACTGCAGGTTTGGCAGTTTTACAGGGAGGAGAAAGTTATTCTAGAGAATATGATACAGAAAACCTTCAACTTATGTATTTCCTGAAGCTCAATGATAAATCTATTATTTACAGCGTAGAAAAGTACTTAACTCAGCAACACATGAGAACGACAACTATTCATTGCACACCTCTGTTATGGGCAACGCACTGTTAAAATATACTTAAAATGATTATAATCTCAAGCTACTTCACCAAGACTTATTTCACCCTCCAATAAGTTGAAAGGCTGAATTTGCCATGAAAAATAGTATATAACAATATATTGTTATGATATTGATACATTTTTGATCACCTACTGTTTTGAGAAAAATGTGTAAGGCAGTATGGGGGTTACAAAGATGAATCTGACAAAGACTTGTCATTAAAGAGTTGACTAACTGCATACAGTAGCCTCTAGCTATACTCAAGCACTCAAAATGTGGCCAGTTAGAACTGAATCATGCTGTAAGTTGCTGGGCGGTGGCTCACGCCTGTAATACCAGCACTTTGGGAGGCCGAGGTGGGTGGATCACGAGGTCAGGAGATCGAGGCCATCCTGGCTAACACGGTGAAACCCCGTCTCTACTAAAAATACAAAAAACATTAGCCGGGCACAGTGGCGGGTGCCTGTAGTCCCAGCTACTTGGGAGGCTGAGGCAGGAGAATGGCATGAATCCGGGAGGCAGAGCTTGCAGTGAGCTGAGATCGCGCCACTGCCCTCCAGCCTGGGCACAGAGTGAGACTCTGTCTCAAAAAAAAAAAAAAAAAAAAGAACTGAATGGTGCTGTAAGAAAACTGCACTGGATTTCAAAGACTTAATGTGAAAAAAGAACGTAAAATCTTTCATTAGGAAGTTTTAATAATGATTATATATTAAAATGGTAATAATTTCAACATCTGGGTTAAATAAAATTACATATGTGACTTGCATTATATTTCATTTGGCAGTGTTGATCTACATAATTATAGTATCACCTACTGAGTGTATCTACTGTATGCCAGGTAGTTTTATATCAATTATTTGTAATCTTCCATAAGGAAGGTATTCCAGATAAGAAACCTGAGGTTGTCAAAGGTATATTAATTTATTCTTCTACACACCTTGTATTTTCTATGCACCAAGAGCTGCCACAGGCAGTGAGGATAAAACAAAGCAAAGTCCCTACCCTCATGGAACTTACGAACCAGTGGGAGAAAAAGCTAATAAGTATAGTAAGTAAGTATAAAAAATAGGCCAGGCAGTGACAGTAAAAGAAGATGAAGTCCATTAAAAAAATGGAGGGTGACCGGAATTGGAGTGAAGGCAGAAGGTTTGGGGGGATGGCTATTTTTTAAGATAACAAGCTCTAAGAAGGGGCTATCTAAGCAGAACCTGAATGAAGTCAGGCAGTGAGCCCTGTGAACATCTACCTGGCCAGGAGCTTCTGGGAAGAGGGAACAAGGACTGAGGTGTATTGTGTGTGGGGGGGGGGGGGGCGGTGGTGGTGTGTGTACGCGTGCGTGCATGTGTTTTGCACTCTGAAGGAACAGCTGGAGAGTCCGTGGTGCTAGAGAGCAGTAAGCAAGAGGAAGCCAGGAAACAGTTTACGTAGGGACTTGGAAGCCACGAGTAGGAAATGTTGAAGGATGATTTTGGCTGCTCTATGAGGCATGGACTATTGTGGGGCATGCATGGAACCCAGCAGAATAGACACCAGAGCACTTTGAGAGGTCAAGGCGGGTGGATTGCTTAAGGTCAGGAGTTCACCAGCCTGGCCAACATGGCAAAACCCGGTCTCTACTAAAAATACAAAAAGCCGAGTGTCATGGTGCACACCTGTAGTCCCAACGACTCAGGAGGCTGAGGCACAAGAATCACTTGAACCTGGGAGGCAGAGGTTGCAGTGAGCTGAGTTCACACCACCGCAGTCCAGCCTGGGCAACAATGGGACACTGTCTCAAAAAAAAAAAAAAAAAAATGGAAGCCAGAGACTCATTAGGAGGCAACTGCAAAGGTGCAGGACAGGGAGGGCTAACAGTGAGAGAGCTAGAGCTTCAACAAGGTCTATCTAACTCAGCCACTGTAAGATATAAAGTAAAACAATGTAAAAATTATCCCAGTAATTTGAACTGCAAAAATCAAATATCTGGGTAATTCAAATACATTTCAAAATATATTTGGGAGTCTGTGGTTATCAGAACTGGCAGTCAAAAATTACCATCTAACCTCATAGGATAGTAGTTTATCTCTGTCCCTTGCTTTCTGCCAATTTAACCTAAGGGAAGTAGACTTGAGATCCGTTAATTGGCAGAGCGGGATTGCAGGACCTTTAAGTCAAATTCAGATAAGGCAAATCAGCTTTATTTCTGCCAAAGAAAAGTGTTTGGTGGAGCCAGATGACAATTTTGTAGCCTAAACTATTTGCACTGGCTCTCTCTACCATCTGAATTCACTCCCGTTATTGTTAATTCTGAGTTTAAGCATAGCCATACAAGCAAGACAGAGTTAAGGAAGGAACTAGAAATTGGCCATGTCTTGGATAAATGTATATATGACTATGGGTAACCTCACTCAAGGAGTCTGTTTTTAAGGACAGAAGTGCTTTAAAACAGAAAGCATCCTCAAGGTCAAATGTCATACAGGCCAAGTTCTTCCTCTGAGAGGTAAATAAGGATTTAAAGCAGTCACCCAGTTTCAAATGAAAACAAATACAGACCATTCCCAAGGACACTCAAAAGCCACATCATGAAAAAAGGAGGCTCAATCCTGACCCTCTAGGTTGGTTTATTTACTTTGACGGAACTCACTGGAAAATGGTTCAACTCTACGCTTCACTGTGCCTGTGCAGGATGTGTTTTCTGGGCATTGGATGTAGATCTTGTCAATCAGGCACTTTCCTGGAGCACTAAAATGTACAGATTACACACATCAAAGGCAAGCTGCAACCACTGTAGCTGAAATTTACACAAATCTGTGCGGCTAGTAACCGGATAAACAATGAGACTAATGACCTTGTTCTGCATTAATCTCCCAATGGCTCAGTTGGTACTGCAAGAAGGTTGTGGCTTTGGCTTCTAGCCTCAAACCAGGGATTATATGCTTGCCCAATGTCAACGAGAATACAGCCCCAGTCCATCCATTTTATGAGGTGCATTTACCACAATTCAAGAAACACATCCATTACCATATCCATCCAGGAAAGAGATTTATAAAAATAAGTAAATTCCTTGGCCATGCCTCCCCTTTCAGGGAGTTTATTTTCTTATAGAAGGCCCCAGGTTTTCCTTGTTTTCAGGGTCTCTCCATTGCCCCGCAAAAGCAAGATAGAATCCTTGATCTATGTTCCTCTTTTGGCCAAGAATAAATTTCAAAAAGGCTGCATCTGTAAAGAAAAGGGAAAGGAAGAATTGAAGTTGACCAGTGAACTTGATCAGCATCCACTTTTAATTTGGGACATTTGGGGGAAAGGTACATTGAAAATAGAAGGTGCTTTCTAAGTGCCAATAAAAATTGCTATAGAGTCCCTTCTACACAATTGGCAAAGGCTGAGGGTTGCTGCTAGCAGGAGGCAACTGAAGGAGATGGAGCATCTCAGGAGGAGTCTGCACCCTGAGCAGCATTGGGCCATGCCAAAGGGACCTAGGAACCCTGGAACCCCATCCACCTCCCAGCCCTGCTGCTTTCATCACTTTGTACACAGGTCACACTGAAAAGCTTATATTGGAAAATGGCTCCCAATGAGCCCAGGAAATGGCTCCCTTGGTGGGGTTACCTTAGGTTAGAAAGGATCACACTGAAGTGCATTCAGCTAAATGCCCTATGTACCACACCTGTGGTACTCCTGTCACTTCACAGTCAGCCCTATCAATAATCTTCACTGCATTGTAAACTTGAGATACCTCTGCCTGGGATACACAATCACTTTCTATTTTAAAACATAGATTTTGGTGGCACTTACACAGTCCCAAGAAACAACTCTTATATACCTTTCTAGTCACTCTCCCCACTTCTGAGTCCTTACAACTGTTGTTGGGGGTATTTTATCCACATAAATATTACTACTTTCTCAGGCCATTATACTAAGACTGTTTTTAGAGCTGCTGTAATGTGTGTTAAATGTCTCACAAAAAGGTACTGTTTTTGGTGTTATTTTCTTCATTCATTTATAAATTCATTGAGAGCCCAACATAAACACGAGTTAAAGCATATTCACCCTGTTCTTTTTTTTTTTTTTTTTTTGAGACGGAGTCTCACGCTGTTGCCCAGGCTGGAGTGCAGTGGCGCGATCTCGGCTCACTGCAAGCTCCGCCTCCCGGGTTCCCGCCATTCTCCTGCCTCAGCCTCCTGAGTAGCTGGGACTACAGGCGCCCGCCACCGCGCCCGGCTAATTTTTTGTATTTTTAGTAGAGACGGGGTTTCACTGTGGTCTCGATCTCCTGACCTTGTGGTCTGCCCGCCTCGGCCTCCCAAAGTGCTGGGATTACAGGCTTGAGCCACCGCGCCCGGCCTCACCCTGTTCTTAAAATGTTCTTTCATTACACTCACTTGGGGGGTAACAACCGCTTCAATGGCCTTTGTAACACAACTGATGGAGGCGTGGAGATGGTCATAGCGTGGACACGAGAGTGTAACACTGTCCCCATTTGCTCCTGTGGTAAGGGTTCCTAGGGCTTCAGAAGTTTTTGATTTTGCAACTTAACAGGTCCCCTTAAAAGGATCGTCTTTGCTTCATGGACTAATAATACCTTACATTTGTACATACTTTCACATGCATTATCTCACTTAATAGTACGGTATTATATCCATTTTTCAGAGAGGAAACAGACTTTGGGAGAGGTTAAATGGCTTGCCTGAGGTCACCAATGGCATGAGAGGGAGTGGCAGGGCCCATCTCCAGCCCAGGATTTCTGACTTTTCGCATCACAGTATTTCAAAGCTGTCTCTTTATTTTAGTTACTTCCATAACAACAGAAGTGAAGGGACCTATAGTTTTTTAACCTTAAAAACACAAAGGTGTCTGATTGAGTGGCCTATAAGAAAAGATCTCTGCAGTCTATCGACGAGAGGGTTTCAAATTATAGGGATCAACTGTGATAGTGAGTACTTTGATAAAAATATTAACATTGGTTTTCCAGAATCTAACTTCTGTGAAAGAAAACTATACGGTGCACCATATCATGTGTAGAAAAAAAGGACCACTATACACAACGAACATATCCACACGTGTTGCGTCAACGTTCTCTTCCCAAATGTGGCCGCAGAAGAAAGTGCGAAGCGTGCTGAAATAAGACAATATTTACGACTGAAGAAATTCGGCTTCACATACCAGTAATTATGAACAAGACATTTTCCCTAATAAAAGTACTCCAAAACGAAATATAGAGAAACTGTTTCCCTATGTTCTCTTTATTTTATTCCATGTGCTCAAGAATGGTCACAGAAAGAGGCAAAGGGAGCAGAGAGAGAAAGAAAGAGAGCTATATAGAGAGCCGGCCTCTGCTGAGGGTTGGTTTTGCTTTAGAAACTGGAATGTGTCCAGGCTTGATTTTTATTTTCAATTCACATTTCAGATCCAGCTCCCCAAACTCTTTGATCTTTCTCCCTGTCTCCTTACCCGGAAGAGAACCCTTGGCCTTCTCAGCTGGGAGCTGGGAGCACACGTGGAAAGACTGGCTCGGATCCATATTCTTGCCAAATTTAGTCACACAAAGGGGCCTGCGAGGGAAAAAAGAAAGGATGAAAGCGGCAGCCGCCGCGACTTCAAAGGCCGCGCCGCCGCGCCGGGCCCTGCGCAGGCGCCGCCCTCAGCCGATATAAGGCGCGACTCGCGCGCGCGGGCGGCCTTTCCGCGCGCGTCCCCGACCCGGGGGGCGGGCCGAGGGACAAGGAGGGACTGGGCGAGGAGGGCCCAGGGCTGGACGCCGCGGCCGTGCTACCCGCCGGCCTTCCGAGGCCGGTCCCCGTGCCAAGTTCAGGCGCCTGAGAAAAGTTTTTCAGAAAGGAGGGACAAGAATGTCACGTCCTGCCCACGAAATGAGCAGTCCTGTGGCCCGCAAAATGACTCCAGCTCCCACCTCCATTCCTGCTCCATTCTAGGCATTCCCCATGCGTGGGAGCCCGGGTTCCCGTCGCGGAGAGCAGCCCAGCGACGAGGGCGCGTGGCCGGGCCCTGTCTGGCTCGTTCGGCTCCCCTGTGCCTGCCTTGCGTTGCTGGTTCCCGTGCGCTCTCCTACCGGCGCGATTCCTCGCCCTCTTGGGCAGCCTTAGGACGTGTACCCTCGCCTCCCAGCTGGCAGAGGGGCGGCCTGCAGAGCGGGGTGGGTTGCGCCCCTTGCCCGCGGGCCGCGGGAGGAGGCGGCCCTCTGGACAGCCGCGCCCGGGACCCCCACCCAGCGAGGCAGGGACGCGGGGCTCGGCCTGCACTGGCCCAGCGCGGGGAAAGCCGCAGGAGGGCGGGAGGGGTGGCGGACCCCGCTCGCTCGAGCCCCGCGAGGCTGCGCCGAGCTGCAGACGCCAACGGGCGCCGGCCCCGCGGAAGCCCGACGTCCGCAGGCGGCCGGATTTGGGAACGACTTTTTCACGGTCCCACGAGTTCCCTGATACCCCGGAGGGTGGGGGGTTGAGTTTGTTTGTCTTTAGGAGGCGGCAAGAAGAAGCGGAAGAACCCTTGGGACACAAACTGCCATTTCCCTCTCCCCCCTTCTCTCCTTTTCTGCGAGGTCCGTTAAACTGAAGATGCCCCACAGCTTTCGTCTCCAGGCGAAGACGGGGTGGGAATTCGAGGGGGTCGGAGTTCCGCCTCTGGAGTCACATTATTCGTTTTCTAGCCCTTCTCCTCGGCTCCTGAGTATCCTCTTCCGTAGGCCCCGCCACCTCCTTCCTTTGGGATCCCACCAAAGTTGTAGCTGGGAGACAGTCCAGGCCACACAAAGGGGAAGACCTGGAGCCTGGGCGGGGGTTAGGACCGAGGGGGCGGAGAGGACTCGAGGGGCACCGTGCTTTTCTCTCGTCCTTGTAATTAAGGACTCACTGGACTGTCTGTAGCCGACTCTAGTTGGCAACAAAATCGCCGGGGGGGAGGGGTTTTCTGGTGTGAGTGGGGGTCACTCCTCTGGCTCTGCTGCCTGCTCCCGAGCTTGACTGGACTCCGCTTACCCCGTGGGCAGCGAGGCCGTCTCTTCTCCCCGGCTCCTCTGTTCTTGTGCGGGGTGGGCGCCTCGCCCCCCACGCACAGTTGAGGCGACGGCGCCCGATGTAGAAGGAAGTGTTGATATAAAACAAGTTTGCTCCCAAACTAAACCCAAACCAAGCAAAGCCACCAGGAGGGGAAAAACCAGCAGCAATCCAGCCAGCCCCTAGCAATTGTTTTCACGGTCGGAATTAAATCACATCAAAACGCCCCCTGAAACCCACATCCTGAAGGAGTGAACCTACAACAGCCAACCTCCAGTCGTTCGCTCGAGTTCACACCAACAACTTGCCTCTAACATCCGAGTGAAGGGGGCGGCGGGCGGCGGGCGGCGGGTGCCTCTCCCGCACCGCACCCACCACATCCCGGACCTGGGATCCCACTCGCACCCGAAGAGGCGGCTGCTTATGTTAATACCAGCCCCCACACGAATTAGACAAGACCGCCCGGTGACAGAATTGCCTATGCCAGAAACTACACTGAATCCGTAAGGGAGGGGGAAGAACGTCTTCCCCGGGTTACTTCGCCCGTCCTGCGTCCTCCTGCTTTTTCCAAAAGAAAGACTTCACGTGGAAGTGTCAACCTCTCTCCCAAACGAAGCTTCACAAATTTGGGGCGCATGGATTTTACTAAAGCCCCTTCTAAGTGCTGCTCATCAGAAGATTTACAACAATCCTAAAGACAATCAGCTAACACCAGTTACACCACTGTAAGGAAAACAGCCACGCAAATAGAGCAAGGTGCTGGGTTATTTCGTTAGAAACAATGTTTTCAATGGACAGGGTCACAGTAAAATACCAAACGCAGCCATCTACCCTTGGCCCTTCAAGTAAACAGTTTCCACTATTGTTCTAAAAATTCGCATCTTCTTGAGCTTCTACCCTTCAGGAAACCTGGAGCATAGGCTCCAAATGGCTCGGGGAATCCAGAGAGTTAACATGAAGGAGAAAGTGGCATCTGAATTAGTTTCAGCACTTAAACAGCGGGGGGAATGTAAGAGTCATCATTCAATCTCTCTTTGGCTTCCAGAAACTACCCCCTAGCCATTTCTGTATTCCTCCCTCCCCCTCCTGAGGGTTTGATGAAAAGGAACCTCTACTCTGCTTTGGTGAAACTGCATTTTCTAGTTGTTTTCCTATTGGTCAAATTGGTGCAGTTATGGGAGGACTTTTGACTTTATTTTCCCATATGTCTTTTAAGAATGGGGCTATAAATGTCTGACACAGCTATATATTCACCTCTCTGGGACACTCACTCACACTGGTGCATAACTTTAAGGGAAGTGACATACCACCATCATCCAAAAACAAAAATTGGGTTTCTCACACACTGTAGCAGAATATACTCCTTTTATTCTCTTGAGGCATAGCATTGTCAGCTATTAAAAGTGGATTTAATGTTTTACTTTTCGTGGATTCCTTCACCAACCCCTTAATTTTAATCCAATCTCCCAGATAGAATTTACATGTGACTACTGGCCATATTCTAGGGACCAACTGGATCCTTCGTAAAGTTTTAAAAGTTGCTTCCTAGTAAATTCTCATTCCCAAGAAGTAGTAGTTATTAGTAGGTGAAGTTTTAAGTGCTCACTTAGATACAGCATTGTTAAAATCTTTACCCATTCAATGTTCAGCAGCCTGAAATTTCACCTTTAGGAAAATAAGAGGAATCTTTGCTAGACCATTCCTATATAACAGAGCAAAATCTGATTCTGTAGTGTTTTCCTTATTTTCAATTTAAGGGAGATGAAGATACATTTCTTTATGTCCTTTGTTTACTGTTCTGAAGTTTTACAGATGGCTACTGTATTGGATATAATAATTTTGCCTAGATTTTTAACAGAGGGGGTTTGAGAACCAAGGGACAAAATGTAATGTGTTTTCAAACTTCAGCTTCCCTTCTGCTGTAACTTTCACAAAGTATCTCCTGAAAACTCCTGTCTTTGTACAAAATGCATCAAAGACATAGTGGAGACTGGGGAATTTTTGAGGTTGTATTCGGATTTGCATCTTCAAGGGTTCCTTTCAGCTCGCAGTCCAAGGTGCCAGGGACTACCCCGTCCTCCCTCCCTCTTTTGGCTTTGCTCTCCCGAGTCCTTTTGCCTTCTCTTCCCCCTTCTTGGATTATCTTTTCATTCTCGATGAGGTTCCCACACACTGCGGTGTGTGTCTTTGAAAACCCACGAGAGACCTAGCACAACTCTCCGTACATCCCGTGGTGAGGACAGAATGAAAGAGATATTGTTTAAAAAGCAATAATTAAAATCTAGTCTTCAGTTCCTTCTTCCTCGTCATATTTTTTCTCGGTAAGCCTGGAGATTTTATTTTCACTAGCGTGTTCCCTTGTTTCCAAAGAGCGTGTGTATGATATTATATTCGGGAAAGCCACAACTCTCTTTTCCTTGTCCTTCTGTTCTCTCTTAATAGTTGAGCAATGTCTGTTATATTTTTCCCTTTTCCTTCTTTTCTCAGTCCCAGATTCCCGCCTCTCCCCACTGTCAGAGCATCTATCAATGTGGTGTCGATCACAGCGGCGGCGGCTTTCTCTTTCATCTTCCTCCCCCGGCCAGAGCGAGGGAGGGAGAGTGGGAGGCGTCAAGGAGGTAGGGGAGAGACTGGCAGAGGAAAAGGAGTGGGTGGGTGGGGGCCAAGAAAATAGATACTTAGATGATGAAGTCAAGCCATTGCGGCAATGTTTCTTGTCAATTTCACGCGGGCAAAGCGTGCCTCTCGGTGGGTTATAAGCAGCGCCGGGTCATTCCTTCTCTCGCCAAGTTGCCTGATCCTTCCCTCCAGGCGCGCGCGCGCACACACACTCACACACCCCAAAACCAATACTCGTCCTACAAGATCTGGGAAAAGAAAAAGAAAAAAAAGCTCTCAATCACCACCTCCTTCTCGCCGACTCCCCCTCACCCCCCGCCTCCCCTCCAGCGGGCAGCCAAGGAGAGCTGGAGGCGGGGGAGGGGAGAGGGAGGAGAAGCGACGCAAGTGGGTAGCTTTTCAGCGCCGGCTAGGCGCGGGAGGAGGAGAAGCAGTGGGGAGGCGCAGCAGCTCACCTGCGGGGCAGGGCGCGGAGGAGGGACCCGGGCTGCGCGCTCTCGGGCCGAAGAACCAGGACGCGCCCGGAGCCTCGCACGCGGCCAAGCTCGGGGTGTCCCCTCCCCTCGGCTGGGCGAACCCAAGGGGCGCAGCTCTTTGCTTTGACAGAGCTGGCCGACGGAGGCGTGCAGATCCGCGAGCCGGCGAGCCAAGCTGAGAAATTCGAGCCGGGAACAAAGAGGGGTCGGGCTGAGTGTGTGTGTCGGCTCGAACTCCGGGCAGAAGCATTTGGGCCCGAGGTCCCCGCTGTGACTACCCGAGACTCCGCCGTGCCCTCCACTGCGGAGTCCCCGCGCTTGCCGGCAAAAACTTTATTCTTGGCAAACTTCTCTTTCTCTTCCCCGCCTCCTCGGCCCCCACCTTCTCCTCCTCCTCCTTCTCTAGCAGATTAAATGAGCCTCGAGAAGGAAAACCGAAGCGAAAGGGAAGAAAATAAGAAGCTCTAAAACGGACATCTCCAGCGTGGGTGGCTCTTTTTTCTTTTTCTTTTTTCCCACCCTTCAGGAAGTGGACGTTTCGTTATCTTCTGATCCTTGCACCTTCTTTGCTGGGGCAAACGGGGGATTTTTGCCCAGACCCCCTCTCTTCTCTCGGCAAACAAACTACTAAGTCGGCATCCGGGGTAACTACAGTGGAGAGGGTGTCCGCGGAGACGCGCCGCCGGACCCTCCTCTGCACTTTGGAGAGTGGTGCTCCCTCCAGAACCGGCGTCCTCCGCGCGCAAATCCCGGCGACGCGGGGGGCGTGGGGTGGCCGCCGGGGCAGCCTAGCCTAGCGCGCGCCGCGCAGACGCCCCCGGAGGCGCCAGCTACCGCGGCCCTCGCCGCCCAGTGCCCTTCGGCCTCGGGGGCGGGCGCCGGCGTCGGTCTCCGCGAAGCGGGAAAGCGCGGCGGCCGCCGGGATTCGGGCGCCGCGGCAGCTGCTCCGGCTGCCGGCCGGCGGCCCCGCGCTCACCCGCCCCGCTTCCGCCTGCTGTCCTCCTGTACGAACCCTTCCAACTCTCCTTTCCTCCCCCACCCTTGAGTTACCCCTCTGTCTTTCCTGCTGTTGCCGCGGGTGCTCCCACAGCGGAGCGGAGATTACAGAGCCGCCGGGATGCCCCAACTCTCCGGAGGAGGTGGCGGCGGCGGGGGGGACCCGGAACTCTGCGCCACTGACGAGATGATCCCCTTCAAGGACGAGGGCGATCCTCAGAAGGAAAAGATCTTCGCCGAGATCAGTCACCCTGAAGAGGAAGGCGATTTAGCTGACATCAAGTCCTCCTTGGTGAACGAGTCTGAAATCATCCCAGCCAGCAACGGACACGAGGTGAGCGGGCCGCTGCCCCAGTTCCGAGAGGCGTGGCGGGTCCCTGGGAAACGCAGAGAGGGAGGAAGGGAGGGAAGGCGCCCGGCCGAGGGTCCCGAGTAGATCCCTCGTTTGTTTTGGGGTGTGTGCGTAGCTGGGGCCCCGGTCCGCATTGCGTGTGTGTGTGTGTGTGTGTGTGTGTGTGTGTGTAGAATGGGAGGTAGAGGGGCAGGGAAACTTATTCCAACTGGATCAGTTTAGGGGGTTCGGTGGCTGAACGGTTGGTTCGTGGGCAGGAAAACGTGCCCTTAACCCACAATGTTTCGTCTTCGGTCTTTTTGTTGGGCTGAGGAGTGCCAGGCTTTAAAGCGAGTATGGCTGAATAACGCTACTGAGAAATTCTTCCGTGGGACGGAAAACAAAGTGCACCCGCTATCTTTTGGTAGATGTCTCTGCAAAAGTGCGTTAAACCACCAGAGGCTTAGGTGGAGACGAGCAGAGCCACAGGCAGGAGGAAGGGGAGGCGGGCGTGGGCTGGGGCAGGCGGGGCCGTCCCTACCACCGCCGAGACCGGCCGCAGGGAGCCGGCCGGCCTAGGGGGCGCGCGCCTGGGCTGCGGGGGCGGTGCGGGGTTCAGTCCCTGCGGCCCCAGAGCCTCGGCTGGCAGCTGGGAGCTGTGGGTGCGCCGAGCCGAGCCACCCCAAGCTCTACCGCCCCCAACTCTAGTTTTCTCCAACCGCCATCACTTGGAAACAAACCCACAACTTTTATTTGGGGTTTGGGACCGGATCAGGCCTTAAATCTATGTAAAAGAAAGGCGGAGAAGTGGCGGAAGCCGGGCACTAGTCCGGCAGGGCGGAAGGCGCTTTATCGGGTCTTCTGGTCCGCTGCGGGCAATAGAGCTAGTAACCTGAGTAGAGTAAATAGAGACACGTGGGTGCTGGCTGGAGAAAGCGCGGAGCGGGGCCGCGCTGGAGGGCTGTTTGAAGCCTAGTCCAGAGCTGGTAGGGGGCGGATGGACCCTGATACCCGACACTCCACTGGTCACTCTTGTTCCACAACTGGGAAACCTTTCTCTGGAGGAAATCCGGTAGAAAAGTCCTGACACCCGAATGATTTAACCAACGCCTTTTCCCTCCAAAGAAACTTGAAGGATATACCTTTTTTTTTTCCCTTAAATGGCATCTTTCTACCCCCAAAAAGAAAGTGTGTGGTTTTGAGGGCGGGGACATTTTGGGTTTTAAACAGCGCGTTTAAGAACATCTCAGATCTGCCTTCTCTATCCCAATGGCAGAGGTGAGTACGCATTTTGAAAGGCTGGGGGCCTGCGTTCAGAGAACAGAAGGGTGTTCTTTACCCGTTGAATCCAGTTTGAGCGGGATGGGGGCGGGAGTAGGGTGCACCTAACCCCGCGTAAAAGATTTGTGACTATTGTGTGTGCTAGGAAAAGGAGGTCAAAGGGAGGACACACGTTCCGAGAACCAAACAACATCCAAAACACAGGCTTTTTGCCAAACTCTCCTATTTGTAGAGCAGCCTCTTTTTCTACCCATTTTGCTAGTCCTGCCTTAGTCCGTAGATAATTTTGCCACCCACTTCATATTCTCCCCACTTTTCTGGTCTGGGTGAAGGACCCTGCGTTCGAATCCGAGCACTCGGGTGTTAAAGCGTTACTCTTCGCTGGGTGTTAAGTGGGCATGAGGCCTGAGGGTGAAGGAGTAATACCACTGATTTGCACGTGGTTGAGTCTGTCTGGGTGGATGGTGATTACCAAAACTGATATCAACTGGGCTACTTTTTAGATGTCTATAACCTGACTCTCTAATTTTCCTCCCTTTAACCACAGAATCGTTCTACTTTTGTAAGCCTGCGCTCAGCCAGCCATAGTAGGTTATAAGCTCGAGTGGAGCTTCTACTGAAACTGCGCTCAGGGCACTTGCCTTAAGGACTCATCTGAGTGGTTGGCTTGTTTATGTTTAAATGTCATTTTCAGTTGCAAAATGATATTTCAGCCTTCTTTTTATCGGATCTGATTGAAGTGAACAGTGGTTGAAGAGGCTATCAAAACCATCAACCCCATTAACTCCTACTCCTTTAATAGTAGGCATCCAGGGAGCCTTCATATGGCTTAATAAACAGCAGTCAGAACAGCATGTGGATCATTCCCAAATTTAACTGTATTTTTATTGGTGTTATTATTTATATGTTTTTGGTCTCGGGTGGATAATAATCACTCAAAAATACATGTTGACAAGAAAAAGATTTTGCAGTACTAAACACTAACTTATGTCTGTTTCTCAGAGTAATAAAACAGAGTTGCCCCTAAACCTCTTCCTTTGAATTACCAGTGCACACACAATTGTATCATTATTGTCACAAACTCTAAGGTGATTTTCTTTCTTTTGGGTGTGGGGATTCATGATGTTAGGTGGCCAGACAAGCACAAACCTCTCAGGAGCCCTACCACGACAAGGCCAGAGAACACCCCGATGACGGTAAGACACCCATTCTACTTCTTCTGACTTTAGCAGATAAGGTGTGCAATTTGTATAAATAGGTGTGTTTTGTTATTTTTGAATTCAAGAAACTGGGACTAGGTCAGACTATGCCCACTATTTTAATAAAATGGTAAAGAAAATGCAGGAAACTTATGGCTTACCTCTAATGTATGTTACGTAATTTAAAAAGTGTTTTTGAATGAGTTAGGGACCTTTGGATTTCAAGTGGGTTCCAGATTCTTTGGGGAAGAGGGAATGTCTATAATGAGTTTTTCTCTTCCTCATCTTACTTTAAGTTCTAATTAGCTTAGATCTTTAGTATTTTTAATATATTATTAAGAAGAATGACAGTATATATTGATTTGTTTTCCAACCAGAATAGTTTTGAGTGGATTTTCACTTGCAAAATTGCTGTTTCTTGTTCCTTATTACAGTGAAAAGGCTGTCAGTAAATGAGCAGAGCAGAATCTAACTTGTAAAAACATAAAACTTATAATTAGGAATGTGCATATCAGAGATGATACACTTTCTCCGTATTTCTGATTCTTACTAAAAACTTTAAAATTACATACATATGTATTTAGACTTAAGGAGAATTCCTTGTGACTTTAAAAGAATGAAGTCACCTTAGGGTTTCCTTGTCAGCCTGTCTGTTCTCCATTAATTACTTAACAATTGGCCTAACTGAAATGAAGTGTTTTTACATACAATATGTTAACCAGGAGCAGGGAAGAGAGTTATATATTAGGCTTCTTCCTCAGCTACAAAATAGTTACACAGATTAACAAGAAGAAATATACATATTGAACAGAAATTTTTTGGCAAAATGATCTAAGTGTAGCACGTGAAATTAAACCTCCCAGAGTTAATCCTTTATAAATTTGGATAGTTGCCTATATACTAGATAACAACTCTTGCAGTAGAATCTAGAATTTTTCTGGAAATCTACAAGCACAGGTAGAATTTTTGAGTTTGTCTGCAAGGCAAAACATAACTTCATGTGTATAAATCTGTATGTGTGTGTAGCTAGATGGCTTAATATATTTATATTACAGTTTTAGATTTGTGTGTGTTCTGTATTTTTTAGTCCAGTTTGTTAGTGTTAGAACAAATTAAGTTAGATGGATAACACTTAGTTTTGTAAAAACATCAGTTAATAGTGGAAGAACTGTTTGAACCACATGTTTTTAAAACATCTGGTTTGCTGCTAAGCTATTTAAGAGAATAAATACTGTCAATCTAAAATAGAGCATAATCAGTTACAGTATTTTGTAAACAAATCTTTTATATAAGGTCTGATTTATCTTAGAACGATTAGATTTTGAGATGAAAAATACAGTAATATAAAAGGAAAGTCATCATTGATTGTTCTTTGGATCCTCCCAGGAAAGCATCCAGATGGAGGCCTCTACAACAAGGGACCCTCCTACTCGAGTTATTCCGGGTACATAATGATGCCAAATATGAATAACGACCCATACATGTCAAATGGATCTCTTTCTCCACCCATCCCGAGAACAGTAAGTAACATGCTGATGTTGCAAATTATGTTCAGAAGTGCAAATTGATTCGTATTTTGGCAGAATGTTTATTTTTCCAAACTCATTGGAAATGCTTTCATTATATATAACTAGTCATTGCTAAATAAGAGCTGTTGTGAGGAATGGCCACCTTAAAATAATGCTACCTTTGATGTCTTGCCTTTGGAATTTTAGCTTTTGGCTTATCGATTAAAATAAATATGTAACAGATCGTAAGTTATAAAATCAAGTGAAGTTACATCAACAAATCCATGATTTTGTGAGTGTTGTACACTCTATGGTGATAAGAGGAAAAAGAAACTGATTTATTTTTTCACCTAAATAAGGACTGTATAGCTTTTAATGCCCACAAGCTTTCTAGAACCTGAACTACTTTAGCTCATTTGGAGCTGAATGTTTGTTATGTTACTTTGGCTTTTAAAACAGTGTCTTATTTTGTTGTATCAGTCAATGTTTCCTTAGGATCGGTTTGGTGAGGATGAGTTATTTTTGCTTTATTGTCAATTGTAGAGAAAGCATCACTCAAAGATAACCCTAATGAAAGTTGTTCCTTTCTTTTAATCTTGTGGTTTAGTTAACTTTTAAAATTCTAAAAATGCAGTGGTATTATAACTGCATTATGCAAATGCATAACATTATAAAGAATTTCGGGTTTATTTGATGACATTTCTCTTAGGAAGTGGAAACCTCATTTAAGTGAGAAAACACCTAACTGGTAACTTGTGTAGTATGTAGATGTAAAATGTGCTGGTGATGGAGTTCTCTCTTAGAATTAGCCCACCGGCGGTGGTGATGGATTTTTTACTGACCCATCAATATATTTACCTTCTCTCCAGCCCCACTCTCCCTTTACCATGTAACCCCCAATGAAAAACACATGTGTGTGGGTCTCAGGGATTAGGGTTCCAGTCTCACTGACAGCCCTGGAGGTCAAATCTAGGATTGTAAAATGGAACCTATAGTGTTTGACTTATTTGCCCAGTGTTTCTACCAACTGAAAAAAATCAGTCACAAACATCTGGGAAGAGTAACGTTGTTAATACCTTAGTGAACAAAATCTGGGAGTGAGAAGATTCACCAAAGTAGCAGAGAATAGTGGTTCAAAATCAACAGTTATCAACAAGAGTATTTGTGGTTATCATTACATGTAATCTTCAGTTGTTGAAATGATACTTATATCAAATATGATCACTTTGAGCACTGTGATTTAGATGTACTGTAATTATTTTCCAATAAAGTTCAAAAGGATATTTGATCTCTCAGCTAGGGAATAAGATTTTTCTAATTTTTATATAGTAGTTAAAGTGGAGATCTTGGAGTTCTAATCTTGAGGGAGATCTTGTGATGGTTGCTATAAGAAATAGGTATTTCATATTTTAAGGCTTTTCAAGTATTTAATGATAAAGATATCTGTGTAATGAGGATGAATCTCCTACCTTAAAAGGAATTTTAAAAAGTGAAAATAGTTTAATATTTAGAGACCCCTCAAATAAATGCTTGAGTTTTAAAAGTTGTAGGAGACTTTAAATTTTTGAACAAAACATGCAAATATATAGATATCTCTTTAATATTTGGGAAGGTTTTTTGTTATTTTTTGGAGGGGGTGGAGAAGGGAAGGAGAATATGTTTTAGATAAGGAATAATTGAAGATGGCTGTTAAATCATTTTGAGAATAACAAATAATCTTGCCAAATCAAAGTACAGTGTTGGTGACAATAGAAAATAGCCACCAAAACAGCCTTATGTTTTTCAGCTGTGCGTATACAGCATTTGTGGAATTTATTTCTTAAAAAGATCAGCTACTTCTCCACTTCTCCTTTCAAAATGGTAATTTTTAAAAATCAGTATAATGAAAATGTATTGGTATTTATAAATAATCCCTAAGAATGTTGAAAATTAAGCTGGTCTTCCTCTTTATGCCAGCATTCTGTCTTCTGTTTCCACAGTCTTTTCTCCCAATCTACCAGTATACTAGTCAGTTTGAAATTTTGATAGAAAATATCTTTTGATGGAAGGTATTTATTGTTAGTATATGTATTAAAATTTTGAGGTCAGTGAATCAAACAGTCATTCATTGTTTAGGAAAGATTTGTGGCCAGAATAAATGTTGGTCTGGGTAGAGTGTAAGAAAGGGGTGTGGTCAGGAAACAGTTACCCTGTTATCTGTTGCTTAGCTTTATTCTGTTGCATATTAGGATGTATTTATTTTAGGCATGTTTTCTTGAGATACTCTGCAGTTTGCACAATTCCAGAAGCTTTTCAGCTGTAACCACAAGACTATGTAAATTTTTTTTTTTTTTAGGGTGCAACCGAAGTGAGTTACAATCTTTGGTTTTTAATACCTAACAGCTGTTTTTAATGTTTCTGAGATCAAAAACACTAACCGGAAGACAGCCGCTCTTCTTCACCCCTAACCACACTTCTGCCTTCTTGCTCTTTAACTCTGTCCTTAGCAGAGCTGAGTGTTTCTGTCACTAACATCCACAATGATAGATTTACATCTAGGGTGTCAGGAGCATGGTGACCATTTGTGTTTGGGCTTAGGATGGGAGCATCCCCTTGGCATCCTGCTACTTGAATTTGCATTACAAACAATTGCTTGTTTACTGCATCTGCTTCCCAAAAGTGTTAGGACTGGAAAAACACCTGGGGTGGGGGAGGGACCTGACCACTCCTTCCCTAAATAGTCTTCTGCTTGTATGTAACTGCAGATAATCCAGAGGATACCAGCTATGGCCACCTGGCATGCAGAGAAATGTTTCTGCTGGAATCTAATTATAAAAAGTGCATATGCTTTTGCTTATTTTTTAGACAAACGCTAATTTATGTATGCTCGAACAGATTTTAGCTGTGACTAATATACAGTATTATCTGTTCAGGAGAACCACTTTAACCTACTCAGCTTTTTTTCTTCTCAAGGGGAATTTTAATTGGCAAATTACATCCTTCTAGAACTGGAATCCTTAGGGGTATGTGTCTATACCAGAAGTCTTATGAATGGGTCTCTCACAGAGTTTTAAATAAGAATTCTTCGTTCAGATAAATTGAGTCTAAGAAGAAAGCACCTATCATGACATATTTGGTGTCAGCGTGAGTTCTTAGGGCATAGTAAACCTTGGCTTGAGTTGATCTTCTTCACAGAGAGTGAAGAGAAGATGCAGAAGCCTGTTAAATATTTTAGAGCCAGGACCCTGGAGAGTTTATTAAAAGCATACTCCCAAACCTTTCTTTCTCTGAACTTTATTTATGAAAATCCCTGTAGGCCAATGGTAAAGTATTAAAAGAAGAAAATCGTTCTTTACATCCCTAGTTTGGCTCTGGCAGTTGTGTGCCTGAACACCGTGTGAATGGTGAGCTTGGCTAGCTTTAATGTAGTGAAAGTTCCCGCTCGCCTAATGCACTGTGGTTATTCATCTTAGGTGTCAATCTTCCATTTGTCCCGCATGCAACCCAAATGTTTAACACCTCAGAAAAGAAACATCTCATTTCTCTTCAGATGCTTGGGGCGGGAAAAGCAACACAGTGCAGGAAGCTGCAGCAAACATTGCAGCTCAGTCACACCAAACCACAATAACACCTGGTCAGTGTAGCGCTGCGAACTTCATTGTTTTTGGTTCTTTGTGATCTTTCTAAGAGTCAATTTTTAGGTGAGAAAGGAAAGATAGGGGTGTTCTCATTTCAGCTATCTTTTAAAATGTTTATTTGTTTTTTTTTTTTAAGTAGAAATTGCTATGAAAATGTTCCATGAGTTCTTTTCTAATTACCTTGTATAACTTAGTTCTGTTGTGACTTTTACCTTAAGCGAATCAACACTTTGGTTTCTATTAAACAGAATTATACCTATTATAACTTGTCTTACCCTCCATATTTGTACTTGCTTATAAACAGGTAAAATCTGATTTTGTCATTGTTCACATCTGGAATTAAGGAACTAAGTTGGGCTTGTCTAATCAGTAAGCTTCTGAATATACTACTGTATGTGACATTGTTGGATACCTTTGAAAATAATCACGTAAATAATATTCAAGGATAGACGGAGACTAAGGCTTATATCTCATGCAAGATTTTTAAGGTAGAGTATCTTTTCACTTTATTGCAAGAAGCTATTGCGTTTGACTTACCTATAATTTTCACTTTTCTATTTTAAGTTGTACACTTTTTGAGTTTTCCCCTTCAAGTGTAGAATAAGTTTTAGAAAGTATATTATTCTAACTCAAATGTATATATAGATGTCAGGAGAATGTGTGGGAAAATTCCTCAGAACCCCCAAAGTTTCCTGTTTGATCCCTCCTTAACTGCATTGCTACAGTTTGGGACAGAATCATAGTCAGAATAATTGGGAGCTCTTGCCATTCCCCCATCAAATACCTTATGGCCAGTTTGCTTATTTAAGTGTCCCAGGGAGCCATACTACATGTAACCCTTGCAGAGCTAATATTGCATTTACATACTTGGTCCTTACTCAGATAGTGTTTTTGAAATGACCCTAGTAGTTTCTTCTTCATTCATAAAGACATGAGAACAACTCAAAAGATAGTCTGGAAAAAAAAAAAGACCACACACTGAAAAAGAGACCATTGGGCCAATGTGCAAAAATCTTGCTTTTGAAGTGTTTTTTCCACCCCCATGCAGGTCTTAAATTTGCTCTCATCAACCTCATTGTTTTGATCGAGTCTTTCCTGTGGTCCGAGACTCTTAGATGATTTAACAGAACAGAGATAGGGTCTCACAAATGGCACCCTCCGGACTTGAATTTGTGGACTCACAAGTACTTGCTATAATACCAATTTTGTAGCGGATGAGGTTTTTTTTTTTTTTTTAAACGTTCTTTAGGCAGAACCATTTTGGGTTTATGTGACTGAATTTTTTTTGAACAATCAAATCACTTCATTTTTGACTCCTTTTGTTCCTCATTTATGTATCATAGACATGATTGGAATTTTATAAAGCTTATTTCCTTTTGATTTTGGTAAAAGACTTGGAATTTAAAGAGAAAACATGCTAGCACTGTCTGTGGCAAGCAGAAAAACATGTATGTTTTATTCCCAGGTAAAAGTAGAGCTCAGCATGATGTAGGTGCTGCTGTCCTGGGACTAAAGGTCTCTCTCTCTCTCTCTCTCTTTTTTTTTTTTTTTTTTAAGGGAATGTTCATTTAAAACTTGTCTTCTTTAAAGCTGTTGCTTAAGTGATTGTGCTGAGCTGAGCCAGTCTGTAGGAAGCTAATACTGTAGTAATCAAGAGACTTAATACTGCTCTGTGCTATCCTCTCATGTCCTTACTTATTTAGAAAAGGCAGCCATTGGATTTTATTCAGATAATTTTAAAAATTATACTTTAGGTTCATCATTACTTTTTACATATTATGATCTTGAAGTCCCTGCCTAGGAACTGTAGACTCTGCTATAAACTCTTTTAGGGATATAAATGATCCAGTCTCTCAAGAGAAGCCGAAAGCCTTAAAATGTCCTAGAGTACAACAACAAAGACTGAGGGTGGAGGTGGGGGGAATTGGGAGTTAAACTGTACCCAAGTGAAGAGTGGGGAGTTGAGCAGAGGACTGGACAGGGAGCAGGAAGCATTGCTAACTCAGAAATTCTGATAATCTAGCTGGGACTATTTGCAGACTGTTAGCAGTGGCTGTGTAGAGGATTATAAAGTCTCTGTAAAAGAGTGCATTTGTATACAATACCCACTCTAGCTAAACCTGTAAACCTGCTGAAATTATCCACTTGTAAGATCACTTACAAAGTTCACTGAGCGATGGTACTCACATGCCATCAATCTGTATAGGGAAAAATTGTAAGGGCAGTGCAGAGCAAACAAGAGTTTTGTTGCCAACCCCATTTTTCCATTTATAGGAGAAATAGGACTAGCAGACAGGTTGCATCACAGAATGTCTAGAAATATAGTTTATTTTTGCAGCTAACTAGGGACAAGTAGAATCTTTAAAAAGCTGGATTTCTTGACTGTTGTATCTACCTATGCCCACACGGAATCCTATGTGGAACTTGATGACAGTTTTGCAGGTGAAATTTTGATCTTCATCATAGTAATTTATAGTCATTGTTATGTTCGCTTGTAAAAAGTTGCCTATTGCTAGAGGCAGGTGGATCACCTGAGGTCAGGAGTTTGAGACCAGCCTGACCAACATGGTGAAACGCCATCTCTACTAAAAAATACAAAAATTAGCTGGACTTGGTGGCGGGCGCCAAGCTACTCAGGAGGCTGAGGCAGGATAATCTCTTGAACCCAGGAGGCCGAGAGAGAGAGAATGAAGAGGTAGATAGAAGGTAGGCTCTCTAAAAATGAGAGTGGTTCTAGGGTATATTTAATTTTCTTTTATTATTATTGTCAGCTTCTGAATGAAACAGTAACCAGAGCAAAATTTTAAAATTTGACCTACTAAGATATATTTCTTTTATTTGTATAAGTTTATGGAGTACAAGTGTAATTTTGTTACATACATAGATTGCATAGTGGTGAAGTCAGAGCTTTTATAGAATCCATCATCCAAGTAGCATACATTGTATCCATTAAGAAATTTCTCATCATCCACCCCCCTCCTACCCCCTCACCCTTCCCAGTCTCTACTGTCTATCGTTTGACACTCTATGTCCACATTATTTGGCTCACACTTATAAGCAATAACGTGATATTTGCGTTTTTACTTAGATATTTTTATAAATTTTTTGAATCCTGGAAAACCTTACAATAAAAATTGTAAAAAGTATTGATGATAGTTAATGACCTAGTGATCAGTTGCCATCATAAAGTAACTGGGGGCCAATCATCAGCAGTCCTCCAGTTTAAACTCAGGGACTGCTGATGAATTATGACAGTTACAGTCAGCCTAGCACAGAGTAGAAACCTCAGTAAATTTGCTGAGTTAACGAAGAATGTAGAAGAAATTTTGCGTGTGTGTTTTCTGGATATTTCCAAATGATCTGTCTTTATGAAACCAAATGCTATGTGAAAAGTAAAACTTGAAAGTGTTTACTAAGTAATCCTTAGTATTTGATTATTTTACTTTTTCTCTTATTTTTTGCGTCAGTGAATAAAATAGCATTAGACCAGTGTTTTTAATGAGGAAGTCAAAACTACTCCATATGGAATATTGAGTTTCCAGATAACTCCTGAAAACAGCTGGGTGAGTGCACTACTGGAATAAAGAAAGAAGGGACTAGACCCTCATATGAGGATTTATCTTAGGAAGTACTTATCTCTCAGTTAGATCCTAGAAACCTAATTGAAGAAATGGAGATGACAGAAATGCTTTTTTCAGGAGGATTCTTGAGATGGAAACACAGTACTAGTAAAAGGAAAACCATCTTCAAGTATGTTTCAGAATCATGTGGTTAATGCTTTTCAATTCATTTTTATTGATAGAAGGGACTTTTTTTTCAGTAACACGAGGTATTTTCAGGTATTAAAAAGTTCTGTCCTTTTCAAATACACATGGCAACCTCAGTGCTGACTATTCTAGGCCATTGTGTGTTGTAAATTGATTCTATCGTTTTGCAATGTGGTGAACAAAATTTTTGAGCCTTAATTAGAGAGAGAGAGGTAGGCAGTGCCCTATGAAGGCTAAACATAGAGGAGGGAAGGACTAGGCTAGATGTTAAAAGACCTGAGATCTAATGTCAGGTCTCCATCATCTGAAAACTTTGGGAAGGTAAAATGGCATATTAATATCTGGCTTGTCTACCTGATCTGGTTGACAAGAAGTTCAGATGGCACAAAGCCTGCAAAAGCGCTGTTTTCTAGCTGTGGCCGCAGAGCAGGAGTCTAAGATGGTGTAAGTCAGTGCCTTGGGCCCCACCTGATGGGATTTCTGCAGCCATAAGAAGTGCTTGACTCTACCCGGGAAACTCCAGAGAAAGGGAAGAAACTTTCAGTTCCTCTTGTGCCATCATGCTGACTCAGAGTTTGGATACTGGGTGACAAACCTTTAGAAAATGTTTGCATAAATAAAAATTCAGGGGAATGTCATTGTATTTTTCCAGATCTGGTTTTCCTGTCTTGGGCTCACTTTCCTTGTGATTGTTAGGAGAGCAGCAGATTTTCCTCTTTAGCACCGTAATCCACCATGAAAGGGAATGAGACGTATGAGGGAACAGATTTCTAAATTTCAGGTTAGCCGAAAGTCTCATAGCCTTCTAATATTTGATATGAAATTGCCAGATAACTCTTAACTACTTGAATGGAGTTGAATTGAGGTAAGAATATGTTTTTGGTTAGGAGATTTTTTTCCCCTTAATCCTGTAGGAGCTGGGTTTTTTCTCTCCACTGCAAAAATTATAGAGAGAGGATATCCAGGAGCCATATGAAGGACAACGGGCAAGTAATTTTTTTTTTTTTTTGCCCTTCGAATTTCCTTCTGGCTTAAAGTTTTCTAGCTTTCTTGTCACCAAAAAGGATCAGGTCCAAAGGGATATGTTGGCTGGCCAGCAAGGAGAAATCAGTGTTTTTCTAGCCTCCTGGGAAATTCCAGCTTCTTTCCTTTCAGGACTTTTCTTTTTCTTTCAGTAAAATCCCATGAATGTTAAATATTTATATATTGGATGCAGCTTTCTTTGTATGGGATTCCTCAATTTTGAACACTATAAATGGTACCTGAAAATAATTATGGTCGTATCATCTTGGTATACTAGTTAAAATGACCTGGATCAAGGGAAAAAGGTGCTGAAGTCTTATCTCAAATATGTTAGACTTTGTTTTGGCATCTTAAAGTCTGTAACAAAACCAAAAGTACTGAAGTAAATAATATTTACTGTTTATTACAGTTGGGTTGACCAGTCAGCTATCTGGCAGTGTTAGGAAAATAATCATTGCTTGAATTTTTTTTTTCTTATTTGTATTCATACATTAGAATTTTAAGTTAACACTCAAGTTTGTTTGTTTTTTTCTTCCTTGAAAGAGAGAAGGACTGATTTTTTTTCCTTTTTTTTTTTTTGCTACTACCTTGTGCTACGTACTCTCCAAGGCACCTTACAGGGTTGTCATATTTAATTTAATCCTAATGTGAAAACTGGGGTGAGTGTTACACTTCTGGTGTTAAAGACAAGGAATCCATCCTCAGAAACAGCAGTAACCTGCCCCAATTTAATACACTTCCTTAAGGTCTAAAGACTTGTTTGTTTTCATTAAAAATAGCCATATTTACCTTTAAGAATACAAAGTACTTATTAAATTCATCATGATATTGATTGAAATTGAAAGAGGAGCAATTGTTAATACTTTTCTTGGAAATTTCGAAAATGCTTAACCATTTTTATTAAAATAAAAAGAAATTTAAAAAGCAATACATGTTCACTAGAAAAATTAGAAAACTCAAATAAGCAAAAATAATACCAAATATTAAATTCCCAGGATCCCATTGTTAAAGATGATCACTTTTTCTGTGTGGCCTTTTAGACTTCTTTCTATGCACACATATAAATGTAGGTAAACAAACGCAAATACTTGTTATATATTCATGGTGAAAGGAACATAATATATCATTTTGCAACTTTTTCCCCACCAACATATTATGTATATCTTTTTCTATTAATAAATACTCTTCTGTAACATCATTTTTAATAGATTGCCTAATTTGTTTAACCAGTATTTTATTGGTAGGCATTCAGATTGTATCACCTTTTTCCCCACCTTATGCAGTACTGTGATTAAATGCATATATTCTAACTAAAACGTTGCACAAATTCTGAATTGTTTCTTTGGAACAAATTGCCAGAATTGCAGTCAAAGGCAATGTACCTTTTTAGGTAGGAGTTACCTGCATTGCAATTTAACCTTAAAAACATGTTTTTTAAGTCAATATATAAAAATATGTACTTGTTTACATTCAACTTTGGTTGTGGTGTTTTGAGGCTAATTTTCATTCCTCTTCAAATCAAGAATTAGTCCAGCAAAATCACACAGAGGGAAAGTATAATATCAGCTTTATTATTAATAAGGCCAGACAATATCAGGCAGTATAATACGAGCTCTATTATCAATAAGGCTAGATTAGAGAATGTGACTTGAACTGTGATACAAACCGTGGACTTCCTTTGGTTTTCCTAAATTGAACCCAACACCAAGCCACATGCCTCTTCCGCAGAGACAGGGTGCTCACATCCTGTAGAACTGGAGACCAGACCAAACCCATGTTTGGGCAAGCTGGCCCGACAGAGAGAACAAAGGGTCAGTCTGTCCTTGCTCAGTTCCTTCTTCTAGGCTGCCAAAGAGATGAGTGTCCTTCCTTGTAGAGAGTGCATGAGGTGCTGGGGAGGGAAAAGGGCTACAGCCACTGCTGAAAGGGCAGCAGTTCCTACTTTAGTGGCCAAGCTAGGGAGGAAGGGAAAAGGATGAGGTGATGGTCTCTATAGTCATGACTTGCAGTCAGTGAGACTAGGGTCCAACCAAGATAATGGTAAAATAAATGAGTAAATAAATGAGAGCAGCAGCAAAGCACTGCTGTTGGAGTCCATATACCTAGATGCCACCACTCTGCTACTGACTAGATGTGCGTTCACACGCTTTGACCCTTGGTCTCCTCATCTGGCATTGGTGGTGGTATGGCTGGAAGGTGGCCAGTGGCCTCTGAATTACAGGTGTTTCTGTTAGAAAGGCAGATTACTGGCCCCCTCTGCAAATGTCCTGAATCACACACTACAGGCAGGTCATGTAGATGCACTTTTAACAAACTCCATTGATTGTTCCATAAAATAAGTTTTGGAAAAACACTGGCACAGTAGATGCTCAGTAATTTAACTGAGGTTCAGATAATGTAAATTACTTTCCAGAGGTCTCACACCCAGACAGCAGTGGAGCTGGGACTCTAAGTGTGGCCCTTTGGCCCCAAGCTCACTTTCTTTTCACTCAACCATATCAGGCCCTAATTGAGACCACTGGCACTCTTCTAGTCAGACCTCGTGAGGTTTTCTCCCTGAGTGCCTTGCCCCACTGGCTAAACCACATTCTGGGGCATTATTTTTGAAAGCTTTCCACACCGTGGAACCATCTCCCTTTCAAGTCTTACCTCCTCCCCACTCTACCTTGCAGCTTACGATTCAGCTACACTCCCAGACCTGCGTCCTAAACCCTTTTCCAAAACGCTGTCTTTGGATTCTTATAGCTTGCTCTCACTGAAATGCCCTGTTCTCTATTCCCTGCCAGCAGGGTCTTGTCAATCCTTAAAGGTCTGGGGTAAGTGCTGCCTCCTCAGTGAAGTTCTTCCAGATCCCACCATCAGTCAAGACTGACTACTATCTCTTTGGGGTCCTCATAAGTCCTCCCTCAGAGCTCTGTAGCCATGTTTTCCAATAGCTTTTTGTCTTTGTGTTTGTATTTCTCATTGATTATTAGTTTCCTTAGGATAGGGAGCATGTCTTATTCATCTTTGTTGCCCAGAACCTGTTATGTTACTTGCCACAGAGCAGGTTACTCACCAGATGTTTGTGGAACAAACAGAACAGAAATTTTAAAACTTCAAGAATGTAAGGCAGCAACACCAGATATCAATCCATATTTCAATGGAATCTCTTAAACATATATACATTTGTATGGAATTGCAAAGCCAAAATGGAGCTTAGAAATTACTTGACCATTTCGTATAGAATCCATGGACTAGACGTTAGTTATTAGTTTTGAGTACTTAGTACATGCCAGGAACTGTTCTAAACCCCTTCTATGCATTAGCCCATTTAATCCTCAGAGTAACTCAGTGCTATGTCTAATATCCCTGTGTTATAGTTGAGGGAACTGAAGTATAGAGAAGGTTGAGAAATGGCATGCAGGGCATAGAGAAGGGTAAGGACGACTATAAACAGGTCAAGAAGTAGAAGATCAGATAATTTACTCTGATTGCACGACTGGTAAGTAGTGGTACCAGATAGAGGCTCAAGTCTTCACTCTCACAGTAGGGCACTTTCTGTAACTTCAGTTTCTTATTACCATTTCTGCCACTAGTGTGCAGAAGATGCTAGATGATTATTGAATCAGTGAGTTTCCCATAGGTAAGATGGAAATGATTCTTAGTTGGGTTTTGTGAGAATAAAATTAGAAATTGTACATTTCTTTAACATAGTTTGGGTAGTAATAGCTATTATGGTGCTAGTGGAGAACACAAGAGTTCAAAGGTGACTGGTTAGATGTGGAGGAGGGAAGGAGTTGTGTAAAAGATGATGAGTGTTCTAGCCTGATGGTGAGAGGACAATATTAATGGAAATAATGAATTTGGAAAGAGAAGCCAGTTTGCAGACAGGCATTCATGAGTTTAGCTTAGGAAGCATTTTTTCGGTTTTATGCTAAGAAAACAAAATTGACCAAGATCTGGAACCAAACCATTTTACATTATGGGCATCTTTTTGGTCCATACTTTATTTGATGTAAGTCAACAATGCCTCACAAAATCACTTCACTTACCTGTGAAGCTTCCTGGACCTTGACCAGAAACCTCCATGTGATTATGAGAAATAGGTATTTTGTCCAAGGGTGAAGAGAGTACTTGTATTAATAATATACTAACATGTAATATTTAATGATGTACTTTACATGCATTTTTCTTATTAAATCTTTACTATAACACTATGAAGTGAACGCTACTAATATGTCTATGTCTCCAGTGAAGAAACTGAGGCACAGAGAAGTTACTTGAATGTCCATAGTCCCAACCAGAGTTTAATAAGTGGTAGAGAATTTGGATTCAAAGTCAGGTATTTTGATTCAGGAGCTGGGGCCCAATTCATAAATTAGTTCATCTCTCGAAGAGTTGAGAGTAATCCTTAGTCAATAAACTACTTTGAGGATTAAAGGTATCTGTTATACTTTTATTAAATAATGTAAATGGCTTAAATAAAAGGTTCTAAGAATACTTGGAAATTGTCTTCTGGTTCATTCAACACATAACCATGTGATTGCTCAATGTATTCTTGAAAATTCCCAGAAAAATACTGCTTCCTGGGGTATATCAGACATATTTTGATAAGTGTCTGATTTTTATGGGAATCTCTGTTGCTCACTTCTAGAGGCCCAGTGTCCCCAAGTCTTAAGGACTAAATAGATTAATCAAATAGCTGTATGACCAAAGGTTTCATGATTCTTACAATCTTTTTGGCAAATGATGTTGCCTCCTTATTACATAAGAACTGAGCATTTACAGGCAAAAATCTGCCAAAGAGCATTCTTTGCACAACAAGCAATTAAAATGTGGTATGTGCTTCATTTTTAGGAGCAGTTAGTGGTGATTTTTGTGGTATCAAGATGTTAGTTTAAATAAGAGAAATTAGTTTAGGATTAACTGGAACTGTGATCATTCCTGAGAAGTTGCAACAGTGAGTTTCCTTTAAAAAGTGAAGAAACTTTTCTTACTAAGGAGACATTAGGAACAGTCTTTTCTTTTTCTCAAAAGGAAATCTCTTTTTTTTGGTTGTTTGTTTAACAGTAATATATAAAAACGGGGGAAAACCCATGAAAGAACAGAAAAAATAAACAAAAAGTACCTATATTTCTGTCATTCTGATATAATGGTTTCATTTTGATGAATTGTTTCATTTCAGACATTCTTTTTGTATCTATACCTGTAATACAAACGTTTTTATAAATGAGCTTATAAGATTATTATTCTATTGTAATCTTTTGTCATTAAAAATGTATTACGCATGCTCATCTTTTTATGTGAATGTAGGTCTGTGTCATCGGTTGTAATGGCTGGATAGTATCCAGCCATTTTATATATATGTATATATATGTGTATATATACACATGTAGCTATATATACACATATATATATACACACTTTAATTTATTGGATTTATTCTCAGTTATGGATGTTAAAGTTTTTTCGTTGTTATTTTAAATACTAGTACAATGAAACCATGTTAAAAATATATTTATAATCTATTTGTTTATGTTACTTGCTGGTTCATAGCTTTCTTGATTTAAGATAACTTTTTACATATTAAGCATGTAAACAGTTTTGACAAACTATTCATGAAATAATGGTTCAAAACTATTTTACACCAACATCATGTATCTGTTTCTTTACTCCTGCACAATTAAGATCTGCTTGCAAGTTAATATGTCAAGAACTCGCTGCTTAATATAAGAAAATTCATAGCAACCCAGTGCTATCTCTGATATCCCTGCAGCATTAGTTTGGTTCATAATTTATACTTAATTTCAGGAGTGAAGATGCTAATACAGCTCTTTTGACCGTCATAGGATGGTGCAATGACCAGAAAGCATATCTTATTCCAGTTCACTAATTAGAAGATATATGTTGTTTTAGGAGTTTCTGAACTAATCCTAAAGTTTAAGGATAAACAAGTTTCCTGGTAGAATGAAGATAAATACTGAAGAATGTTTTCAGGAATGATTTGTCATTCGTTCCATAAATATTCATTGAAGATACTTATTTTGACAGTCAGTGTGCTGAGCCCCATTGTGAATACATGATGATAAAAGCAAAATCACCACCCTCAAGAAGCTTACAGATTAGTGAGGGAGAGACACTTGTGCAAACATCCACAGCTGAACAGAGTGAGGCAGGCATGACATCAGTACTACAACCCAGGGATACAGATGTGGGAAGAGCCTAGCCCGCTCACCCTGGAGTGTTGCAGCCTAGTAGAGCAGTTCCAGAGGACTGTCTTTATATGTGCGATTCATTCTTTACCTGCTTTCAGTTCCATGTGGCCCATTTGAAGCATGATGGGGGAATATTTGGTTTACTTGTTTAAAAAGGGCTGTGTAGACAACTCTGGGCTGGGCCAGGAAAGTTGCTTGATAAATTTTTTTTTTTATTATTATTAAAAGAGCATTCATGTTAAGTAACCTAAAACTATTTAAGAATAGAACTCAGAAACTCAGACTATTTATAGAGCATTTGAAATGAACAAGTTTATAAACATTGCTGCCAAGTTAACTGATGGTTGGTAAGAGTGGAGGCTGGGACTTAGACCCTCTTCTGTTTTATGCTGTTGGTACTGTGTCACTGTTTCATTAGTACCACCACCAGAAACCTTTACCTTGTGTAAGGCACTTGCTTTGTGTACTATTTAACCACATTTTAAATTGTTGTTGTTAAATTTGACTACAATTTGAATTGGGCAAACAGAATATTATGAAGGTAGATAAGTTTTCATAGTTACGTATGTCATGTAGTGGCTGAGAACACATGCTCTGCATCTTAAGTGCCTGAGCCCAAATCCAGGATTAGCCACTTACTACAGGTGGGAAAGTTGTTTTACTTTTTTGTTTCTGTTTCTTTACTCATAAGTACTTTGAAAAAATTTCTGGCATCCTAAAAGTAAGTTGGAAAGAGTAGGAAATGAGTGTTTCAAAAATATTACTTAGTTCCCACATATAGGAAATACTTGGTCAGAATTCATTGCAGAGAATCACTATACTGCTAGGAATAAGGTGCCAACATAGGACTGTGAATTGCAGGCTTGAGGATATTAGATCCCATTTAGTGAATAATGTGAAGTCAACAAAAAGTTATGTAATACAGGATTATATGTACTAGATTTTATGAGGGCTTCTTATGTATCTATAGAGGAAAATGCAGATTACATTTTTCAAAAAGAAATATTTCCTCCTAAGATGGCTGGGTATCAGGAAAAAAACAGAGGCCTCTGTGTAGTGGTGAGAGAAATGTGACATTTAAGCTACAAATGAAAAAATGGTTCATAATTCAGGGATATCTGAGATGTTTGTTTTTGTTCTTATTTGTTATTTTAATAGTTCTTGAGTTAATTCAATAATGTCTATGCGAATTTGAAAATATTTTGGCTACCTGAGAAAAACCTTTTAAAGACTTTTTTTTTTTTAGACTTCTATTGTTGCCAATCTCGTGGTAGAGGAAAAAATACTGACATAGAGTTAGGCAAGTCATTGACTAGCCATGTATCCCTGAACAAACTAGTCCCTAACTTCTTCAAGCCTGTTTCCTTTTCTCCCTCCCTCCTGGACCTCTCTCTGTAATCCAGGCTGGAGTGCAATGGTGTAATCATAGCTACTGCACCCTCAACCTCCTGGGCTCAAGTGCTCCTCCTGCACTTCCCAAAGAATCAGGTATGAGCCACCGCACCCCACTGAGCCTGTTTTCTTATCTGAAGTTCTAACGAAGGACTGTTGTATAGACTAAGGGAAACATAGTCGTATCACTGTGCTTCCCTTGCTTAAAAGCTCCTGGACTTCTTATGGTACCAGACTTTAGAGCTCACTCAAAGAAGACACACTTGCATTTCTCTTGAGTTGTTTTATCAATACAGGTTGAGTAACCCTAATCCAAAATCTGAAGTGCTTCAAAATCTGAAACTCTTTGAACACTAACATGAAGATCAAAAAACAAAAAACTTGTCAGAGCATTTAGGATATTGATTTTCCCATCAGAGATACTGAATTAATAGGTATATAATGCAAATATTCCAAAATCTGAAATGAAATCTGAAATGCCTCTGGACCTAAGAATTTTGGATAAAGGATACTCAACCTGTACCGAAAGCATCAAATTTACCTCAGTGCTTTAAGAAAGGAGTGTTTTTCTGCTCTAGAGGTGAAGCAAGGTCTGATGGCATGAGAAAGGTAGAAGATTGACTCAATACTTCTTTTTGCCTGGTTCTGGGAGGGCATCTCATACATTAATAACTTACTAGGGGCACCGCAAGTGCATACCTGTTACAGCAAATCAGATCTGGACATCTAATGGGAATAATTCCACCGGGTTGGGTTGCTCCGAAGGTCTACCTTCGGAGCACCAACCCGTACCTACTTTCTGCTCATCCTCTGCTCACTCTCTCATAGAATCCTGGAATTCCTTGACCCCAGTCATCATCCGGATACTCCTTTCCATGAGCAAACATTTGGTGTTTTAAAGTCACAGGGTCGCTATGTGGACAAAGACTAAGCAACACAGTTGTTTTTACTCATGGAGAACATGTCCAGGAGAGCTTTTCCTCTGGCTTTTGTTTAATTGGGATAGGAGGAATTCATTCACTTATTCATTCAGCAAATGTTTTTTCAGTGGTTACTTATTTTTAAAATAGTTTCATTTTTATTGAGATATAATTCATGTAGCATACATTTTACCCATTTTGAGTGTACAGTGTAGTGGTTTTTAGTATATTCCCATAGTTAATGCAGCCATCATCACAGTCAGTTTTAGGACATTTTCATCACCTCAGAAAGTAACCCCATAGCCTTTAGCTATTATCCCCTTATCTCTCATTCCCTCAGTGCTCACCCCAGGCCTAAGCAACTGCTAACCTAGTTTGTCTCAACACATTTCCCTATTTGGGACATTTCATAAGAATAGAATCATAGGCACATATAGTGTGTAGTCCTTTGTGACTGGCCTCTTTCACTTAGCGTAATGTATTCAGGGTTTATTCGTGTCACAGTGAGTATCACAGTCTGGCTTCCATGGCTCCATCTTGCTTCCTGAAGGTTAGATCAGTACAGTGAGAAAAGGAGTTGATTTAATCTGTATTGAGAGGAAGGAAAGTGAAATCAATTGATATTTCAGATATCGAAATCCGTGGTGAGAATTATTTTATTGCAAGCCCTCATCAATTAAAAATTTTGGCCACTGTATAATTATGAATTATATACCTGAACTATATAATTATCTAATGGCTGTTATTTCAAATAAAATTGATAATTTCTCATTATTTTGGTCAGCTTCTTGACAAGTCTTGTCCAGTGTCATTATATATTTTAGCTTTTATGCAAGCTCTTAAAGTGTTGATATTAGTGGTAGAAGTGTTGGCTTTGCCATTTTCTTGATGTTTCTTGTGCTTACATTATTACTGTTATCTTCAATCCACTTGGCATTCTTGACCATCTGGCATACAGAGCAAATGGGGGCCCCAGTGGCAATTTGTATGTTAAATATTTTTGGTAAAACTTAAAATTTTTCATGTAAAAATATATATTGAAGTTGTAGTATTTTCTTCCTGCTGCACCCCAGTGGATAATGCTACTCTTTGTATGATGTGTGATAACCAACTATTCTAGATTGATGGCTGGGAAAAGTCAATGGGAACTCTATTCCTGTTTGCTCCAATAAGATACTTTGGAAAGTGTGGCTGTTGAGTGTTTCATATGAAGGATTTTTATGAGACCTGCAGATTATGCAGTATTCATGAGAATACTTTTTTTTTTTTTTTTTGGCTGGTTGGGTCAATTCTTTGCTGTACAGATTACTTGCAGATTGGTCAGAATCACCTGGGTTTGCTGCACACTGAGCTGTGGGCTGAGACTGTGTTTCACCCTCAGGTGGCCCAGCTAAATGACATCATTTGAGGTCATGCTTCATGGTGACCTTGTGACATCTCCTGTTCACCCCTCCTGTGGCCTTGCCCTCCAGCAGCTGTGTGGGAATTATGCTCCCTTCCTTCCATCTAGATTAGATGTCTGCACTAGGGCGCTTGCTATTTTAAACCAAAGATGTACTGTGTGTGCAAGTGATGAAACCGCTTGAAAAGAAGGCTCTGTGCTATATGAGACGGTTCTCAGTCTTTCATGAGCATGTTGAAACTTGGGCACCATCCAGTTTTTGCCATATGATTGTAGATCTTGATGGCAGAACTCTGCCAGTTCCCAGGGGGATCTGCTTGATAAGCTGTTCATTTGACTTGGGGAAGACGGGAGAGCAGTTTAAACTCAACTCCAAATATGAGGACTGTTTCTTCAACATGTGCCTGAGACCAGCTTTGTTCTTCACTGAAGGAATAACCAAAGGAAATGGACTTAAATTGTTGGAAGAATTTAGGTTGGGAGAATTACTTCAGAGGGAGGGATTAATAAACATTGGAATGGTTTATCAAAGGAAAGCATCGAATCTGGTTATTTAAAGGTTTTAAGAATAAATTTGTATTTGTGTGAAGCGATTGGAAGGCCTCACCTGGAGGGGTCCCAGACTTTGGGCAGTGCCTATTAACTCCTGCTTCCCACCCGGCTTGCCTCCCCCACTTCTCACCTCTGAGGCAGTTTTCTTTTCTTTTCAGTAAGGAGCATACAGACCCTCCAGGTTCTTCAAGAGATTATATTCCTTCCTGAAGGGAAAAATAAATAGGCCAGCACATAGATTATGCTATATAACGAGTCTCCTGTGTATCATTACGGTGTTGTCACCTCCATTCTCAATTATGGCAATTTTTGCTGAGGGCAGTCTGAGGAATGTGTGGAGCCCATAGCTCGGGGGGCTACTGAGATTCCATATGCTTTTAGTTTGTCTCTGCTTAGCCACTGGAGTGCCTCTCTCAAGGTTGGTGGCTGAGCAAGTGGTGCTGTGTTCTCTCACATGCTGTTCAGGTGACTAAAATTCTAAGTACAGGTTTCTCTGAGGAGCGCCTTGAAGAAGGCGGGGGTGGGGGTGTTGAGGGGCTGCCATATATTGACTTTTCCTTTGGTTTGAATGAGAAGCCTGGGATGCTTCCAGTGACTATTTTGCTTGTTACTTTGCAAGAGAAGGCTAATGATAGAATCATAAAAGAAATTTTTTTTTTTTGCCTGATAATCTGAAATTAGAAGGGGGCCTTGGGATATGGAAAATGCAATAAGCTTATTAAGAATGCAACCTACAGAAAAATAATAACACTGGAACTTATTTCTGGCATTTTCCAAAAATGGTAAAATTAAGGAAAGATAGCACTTTTCCAAGAGAAAAAGATACAGATTTTGAGATGTTATTATTCAGGTTTTCTTGCCGATTTTGGTTTTGCAGTTCTGAATTCATGTAGTTTGTACCCTTTCCTCTAAAGCAAAACAAACCCTGAATGAAACAAACATAAAAACTGTAACCCAGTAAACTGAAGTAGGCAGGCTGTTAAAAGAAAGAGTTTTCCAGTTCTGCACAGTTACAGACAAATTTTCAAAGAAAATTTACAGTTGGGTACCTTACAGCCAGGTCTGTTGATTCAAAATCCTTTCAAACAAAGGTGGCTTTTGTTTGCCAATTACTTGGTGTTTCAGAACTAAGAAGTTTTGTGTAGAATGAAAGGAAGCAGTTATTTCATAGTCATTTCTCCTATGTCAATAAGTTTTAGAACTTTGTAGACTTGGAAAAGTTGAAGAGTGATGGTTCATTGACTACTGTCTACATAAACAATATTAAATCTTTGTGAAAAGGGGACTTTATTAAACGAGATGCATTTTGTTTTATAAACTCTCTTAAGATTCCACTTTCCTGCTCTCTCCGTCCATAATCTTGTCCTTTCAATGTGAGTGTAAATTCAGAGTTTCTCTGTAGAGCTATGTATATTGATTAGGGCAGACATTTTCAAAGGCAGTAATTAAAAATTAGAATTGGAATAACAGAAGGTTTTCTTACTAGGGAGTGATTACTGGACATACATAACACTAAATGTAACACCAGAGACATAGTATAGTGATTTATGGTCGCCCTGCTTGCTTTTTATGTTGATTTTAAATGTAATAATGGATGGATTAGACAATGTATTTAATCATAAGTCCAAAATGCCACAATTATTTTAAAATAATTAGAAATAACTTTACTCTTAATTTCCATTTTAAGAACTAGGATACTAGTGTTGATGTATTTTGGTTATTATGTTCTTAGGAATTTTTCTGCCTCTTTTGGTGGCGTTAGATTTTGATTCAGTTGTCAAGACGTGATCCTGTCAGACTGATCTGTGTCTGTGTATCTGGAACCAGAATTGAAAACCACCTTTGACTTTCCTGTTCTTCCTCTTTTGTTAAAGGAATCATACATTTACAACTTCCCAAATAAACCTGTGATTCTTACAAATGCAAGTATCTGCTCTGCATAGTCGATTAAAAAGGGCTAAGGAGGAGCAGGTAAGGCGGGGGGACAGGCTTGAGCAGCTGCACCCGTTCACCTTGCATCAGGTGTCTGCAAAGTCTGCAGACCAAATACATGTTAGAGTCCCTTTCCCAATTGGAATCACTTACCCCATAATTTTCATTTTACCCTTTAGGCTTGAAAAAGTGTGTATTTAGCTATCAGTTCATTTTGTGTGGTCTGAGTTATAAAATGCCCCTGCTGGTTTTTCCATATGAAAAACATGGTTTTCATTTGTGGAAACTTATATAATTTTTTTTTCTGGGCCTTTTGTGCTGCTTTAAATTAAAAGCAAATGTATTTCCCTCCCCTTCATTCTTACTTCCCCACCCCCATCTTTGCATGTTCCAATTACAGAGTTGTGAAAATAAGTCATCTTTCAGCTTTTGTTACTTTAAAACAGCTATCGGTGATGTCAGAGTCAATACTAAAAGCATTAAGAATGCTGGCAGAATGTAATGCAGCTGCAATCCAACATGATGCTGGAAATGGGGTTGAGAGCATAAAGGCTTTCCATATTCCCAGGGCGCACAACTGCTTGCGGCCTTGGCTTTGATCTCTTCAAAGGCTGCTGCCTCCTCCTAGATGGAGAGACTTGGCTGCCACTCGCTTGCATTGAAAAAAGGCAGAGGTCTCTATTCAGGCAGAAATCAATCACTGTGCAGAAACAATTATGTGTAATTCAACCATCATGAAAACAGGACGAGATTACGGGTTTGTTACCTGAGTGACTGTGTGAAGACGGGGAGCAGAGAACACTGGAGTCCCGCTGACATGCCACATCTCGATGACAATTATAGACATATGAATGATGTGGCGGGCGGGGGAGGCACGATGACAAATACTGGTCACGCTGTCCAGCAGAGCAGAAAATGAGGTTACAATTGGGAGATAATGTTTGCATATGTAACCATATTTCAGCAAGCTGAACAACTTCAGGGAACAGAACCTCAAAACTCTTGTGAATATTTGTATGTACAGAGACTAGCATATGAATTTGATATTGGCTGAATTAGGACAAAAATAATCCTAATAATTTGAGGATTATACTGAAAGAGAGAAGGAAAGTGAATTTAACTTTGATTTATTACAGTTGCTAATTTGGAGTATATACTACTGCTGACACCAAACTCTGAAAACACAACTAACTTTCTAACCTAATATATATGGATCTGTCTTTAAACCTCTTCTGTTTCAAGAATAACATTTTTATTTTGAATCTGTAAACTTATCTCAAAAAAGCATGTTTTTTCATCTTGATTGAGGCTTTTTGGGGAAATGATTTTTGTCAGTTGTACCATCTTCCCTTGTTTTCAGATTTAATTTTTGAAAAGCAACTTTCTCAAATGTGTTGAAGTTTCCTTTCACTGAGAAGAAAAGCAAGGCATTTTTCTAGGTAGGAAATAACTTTTTGCTTTAAGTACAAGTATGCTTAATCTTGAAGCCCTGGCATGCAAAGCTATCGAGGTATTTATTTTTATTTTAACTTTCTTCTTGTCACCTAACAAAGGCGTAGGAGTAACCTCACACTTTGCTAGCTAACCCGACTCCGGGTGAGGGGAAAGGCAAAATAAGATGAAAACCTAGATGGCTGATTATAAAATGGTATTGCTTCTGCTCAGTTTGATACCCAGGCCTGGGTTTACCTTTTATGCTGCTCCAGCTTAGACATCAGAGGCGTGAGAGCTGCTTTGAGTTACAGATCTTCAAACAATAAGTCAAAACAAAAAATCAATCCCCTCCGGTCCCCGGGTGCAGTTATCGAAAGATAAAAGAGAAAAATAAAGTTATGCTAAAGCAGATAGAGGAAAGGAGCAGATATGCCAAGGAAACACGGAGGACAAGTGCAGAGTTGAAGTGGGCCTCATATGAGCCAACATCAATGAATTTTTATCTTATCAAAAAGTTTTAGGGTTGCCAGTTCTTTTCAAACTGGATCCAGTCTGCTCCAGGGCTGCCTGGAGCGTTGGCTTCAATGAAGTTGCTTTTCCCCCCCTCCCTCTAAAATATAACCACATAGGAATTAGATTGCATTTCACTCAAGATATAAAACTTGCCACAGACTTCAACAGCAAATTAGGGGTTTTGATAATCCCTTGATATTTTGAATATAAATTGAGGGGAGAGAGAGTGTGTGTGTGTATTTTTATGTTTATTGAAAGCTGAGATTTACATGAAAAGTAAGGCAAATCTCTATAGTGTGTTTTTTCTTCAAGACGAATTTCTAAGGAGAGCTGGAAAGTCCCCATGAATTCTTTTTGAGGTAAGAAATCTGTGTTCTTCCTCTGTTTCTTGTGGGTAATGTCAGATATTTTTGGATATTAATTATAACTGTCTGAACCATTTTCGATGGTATTTTAACATATGAGCCAGTATATATTTTTATGAATCTGAGTTATAGTTTGAAAAAAAAAAGCCTTACATTTTTACATATTTTTAGAAAATAATAAACCAGTTTACTCAATTGTTTTACAGCTGTAAACGTTTGTGAGATGATCCAAGATACAGTTCTTCTATTAACGTCCCTAAAGGTCTCTCACAAAATGGCAGCACATATTTCATTCTTGTCCTTCCCTTTGCTTCCTCTTTGTTTTCCTTACTGAGAGAGTCATGTTTTTGAGCTAATGCTAGCAGGGCCAGCGGGGCGAGCAGGGCCAGGGTGGAGGTCCAGGCTCTGCATCCACCTCCCTAACCACTGTGGAGCCCAGCCTGCACCTTGCCCTGTGATCTGTGCTGGACATAGTCACATTTAACAGCCCTTCAAGTTTCCAGGTTTTCAGGGAGAAAAGGATAGTTAGCTTGGCATTGTAGATGTAGATGCCCTGCTATTTAAAGATGCGTGTTCTATATATAAACTCTAGTTAATCATTTGAGTAAAACCATCATAACTTTCCTTTGCATAGTTCGGATGACTCACTGTTTTGAAAACTATGTGAACTCAAATGGAAAACAACCACGCACTGATGGTTGCAACTTATATTTCCCAGTATAGAGTTAATGAGCAGAAAAATGGCAGAGCCACTTCCACACATCTAAGGCTGAACATTTTTTGGAACTATTAATGAATGTACTTTACTGTAAACATTGAAGCTTAGCAGTATGTTCTATAGGCCCTGAGAGGAGGGGAATGAAGATTCTTTCTAGTTTCTTACAATTATACCATGGCAGGGCATCTCAGTCTGTATTTTTAGGTCTTTGTCCTCCAACTCTCCTTCAGGCTTGGTTCAGCTAGCATTTCCACTGCAGTCTCTCTTTACCATTTCCTAACCTTAATCCCTTCTTGTTATCCTTCCAGGCTACTTAGAGGATGTTGCTACAAGTGGCTTCATGTTTACATGCAAGGAAGGGAAGGCAGAGGAGGAAAATGGGACATGGTGGCACATGTAGGTCCCATAGGCATCATGCGTCAGCAAGCTCCGTTCTGTCCTCCATGGAAGCACCTTTGAATTCCTGATGTTCTCAGCCCTAAATTCTCAACTCTTCTATTCTCATATAGGCAGTGGCAACTTCAAGAAGTTTGGAGCCCCCACCATCTCCAGTAATACCCTTCGCCATCCCAAATAAACACCTATGCTAAGGAAAAATATTCTTCAGATACAACATTTACTTCAATCTTGCAACCAGATTGCTGTTCCTAAGCCCCCTTTATGTAGAAATGTATATGCTAGGTAAGCTGTCAGGCATATTCATGTGTGTGTGTGTACACACTTGTGCATATAATGCAGTGTTTAAAGCTCATGAGTCAGATGGCCTGTGCTGGAATTTCACTGCCAGGTGAGTTCCTAAAGCATTGTAATGCTCACTTTCCTTATCTGTATAATGGGAGTAATCATAGTAGCGACCCATGGGCTTGTGTAAAGGCAATGCAAATACAGAGCATACTTGATACCTCTTGTTGTTGGAAAAGAACAATTCCATTCCATACATCATGAAAACATTATTTGGATTTCATTACTGACCTTTTGAGATGTACTCTTTCATCTATTTATTTTATACATATTTGATATTTGAAATTCCACGTTTGACCAGCTCCCAGAGTAGAGGCCAGGGGTGGAGGAAAGAACTGAGTCCAACAAGTCTCATCTAAACCTGTATTTCTGTTGAAGAAGCAAAAATAGGAGATTTTGTTGGGGTTATCCTAAAGGCTGCATAATTCCGAGAGAAAGTTATGTGGTTAATAATTTGTTAACCTCTTAGGTTTCAGTAATTTGGAATTTAGGAAAGCAAAATCATAGTTCACATTTTTCCCTAGTCTTTTTAGTGTTAACATACTAAAGGAAATTAGATATCTCTTTCAAAGGAAAAATGTTTTAAAATTAGGCAAATGTTATATTTTGGCGTGTTATATTGGGTTGATATATTCTATAAGATAGTATTAAGTTTTTATTATAGAGTCTATGAGTATGTAATTCATTAGCATTTGGAATGGTAGCAGGAAAACCGTATTCAAATATTTTGAGTCACAAAATATGAGTTAGTATCTACAATTTGTAATATTCAGGGATATGATGGGTGAGACGAGCAAGATTCAAGTTAATAAATTATTATACTCTTCTGAATAAAACCAGACTCTGGACAGCAAAGTAACCAATACCGTTCCTTCCTACATTCAGACTTTGCTCTTCTTCCCCCACAGTCTCTAATCCTCATGCCAACAAATCAGTGCCACTTTCCTCTTTTCCTATCTTTGAGGGCATTTTTATCACACACAAGCTCCACATTGAAAAATCTAAGTTGCAGTATGAAGATAGCTTTATGATGTTTAAAATATTACTTGGACTTTCTGTTTTAATTTTTTTTTTTTGGATGCATGAATCAGTTTTTTTAGTGGTGATTTCTGAGATTTTGTTGTATCTATTACCTGAGCAGTGTACACTGTACCCAGTGTGGAGTCTTTTATTCCTCACCCCACTCCCACCCTTTCCCCTGAGTCCCCAAAGTCCATTGTGTCATTCTTATGCCTTTGCAATGAACTTTTTATTTTAATAGGAAATTGCTAGCTTTGATGATTTGTGATGTTTTGTAAAAAATGTTGAAAATAACTATTTAAAAAACTATTCTTTGTGGCTTCAAAATTCTGTACTGTTTGAAGAATAATTACAATACTTATTTAGGGAGAGGCACCAAATACATATTTTAACTAACATTAAAGCCAATTTTAAAGTACTTACAATAAAGAAAAAATTGACTTTTTAATAGGCCAAAAGAAACTTAGTCTGAGTTAATTAAATAGCTTTATCTTTAGCAAAAATGACCAGACAACCTATCAGAATTTTAAAGGAAGACTTAGAGCTCTTTTTGGCAGCTATTTAGTTTACAGAGACTACATACTTACATAATTTCATAAAAATTAGTGGAAGTTATTTCCCTTTTTACCCTTGGATATTTTGAGTTAGAACATTATTTTTAAAATCTTATAAGCACAGTAGGGTAAATAATCACAAACATTTATGTTTTTTAAAGAAAAAGACACCTTATTGGAGGGCAAATGACCCTAAATTATTAGATTTGACTATTCAGTCACTGCAGGAATTACATAGCATGTTTTATACAATGTGTGAATTGTAACTCTAGGTCTGCAGTTATAAGACCCCTGAAAGACAAACTTCTGGCTGAACTTTCCAGATCTGGAATCCAAACCTGGAATTGTTATAATACTATGCAGCATAAGAATCTAAAGTTTTTAAAAAAAGGAAATTTAAGGAGATGAGAAGTATTTGAACTGGCAATATGCTATATAACTGTACATGTTTTTATAAAGATCAATTCTTTGATTTTAGAATACTTGGTCAAATAGCCAGCAGAATTTAAGTTTTGAAGGTTTGGGGGGAATATACATGTAGTAGAAGGACAAAGCAGAAATGGTTAAGAAAGATACGAATTTTATAAAATGCTAAACCAATACCACATGAAATTTTATAGGTGCAGATTCTTCATGGAACTTCTAATGCTTGCACATTTGTCTTAGAAAAGATTAACTATGCTTCTGAAAGTTATTTTACATTTAAGTTCAGAGTTATTTCCTGTTTTCTTCTCTTGTCTACCATAACTTGTTTTGTTTTTTTCTACCTGAATTTTAACCCTTGAAGGATTTCATTATTTTCACATCACGTCATCACCTTCCCCTGAGCAGCTAAGACCAGATTTTGCTCATTCAGCCTGTTTGTGTAGTAATTTTGTGACTGATTTTCTTCATGGATGGGCAAGGAAGAAGTCATACTGTTTGTACAGTTCACATTTGGGCAGGATTGGGGAAAAGGGGGATGAAGCCAAAAAGAAAAAGTTCCTTGGAGCCAGCCCATGGGGTGCGTGGGAGGAGAGCAGAAGGAATTGCAGGCTCCAAGCGGGTTAGCTTGAAGGACTCACAGTGGATAATTACCTACACTATATGGCTGGAGGAGGGCTACAAGTCTCCACTTGCCTAAAAACATCTCCCCCGCTGGCAGGCCATTGAAGTGTCACTCAGCCAGCTTCCTTGCCCCCAGTTCCCACTGCTAGAGGCTCTCCACAGACAAAGCGGGGCGTTGTTGCCCAGAGGCCCCTGTTCTTGCTGGCTAGCAGACACAGCATTGTACCTTTCCTGGGGCATGCCAGCCCCTCAGTGGGAATAACTCCCTTGACCTTCACTCTCACCATCCTGAACCTCCACTGGAAGGGATGCTTGCATTTCAGGGCCATCACCAGAAATAGATGGAAGTGCATCTCCATCTGTATTTGAGCCTGCTTTCATTTACCTCCTGCCACCCTTTATCACTCTTCCAGGCTAAACAGTCTTAGGTCGCCAAGCCTGCTGGTTTCAGAACATTTGCTGTTCTGGCCCCCCTCCTAGTTACATTCTTTGTTTTGGCCCAATAAAAGTTTGGGTTTTGAAGTGCACTCAGTGCTTCAGATTGAGCTGGCCCCTACAGGATAGGAGTGGTCTGTAACTTCCCTCATTCTGGACGTTTGAGTTCCATTAATGCAGCTGCAGGTTTTAGAGTCTTAATAGCCTCTTGACACCTGGGCTCAAAGTAGATTTTAGGCAGCTAAAACTCCTGTCTTCCTCTAACAAGTTTGGTTTATGGACCCATCAACTTGCAATGTTTTACTGTAATCTATATTAGCACCCCCCTTCTCAATTTACTTGGTCATTTTAATCATTTGGGGTCTTTTTGGATCCAGTGATGTAGTGTTTTTTATTCCTTCCATTTTCTTGTCATATGGGAATTTGAAAGGCAGGCATCTGTATCCCCTTTAAAGTCATTGATTAAAATGTATGAAGAAGCAGGGATGCTGGGTGGGTTATCATTACCCTTTGAGTATATGAAAGGGTTCTGCTTCAACTTGGGAATCAGATGAGAATCCTGGATATCCCTTTGGCTTGCTATATGACCTTGAGCCATTTACTTTAACTTCTCAGGGTTTTAATTTCCTCATATATAAAATGATGTTACCTCCTACTTCATAGAGCAGAGTAAGGACTGGAGAGTATGCATGCAAACCATCAGATGTGCCTCGCACATTGTAGTGGGCAATACATGTTAGTTCTTTTTTATCCTGTTTTGGAATCACATTGATAGAGTTTAATCCTTCATCTGTATGTCTTGATATATTTGGAATAACTCTGTGTGGCCCATCAGCTTCTCCAGTCTCCTCTTTTCTAGGATGGAGTGCCATTGTTGTAGCCTGCTCCTCCAGTGCCCTGTATTATTCCACATTTGAACTTTAAATAAAGAAATTAAGCTGCTCTGGATGAGTAGTGGAGCCCTTCCCTCGCCCTCTTCGATTACACTAGGTTAATTTGTCAGTTGATAATTTAGAAGTAGAACGTGTGGAGGCACAGTGGATAAGGGAGAAGTGTAAGAGCTGTCTTCCAATAGTGGAATGACCGCTAGCATGGAAGAGAAGTGGACTTACTTGTATATTCACTGAGGACAAAATAATATATGTCCACAGTTCTTTATTTGTAAATTTGGAATTGAAAGATATGTGAAAGTTGATTTTTATTTATTTTTTTGGTAAATTTGGTGGCAAAATCCAACTTTAATTAATGTGGAGTTATTTCTATATACTTGTTAGCCCACTAATTGTGAATATTTATATGCTTCACTGCAAAAATACAAATGCGTTTGATGATAGAGTGCTTCCCTGGACCCCACTGTGGAGAGTATAAAATACGCAGTATGTGTGCCCTATCTAAAACCTGAAAAATTAAGTTGTAAGACATGTAGCTCCAAGGATTTCGGTTAAGAGATTAGGGGCCTGAACCAATGAGTAGATAGAAGTCTTGACAAATACAACCAAGTTTAAGGAAGACATCCTCACATATTTGACAATAAAATGAGATTATTTTCTGATGTAATGACATCTCAGACACAGATCATTCATGGTGGAGGTGAGGGTTGCCATGAAACCATCTATTAAGGATATTATCACAGGAGTTTATTGAGTAGGAAACTGGACCTCTAAAGTCCTTCCTAACCCTGCATTTATTGATTTAAAAGACACAGTTTTGCCAGTGCAGTGGGCACATGCCTGTAGTCTCAGAGGCAGGAGAATTGCTTGAGCCCAGGAGTTCAACTCCAGTTTGGGCAACACAGCAAGACCCGGTTTCCTTAAATACATTTTTCTTTTAAAGGACATAGTTTGTTTAGCCCTAGGTGGATGAGCTCAACAGAGGTTTCTCTGATGGAATGAGCTTACAGCCCAGGCCCATTCTGAGAATTAGGGCATAAACTGAACACGGGCCACTGTGCTGGAGAGTACAGGCATGTAATGAAGGACGAGTCTGTAATTGCTTAACATTTATTACTTGTATTCTATGATTACATAGTCACTGTCACATTTAAATAAAAGTTACATGATAAACTCTTATTTAATAAGGTTCATCTAACCCAGTGGTTTTCAAAGTGTGGTCTCCAGATCAGCCACATCGGCATCACCTGGGAACTTGTTGCAGATACCGAGGTGGGCGGATCACGAGGTCAGGAGTTTGAGACCAGCCCGACCAACATGGTGAAACCCCGTATCTACTAAAAATCCAAAAATTAGGCATGATGGTGTGTGCCTGTAATCCCAGCTACTCAGGAGGCTCAGGCAGGAGAAGTGCTTGAACCTGGGAGGTGGAGGTTGCAGTGAGCCAAGATTGCGCCACTGCACTCCAGCCTGGGCGACAGAGTGAGACTCCGTCTCAAAAAAAACAAAACAAAACAAAACAAAACAAAAACATATTTCCGGCTGGGTGCATCTGTAATCCCAACACTTTGGGAGGTAGGGGCAGGCAGATTGCTTGAACCCAGGGGTTGGAGACCAGCCTGGGCAACATGGCGAAACCCCATCTCTACTAAAAAATACAAAAAATTAGCTGGGTGTTGTGGTACATGCCTATAGTTCCAGCTACTCAGGAGGCTGAGTGGGGAGGATGGTTGGAGCCTGGAAAGCGGAGGTTGCGGTGAGCCGAGATCGCGCCGCTGCACTCTAGCCTGGGTGACAGAGCAAGACTCTGCCTCAAAAAAAAAAAAACACCACCAGATTTTCGCTCTCATCCCGTATCTATTGAGAATACTGTAGTTGAGGGCTGGAAACCTGCATTTTATTAATCCCTCCAGATGATTCTGATGCAGGCTAGTTCAGTAAACAGTATCAACTACTTTTCATAAGGAAAATCTCTGGAGGGTCCATAGTACCCTGCACTCCAGGTCTCAAAGTATACTTGATCTAGGTTATCCTATGCCAAGGTGCTATCCTGAAAGGACTCTAAATGAGACTCTAGATGCAAAAACAGAATAGAAGAGGAAAAAGGGATTCTAATTGGGATGCCAAGACAAAGCTTTTTGGGAAGTATGTGCTTTAAGACATGGGTAGGATTTTGAGGGGATACAGAATGGGATAGTATTCCTCGCTGAAGGAAGAGAACAGTAAAACCTCTTCATTGGCTGGGGAACAGAATCATCTCTAGAATGTCAGTGGGGATACGATACTAACAAGGGAGAGCTCCTATCAGCCAGACTAGTTAATTACATTTTTTACATAATGTGAATATGAAATAAATTCTTTTTGGACCCAAGTACCTGCCTTTATCCTTATTAAGGTTAGGCACATCAGTCTAGTCCTGTGATACATTTTGGATTCCTGAATCTCTAGCCCTATTGCCTAATTAGATCGTCATCCTAATTGTCAATAAAAACCTTTACCTTGAATTCGAAATTTCGTTCCAGATCGACCTAAATCCTAATACTGCTTCAGTGCATTTTGTTGCACTACTAAGAAATGACCCTGATTTCATGTGTGGTTTTATACAACCAGTATTTCATTGAACTCACTATTATATCATCATACCCTATGCAATGCACCTAAGTTTTTTACTGGGAGTTTTTACATTTTAAGTTTTTTATGAGATATATTTGATACAATAAGCTGCATAAAGGCAGGGTTTTATCTAGGACTCTTAGCATGTCAAAAACTAAAAAAAAAAATTTGTTTCCAAAGAGCCAATGTCTCATAGAAGCCATAATTGTGCCTAGTACCTTATATCAGCTTGTATACTACTCAAAACGCAGGCATTTGGTGGGTATTCAACAACCTTGTTTTTCACACCATGTAGGCAATTTGTGGAGACTGGCTTTGATGCTGTTGCTTGAGTTTCCAGTGTTTCCAAATGTCTTTCAGCCAAAATTATGTCCAGTGATATATGGAAGTGTGGTTTTGTCTCTTGCATAGCTGTGTAGGCATTATGTAGATAATCTTGAATAGATTTTTATTTAAAACTTTTTTTTTTTTTTTTAAGAGATGGGGTCTTACTCTGTCACCTCACCCAGGCTGGAGTGCAGTGGCACCATGATAGCTCACTGCAGCTTGGACCTCCACATTAAATGACTAGCTAATTTTTAAAACATTTTTAAATAGAGATGGGTCCTTGCTGTGTTGCTCAGGCTGGTCTCGAACTCCTGGCCTGAAGTGATCCTCCTGCCTTGGCCTTCCAGATCACTGGGATTACAGGCATGAGCCACTGCTTGAGTAGTTTAAAATAAGCTGGATGTAGTGGTGCCACCTGTAGTCTCAGCTGCTCGGGTGGCTGAGGCGGAGGATCACTTGAGTCCAGGAGTTTGAATTCAGCCTGGAAAATACACTGAGACTCCTTCTCAAAAAACAAAATAAATAAATAAATAAAAAATAACTTGGGAGGAAAGATACAGTAGTTTGGCAAAAAGTTTCCTAGGTGATTTAAATTAAAACGTTTCTCTTTAGCACCTTACTACCACTACCACCAAAATACAGTTGTTTAATATTGTTAAAGAAAAAAAAATTATATGTCTCATTAATTTTCTTTCTTTGCTTGTTAGTGGAGTGTCTAAGTTCTAAGAAGCAACTTGGGAAGGGCAAGGAAGGGAATGTGTTACTTTGCATTTTAGCAAATTAACTGGAAAGTGTTTTTGTTTTTTTTTTTGAGTCGGAGTCTCACTTTGTTGCCCAGGCTGGAGTGCAGTGGCATGATCTTTGCTCACTGCAACCTCTGCCTCCTGGGTTCAAAGGATTCTCCCACTTCAGCCTCCCTAGCACCTGGGATTACAGGTGCACACCACCACACCTTGCCAATTTTTTTTTTTTTTTTTGTATTTTTAGTAGAGACAGGGTTTCACCATATTGACCAGGCTGGTCTTGAACTCCTGACCTCAAGTTATTTGCCTGCCTCAGCCTCACAAAGTGCTAGGATTACAGGCATGAGCCACCGCACCCGGCCTGGAAAGTCTTTTGATGAGCCGTAAATAGTTAATAATATGATCTTAGACTGATAATGCAGCATCGCAGGACTGGCAAGTAACATAAGAGAGCATTCTTGTGCCTTTAAGGATCTCATCAAAATTATCCAGGTAGATAGTTATCTGTCAAACTCTTAATGGTCTCATTTAAGGAGAATCATATAAGCAGTCTTAATAACTGGTTCTGGTCACTAATGTTATCATCGGTCCTCCTCTTTTTTTAACCTTAATTCCAGTTGCTGCTCTGAATGTCCTTGTATGAAGGGAGCGATTTGAAGGGCTATTTTAGCTCACCCTAAGACTCAAAGGGAAGTATATGAACTAGTATTTTCCTCTAGGTGATTATTGGAGTTGATCTTATGGAAGAAAAGAAATGAAAAATGGGATCACTATTGAATACCTTGGTTGTCATTCACCCTGTAAATAGTATCTTTACTCATAACACAGCTTAAGAGGACCGTGTTTCTTTCCTAAATAGATACCATTTGTTATTGGTACTTGAGAAACACTAAGAAAATTGTTCAAAGCGTACACAGTGTGATTCCTGTGTGTAATCACAATGTGATTATACCCTACTAAGTACCCAAATTTGTATCACATTTTTTGTGCCTAGGATTTGCAGCCAGCTTTTACTAACATAAACTAAGCATATTTCTAACTTTATTCAACAATTAGAATGCCAAGGTATGACCTTGTTATTAATGGGGAATATTTTGTTGTTGAAAAGACTTATAGAGAACGAGTAGAACAACCTTAGTTTTGTTGTTTATCAAGTGGAACATCCTGGCAAGGTTTTTGTTCTCTATCTGGAATTTTCTCAGAATCCAGAAAAGTGTTGTTTTACTTGGATGGTTCCCTCTCTCCTTTGCTTCTCCATTATTCATGAAGGACCATGTTTTTATAGAACAAAGCATTCAAAATTTATGCAATCCATACATGGTTTGAGTTTCTAACTATTACAGGAAAAATTATGACCCTGAGGCTTAGAGAAACTATGATTCAGTGATATTTTTTCTTCCTAAAATTATAATTTGCTTTGGAATTCCAGTACTCTTGGAATGCTAGAGGTAAAGAAAGCATTCTAATTGGACACTGGTTCTTGGGAATGGAAAGGGTTTGTGTTTTTTGACCTCCTTCTAGTGATTTGGTTGACTAATCTACATTTTATAGTAGAAACAATGTGGAGTTGACTAGAGCGCCATATACTCAGAAGGACTTTGAAGTGGCCCCAATCCTGCAGAGGTGTTCAAAGGAACGTTCTGCTCTGTATTCCCGTAGAAGCAGCAGATTCAGTAATGTGAGGACTTTGAGGAAGAACAGACGCAGAAGGGATGTCCTGATTCGGCTTTGAGTGGTGGGAAAGGAGGGAGTGATGAAGCTGGTGCCCAGTGGACCCTCTCCAGGAATTTCCTGGCCTTATTTTTTAAAGTAAAAATGTTAGCCTATAATTTGGGAAATATTCTTTCATCTGTAATAATATTTATTTGATTGCTACTGACAACCACTTGTATGGACACTTTTATGGGTTTCTTCTCTCTTCTTTGTCTTTTAATCTCTATTAAACCAACAACAAAGGAAATATATTTAACTGTACTGCCCTGATAGAGAACTCTTGTCATGATTTACAATTTTTTCTAGTCCTGCCCATATACATAGATATTGTGTACATTTCTTAGTCTTACCCGATCAAGATATAAGAATAGGTTCATACTGATTATCTTTTCAATAAGTATGGCTTCTGTATCTTTATTTATTTGCTAGCTCAAATGAACATATTTTACATTTTAGAAAAGAACTCCTTTAGAATCAGCCTTAAAATAAGTAATGTATTTCCAAAGGGCAAAAGAAAGTCCAGTTTATCATAGGAAAAAAAAAAAAAGTCCTTTCTCAGTCTGTTTTTTTCCCTGGAGAATTTTAATCCCACCTTGTTTTTCTGCCAATGACTTACTGATACCTTGCCAAGCTTTTATGAAGTTTTTCTAATGATAAATAATTTTGTTTATATTGTAATAATTGACATTTAGGAGTTCTTGTTCCACTTTGTTCATCTTTTTGTTGTTTTTCTTGAATCCATAACTGGTGTTTAGAGGGCAGGACTGAAGATTCTTGTGAAGGTTCTGACTTGATTGCTGGACTCTGCTACCACTGGTAAAATTTCCTTGGTGAGAACTCTGCTCCCTCCCAAATAGGTGAATACTCTCAGTTTTATAATAGAGTTTGCATATGTATTTATTTTGAGAGTCTGCCATTCTCTCCTGAGAATGGTACATAATTCATTTGCTAATTTTTTCCAATAATCATAATTACATATACACACATTTATAAACACAAATAAAATATAACACCTAAGCAAACCTCCAGTGGTTGAAGAGTTAAGGAAGTAGAGCCCGTAGGGCTGAAATGGTCAGGACAGACCCTACAGAGAAGATTCAGGATTATGTGGAAACTCCAGAAAAAGGGACGCAAGGACAAACACCCAGTCCGTGACCTCGTTCTTTTTGCCTAGTCCCAGACACTTCAGATCTTAAATTTCTGTTTCCCATAATCCAGACTTTTTGTCTTGTACAAGTTACATATCCCACTATTGCATCTCTAAGTTCTGTTGACTGCAATTTTCCTACTATTTATATTCCTAAAATCTTTGGTTTCCTACAGTCACGATAATTTATTTTCTGCTTAAATAAGTGAGAAATGGCTAGATACTTTGCCAAAGTAAGTGAGATGAGCTGTAAAACCTGTTCAGGATACTACCAGGAGTCCCATTGAGGTGGTTTTCAAGTAGAAGGGGAGAAGGAGAGAGAACATACATTTATGACAACATGATAGTCATTGTACATAATTTGTCAGCAGTGAATCCCTGGGTTTGCTTCTTTCTTGCCACTTCTTTCTCCAGTTCTCTCTTTAGCCTATCCCTGGAGAGTCACATGAGATTCAGCTTCAGTGATATATATAGCAGCATTCAGGCGGTAAACATTTCCGTAGATACACAACTTTATAAATGACATAAGTAATTTGTGGATATTTTTATTCCTTTAACAGTCCCCTAGATTAAAGGGTTTTGACATGACATGAGGAGACTTCCCGAAAAATAACCCAAAGAATTAACTCGTCAAATGAGAAGTCCCACGTCTGATCATCGAGCCTCTCCCTAGTTTTAGCATACTGTTCTTGGCCTCTGGGCCTTCACCTACCCTGTTCTTTCTGCCAAAATGAGCCCCCAGCACACATGAAAAACTCCTATTTCCAGCCTAGCTCCTATGTCTCCTATGTCCTATGTCTCCTGAGAAGGATTCTTCTATCCCCTCATTGGCCATATAATTACCCCTGTAGTATTTTATCCATGTCTCACATACAGCATTTTTCACATTGTACCGAAAGTTGTTCATTTACATCTCATCCCCCTCATTAGACTACATACAGATTCTTAGGGACAGAGACCGTATTTGTATGACTAGCCCCTGAAATAGAGCTACACACACACACACGTATCAGTAAATAATAGAGTAAATGAATGACATTTTCCACCTATTCTTTTTTTTTCTAAGAGAAAGTCTCCCTTTGTCACCCAGGGTGGACTGTAGTGGCATGATCTTGGCTGGCTGCAAACTCTGCTTCCCGGATTCAAACAAATCTCACGCCTCAGCCTCCTGAGTGACTGAAACTACAGGCATGCACCATCACACCCGGCTAATTTTTGTATTTTTAGTAGAGATAGGGTTTCACCATGTTGGCCAGGCTGGTCTTGAACTCCTGGCCTCGAGTGATTTGCCCTCCTTGGCCTCCCAAAGTGCCGGGATTACAGGCCTGAGCCACCATACCCAGCTGCATTTTCTACCTAATTTTTATTAAAAAAGAATAAAAAATCAGGAAATGAGTATTTTGAGAAACTATTAAGTTATAATTTATCCTAATTCATGATTATTCCAACTACATTTTGTCCTGGTTCTTTTTTTTTTTTTTGAGACGGAGTCTCGCTCTGTTGCCCAGGCTGGAGTGCAGTGGCCGGATCTCAGCTCACTCCCAAGTAGCTGGGACTACAGGCTCCCGCCACCTCGCCCGGCTAGTTTTTTGTATTTTTTAGTAGAGACGGGGTTTCACCGTGTTAGCCAGGATGATCTTGATCTTGTGACCTCGTGATCCGCGTGATCCGCCCGTCTCGGCCTCCTAAAGTGCTGGGATTACAGGCTTGAGCCACCGCGCCCGGCCTGTCCTGGTTCTTTTAACCACTTTTTCTTCATTCCTATCACACCCTAATGTACATACCAAAGACACAGGAAGATCAAATTCTATAATCAGTTTAAGTCCTGGTCGGGGACTTAGATGAAAAATTTTCAGTGGAGAGATTGGTAAAACTGACTAAAATAACTTCCAAAGACTTACAAAAATATCCATGATATCTCTGTTTATTTATTACTGTCAAAAATCTAGAACTGGCTTCTTATTCATGTGTATTTTGCAATTGAAGAAACTTATAACTGGAACTTTAAGTCCTTAGTGGAAAATGGAAGAGAGTTTCAGAACATTTTATGACCACTAGATTCAGGAATAGGACTATTTCCTGAAATAAACAACAACAGTAAAAAATTCCCTATTCCAGTAAAGTTGTTTCATGTACCTCTAAGTACTTAAACATTGTAATTGGCAGGTTACAGTTAGTGTTGTGAATTTTGGTGGTGAAAAATCTGATTGGTGTTAACGCTGTTATGATTAGTAACTTTTTGAACTTAGAGTTTTAAGTAAAACAACCTTTTTAGGATCCATAATACACCTAGGATTACCTTATAGATGAATCACTGCACAGTCACACTGCTGTACTTAAACTGTTGTGGGTCAATTATTTCCAAAATTTGACTACTAAACTGTTTTCCAAATATGTTAAAAAAAATGTGCCAAAGATGTTAAAAATGCGCTAAAAAAAAAAAAAAAAAAAAATCCCAAGGTGTGTTATGTACCAAGCAAGTGATTTTTCTGGAAGAACTTAAAGTTGTAAAAATTTCTGTAATATCATAAAAACTATCAGTAATATGTACATATCTGCTGAACTTTCATAAATTTTCATTAATTCAGTAAATTCTCAAACACTAAATATTTTATGTGTAATAGTGGGAAACTGGAAAATGATAGCATGTGGAAGGATATATTTAAAAGAGTTCGAGTCATACCACTGTAAATAATATTGGTATGGCTGGGCATGGTGGCTCATGCCTGTAGTCCCAGCTCTTTGGGAGGCTGAGGTAGGCGGATCACCTGAGGTCGGGGGTTCGAGACGAGCCTGGTCAACATGGCAAAACCCCATCTCTACTAAAAATACAAAATTAACCAGGCGTGGTGGTGGGTGCCTATAATCCCAGCTACTCAGGATGCTGAGGCAGGAAAATTGCTTGAACCTGGGAGGCAGAGGTTGCAGTGAGCTGGATTGTGCCACTGCACTCCAGCCTGGGTGATAGAGTGAGACTCTGCCTCAAAAATAAATAAATGAATAAATAAATAAATAAATAAAGGTACACCGATGACTAAATTATATTGAATTGATGAATGTAGTGAATACCAGTACAGTGCATTAGTTCAGAGACGTAATTACTGACCTATCATGGGAAAATATGTTGGTATGTTAGAATTCTAAGTCAGGAGGAGCTAAATTCTATATGATTAGCCTTTTAGTAGAGAAGTCATTTCAGATATAACCAGTCAAGAATAATGACTCCCACAGGTTGGTACCAGCTCTGCCCCATTCAAGTGTATGGAACAAACCTAGTGATACCTAGAAAGGAGTGTTAGAAAATCTGTTTTATTCCTAGGTCCAAGTTGACCTTTGGACAAATTGACGACAAAAGAATGTGGAAATCCGCAAAGCTCTGAAATCTTAGTGTTTTCATAACTTTTATGTGGTGGCCCAAACTGACGGATATTAAGACTTTTTATAGCCTTGTCTTTCCTACTTGGATGTTTCGCTAAAGCAGTGTTCATGTGCCGGGCGCGGTGACTCACACCTGTAATCCCAGCACTTTGGGAGGCCAAGGCGGGTGGATCACAAGGTCAGGGTTTTGAGACCAGCCTGGCCAACATGGTGAAACCCTGTTTCTATTAAAACTACAACAATTAGCTGGGTGTAGTGGTGTGCACCTGTAGTTCCAGCTACTTGGGAGGCTGAGGCAGGAGAATCACTTGAACCCGGGAGGTTAAGGTTGCAGTGAGCCTAGACTGCACCATTGCGCTCCAGCCTGGGGTACGGAGCAAGATTCCATCTCAAAAAACAAACAAACAAACAAAAACCATTTCATGTATCTGTTTAAGGAGTATATACTCACCACACTTTGCTAGGGGTGTTACATAATGAACAGTGTGCATTCTGTATTTTTGTATATGTGAATATTTTGGAAACTGAAAAAATATCTGGCTTTGTGAGTTTCATCTAACACATATGAACCAAAATATCAGTTATCTCATGTAAATTAGAATAATAATACCATACAGTCTTGCTAAGAGAAAAGATTTTTGTTTTTAATTTTTTAAGGTAGAGTCTCTCTCTGTTCCACAGGCCGGAATGCAATCATAGCTCACTGAAGCCTCAACCTCCCGGGCTCAAGCGATCCTCCCACATCAGCCTCTGGAGTAGCAAGGGCTACAGGGGCATGCCATCCCACATGGCTATTTTTAGTTTTTATTTTTTTGTAGAGATGGGGGTTTCTCTATGTTGTCCAAGCTGGTCTTGAACTCTTGGCCTCAAGTGATCCTCCTGTCTCAGCCTCTCAAATTGCTGGAATTTACAGGCATGAGCCACTGTACCTGGCCCAGAAAAGTTTTTGATATCAGATTATAGATTGTTAATTTTAGATTTAAAGCTGATATTAGGCATCTTAAAAATTGATGTTCTGGCATTATGGTAGATGTGATACCCTGACCAACATCTGCTGAAGTACACTAAAAATATGGAGACATATTTTACTTACATACACATGCACACACACACAAATATCACATATACATAATATATACTCACAGACATACTTACACATATCCAATCTGTAAAGTTTTCCCCCCAGAATATACATTTTGAATGCATCCATGAGCTGAATGAAAGTTGAGGGTACTCAGAAAGCAGTAAATGGACCACTAAAGCTGGCTGTTGTAGAATGTGGTGAACCAAGCTTCAGATTCTATCTTGTAGGGTACACAGGACAAGAAGTAGACTAATAGGTAAAAACAAAAAACAAAAAACCAACACTAGCAGAAAGCTGGGGTCCCACACGCTATATCTTTAGTGTAAAGGCAAACTAGAAATAAACCTACCTTCCCAGGGAACTGCAGTGAAAATTTCTTGTCTCAAGTACTGTCACTGACTAGAAGAGGAAAAACGCTGTCCTGAGAATTCTAACGGCGGGTGGTTTTGATGCAGGTTTGCAGTCTTAGTTCATATTATCAAGGGAGACCAAAGGACCCCTAGCTGAGAATTTCCTCAACAGAGACCTGGTTTGGTAATGCTCTGCATAATATGGTAGAAGTGAAGACAGATTCATTCTGGAAGCAGATACTATATAGGCCTCAGGTAATTTCTGCAGCTAAACTTGTAAGAAATGGACACTTACAGTAAAGAAAAAGAAAAAAGAATAGAAAATCACAACACACAGGAAACATGGCCCCATGAGCCAAAGTCAACATATGCAGTTGAGTCAGACAAAAAAAAATCTTTAAATCTGTGTTGTCATAAGTATTATCCAACCTAGTAGTTACTGCATGCATGTGACTATGGAACACTTCATTAGTGTAACTGAGAAACTGAATTTTTACTTTTACTTAAGTTAAATAGCTACATAGCTGATGACTATTCCACTGGGCACTGCAACTTTAGAAAACAGAATTATTGGCTGGGCATGGTGGCTCACACCTTTATTCTCAGCACTTTAGGAGTCCAAGGTCGGAGGATTGCTTGAGTCCAGGAGTTTGAGACCAGCCTGGGTAACATAGTGAGACCCCATCTCTACAAAAAATAAAAATAAAAATAAATTAGCTGGGCATGGTGGTGCGTGCTTGTACTCCCAGTTACTCAAGAGGTTGAGGTAGAAGGATCACTTGAGCCCAGGAGGTCGAGGCTGCAGTGAATCACTGCATTCTAGACTGGGTGACAAAATTAGACTCTGTCTCAAAAACAAAAATGAATGGGTGGTAACAGCAGATTAGATCTGACTAGATTAATGAAACGAGAGATCTGAAGAAGTGATGCAGAATTGTAGAGACCAAAAGGAAAATTATGAAAGGTATGAAAAAAATATGCTATGATCATCCCAGAATAAGCTGATGGAACTATGGTAACAACAGATAAAGGAAGATATAATTCTGAATCATTATGCATATAATAATGTAACTTTAAGATCTATAAAGGAAAAATGGACCAGAACCACAAAGACAAATCTACCTTCCAGTAAGAGATTTCAACTTATCTCTGTCAGTAGTTAGTAAATCAACAGGAGCCCCCTACCACCTTCAAAAAGTAAATAGGCTATAAAAGATTTGAACAACCATTAAGCTTGATCAAATGGGTTATATGAGCTGCCATATCCAACAACTCTAGAATATAAAATATTGGGCCACGAGTAGAGTGTTAAAAAACTTCAAAGGATTAGTTGTGACACAGACCATATTCTCTGCTCAGAAAACCATTTAGAAGGAAACAACTAGAAAAACCCTCTTTTATCAATAAGGAAAACTCTTCAAAGGTCAAAGAAAAGATTTCAGGACTGAATGGTAATAAAAAGTTTACATATCAAAACCAGTGATGTACAGCCAACAGGTACTTAGAGGAAAGTTACGGCATTAAGTAGTTATACCAGCAAATAAAGACTAAAAGGTGCAGTAAAAATGTGGTGGATCAAAGAGAATGAATGGGGCACGAAGAATGATTGTAGCATAGTGCAGGCAGGGACTAGTGGCCTTTGCTGCTAGCAGTCCTTTCGCCCCTGTATTTTTGGGAGTGCTCATGATAATGTTAGGTGTGAGTTTTTTATAATCTTGGCCAGAAAATATTATCCAAGTTATTGGCAATACCTGGTCTAGCAAGTAAGAATATTAAAGTGACAGCTCTGTAATGCCCGAAATAGTGGAGTGTAATTGGCTTGTGCATTGGTATCTATATTTTTCCTCAAGAGTTAAAAAAAATTCAGCTCCTTTTGTTCAGTATATCAGTAGCAGCAGCTTTGGTTTAGCAGGTAGAATCTCAGAGTGTAGTCTCTGTACCTCTGGGGTCCCTGAGACCTTTTTAGGGGGTCCATGAGATCAAAACTCTTTTCACAATAATACTGTCACTTTTTGCCATTTTCACTGTGTAGACATCTGCACTTGTATGAAAACAATAGTGGGAAAGCTGCTGGTCACTTGGCACAAATCATGACAGTGGCACCAACTGTAGTAGAAGTTCTTTAGTTACTATATTCATCACCGTGGACTCTCAGTTAAAAAAATGCTAGTGTCACTTAATAAAGCAATAGAAGTTATTAATTTCTTAAACATAGGCCCTTAAGCACATGTGTCTTTTTAATATTCTAGTGATGAGATGGGAAGTACATATAAAGCACTTTTACAATGTGGCAAAGTGCTATGGTTGTCTCAAATACCAGTGTGATTGAGTTTTTACTTTGCAGAATGATTGACAGGTCAGCTATGGCTCTTCAGACTTGGTTATTTGGTAGAAAAGTGAAATTAGCCTATTGTTTTAAGGAAAACAGTTGTCAAGTATAAAATTCAAGCTTTCAAATACAAATTAGAATTTTGGAAATCTTGTATTCCGCAACATAAGCTTGACAGCTTTCTTATCCTTTAATGTCTCTTCTGATGAGTTCAGTGGTGATATTGACAAATGTGATAGTGATATTATATAATGAAACAGGTAAACAAACAGTGGGAAAATCTGCATGACTCAGTAAACCAACATTTTTCAAATGATCAGTGTTTGTTGCAAAATCATACATGGATGAGAGATTCATTCAAAGTGTAGGACTTTGATAGATTAATGGATTTCAATATAACAGAGTAGGAAAAGTTCACTGATAGTTTCAGATTCCACATTGCAGCTGACCTTTAAAAAGTTACTGCTTTGTCCATTGTAGTATCAAAGAAGAATATTCATAATTATCTTAAAAAGCTATTAAAATAATTCTTTCCCTTCCAGTTATCTATCTGTGTGAGGCTAGAATTTCTACATGTACTTCACAGCAGATTTTATGCAGAAGCAGATATGAAAAGTTAGTTGTCTTCTATTAAGCCAGATGTTAAAGAGGTTTTCAAAAATATAAAATGGTGGCTGGACACAGTAACTCATGCCTGTAATCCTAGTACTTTGGGAGGCTGAGGCAGGAGGACTGCTTGAGCCCAGGAGTTTGAGACCAGCCTGGGCAACAAAGCGAGACCACATCTCTACAAAATAAAAAGAATTATCTGGGCCCGGTGGCACATGCCTGTAGTCTCAGCTTCTTGGGAGGTTAAAGCAGGAGGATTCCTTGAGCCCAGGAGTTCAAGGCTGCAGTGAGCTGTGATCACACCACTGCACACCAGCCTGGGTGTCAGAGTGAGACCCTTCCTTAAAAATATACATACATATATACATATACACACACACGTATATATAAAATATATACATATAATGGTACAACTTCCTATAAAAATATTTATATTCACATGTAACAATTTAAATAGATTTTTTTAAACAAATTAATACATATTTTTAATTTTCTCAGTTTCCAATATGGTAAACATTGATAGATACAGTCCACATAAACAGAAACTCCTTGGGTGTCCTCAGTAATTTTTAAGTAATTATGAATGGATGCTGAAACCAAAAGTTTGAGAACCACTCAAAATTAAGTCAAACTTGTAGGCTGTTTCTTAGGAAAGACTTGAGGCTACCAAATGCACAGATACGTGTGTGTTTCTTTTTGTAATGAAGGCTATCGTGATGGGCCAGATCATTCAACATATTCCCAAACAGGGCACATCCTGAAATCCGCAAAGACCTTCACACCTTTTATTGAGGGTTTTTTATTTTAATTTTTTGCATTACAGTGGGACTTCTTGAAAAGTGTGGTGATTCTCAGTATTTCATTTGGTACATTACCATAATACTTTTACATGATATTTTGAACTCTGTTATTGGGTTCTATATATAATATGGACTCAGAAATTTATTGAATGAAAATTTATGATGAGAATTAGTCGTGTCCCTAGGGTTTAGTCAGTGAAAACAAAACCTCAGTGTGTGCTTTCAAAGGTGATCAGGAATAGAAATTATCTATTCTAAATGAAAGGAAAAAAGATAGAAAATTTCCCCATTTTAACAGAAAACAAAGACAAATGATTTAGAAGGCAAGGACTTGCTTTTCTCCTCAATATGTGATTTTCCATCACCTGATGTTGAACTTTTATCGTGTATGTGGGAGTTAGCTTTCAGTTCTACAGTTACAATCTGTATAGCTGACCTGCTTGAAAGGCAGGGAAATTGAAAAAAAAAAGTTTTTAAAAAAATTCTTATTTTTATGTGTTTTTCTTTTGTGTAAGTTGCTTGACTGTATTTGATCACAAACCATGTGCTGTGCAGTGTAGTTCCCTCACAAGGATGCATGCTATTGAATATACACAAAAAAACTTTGTTTAAAAAAAATACTCAGAAAGTTTTTGCTTTAACCAAAAAGAAGCTCAAGAATAGATTAGACCATAACAACAAATTATGTAAAACAAAACCCAGAAAACAGGTCTGATGGAGTTTGTGTGTTATACTGTCTCATTAAAGAAAATTAGTCAAGATTGATCTAATTAACCACACAGGTTCAGTACATTTTACCTACTGGAGCAGGCTGCAGTGGCCATCTCCTGCCACAGCTGTTTGTTTAAATTGTTCACATGAGTCATACTGAGAAAGAGCCTTTAAAAAAAAATAAGTAAACAAACTATTTGAAATCTCTGTCTTCTACCTGATAATCATCTAAGAGAAGCATTGTAATTATGTACTTGGAAGAGTCCCTGGCCTAAGGCCTTTCTAAACCTGAGATGGCCTTACATAGATATTTAGAAGTAATGTCTTTTCACATGTCATTCATTGGATGTGTAGTGTTTTATGCAGTCTTTTACCTCCATGTTAGTTTAACTATAGCATGACAATTGACAGTTCACATTAAGCCTAAGTTTTGCACTGAAAATCATTTTTCTATAAAATGTATGGAACTTGACTGTTGACAAATCCATCTGTTGAGTATTTTTATGTCACTGTTTAGCAAATGCAGTGATGCAGATTTGTAAAAAGATGACTAGGGATGAAAGCATGAATTCTTTGCCACCTTCCAAGTTAGCAGTATTAATAAGCTCATCTTTTAGAAAACAATGCAATGGAAATAAAAATAATTATTCGTTCTTGTGGTATGCTTGAAAGTATTGTGGACTTTGGTGAAAGATCTGGATTTGACTCCTACCTCTACTACTTGTTAGCTGTGGGATCTTATGCAACGCATTTAGTCGAAGCTTCATCACTCCCCACTCCCTAAAATGGAAATAATGATAGCAATTTCACAGGGTTGTCACTGGGACGGAACATTTATTTAGCATAATACTTGGCTCATAATGACTGCCCCAAATGCTAGTAATAGTAATTGTGGCTGTTATCACTGCTAATATTAAGTTGTATTTCACAAGTGCTAATTAAGTCCTGTTATCTTCCTGAACCTTGGTTTTCTTATCTCTAAAATGGGGACTTGGGAGGTGATCTCTAAGATTCTTCCAGTCAGACCTTTCCAGTCACCCTGCAGAGGTTGGCGAACTGCCCATTGCTGGGATCCTTCACGCCCACCCTGATCCCCTCCCTGCTCTTCCTCCCTCTTCCCTTGAAGCTTCTCTCTGGCCAGTTCTGCTCAGCAGGAGGTCGTTTGATCAAAGTCCTGGGAAAGGTCAGACATTCCTGGAGTGGTGACACTCAGCCGACTGCAAGAGCTGCCCTTACAGAACCTTGTACTGCAGAAGCTCTAGCTCAGATGGAGAGGCGTTTTCTAGGAGCCATTTTCTGAACACTGTGGCTTAGCCCAGCTGGGAAGAAAGTTATTGAAGAACACCTATTTGGGGGTGGCTATCAAAAGCTTTGTTATGCTTTCATTTTCTTTTGGGATGTGCAAGCGGTGGGAATAGAAAGGTGGAGGTTAAATCTTGTCATAAAGATGCTAACACGTGGTAAATTACACTGTAGTTAAACTGTGCAACCATTAAAAATTCTGTTAAAATACTTAATCAAGGGAAAATATTTACAACATGTTGAGTAAATTAGATTATAAAATAATATCAAGGTTTTAAAAAAATGTTTATACGTGAAGGTATAATGGAGAAAAAAGGCTAGAAAGAAATTTCTCTCTAAGTTTTTTTCTGGGTGGCAGTATTAGGTAATTTTTGTTTTGTTTTTGTTTAGATTTTCTAAATGTTTTACATGGGTTGATTCTAATGGGAAGAAACAAAAGAAATAAAATCAAAGAAATAACCCTAATTGCATTTCAGATGAAAAGGCTAACCTCTTCACAGAAAAGAGGATGTGTGAATGTGAATTGTGTACAGTGATGTCTCAGAGTGAGGGCACCCTGTGTCACATGTTGCCACCTTTGGCGTCTTGTGGGCTTGAAGCTATAGAATGTGACCAGTCCCTTTACTTGTGAGCACTTACACAGTGCTTATGATGTGCCCAGCACTGTTCTTGGCACTCTTAATACTAACTTATTGAATCCTCTCCACAACTTCCTGAAGTAAATCCTGTTATCCTTACCTTACAGGAAACTGAGACACAGGGATGTGAAAACAGGGCATACAGCCAGTGAGAAGCAAAGCCAAGATTCACACCCAGGTTCACTGGGCCCCAGAATCCAGGCTCCCACCACATACTGTTCCACTTTGTCCTGACAGCCCTCAGGGCACACAACTCTCAAGTTGGATTTTATGTGTGTGGCCATGATGAGGGTTAACTGGGGTGTACTGTACTCTAGTGTGGTTCAGAAGTGGACTCAGAGGGCTCTTTGGACCCTTCTCTTTTTTTGAGACAGTCTTGCTCGGTCACCTAGGCTGGAGTGCAGTGGCGCAGTCACAGCTTGCTGCAGCTTCTACCTCCTGGGCTCAAGCAGTCCTCCCACCCCAGCCTCTCAAGTAGCTGGGACCATAGGCATGTGCCACCATGCCCAGCTAACTTTTATGTTTTTTTTTTTTTTTTTTTTTTTTTTGTAGAGATGGAGTTTCACCATGTTGCCCAGGCTGGTCTTGAACTCCTGGGTTTAAGCAGTCCTCTCACTTTGGCCTCCCAAAGTACTGGGATTACAGGTGTGAGCCACTGTGCCTGGCCTGGACCCTTTTTTCTTGCTTACTGTTTCTCTTTCCTGTCAGCTGAATCCAGCTCATGTCCCCCTGCCCTTTTCACTGTTTGAGTTCCAAGCCAACTCCTACACAGCTACCTTGACCAGATTTGGCAGTCAAAATCTTGCCTGGGCGGGAGCACAGCAGTGAGCCTATAGCTTAACTTGGAATTGAAACCACCATCTATTTTCCTTCTGTCATTGTCAGGGACCTCAATCGTCTGTACAAAAATAGCTTTCCATAACTGCTCCTCAGTAGAGGTAAGAAAGCAGTAAAGAGGAAGGGGCACTGCAGCCTTCAGACTGCAGGCCTGTCTTACAGCCGTGTGTGTGTGTGTGTGTGTGTGTGTGTGTGTGTGTGTGTGTGTATGTGTGTGTATGTTACATTAACCTCCCTGCGCCTCAGTTTCCTTATTGGTAAAATGCAAGGATTGAAGTAAATGAATTTCAAGGTCTCACTGCTCTGATGTTTTGAAAAGCTTCAGTGTATCTTTCAACATTTTCCATTACAGATTCTTTTTTCTCATGCTGTAAATGCCAGAAGCAGAGAGAGGTTAGTCTTATCTATTTCTACAGCAGCAGCTACACAACTGTCTTATTCTTTCTCTCTTTAACCTCTTCCAGTCTGATTAGGACTCAGCTTCATCCTACTGTTTTGATAGCAATTATCTATTCTGTGGCATCAGCTACTATTTATTTTTGAGGTAGAGCTCAGAGTTACCAATTCTTGGGTTATTAGCACTCTTATATTTAGAAAGACCAATAATGTGAACCATCTTAAAATTAACACTTAAATAGAAATTTTCTCAAGGTTACCTAGCAGAATAATGACATGGATTCACCATAGCCACCGAGAGAGGGGGTAGCTTCCCAGTATTAAACTGAATTATATCTGAGTAACTTTCCTTGATCAAGTCTCACCACTGTTCCTACTTACTACTACTGTTCTTGCCCTCAGATTCATTCAGTTGTGTCTATTGATCTGATCTATTTGGATAGCTCATTTCCAATATATAAATTTGGATACTTGCATTGTCAGTAGATACTTTCTCCAAGAGATAGTATAGGTGTGCATATGGAATTATATGTGGACATAGATCTGTATTTGAAGCCTTACAACCTAAAATGGATTATAAATTGCTTCTTTAAATTTAGCCTCCTGGATTTAGGTTGTCCACAGCAGGCCAGTGGGAGCACAATTCGGATGCTCGTCTTCTCCTGTCCCATCCCGTCCCATCCCATTCCCTTCCTTTTAGGCAGCAGCTCCCTGCCCTCCCCGACCCCCAGAAGTGCTGCTTGGGATAATTCCGTCCTGGGCAAATGCAGGGCAGTGGTCTCTGGAGTTTCTGTTCGCAGAGGAAGCCGGCTGTTCCATTTAGAACAAGGAAGGGTAGTTCTCTCAGACATTGCACGTGTGCTTTGATGTGATGTGACCTGACAGCCCCTGACGGAAGTCCGAAGGCTCTCTCTTTAAACCCTTTTCCAAAAGGCAAGGTGTTTTCCTTCCTCTTTGGCTGCTGCTCACAGTATTTCATGTTATCTCCTCAGACATTAAGTCCCATATCTTTAGCTTGCGGAGTTTGTCTGCTCATATGCACCATACTTATGTCGACATCTAGAAAACACTCTTGTTTTCACATCACTTTGGGCTAGTTCCCCAAACTACTTACCTTTTCACCACTGAGGCTTTGCTGTTTTCCTCATTTTGACCTTTTCTTGTTAACAGAAGATGCTTCTGTGTTGTTTCTGCAATAACCACTTTCTGGAAGGGCCTAGTTGACATTTCTTATCATCCTGCTGTTTTGACTATGATGATGATGATCATCATCATCATATATATGATTCTTTGCATACAAAGTGCTTTTACAAACTCTTTATCGTTTAGGCCAAGCTTGGTCCTCCTCCCTGGCTTATTGTTACAGTTTCCTTTACTTGACTCTGATAATACTTTTTAAATTAGTTTGCTTACCAAGTGGGTTAATAATAAATAAGAGAGAAATCTCTGAAGGACACTTTTCCTTTGTGTTTGTTTGCCTAAATGCTAAATAACTGGCCTATTACAGAGTCACAGAGTATGACTGTAACTACTGACTTAAATATGCTGATTTTCTGCAATGAAAAGAATAACTTTTGGTAAATGCTAATAAATAGCTGAAAATTTTTGAGTAATTGTAACTTCCTGATTTTTCACTAACATACTTGCCTTAAAAAAACTCTATATTGCTTTAAACTTATGTGTGTTTATTTTTTATTCTTTGTCTTCATATAGTGGTTTTTTAAATGAGTTTAGGGTCTAGAACTAAATCTTTTACAGCTGAAAGCAGAACAAAGCAACTTTCAATTGGATCCATTTTTTCTTTTATTCAAAATGATTATTCTAAGCAGTTGTGACAGTGGGTAGCTGAGTAGTAGAAATAGCCACATAGTGCTTCATCCTCCCTGCCTCTCTTACTTTTCTCTTAACATGCATACCTGCAGTTTATCCATGGTCCCACCCTCCCAACACATTACGGCTGTTTTGCATTTGCCCATCCTCCCATTTGAAAGAGTGCCAGGGAAGTCCTGTCGAATTCTTCGAAGAACAGATTTGTAGGTGTTGTATGTTTTGGTATTTTGACAGCACTAGATGCAGACTTGGGTTTAGGGTGCTGTGATCTGTGGCAAAAACAGGATGTTTTAGGTGAGCCTGACTGTACATGCAGTGGGCTTGTGGCAGGGTGGGTACTCCCTAACTTTGGTCCCCGTTTCCCTCCCACCCCCACAACAATTTCTTTGTGTGTGGGTTTGTTTCAGGACTTGTCAAAAGACAGTCGTTCAGTAGGTGTTCCCTTCTCCCCTGTAACGCAGCTGCGGAGATCTTCACTTCCCCCACCCAAACTCAGCCGGCTCTCCTCCCTGACCCATGCCCCTGGCAGCAACTGGTGCTCTGGGGCTCTTCTACCTTTTTTCTGCCATCCTCAGAATGCTGTCTGGTTCCATGTAGCTTTCTTTCTGATTTCCAGATTGAAAAATCTGAATAGGTTTACTGGCAAAATGTGTTTCTTCCTCTTTAGTGAACAGTATGGCAGTAAACAAAGAGAATGGTTTCCATCATTGTATTAATTTAAAAACGCACCATGTCCATTTCACTTTAAGAATGTCTCACCTCGGATAGCATTCCACAGCTCAGAGATGTGGTAGCATCAGGCTTCCATGCCTGGGCTTCTGCTGTTCTAATGTTGTTTTTCCTCCAACAGGTTGGTTTCTGACAGTGCTTTGATGACGTTGTCTAATGGGGTACCTTATGGGTAGCTGGGGGACGTCTTAGAGACAGATAATATTTTACTTTGTAGAGTTAGACTCTGGTTTGACTCTGCCTTTTCTGAGAAGGCTGTTTCTGTACAAGAGTGTAGGATTAAAATCAGGAGCATATACTAATTATGTTTATGTCAAACTATTTGTATTAGTCCCACTTGCAGGCAATGACATTTGTTTACTGTGCAGCTGATGTTGATTTATCTTTACATTTTATCTAGTTAACAAACATACTTATATATCATTATGAGCCAGGAATCATTCTAAAAACTTAACTAATACCAGCTCACTTAATCCTTAACAACCCTATGAAATAGGTACTGTCATCATGATCCTTATTTTCCAATGAGGAAAAATCAAGGCACGGAAAGAATAAGTAACTTGCCCAAGGTTGTACAACAAGTGGCAGAGTTGAGATTCAGCCCCCGGCAGTCTGACTTCAGGCATCATCCTCTTACTGCCCCATGGCCGTGTGCCCATGGGTGGGTGGAGGTGGCCATCACACAGTCCTGAATGGCATTGCAAGGGACATTTTCTCGTTGCCTGGAGAAACCAGGATCAGAACACTCTACCCCAGGGATGGGGGCACATAGCGAAAAACTGACTTTCAAGCCTAGGAGCTATTTGTACTGACTTTGGCCCTTCTTGGACCTCTGCTTACAGAAGCAGGTACCTCACAGCCCTCGTCTGACCACACGAAAGCCATCATAAGCTCATAGGACAGAGTTCTAGAGATGGAAGCTTCTAAAGCCCCAGCACCCACACAGTGTGTATCAATGCCTGACCTCCCAACATCCTAGCACCATTGAACTCCTGACAGGTCATTACCACTGTTTTTTGCCTGTCTTCAACAGCCCAGGTCTTTGCATACTCAGATCACTAGCTACTGAGCCTTGGAGGGGAATTAGGGCAGGGTTGATTTCACAGATGAGAAGATACAGTGTCAGTAGTCCACCTTAAGACTAGGACCTAAATCCTGCTGCCACTTTTTTTGTATGTCAGTACTTTTACTTTATAACCTGAGACAGGGTCTCACTCTGTCACCCAGACTAGAGTACAGTGGCGCATTCACAGCTCACTTGCGCTCCCAAGCTTAGGTGATCCTCCCACCTCAACCTTCCGGGTAGCTAGAATAGAAGGGTGCACCACCACGCCCAGCTAATTTTTTTGTATTTTTTTGTAGAGACAGAGTTTTGCCATGTTGCCCAGGCTGGTTTAGAACTCCTGACCTCAAGCAATTCACCTGCCTTGGCCTCCCAAAGTGCTGGGATTACAGGCATGAGCCATCACACCTGGCCTGTATGCCAATACCTTTCTTGCCTCCCTCTACCTCATTCTTCACTCTTCCTCCTCTGATTAAATGAGGTAAATAGGGATACATGACAGTTAGGGCTAGAAATATATATGGTGGCTACAAAAGGTAAAGAATCACTTTTTGCAGGCCGCTCCTGTTTTCCCCTCCTTTCTCCCTTCAGGCAGGAGTTGTGTGGCCTGCAAGATGGCCTGGTTGCTGGAAGGTGACTTAGCCAATAATGCAGTGCATTGGCTGGGTCCCCAGGTGTACTCAGCAGGTAGTGCTTTCAAAGATTAGCTACAGGCCAATGTGCTGAGAGTCAGGATAATAATACAGCTCTTCTGCAGTCATCACAGCTTTAGATACATTCAGGAAAAAAGCCAGTGGGAATGGAAGGAAGGCAGAGACTGTCACAAGCACCTGGGCACATCTTACATTTCTTCATTTGTTCTTACAGAGGTTCTGTTTGCATCATTAACACGAATAATTCTGTCTTCTTTTTCATTATGTGTTCTTTCATTTGGTGTATCCTATGGAAATATTGGGGGTAGTTATTGATTAGCACTATATTTTGCCTTGGAAGAACTTAGAGAAAAATATTGATCCAGTTTTACCCAATTGTTAGGTCATCTTTCTATATGCTAGATTACCTATCTTTCATCCAATTTAGTAAGTGCTCATTTTCATTGAAATGCCATAAAATGAATTGTAACCTAGAGTCTGGACAGATTTCAGAGGTACTGTGGTTCTAGGACCTACTCAAAGTTTGAAATAATATGAAAGATTGCAATGTGCTTACTAAGCAGCTTATGAAGGGCTGTGAATTCTGCATATTTTCTGTAATTCTTACTACAACACTGTAAGGTGGATATTATCTTCATTTTACAGTGGAGGAAGCGGAGGTTAAGTCACTCAACGAGGATGAGGGAAGGGAGCAGGGTCAAGGTTTAAGCCCAGGTCTGTCGGTCTTGTCGCATACCCTAGGAGACCCGCATGATGTGCCCATGCAGGGGGTGGGGCACAGATCAGCTGCAGTGATTTCCTGAGAGAAGCGGTGATAGAATTTTTAGGATAGTAAAGAGATAAAGAACATTGATATGTCTGTCTCTTTAGTGGGGAAAAAAACTCCATTGTGTGTGTGTGGTTTTTTTGTTTGTTTTTTTGTTTGGTTTTGCTTTAAAATATCCATACAAATTCAATCTCAAAGAAAATTGCAATCATCTTATTAGCAACCTTCTAGGCAACAGACAAACAGTAGTTTCACTAGGGGCATATTAAGGCTACTAAGTTGTAGAGATAGTAAATGCTTGCAATGTTGGATGTTTGAGAAAAATTCTGACTTCAGAGAAACAAGAATAGTGAAATTTGTTAATTTTAGAAAGTGAAAACATGCTCCATAAGGAAATGATTTATAATACTTAGTGACCCCTGCTGCTCTACTTAAAATAGGAGAGACAGAAACATTTAACAATTAAGTATTGTTTGGAGAATGTTAGTTTTCTACCCGGAAAACTGTTTAGCCAACAATGCCACCTGCCTTTCTTCCGCATCTCCCCTCCTAGTGGAGGCTGTGTGCTCTTGCTGAAGAGAACAGTTCTAATACAAATCCTCATTACTTTCCCTTTCACACCTTTCCCCCACTAGACTTTAGAAGTGATAATTGCTTGAAATACTGGGAGAAAGTAATTTGTATTGGTAAAGCTCCCGTGAACTTCAAACAAATCTGTGTTCTCTAATGGTGACTTATTTTTAATTATGGGGCTGGGCAGGTGTGTATTTTGTGGACCTGCCGCATCTGCCCTCCTACCCCAAGAGCCTCCCATCTCGGCCTGGGACACTTGATGATGGAAAATAACTTCTCTGGATTAAAAAAAACCTGTATGTATACAGTAAGAGGCCGTAGCTTAGAACTTGATGGAAGGTCTTAGTATTCAGGACCCTGAATATTTTGCCTTCTGTTTTCTAGATTAAAACTTACATTAGATAGGAATGGTAATATCTAGTGCCTGTTGGTCATCATTCTAAACACTTTACATGTTTTAACACTTACATAGTACTTGCTATGTGCCAGATGCTGTTCTAAGTGGTTTGCAAATATTAATGCATGTCCCGCTCATACAGACCTTCAAGGGTTATTCTGGTTTTTTTTGTTTTTGTTTTTTTGTTTTTTTGTTTTTATTGAGACGGAGTCTCGCTCTGTCGCCCAGGCTGGAGTGCAGTGGTGTGATCTCGGCTCACTGCAAGCTCGGCCTCCCGGGTTCCCGCCATTCTCCTGCCTCAGCCTACCAAGTAGCTGGGACTACAGGCGTCGCCACCATGCCCGGCTAATTTTTTTTTTTTTTTTTTGTATTTTTAGTAGAGACGGGGTTTCACCGTGTTAGCCAGGATGGTCTCGATCTCCTGAGCTCGTAATCCGCCCTTCTCGGCCTCCTAAAGTGCTGGGATTACAGGCATGAGCCACCGCGCCCGGCTGTTCTGTTCTTAATACCATTTTACAAATGAGGAAACTAGGCACATGGAGATGGAAAGACTTGCCAAAGGTCACCCAGTTGGTAAGTGACAGAAGTGATATTCAAACCCAGGCAGCCTGTCTCTGGAGTTCATGCTTAATCACCTTCCATACTGGAAAACAACTTGTCCTTTTTCATTTTTAGAGGCCTTTCTAGATGATTACAGCCTCCAGCAAGTCAACAGCGTTTAGCTTCTGTCTGTTAATAATTGAAACAAATTGAGCTCCGAGGAAGTGCTCAGGCTAAAACACTGAGACGTAATAGTTGATGGCCCTACAAGGAGTGGATTTCTCTTCTTTCCTCCAATTTAATTAGTTCTGCACAGGGGCTAACTGAAATATGCCTAAAGATTGCATGCCCACAGCAGATAAGTAGCTTCTAGCAGATTTAACAAATTACCCTTTGTCTGCCAAGCTCCTTTTTTTATCAAAACTACATCCCTAGGTAGAAATGTTAAGTTTTTACACATCAAAGTTTGCAGGCTGAGCTGGGGACACTGGAGAGACCTATTGAATTTGATTCAGTCCTGCATTCCCGGTTACAGATACAAAATGAAATACACACATAAGTCAACTCTAATTATTTGTACGATCTTCACTCCAGATCTTTTTAATGTAATTAAGAGGGTAAGAGTATGAAGGAGGAGAGAGAAACTTGCAGTTCAACAGGAAGAGCTTGTTTGCTTGTTTTCTGTTTATTTTTTAACCTAATATTTAACTGCTAATCCTAACTCAGTGCCTGTATGTCTTATAAATAAAGAAACTGAGAAGTTAGTGATTTGTGTCAATTTTATGAGTGATCCTGTTTACCACATGGAAAATTCTGGTAAGATCAACAAGTGGGACTCCAGCTACTTGAGTGTTTCTCCTTACAGTGTGGCTGCTCTTATTTTGATAGAAGTATCCCCGGTTCCAAGACCACTGGACATCTCCTACATTTTAATGTAATTTATTTTACACATACAGAAGGAGAACAGCAATCTTTATCCATGTCATACTTTAATTTGGATAGGAAAAATCAAGTCCAGAAAAATATTATTGGTGCTGCACCTCTTAACCAGGTCAGCTTGCAAGGAGAAAGGGTATATACTACGAGTGAGTCAAATCTAGAAGAAGCTGAAAGTAAGAAAGAGGCGCTGTGACAAACTGATTGCAGATAAGATGATGATAATCTAAGACCTTTTTTTATTACCAGCACAATATTAGGACTTGTTACAAAACAGTCATCTCTTGCAAAGCACCTGAAGGTTGATGTGGAAAATCTGAGCAATTGGAAAGGAAACCTCAAAGTCAAAGCACACTATTAAAAGCTATGTATCAAGGTTGAGGTCCTTTGCAACTATACACTTTCCAGAGTGATTGAATAGATGGTTGGGTCTCTTCGAAACTTGCATCTCTCTCTTGAATTAAAGTGAAGACCAGCCTCACTTTATAGCTTGCTTTGCTTTTCCCTATCCCTGCCCAGGAGACCTGTCCCTTTCTAGCCTGCTTTTGCACTGTGGATGTCTGACTCTGAATTGAATGGTGGGAGCTGTGCTTTCTGGGGATCTCCTGGGTATAAGCATCTAGAAGATCAGTATAAGCATCTTCATGTGGTAATTGTCCTTTTGAATTATGTGCCTGTAGTAGGTTTTCTGTCTATTGTTCTTTCTCTTATCAATAACAGGGAAAATGGCAGTGAGAAGCAGCATGTTGGGAGGGGGTGAAGAGTGAAATTGGACTGTTAGACTCCATGATAGTCAAAGGACATAACATCCTATTTTACTGTCCTTCAGAAGAGCTAAAGTGTTCTCAGAGAGTGACAAAAAGATGGTATTTACTTCCTTGACATCAACATAGGGTGAAACTTTATGAAAAGTAAAAAAACTTATATGCGTCTGACTTTAGTGACTATCCAAAATAAATTTCAAAGTATACAACTGTTGTTTTTTTTTTTTACAAGACAGCTCAAGTAGCACTATCATTTCCCTTTTTTAAAAAAAATAAAATAAGCATTTTCTCTGATTGTAAGGATAATACACAATATTCTAGATAAAAAATTTGGAAAGCATGAGAGACGAAAATTACCTATAGTCTCACAAGTTAACATTGTGGTTTACATTTCAGTGCATATACTTCTAGTCTTTTTTTCTCTTTGTAGACTTTCTACGAAATTTTATATTTTTCCCAGAAGTCAGGCTACTAGATCTGTGTGATCTTTACCGAAAAACAAAAAACAAAACAAAAAAACAAAACAAAAAAACACCTTTCTCTCTCTGTGCTTATAAATTCTATCATGTTTGCCTGCAAAGGTCATTGACCTCAGCTCTTCTTCCGAGGCATGAGGCCATATATTTGTGCAGAATAAAACCAATAAGAGTCATAATGAGAGGCAGAGAGAGTGGACTGTTTAAAGGCTCAGTCCTTTCGAGCCAGCTTAATGAGTCTTTTTATCTTAAGAGGCATGTGAGGTGTGGGTTTTTTTTTGTGTTTTCCAATCATGCACAAGTGACCAGCCAGCTGTTGGACTCTGGGTGACAATGCTTGTGTCTGACCTGCTGTCTGATTTCTTCTCATTCTTCTGTCACTACCCATTTTTCAGCCTGTGTACCGCCTCCATGCAGATGGGTTTCCTCTATGCACTCACAGAAATAGAAAAGGAATGTAAATATGTGTAAACTCCCCTTCATTGTTGAGTGTTTTTGGATGACCATGTCATGTCAAGTTTTCTTGCATATTTTTGACCAACTTGACTCACTTTTGGAAAAATAATTTGTATTTCTTCCACTGATCTTTGCAACTCATCCATAATAGATAGTCTTCTGGAGCTATGGGATGGCTCGGAACCAGAAGTTGAGCCTTAGAGTCTAGTGCTGGCTCTACTACTTTGCAGCCCGATGACCTCATGCAAGTCACTTTGTAACTTTTGTTGCATGAAATGACAACAACAAAAGTACCCTAATGTGTACATCAGTGTACCATATCGTCACTGACTTGCTTCCACTGGACACTGAAAATGAAGCCCATCATCTCTCCTTATCCTGCCTGCCTGCCCCATCCTAGTCCATAAAGACAGCCTCAATCTTGAAAACCTAGAAGCCTCTTTCTCCTGGCCTTTCCCCTTCACCCAGCACACCCAGGCTGTCACTGTCTTCTTCCCATCCTTATTACCTCCTGCCTGGACTTTCATCTCCTAATAACTGGCTTTGTTCTTAACATTCCATATTATAGGTGTTTGCATATATATCTTACCTCCTTGAGTAGATACTAAGTTCCTTGGGAATAGTGATGAGATTTTACTTATCGTTGTCTCCTTGTCATGCTTCCTTGGGATGGCACGTTAACATGGTAGGCGTTCACTTAAGTGCTTTTTGAGTTGGATAGATTAACTTAATTGATGGAACCGTTGATCTCCCTGAGCCATATCTGGGCTCACCTCTGAGCATTTGTGACTGAGTCTGGTAGTAGCTTTGTATCCCAGGTGGGGCACTGGATTCGGAGTGGCAAAATTTGGAGTCCGACTGCAGACCCAGCTGCCTGACTTCTCTGAATATCACTTTCGTCGTTGACTGACTGAGGGTAGTTAGAATTTATTGAACCCTCAGGCTCCTTCAGCTCTGGAATTCTACATTCATAAACTGCTTTGCACTTAATTACTTTGAAGTGGAAGTTTCCTGCCTTTCTTTATAAGGTAAATGACTTTTTCATTTGGCCCAGGAGTCACTTTGCACATATCCTATGATGGGAGGCTAATGAAAGCTTTGATAGAGACCTTAAATTGGGAGAGATGGGATCATATCCATTGCTCTGTCATAAGAATTTTGCCATATCTATAGAGAAACGAGATAGAAGACTTAAAAATTTCATTCATAGCTGTACAAATCATGATTTGAAACATTATTAAAATTAATTTTGAAAACACTTGGGAAAATGGAGATGTTTGAGATAAAAACAATTTTTGAAATTCTAAGAGTGGCTTTTAACCTTTTCATTAGAACCCTAGTAGTCTTCTTAAGGAGTGGATATTTTGAGTGGATTCAGGCTGGGCGCGGAGGCTCACACCTGTAATCCCATCACTTTGAGAGGCTGAAGCGGGCAGATCACCTGCGGTCAGGAGTTCGAGACCAGCCGGGCCAACATAGGGAAACCCCGTCTCTACTAAAAATACAAAAATTAGCCAGGTGTGGTGGCACACACTTGTAGTCCCAGCTACTCAGGAGGCTGAGGCAGGAGAGTTGCTTAAACCCGGGAGGCAGAGGTTGTGGTGAGCCAAGATTGCGCCACTGCGTCTCAAAAAAAAAAAAAAAAAAAAAAAAAAGAGTGGATTCTTCATGCAATTCTAAGTTTAAAAAAACAGTGTTTTTAAATGTAGGAAAAACATAAACCCATAGTCTTAAGCTCTGAGGGTTAAATATGTATAGCTTCCAGGTTATTGATGAAGACTAACTGGGCATGGTAATAGAGACCTTTGCTCATGCCTGTGATTTTAGAGTCTGAACGTTCTCTTCAGTTCCCATGTCACATGCCTGTCTCTCACCTGGCAGCTGAGAACAAGCCTAGAAGACAGCATGGATTCCCAGGAGGCTTGCACATTCCCTAATTGTCCTCTGGCAGTTTGGAGGAGACCTGAAAAGGCACACCTCCAACTCCCAGCTGTCAGTTCACCGGCATGCCTACAGAGAGTCAGATTGATGCCATTTATGGAACTCCAGAGAGAGCCCTGGAAGGGGAGGGGCAAGGAAGACTAATAACAGCCCTTTTGCCATCATGGGGAGATAGGCTTAGGAATTGGGGGCGGGGAGTGGGAAGGAGCATTCCTAGGTATGTCCTTCATACGATAGTTTGGGTGTCATCTGTCTGCCTAAACATACACAATATGTCATACTTTTGCTGTGGGTTGGACACTGGTTATATAGCATTCCAATTTTAGCTTGCTAGGATTCCCCTGTCATGACTACATGTGAAATTACAATATTCAGAGATATAATATGTATACATGGTAAAATTTCACTTGGATTTGCCTTCTGTATAAAGTAAAATTAGCCTTCAATTAGTCCGAATCAGTTTTTGTGCCTTTGGTTTGTTGTTTAATTGGATATAATTCATATAACTTATAATTCATCATGAAATGTGTGCAGTTCTGTGGTTTTTATAGTACATTCACTATGTTGTACAACTATCACCACTGTCTAATTCCATCACTCCAAATAGAAACCCAGTATCTGTTAGCAGCCATTCTCAATTACTTCCTCCATTTAGCCCCCGGCAACCCCTCATCTACTTTGTTACTATGGCTTTGCCTGGTCCGGACATTTCATATACATATACATATCATATAATATGTGGCCTTTCTTTTTATGGTTTATTCACTTAACAGAATGTTTTCAAAGTTCATCCATTGAATGTCAGTACTTTGTTCTTTTTCATAGACGAATAATATTCCATTGCATTTTATATACCACAGTTTGTTTATCCATTCATCAGTTGATGGACATTTTGAATTGATTTTAGTTTTTAACATTGTTAAGAACATTTTGTATATATGTATTTGTGTGAATATATGATTTCAGTTCTCTCAGAAGGAGTGGAATCACTGGGTCATGTGGTAGTTCTGTGTTTACCTTCTTAGGAACTGCAAAACTGTTTTCTATTTCTTTTGAATATCTTTAAACCTCGAAATATCAACTACTTAGAATTTTTTAAGAGGGAGAGGGAGTTAAATTAACACATTTGGTTAGAGAAAACAACTGGATTAGTAGAGGAGAAGGAAAAATTCAGGTTATGTTAAGCAGAAGGAAACATTATTTACATTGACTTACAGTATCTCCCTGTTTACACATAGAAATGATTAAATAGGGTGGGTGGAGAAATTGAATTCCCACAGATCTTTTAATAGACATATCCAAATTCTGGTGAAATAAGTTGTAATTATTGTCAAGAATTAGATGTAATAAGGTAGAGAAGATATCCTGAGCATTTCTAGTTAGCTGGAAGAATTGAGAGCATGAAGAAATTACCATTATTAGCGTAAACTGGAAAATTAAGGGGAAGGTGAAAAACATAGGCACATAAATTCATTCCTTAAAATGGATGCTTCTTTGTTCTATGGATGGGATTTTTCTGAATATGCAAGAATAGCTTACATTCTTTCTTGACATCCCATTTATCAGCTTGTCCTGGGACTCACAAGGCTTGTGAATAATATATTGATTGATTGTACTGTTTGTTAGCACATTCACATGATATTGCATAACCATTTCTAAAACATAAACACAGATGATGACAGCATTTTAGGAGGAAGGTGAAGGTTACATGGTGATTCTTTGTTGTTTGGCTGCGTGTTTGCAGCTTGACAATTCTCACTCTTGCCTCTGAGGCCTATAGTCGCCCACTCTAGGTCAACTTTTGAGACCCATGTAGTGACAGGAGCTGCGTGCTCTTAGAGAACCAGAAAATGACAGATTGGATTAAGAAAATGTGGCACATATACACCATGGAATACTATGCAGCCATAAAAAAGGATGAGTTTGTGTCCTTTGTAGGGACATGGATGCAGCTGGAAACCATCATTCTTAGCAAACTATCACAAGAACAGAAAACCAAACACCGCATGTTCTCACTCATAGGTGGGAACTGAACAATGAGATCACTTGGACTCAGGAAGGGGAACATCACACACTGGGGCCTATCATGGGGAGGGGGGAGGGGGGAGGGATTGCATTGGGAGTTATACCTGATGTAAATGACGAGTTGATGGGTGCAGCACACCAACATGGCACAAGTATACATATGTAACAAACCTGCATGTTATGCACATGTACCCTACAACTTAAAGTATAATAATAACAAATAAATAAATTAAAAAAAAAAAAAAAAAGAGAACCAGAAAATGGACTGCATCATGGTTTGGCAAAAGAAAACAGGATTGAGTTCTACTTTGTTACTTACTGTGTGCTTTTGGACTTTGCTGAGCTTTCTTGTCCTTCTCTGAAACATGGGATATTTATTAATACCTTTCTTGCAGACTTGCAGGGTGATAGTGAGATCCAAATGAGATAAGGGTCATGGAAGCACTTTGTAAACTAATGTAAATTTGATGGTTTTCATTATTGTTTAATTCTAGCTGTCTCCCTCAAGACATCACCCTTTCGTTGGAGGAGCTCATTCATAGCTATACCACACTGCCAAAGATGTGTCCGCTTTGAAATAAAGTACTTACTGGAGACCCAGAATCCAGACCACTGGAATAAGACAGGACTCTTATTCCACGTTTGCTGTATGTAACACCCTAGCTCTGTAATCATACAAGGCATAGAACTTAGAACCACTGAACATCATATCCCTGTATCTGCTGGAGTCTTTGGACTGACTTTATGTCTATGCAACTGACTCTAGGTGCCTGCCATCTCCTTCCCTTCTTCTGAGACTGAGGAATGCCACTTTTCTCATCACAGACTTGTCCAACTGAGTTTTTCTGTGAAGGTTAATTTAGTGATAGAGATTCGAGGCAGGTCGAAGGCGTAGGAGTACAGAGTGGTGCCTTTGCTGAAGAAAGGGCATAGCCCTTTGTGAAATTTTGGCAGGATGACCACATCTCATCTGTAGGTTGTAGTGATTAGCACAACCTTACAGGTCCCTACACTGGAAGAAATCAGGTTAGTAGTAATTTTAATGATAATTGAAGTAATGTAATGACAGAATGCTCCTGCTCTGTGTCTTAAATCTGTTCTGTAAGCTTTATTGATGTTCCTTCAAATTACCATTTATGTTCTTTCAGATTCCCAGTGCACATTGCCATTAAACCAGTGTCCACCATCAGCGGTGTGGCACTGATCCATCTTAAAACTGATTCTTAAGATGTAAATAAGTCCTTTCATTTTTTGTTTTTTTGAGACGGGGTTTCACTCTTGTTGCCCAGGCTGGAGTATAATGGTATGCTATTGTGGCTCACTTGCAACCTCTGCCTCACGGGTTTAAGTGATTCTCCTGCCTCATCCCTCCAAGTAGCTGGGACTACAGGCGCACTCCACCACGCCCGGCTAATTTTGTATTTTTAGTAGAGATGGGGTTTCTCCATGTTTATCAGGCTGGTCTCAAACTCCTGACCTCAGGTGATCCGCCTACCTGGGCTTCCATATGCAGTTCTTTCTTTTGCTTTCCTGACTTTTTTCCATAGCTGCTTTTAGCCACAGTGTCAGAACTACAAAATATTAGAGTGTTGAAATTCAAAGCTTTAGAACCCATGGGATCACGGGATCACTGTAGCTGGAAAGGGCATTGGAGATAATCATTCCCATACTTTATCATTTGTTGATAGCAGGAATCCAGTGCTCACACTTTATCATTTCTTGATAGCAGGAATCCAAGGCTCATGGGTCACAAACTCCAACTTGTCGTACACAGGATCTTGCCTACCCACTCCTCTCACTTGTGTTTACCATTCTTGCTACATACAAGAGTAGACTGTCTTGAGAACATTCTTCAGTAAGCCCTTAAATTATTTTTACTTCTTTACCCCTCTTCCTGAGATTCACAGTGGTTTTCAGAAATCCCTAAACTGATTTTCATATTGTCTAGAAAGAATTTGTTTCTTGAGTGAATCTGCTGCAAAGACAAAAGTGTCTCATCTTTCTCTATTATAATGCTGTATTTAGCCCAATGTCAGCTTGTGTGCATTTGGCCTGGAAAACTGCTCTCTGATATACTGCCTCATGTCAAAAGCTGCATTAATTATTATTTAATGCACTTGTGAAATAGTCTCAATTATTTGCTTTTTTTGTGTAAAATTTGTGTCTTATGGATAACTTTCTAAAATAATCATTTCAAGCGTTTTACATTATGCCTTACATTAACTATTTCCTTGAGAAGTAAAAGGAAGAAAACACCTGTGAATCTTCTACAGATCTCTTCTCACTGCTGTGCAGTAAAGCTCCTCCTTGTATCCAGTGACTCAAACCCAATGCTGTCTAGGCCCGAGGCAAGGAACCAGGCAGAGTAATTAGGGACGAATGCCTGCACATCCCTCCAGTGTTAGCAGGAAGTGGGTCATGAAGCAGGTCACCCCAGGCAATGTTAAATGATGATCTTTGAAATTTTTCATCTGAAATAGTTTCAGACAAAGATCAAGATTATGATCCTGTTGTTTTTCAAAGAGAAATAAAGAAAAGAATTTTTCACCTAGTAATTTAGTAAGGGATTCAACGTTTGCCAGTGGGGTGCTGTTACATGTGAAACAATTAGCTCAAGGGGGAGGGGACTTTTCACATGTGCCAATTTCCATGGTATAAATAATCCTACCATGACCAATTTCAGGCTACCAACATGATAATAACAGGCTCTCAAAATTCCTGAAAATTTAGCCATCAGCTCTCTGAGCTAGAACAAGCCGCTCCTGGACACTACTGTAAATTCAGGATAATGTAGATTGCTCTTGGGAAAGGTATATAGATTAGGCATTTAGTATCTGTCTTGAGTTCTTCAGCATGTTCCCCTAAAAGAGATGGAAATAAAAATAAACTTCAGGAGGAACATTTTCTATTTTTAATACATGGAACAAAATGGAGTTTATCTTTGATTTCATATCCACAGAAGTGCCCTTTTTCACTAGCAGAGAATAGCTGTTGTTGTCTTTGCTACTACAGTTTTCCATGGTCTATAGAATATTTCCTTTTTATAATTTATTAATAGAATTGAATGTCTTTTAAAAGGTCTTTAAATTTTGCTTCCTCTTCTTTGAAACAAATGTTTTCAGGGAAAATGTTCTCTTCTGGCTTGAGCTTTAAGATGATGCAAAGTTACATAGAACCCAGTTTATGTAATCTGCTTTCTTTCTCATTTAAGTTTTCAGACTCAATTTCCAACTCATTTCAGCTTTTGTTTTTAAGTCTACAACAAAAGGTTATTTTTTTTCTTGACTCATATAAATATATCCTGTGAATAGTGTTGTCTGCAGCATCATTTTTCACTCAAGATAAGCTCTGTTTTTTCTTTCTAGATAATGTGCTATGATGTGAAATGGAAAAGATAGTTACCTGTCAAGAAATGAGTTCATCAGTAACTTGTAACGAATCTGAAAATGTGTATTAGGTATTTGTAAAAGTTATCTGAGCTGACTGACAAGTTGAAGAAGTTACATATAACTGCCTCAAGACACACCATTTAATCATAAGGATCATTCTACCCTGCTTTTAGTAATTTTTTTTACACCATAAAATGAAAGGTTATAGTTCTGTACTAGTTGTCATATAAATATTTTTTGGTTTTAAATATATTGACTTTAGCATTAGGAGAAATATCTATTGTAGATGATGGGTTGATGGGTGCAGCAAACCACCATGGCACGTGTATACCTATGTAACAAACCTGCACGTTCTGCATATGTACCCCAGAATTTAAAGTATTATATATATGTACACATACATATATAAAAACATACATATATACACACACACACATATACACATATATATACACACACATATATATAGACTTGACTCTCAGTATGGGATATTGAAATGCAATGTTCAATTACCAGCTCTACCACTTACCTTCTCTGATTTTCAGTATTTTTACCCATAAGTTTTCTTTTCCATAAAAGGAACCTTTGTTTTTAAAACGCCAATTTTTTTTTTGTTTAAGTCAAATTGGAGTACAAGATGAAAAGGGGGCAATCCCACCTACAAATTTTTAAACTATAAGCAGAACTGCCTGATGGAAATATAATGCAGATCACAACTGCAAGTAATATTTGTAGTATTATGTTTTCTTAAGCTACATCCAAAGGTAAAGACAGGTAAAATTAATTTTAGTAATACATTTATTGAACATAATATGCCGAAAATGTTGTTTGAGCATGTAATCAATATAAACATACTGAGATCATTTACATTCTTTTCACACAAAATATTTGAATTCTAGTATGTATTCTACACTTATGGCATGTCTTGACTTGGACTAGCCACCTTTCAAGGGCTCGACCTAATGCCTAATGGCTACCATATTGGACAGCACAACTCTACAACACTATAGAATATCTTTAATGCTGATCTTACAGTGTAAATATCAAATTTACATGTTCGTAGAAAATGATTTGAGTTTTCCAATAACTTTAGCTCTCAATTATTCATACTTTTAGTCCCAATCTTACTGTTAGTAGCTGAACCCAATTAATTTGTTGTATTTTCCCCATTTGACTTCTGAAAGGCTCTTCAGAAGTTCTGTAGAAAGATGGGGACCCCTGTAGACATAAATGTTATCTTTGCACTTATTAAAACACCCAATTTTAAGCAGAGAATACTGTATACATATGGCACTTATTAAAATCAGAGAAGGCTTGGTGGGACAAAATCGTACACATAAGCATTTATGTTACTGTTCTGTAAATCCTTCACACCTGATCTTAAAATAAGAATCAGTTTTACTTAAACTAAAATCAGGCAAATGCTTTTCATAGAAACTTAAGCGTGAAAGGCACCCCCTTTGAATAGGAAATAATTAGATTTAAGTCTGTTGGCTTCGCCTATGGAATTTTACACCCTCCATTTGCAGTCTGAACATATAAACAGATCATCTGCACTTCGCGTCTGGGTAGCTGTGGGACTTCTCTGACCTTGACCTTGGGCAGGCTGTAGCTTGCCGACCCCCGCAACCCCGCCACAGGAGATCTAGAGTCCATATCTCAGGCGCGACCATTCGTCATTTCCTGCTGGACATTCTGCATGCCAAGGAGAGCTCTTCCACCCTCTAAACTGGGTAATAGAGAGGTGTGGCTGTGGTGGCTGTGGGAAGTCCCTCCCTCTTAATATGCCATCCCTGGGCAGTGGAGGCAAAGAGCCTTTTCAACCAACATGTCCCCAGACCAGCACCAGAAAACCTTGTTGAGTCTATTCAGGATTGGTGGCTGATGAGGTTCTGAGGAAATCTTTCTGGAATTTGTCCCCCGCTGAACCAACCCGCCCCAAAAGTGCCTCCCCTCTCTGGTTCTGGAGTCCCTGGGGTTGCCTCATGCTGCTTCCGGTCTGAGCTCTCTGCATGGTAGACAGAGAAAGCTTTTGCTCCTGACTTCTCACTCACCTTAATTGATTTGTTTACCTTGCATTATTTTCCAGTGACTTGCACAAATACTACTTTCATCAAGCTGACTACACTTCAGCTTATTAATCATAATAAGTTATTATGCAGTGATTGGATTGGTAAAATACTTCTCTCAGAATAAGGCAGCAGATATTTAAAAATTTCTAGGTTTTAATTATTATGGGTACATAAATCGGTGTGGATATTTATGGGGTACATGTGATGTTTTGATGTAGGCATACAAGGTGTAGTAATCACATTGGGGTCATTGTGGTATCCGTCGCCTCCAGCATCTATCATTTCATTGTGAGGAACATTCCAATTCCACTCTTTTACTTATTTTAAAACTTACAATAAATTGTTGTTGACTATAGTCACCCTGTCGTGCTAGCTATCAAAACTAGATCTTATCCTAACTGTATTTTTGCACTTATTAACCATTCCCACTCCCCCACCCCCCATCCCAAGCTGCTGGTAATCATCATTCTACTCTGTCTCCATGAGTTCAATTGTTTTAATTTTTAGCTCCCACAAATGAGCGAGAATGTGATATTTGTTTTTCTGTGCCTGGCTTATTTCACATAACATAATGTCATCCAGTTCCATCCATGTTGTTGCATATGCAAAGATGTCATTCTGTTTTGTGGCTGAATATTATTTCATTGGGTATATACCACATTTTCTCTATCCATTCATCCATTAATGGACACTAAGGTTGATTCCAAATCTTTGCTATTGTGAATAGTACTCAGCAAATATGGGAATGCAGATAGCTCTTTGATATACTGATTTCCTTTCTTTTGAGTGTACCTGGCAGTGGGATTGCTGGATAATAAGGTGGTACTATTTTTAGTTTTTTGAGGCAACTCCACACTGTTCTCCATAGTCATCATATTAATTTACATTTCCACCAGCAGTGTACAAGGGTTCCCTTTTCTTTACACCCATGCCACCGTTAGTTTTACCTGTCTTTTGGATAAAAACCATTTTAACTGGAGTGAGATGATGTCACATGGTAGTTTTGATTTGCATTTCTGTGATGATTATTGATGTTGAGCACCTTTTCATATACCTGTTTGCCATTCATGTGTCTTCTTTTGAGAAATGTCTATTCAGACCATTTGCCCATTTTACAATGGGATTATTTCACTTTTTCCTATTGAGTTGTTTGAGCTCTTTATATATTCTAGTTATTAATCCCTTGTCAGATGGGTAGTTTGCAGAAATTTTGCCCATGCTGTGGGTTGTCTCTTAACATTGTTGACTATTTCCTTTGCTCTCCATCCCATTTGTCCATTTGCTTTGGTAAGGTAGCAGCTTTAAATCTAGGGATCATGGGCCACTTCTTTCCCTGTCCTCCCCTGTGCATACTGTAACTCCTCTGCCCCAACCCATTGATATGTGATTATATTTGTGTATAAAAACATTTATACACAACTTTCATCTTATTTTTCATGTCTGTGATCCAGAAAAGTTGAACCATTGGACTCTTGCTCTGCCCATGTCCTTCCACTGCGAAGTTTTCCATACCCCATAGAATCCCTGCACCACTACAGCTAGTGGTCCAGGCAGGCAGCTGCTGCTGCTGCTCCTCCTCCTCCTCCTCCTCCTCCTCCTCCTGCACCTCCTCTTTCTCTTCCTCCTCCTCCTCATCCTGTTTCTCTTTCTCCTCGTCTTCCTCTTGCCTCCTTAGAATCTGGTGAGAATCTGATGGTCCTTTCTTTTACTTATGCCCCATCCCTTTATTTGACCTCTGAATTAACCACTGTAATGCTGTACTTGTATTATTTTACCACTAAATAGCACAAGTAAGTAAATTGCAAATTGTAGTTTTAGTTTGTTTTTTGGCTCATTTATCTTGAATGACTCCAGTTCCTTCTCTTAATTTTCAAAGTATTTTCTTCAACATGAAAAATTAATGGAGTACTTAGATGATTAGGGGTGTGGTGAGGATGTTGTGAAATCAATCAAATAATAGGATGTTGCAACTTTACATAATTAGATGTCATTTTCCCTTTACCCTGATCTTTTCTCAGCGTCTAACCTTAACCCCACTCCCTCTATTTACAGGCTCCAGTTACTGAAAACAGTGGGTCTCCTTTTGGCTCCCAGAATGAATTATTTTCAGAGCCTTGTTTCCTTCTCAATAAAACAGAAATCTTAACACCTAACTTAGGAGTGGCTTTAGGATTAAACGACGTAGTGTTTGGAATTCATCACCTTACAGAGAATGTGGAGAATAGTGAGTTTTCCATGTTTTTTAAAAGGGAGCCCTTCCAGCATTCTGTTTGTAGTCTCATTGACTCTGGGGACGTCAGTCTTCTCCCGGTGGTCCACTGTTCCTGTCCAGATGCTTCGTTGCAGTTGAGCCCACAGCTAGCCACATTCACTTGGTTGGGGGGTAGTTTGGAACAGAGATGGAGAGAGGAGCTGAGCACCAAACAGTATGGGGCAGGAAGAGCAGGGACTTCGATATCAAACAAATGCCGGCACAAATCCTCTCTCCACTAATTATTACTTAGCTCTGTGTTCAAAAAGACTCAGCCTTCTCATCTGTAAGTATGGGGGTAATAATACCCACTTACATGGGTGAGTGCCAGAGTATATAAAAGCACTACTGTAATGACTGGTACTTACTAACTGTGCAACCCATGTGTTAATTCCTTTCCCTGTGATATGTTCCTTCCCCTCTTAAGAAAACATTTCAGTTGTCTGATGATAGTGCAGGTCTCTAGACCGTCCCTTTCCCTCCAGAGGTGGACTCATGGACCATTTGAATCTTAAGAGCCTGGAGCCTCATTCTTACCTGAAAAATGCCAGCTGCATCACCACCAGTAGGGGGTCTTAGATTTGAAAGCCACATCAGACCTGAAGCAAGTGTTTGGCTTTGGTGCATCTTAGAAAATATTTCCAGTACTTTATTTCTGAGGTCTAGATGCGAGAATCAATGTATCCTTTTGGAGTAAATCTGCCTCTCTTTCTGAAAAGGCTTGAGAAGCTCAGATTCTCAGAAAAGGAGGGAAAGGCGCAACATGAAGTTACATGGCTTTATCTCACGAGTACCAGACTTCTGAAGTGTTTATGAAAAGCAAAAATGCCACCTCATGACAATCAAGGCCAGATGAAAATTCCTGAAGTGTTAAAATTCCCCTGGATTCAGTTATTACCAGAGGATTATTGATTAAATGCACAGCCAGTTGAAACTCAAGACCTTTATGCACAGCCAGATCCTGCACTTTGGGTTTAGTTTAGTTAGAACCTGGAGATGTGGAAAATGAGGACTAGCTACCCGGCCAGCAGGTTTCTCCCCCAGTTACTCCTCTTACCAGGAGGCCCCAGGCCTTAGCCAGTAGGGAGTTGAACCACCTTTTTAGTTCTTCCCAGAACCACATCCTCTGAGGCTAACAGCTTTCATGACACCTTCAATTCCTGCCAGCGGTGAGTGGGTCATTTCTGGGAATGCTGCTTTGGGGGTGGCTCTCAGGATCCCTAAGTGGCACCCACTTCGTGTCCACAGGAGGTGTGGGTTTTATTGGCTGTGATGCCAAAGAGGTCCTTACCTGCAGGGACCAGCCTGGGTGGCAGCCAACCAAGCTTCCTTGGAATGTTTTCCAGTCCTGGAGAGAAAGGCTGCAGTTGAGTCTCCATAGCTCTAACCACTTCTGCTGAGGTGCTTCTTTGTCTGAAGTGATTCCTGTGCCTGGGACAGAGACCACACACCCATTTCATAGATGTCACATGCTGTCAGGTGTGGCCCAGATGGTCACCTCAGTGTCCAAGATTTTATGAACTTGGCTTTCAGGAAGGCCACATGATGTACTGGTAATGAGCTTGACCTCTAGAGCCAGACTTCTGCATTTGAATCCTGGCTTGGCTGTTTGCTAAGGCACATACCCTTCAAGAATATTTTCTTCTCTGTGCCTGTTTCCTCATCTTTAAAAGGGGATAATAATAGTACCTGCCTCAAAGCTGTTGTGAGGATAAAGTGCTTAGCACACAGTAAGCAGTTGATAAGTATTAATTGCTATAATTACTATGTATTATGTGGGTAGGTTGGCCTGATGGTGATTTGCAAATTTAAGAAAGGGTTTCAAGCTTCTCCCTGAACAGCCATCCTTGATATTTTCTCCGTTTTCTTTTTCTTTTTTTTTTTTTTTTTTTAAGTATCTACTGTTTTCATCTTTTCTTTGGCTCACCCACCAATCACCTGCCTGAGATTAAATAATGTGCAGTTGGAATCAGAAACCAAAGGGTTTTGGCCTCCTACTGCCTTGTGAGCTTAAACAAGTCACTGAACCTCTGAGCAGAAGTGGAGAATTTGGGGTGACTTAGGGCTGCCAGGTATCTTGTAAAGCTGGAGTACCCGTGCATCCTGTTACCCTGGGATAATGAAACAGAGCACACATTAGGACTACCTGGTGATTCTTAGCTGGAAGCTAAGACTTACCTGATTGTATCTGTGAATGAAAAAACAAGGTGATTTTTATCCTTTTTCCCTCCTTCCCTCCCTTACAGCAAGATGTGTAGTAGGGAAAGCACCTGAGTAGGAATAGGGAGACTTGGGTTCTATTAAGTGAGGTACTTACTATGTGTACAGTACCCAGCACAGAGTAAGAGCCAAAAGGATGGAATTTCTCTGCTGCTTGATTCCACTGTATTGGGCAACCCAGGGGGTTCATTCCTATTGTACTCAAAGTGTCCCTGTGTTACTGGAGTTGTGTAGTGAGCAGGGCTGTACTATTTTGTACAGTAGTCCTGACTTGAGCCATCCATTCCCTAATGACCTCTGTTTCTCAGCTTCCAGTCTGTAAAATTAAAATATGGAGCTAAAATAAGCTACTAAATGTACTTTAGGTTTCTTAGAGCTTAAACATAATACAAAGGCATATTCTTAGATACATACTTTCTCCTATCACCAGGTTCATTTTCTTCATAATACTTGATGCTGCCTTTTCAGATTTTGCTTGTCTTTTTTTGTCCTTTAGATATTCATTGTTTCCAACACCCACCCTCTGCTGCTTGATCCCACTTCCAGAGCCCCAGAAAGTAAACTGCATGAGTTAGAGACCTTATCTGTGTGTTGGTCATTGGTGCTGGAACAGTGCTTGGAACATTTTAGGTGCTTAATAAATACAAATGCACACGGGCATGTATAACTCTGCATATAATGTAGCCACTTAATTTGTCTACAAACACTTAGATAGTTGGTTGATTATTCTTCCCCTTACCTACTCCCCACAGGAAAATACATACCACATAAATGAATGGAATTAAGAATGGTTATACTGGCTGTCTCAAAACTTAACCAAAGTAGCAGTGCCAGGGTTCTCACTTTGTGTGTGCACATAGTGTCAAGGGGCAGTAACTCCTGAAATCAGAGGAAACCCGCAGATTTGTGGGCTGAGGACTCTTGACCGTGATGACAATGTGCCACATATCTGCAGTGTAAGTTGGAATCCACTTTGTTCTGTTTATATATGTAGTGGAGATGGGTGGTGGGAAGCAAACCATAACCCTTGGAATTCTGCTCACACATGCTATTGAAATTTCATATTACTTTCATTATTTGGCCACAAAAATGGACATAATCCTTGTTGGCTTTAACACACCTACTAGTACTGCTTTTGCTATCCATCTTGCAAAATATAAGACAAGGCCAGGCTTAAATTAAAATCCTCGGCTTCTTATCTCCTTCCCACAGGAAAGCAAATCTGTGTTGAAAACCGTAAAATTAAGAGGAGAGCAAGGATAGCATAATTTAGCAAAAATTCATGGCACCAGATTCTGAGCTGTATGACTGGAGGGATAGGTCAGACATTAAGAAGATGCTGCCTGCTAATGCAAGTTCCTTAAGGTGGTGCTCTGGAAAAAAGAATATATCCAGAAGATTTCCGCAGTGTTTACTCTTTATAAGTACCCTAAGAAAATACCTTTATAGATTGTTCGGCAATTATGCTTATTTATGAGAATTTCAAAATGAAACTAAAAGCTATTATTCTAAAGTATATTTGAAATCTATTCATTTTAACATTTGGGTGTTGAGATTTATGTTTCCATTTTAAAAAGAGTTTATAATAACCTCCTCCTATCCCCATGTCTACCCACCCCCACTTCTAGCATTCTAAATTCCATGTATTTAAGAAGCTTATTCTGTTATTTGGAAAACTGCATCATTAACACTTGAAAAGCATTAAAAGATTTGTTTAACCTTTTACACATTTATATGCGTAGATGTTTGTGCTGAGGTGTTTAGAGAAAAATCGTGTGGCTTTGATAATGGCGCTCTATTTAATATATGCCAAGAGCTATATGAGCTATGCAAGTTTTGCCATTAATGAAGAGCTGATAATTATAAAATAGGGAAAATCTAGTATGGAAATTGTATCATTTTCCAAAAAAAAGTGTGATTTTTTTTCCTTTGCTTTTTTTTTCCCCCCTGTAAGATTTTTTTTGGATGGAGGTTGTAATGATAGGGTATAAGGAGAATTACTAGGGTAATTATTTCTAATTTTCCTGAGGGGAGTCCTTCCCATTGGAGCCACATATTTTTTATGCCTAATTTGTAAAAAATATTAAGTTCAAAATTAGTGTACATCATGGGTAGAGCCACCATACACAAGTGTTTTGTGGGGGCCCTCTTAACTATTCAGATATGGACTTACATTTTAAGCAGTTCACATTGTGCAGTTTTAGGCACTTCCTCAAATTTTAAAAAAATATGAATATTTGCTTCAGGAGAAAACTGATTCCACATGCATTTTAGTCAATAATATTGTAAGATCTTACTAATTCAAACTAATTATGATGAAGACATGTCTGAACTAGTGAATTGAGCATAATGATCTGCTCAGTTTCTCTTAAATTCATGTTACCCGTTAGTACAGTGTTTTCAAGTAGAGATTTTCCTGCAACTGCTTTAATTATTAGATTAGTTTAAAATCAGAAACAAACACCTTTAACAGGTATATAATTGCTTGGAGTCCCTTTTTATTTGGTGGAAGGGTTATTGAGTCTCTTTAAAATGATCCCCCTAGAGAAGTTGTTAATGGGTATAAAAATACAGTTAGATAGAAGGAATAAGTTGTAGTATGTACAGTAGAGAAATTGTAGCTAACAATAGATTATTAATAGCTAGAAGGGAAGAATTTTAATGTTCACAGAACAAAAGATAATGTTTGAGGTGATGGATATCCCAGTTATCCTAATTTGATCATTCTACCTTTTATACAGATATCAGAATGTTACATATACCACATAATTTCTATAGCTATGCCATATCAATAAAAATAAATAATAAATAAATAAGTGATTTTACTAATTAGGTTAAACCTACTTAAGTCTTCTTTATATTTTTTAATTACTTAGTAAGCACTTTTGGGTTGGGGAGGAACAACCTTAACTTTGTAACCAAAGTGATCACAGATTTCAAATTGATGAAGTCCAATTAGATAACTTGAATTAAAATGTGTGACTGTTGACTTCCAAATTAACAATAAAATGTTTGCAAACAAGTATAAGACATATAAAATGTGTTAAAATATACAATTTTAACAATTAAAAATATTATTAAAGCAGTATTTCAGTTGGACATGGTGGCTCATGCCTGTAATCCCAGCACTTTGGGAGGCCAAAGTGGATGGATCACGAAGTCAGGAGTTCAAAACCAGCCTGGCCAACATAGTGAAACCCTGTCTCTACTAAAAATACAAAAAGAAATTAGCTGAGTGTGGTGGCGGATGCCTGTAGTCCCAGCTACTTTGGAGCCTGAGGCAGGAGAATCACTTGAACCCGGAAGGCAGAGGTTGCAGTGAGCTGAGATTGCGCCACTGCACTCCAGCTTGGGCGACACAGTGAAACTCCATCTCAAAAAAAAAAAAAAAAAAAAAAGGCAGTATTTCATGTTATGCAGTTCAACTCAAGATTGGAAATTCCTTTTTATCAATTAATATTTATGGAAACTAGAGAAACAGAAGATGAACTGAGGAGGGCTAAAGCATAATGGCTAGTCATGTTTGATTGACAAAGCTGTAAAACTTGAAAGAATGGTGTAACATGGTTCTTAAAGATGTACAATGATAGAATTACGAATTCTATAAGCTGAGGGGATATCAGTATAGGAAATTTATATTTATTGGGTTTAAAAATTTGTCCTTCAAATTGGCAATATTTATTCATTTATTTGCTCATTGAACAGTTTTTTACTTTTTGTGCTAGACATACGTAATGAATACAAATGTTGTAAAACATTCATAAATTTTGCTCTGATTCGCTCTTTATTGACTTAACTTGAGAAAATAATCTAAAAGAGAGGGTAAATAGATGTGTACCGAAATTCATGCCATATGGAAGAGTAGTGGTCAACCTAAATCTCTGAAGAGGCACTGGTGAAATAACTGATAACTCATGAATATCAGTGACATATTCATATATTTGAGAAGTATTTACCATGGAAAAATTGAGAAAAATTCTAAAAGAGACAATTCCACTTGTCCAGGTCTGAAGGTGATTCTTGGGTTATGTCGATGACTGGTTACGGCTGCTATGTGATTTTTCTTCTTTGGGAGAAAAGACTGGAGCTGAGCATCCATATTAACTGTTGACCTTGTGGTTACTTTGCAGTCAAATAAAGTGCCCGTGGTGCAGCCATCCCATGCAGTCCATCCTCTCACCCCCCTCATCACTTACAGTGACGAGCACTTTTCTCCAGGATCACACCCGTCACACATCCCATCAGATGTCAACTCCAAACAAGGTGAGAGTCCCTGTCTTTCCCAGCCTTTTTTGCTAAATGAAGAGCCAAGTCTCATCAGCCTGAGTGACCCTCCGGACGCCGGTGCTCCATATCACTGGGTGGATCAGAATACGTTTTTACAAGACAAGAGTAATTCATTTGATAGCAATTCTTTAGAAACACACAAGAATTTGTTACATGTATTATTCATTATTAAAAAGCAGAAGAAAAGCATAGCAGGGCCACAGGTGACAGCTTTGAAAATCTTTCACTCACTATGTAAACCAATAGATTGTGCAAATATACTAAAAATTCAGTACTCTACAATATTCATTTATTGCAGCATGTACAACATGTTGATGCTGGTAATTTTAAAATAGGAATGGGGAAAGTAGGAGATTTTTACTTCAGATGTTATTCTTTTGAATCTCTTTTGGTTATTCCATTATATCCCTATGGTGTTTCATCTTTTGTTATTTACCAGCACTAGGTTACATATTCTAAATAATCATTGATGTATAAAATCTCTATTTAAAGTCCAAGAATCATGAATCTTATTTTATGCCTCTGTATTAATATTTGCTTCTACTTTGTTTATAGAAAAAATATATAGTACAAGAGGTCTGAAAAATTAAAACATCCTGTTTCTGCCTGATATGTGCGAGTACGAGTTGGGAATAGGATGGAGAGCTCTGGTCCACCAAGCCTTCTGGTCCCATCACTCAGGGCAAACCTCAAGGGTGGATTTGCTCTCAGGGTAGCTCGTTCCTCTTTGCATGCACATGCACACTTGGACTTCATCAGGGTCTTTGAAAGTTCAAAATAAAAGATTTTATAAAAAAGTGAAGGCAGAGAATGTAAAGGGGTAAAATTTGTCCCTGCCTACATTTTACCCTTTTGTCCATCCCTTTCTAAGACTTACAATGGATAATAAAATTTAATGACTGTGTGAAAAAGAGTGGCATAGAGGCTGGGTGTTCTTTCCACTACTGGTGAACACTTCTAGATTAAATACTTAACGCTTTCATTTCCCTTCATTGTTAAAACAGAATGCTTATTTGAGGACTTAGTTACTAGTGCACTAGACTTGAGTAGTCTGAGTACTTTGAAAAGGTGAGAATCACTTATACATACATTTCCAGGTTTGCCTCTGTTTTATTTTTTATCCTCAGTCCTTCCTCCACCCTGCTTCCTTTAATCAAGAGCCTCCAAAAAATTAGGAATGTCCAAGAGTCAGGTCTATGGCTGTATAGTGAGAAAGGGAATTAAGATAGGGGTCTCAGGAAGTAGGCTGAGTTTGAGAGGGAGGACTCGTCTTGGTCGTGGTCATGGTGAATTTGAAGTGTCTGTGAGATACCCAAGGGGAGACAGGAGGTAGGCCACTGAAACGTGTGGGTCTCCGACCAGCGTCCGAGCAGGGTGTGTATGTCTGGGAACCTATTTAGTTGTTAATTATTTCTTTATTTAACAATTAAATAGTGCTTACCCTGTCCTAGGTCCTGTTTGAAACTCTTTGAAACATTAACTTTTTAAAAAGAATAATAAATCAATCATAGTTCAGTAGTTTTTCTTTCAAGAATAATAGGACAGTTCAATTTTTTAAAAAAAGTTAAGTTTATAACTGGCTCTCAATTGCAGTTATAGTTTCTCTTCTGTTTCCATCTCTTACTGCCACCCTACCTTGTTTTGAGTAATTGTAAGTTGTATCATTGCTTCTCAAACTTTTTTTAAACAAACTCTCCAAAACTACAGAGAAGGGACTACTGGTCATCACCAGAAGTTGTCTGTTTGCAGTTTCTTCGGTCTTTATTTTGTTCTAAAGATTGGTGTGATTTTTGTATTCTGGTCTATGCACTATTTATGCTTGTTTTAATATAAAGATCCTGTTTTATCCCGGGCTTTGTGTTCCTTATTATCATGTACTTCTGGAGATATATAAACTCCACTTTGAAAAAAGCACTCACTTTCATGATACTGAGTTTGTATCATTCCAGTTGGGTACTTTTGTTGCGAAGAAAATAAGCTTTCTAGATCTCTTGCTTTTAATTCTTTTTCTCTCCTGCCTTTTGGGATATATCATGAGCTCAGCTGGTTAGCGCATGATGGTACTGAGGCCAGAGCTGCTGGTTTCAAAGAACGTAATAGACTACTAGTTAGCTGTATCTTTCCCCAACCCCTCCACCTCAGCCAGAAAAAAGCAACCAAAGAGTATCATATTCACATTTTAACCCTAGGTAGAACTATCGCGTAAATATAAAATGTTTGCCAGCAGAACTCGTTCTCACTGGTGGAAAAACAACTCCAGGTTAATTTTCTATTAGGGAGCACATTAGTTTTCACGTGTGTGTGTGTGTGTAAGGGAAAGTATGTTAATGCCAATTTTCTTATTATGAGTCTGGTAAAAATATCAAAAGTAAAGCACTTTTAGGAAATCCTAGGTTTATATGTCTGTTTTTATCTATGTGTTACCCATTTTATCCTTACAATTGACAACAAATACTTATACTTTTGCACCAGGCACTTTTCCATAGTACATATATTAATGCATTTATTCTTCACAACAGTCCTATTTTGATTTTATAAAACAGTAGCAATTAAATAATTTCCTCAAAAATACATAGCTAGTGAGCAGTATATCCATATAGTCTGACTTCAGTATTATTTCACCTATGTCTATAGAAGTTACCTATAAAAGTTTAAAAATCTTAAAGGCTATGCTGAGTATATCCTCCAGCACATAGTAAGTGTTCAATAAATACTAGTTGAATAAATGATGTGAAATGGGCTGGGCACAATGTGGTTCATGCTTGTAATCCCGGGTACTCAGGAGGCTGAAGCAAGGATCGCTTGAGGCCAGGAGTTTGAGGCCAGCCTGGGCAACAGAGTGAGACCCCCCTCAGCTCTAAAAAAATTAAATAAATAAAAAACAAACTTAAAAAAAATGATGTGAAATGTGTCTTCAGTGGCATAGTAGTTGGTGGAGAGACACACACTTCTGAGACTCTTTGGAAATAGGATTTTTAAAGGACGACGACCTATTTAGAAAACCCAGATCCACTTTCTGCTCACATGACGTAAGCTACATCATGTATTTGCATGTACGTGCCAAATGATTGAGGATATTGACCCAGCATATGGAATGGGTCTGTTTTAACACTTCTGACTTCACTTGTTTGTTTGTTCAGTTGGTCAGAAATACTAACTGAGAGGCTTCTCTGCAGAAAACCATGGTTTGATACATAAATTGGTAAAATGTGATCTTTTTCTCCAAGCAGTATATAAGCTCATATAGGAAATCATTTGCACAGACTAACTAATAAAACAAAATGAAAAGCATCCCAAGTACCACATTAAAAGTACAAATAAAAAACTTGTAGATTCAAAGGAAAAGATTTCTCAGAGCTGTAAGTTAGAGAAAATTGCCTATGAGAAGAACATTTGAAAGAAGAGTAGAATTTCTATAGATAACAGTCAAACGCCTAGCATAGGACCTGCCCTCTAGCTCCTTCCTTCTTCCTTCTAGCAGAAGAGTGAAACCCAACTAGTTGGCATTTTTTTGTTCTGTTGAATCACTTCTGAACAGTATCACTACTGCTGTGTTCTAAGCATGTTTAGAACATGGAGTAGCATGGAGAGTAAGAGTTTAAGCTTAAAGACATATGACTGCAAGCAAGTTACCGCTCTCTGTCCCAGTGACAAAAGTTCAGGACAGAAAACAGATTCCTTAACAGTCACTTAGCCTCTCTAGACCTCAATTTCCATGCCTGTGAAATAGAGAAATTAAAGTAGATAATTCAGGGCCGGGCACAGTGGTTCATGCCTGTAATCCCAGCACTTTGGTAGGACGAGGCAGGCAGATCACCTGAGGTCAGGAGTTCAAGATCAGCCTGGCCAACATGGCGAAGCCCCATCTCTACTAAAAATATAAAAATTAGTCAGGCGTGATGGCACACACCTATAGTGCTGGCTACTCGGGAGACTGAGGCAGGAGAATTGCTTGAACCTGGGAGGTGAAGGTTGTGGTGAGCTGAAATTGCGCCACTGTACTCTAGCCTGGGTGACAGAGCGAGACTGTCTCAAAAATAAAATAAAATAAAATAAAGTGAATAATTCAGGTGGTCTGTGACCGCTACGATTTTCAAGTACAGAACATTGAAATTTTTACTAAGTTTCTAATGTTTTTCAGGGTTGGTCAAGTCGTATTGCTTTGATTTTGTTTCCCCCGTGACTGAGCAATCCCCTTACAGACCCTGAGATCTGGGGTGGTATCTGGATCTCAGAGTTAAGGGGACAGCAAATTGAAAAACCACCTCAGTGATTCTGGTATGTCAAGAATCACCACTGCAAACTCCCCCACCCCCCAAAAATCCTAAGGTAAAAAATTTATGTTCCACTATAACCAAAAGAGTCAGTATTTCTAACAAAAACAATTTTTTTAAATAAAGGAGATTTGAGACCATTATTTTAAAAACAGCAAAACATGAGATGATTTAAGGTAAGCCCTCTCTTGAGAGATTAAAGAACGTTTTTTCCTTCCCACCTACTTTCTGTAAGAATTGAGGAATAGTTCATTCTAACTTCAAAGTTGAATTAACACCAACTTTCAAGACAGCACTTCTTGTCATTCCCAATTTGAAGGCTTTTAATATCTTTAAGATACAAATGAAATTCCTAGGCACTTTAAATAGTAAAAAGCAGAATATTTAAGAAACATCTTCCACGTACTCATCTGATTCCACAGATTAGCCAGTATGTGATATTTACAGTCACTAAACATATAATCTGAGTGTTAAACCTTGGAATTTGTGCTTGTATATGGAAATGGTCTTTTAAAGCCATCATTAGCTACGTGAAGACACATCTGTGGCTTTTTTCTGTTCTGAATCACTTTCCCCCAAAAACACTGAATCTAAGTTTTTATATTTTACATTTTATGCATTTGTCTTGTCATTTTTTTTCTTCTGTACGTAGGGTAAGGTATAAAGGGATGTCACTTGGGACTAGGATTACATATAATCTTTAGGTGGTTTTCACAGTTTCAGGGCAGTGTACTCCAGGGAGTGTGAGCTCAAGAACCAATTTGGTGGCACTCTCATTTTCTGTGGAATTCAGCTAATCCAGAACAGCTTGACCTTGCAGCCCAGAGGACTCAACTCGATGAAGAGCTTAGACAGAGACCAAATGAATCATATCAAGTGTGACCATTATGGGGCTGAAGATGATTCCTAATTAATCTTTGATCCTCTGAGGTGTCACATTTCTCAAATCTGTGTGTCCATAAGGGGACCAATAAAAATACAAAAATGGCAATTTACCTAATCCTTGAACACCATGGCAAGCCATCTACTTATGAAGGGCTGTCATTTTCCATTCTACAAAAAAAATGATTCTCATTCTATACAAAACAATTGTCTACCATTTTCTTAAATAATGTGAAATATTGAGGGCAAAATAAATAATTTAAAAGTCTATTTTGATGATTGTATTACTAGCAGCATCTTTACTCCTTTTGAGTTCCTTAGGATAATACTGTCTGAAGGCCCAGTTTTCCCAGATGTTGAAATCTTGAGAAAAGCTAACAAATTGACTCCTGTTCTTTGGCTCTGGTGAATAAATATTGTTTCATTCTGAACCTTAAGTTTGAATGGTATAAAACATGTTGTTGCGTTTCTGGTTAAATATCCTGTGAATGTGCAAATAATACCTCTCTGTTCTGTTTAACAGGCATGTCCAGACATCCTCCAGCTCCTGATATCCCTACTTTTTATCCCCTGTCTCCGGGTGGTGTTGGACAGATCACCCCACCTCTTGGCTGGTAAGAACCTTGCTGTACCCTTCAGCCAGGCATTTGAACACATGTTCCTCCACTTTGCATTCATGGAAATTAGATTTATGAATGGTAACACTTGAGGAGTTGAGAAAATTTCATAGCAACAAGCAAGGTGCTAACTTTATTCATTTTTCATTTCAATTTAAAAGATTAAAAAACATACAGACTTTGAAATGGATTGATCTGATTGCTATTATGGGTAGAAAATGACTGTAGCATTTGCTTTGAAGCTTATAGTTTTATGGATTCCATTTGTGGCTTTGGGCATTTGCTATGCCTGTACAAAGTTAGTACTCAGTGTGGTTTTTCTTTTCTAGGTTTTTTTAATGAACAACTTATATTTTTCAAAAATGAATTTAGACACATTTAATATCTACCTTTGCTTGTAAGTGGGCAAGTAAGGTAAATGACAAAAATAACTAGAGAGAAATTCAACAATATAAGAGCATTTTTGGGATGTTAATGAAGTAAGTGTCCAATTTGAGTTCAGAGTAGTAAAAAACTGATTTGGGGGCCTTCTTTTCTTCTGAATATAAATGCTAATGCTCTTTATTTTGTTGTTTATTTCTAAAAATATGCTTACTGCTGCCTCCAAAATCTTATCAATTATGAAGGTGAAGGAAATATATTTTGGGAAGGAAGAATAACATAGTATAGCCTATTTTTATTATTTTATGATTAGCCCACAACGTTTCCTCCTCCCACTCCCATACTCTCTCCACTCTTCCCTCCCCAATTCTCACTCCATAGAAATAATGCTCAACTCTAGCAATTGTTTCTCTCTTTTTTCCACTTGACTCTCTATGTCACAGCCCCTATGTCATTTTCCCCCATCTCCCTACCTGTACATCCTTGCATTAGCCTTCTTCAGCTAGGAAGGGTCATCCTGCCATGGACAGTCCAGCTTTCTGTCTTTCTCTCTCTCTCTCTCTCCCCCTAGCATTACATCTCTTAGTCAGTAACTGCTTGAATTTAATTGATTATGCATACACTTTCAAACCTAGATCAATTATTCTGTTTGAACTTAGCGACTTAGGGGCAATAGTCCTGTGCTGAATTGTACCACTGGCAGCTGGAAATAAAGTCTATGTAAATGAAAAATGAGAGATGTAGAAAGAACACAGGGAAAAATGGACTTCTCAGGGTGGAGAGAAAATAATTCCAGTGAATTAGTCTTTTATTTCTTGACTTTAACATGAATATGGGGGAAAAGGTACAGTGTTTTAAAACTGTTTATTTTTATATAAATATACAATTTTATTTTCTTTCTTCCCCTGCCTGAAATTCTCAAATATTCAGTTAAAGAAGTCACTCAGCTCCTTCTCTGAAGGGAATATTTCACTGTTCTCAGGGTTCTGTTATATTCAGTAAACATTTAAGTGCTTACTTTGTTCAAAGCATTAATGGGATTGGGAGAGGGGACGGGATAAAAGAGACATAATTGGTGGCCGGTTTGTTTCAAAATTGAGGGTGGGAGATTTCTTTGAAGGCAAATGACGCTTTGATTGGGTGGAGGGTGAGGAAGGGGAACGGTTACATATCTGAAACAATGCCGGGGTCTGTAATGCTTCCACAAGATTCTGTTTGAATATCTCCCTCTTCTCCCCTCATCCAACTCTTACTACTGGTTGGTAACTCGTGTTTTGTCATTGATGGGTTCCTTTCTTCTGTGACCTCAGGCAAGGTCAGCCTGTATATCCCATCACGGGTGGATTCAGGCAACCCTACCCATCCTCACTGTCAGTCGACACTTCCATGTCCAGGTAGGTGGAGGTGGAAACCGGGGCGCTCGAGGACAAGTTGCTCTTCTCGTGCTTGCATCCTGTGCGCCTCTGCTTGCCTTTTGGTTGGCTAGGAGGGTGCATACCTCAGCCATGTGTCTGTCTGTGCAGTGTGCCTGGCTCCCACACTAGGTGTCAGAGAGAGTCCCGGGTAGGAGCTCTGTGCTATGCCCTGGCTGGATCAGCCACACCATCGGGGGATGGACTCAGCCTCCCTGGAAAGCGTTGCCTCCAAATGAATTCATGGCCGCCTGACTGTGGGATGGAAACTGTCCGGAAAGCGGACATTAGAAGGAAGAGTTGTTTGATTCAAAATATGCCGGGGGTGGGGTAAGGGAGGAGGATAAAACTGGTTTGGTCTCAGCTCTATAATTTGCTTCCTTTGTGGAAAGTTGTATCAGTTTGATGCGGCAGTGTTTGAAAATGCCCAGATAGTCTAGAGTCTTCCTGGACGGAGGCTGTCAGAGGAGACAGAACAGTGCGGACAGGCTGGCAGGCCATACAGGGTGTGCGTCCTAGTGTGTGAATCAGGCCCTGTGTGGACATGGTCGTGCCAGCGGAGCTCGGGAGGCCTGCCGCGCCGCACCGAGAAGCTGCTGTGTATGATGCTTTTGCTTCTGGAGAGGATGGCTCTGTGCCCTGTGCTTGATGTACACACACATTTGGGGTGCATCATCTGTGTGTTCGATGTGGCTTTGTCAAGGGAGCTAGCATTATTGTGCCGGAAGTCAAACTGGTGGGTTATTAACTGGTTGTGAATATGTCTTTTTTATATGGGTATAGTTTTCAAAGTTTCTGTGGTGAATTACAGTTTAAAAAAAATTTTTTTTTCAGTGAGTTGTAAATGTAGCTGATTGTGGGAGGAGGTGGAATTAATATCCTTCCCCTTAAAACATATTTTTATACTTTATAACATCGTAAGAACTATCTGATGATAGAATTCTCACAGGCAAATAACTAGCATCATGTATTTTTGCAAGTAATACATTTAGCAAAGCCTCATTATTTGGTCAAATATTTGTATTTTTACCATGCTTTCTTCATATTTTAAAATTTGTTTTTGAAAAATATATATTCTAGCAGAGTTCCTTTCAAGAAGAGGAAATTAATTGTATAGGCTGTGATAAAAGACCCGAGAATGTTGTTCTTGCTGAATTAAATGTTTACTTTAAAACAGTTTGAAAAGCAAAAATTTCTAAAACATATCCAAATTTATCTAGAGAGCTTATTGAAAGTACTGTCTTTATTTTATTTTTCTTGCATGGCAGTTTCCCTCCTTTGTGTTGGCTGGTGGTGGATATTTTAAGATTTTTTTAATGCTGTCCAAGCGTACTTGGGGAAAAAGCCTTTGGCAAGTGTAGTTTTTAACCTTGATGCAAAACTTTATCCTCCCTTTAAATTCTTCTCCTTATTTCTCTTACCAGTTTTCCATAAGATGAGATCTCTGAAACATTAGTGTATTTCTGCACAGAAAATCATTTTGGATGATGTTAATGGAAACCTTATTAAATGGGAGATTGATTCCTATCCGTTTTCTCAGTTGTTCCCTCCTAATATGGATGAGAAAGCCAATAATATGAGAAAATTCGCATTGTGATGGTTTGCTTAGGAATATAGGCAGAGATTTTAAAACATGATGTCTTTTGCCTTCATTTAAAAAGCATTTAAAAAGCTAAGTCTTAAATAAAGTGTTATATTTCCAATAATTACTTTTAGTGAAATTCCTATTTCAAAATTGCTTTGCAAGAAAAATGATTCACTTTTTTTTAATCTCATGGCCTACAGCCCTCCTAGGAAAAATGTCAGATTCTACTATTTGTTTCAAAAAACTACAGGAAATAATTATAAATACTTCCACCCGAATATAGAAAGAAAAAAAAATAATTATCAGCCCACTCTATAGTTAATGTTTCTGTGCATAAAGATGTGTTTTTATTCTTAGCCAGTAGCAGTTAGTGGATTGCTTTGAAATTCCATCTAGCTTTTGCTGCAGCAGCCAGTAGTACATTGTTTTCTTCTCTTTCCTTCTTTTAGGTTTTCTCATCATATGATTCCCGGTCCTCCTGGTCCCCACACAACTGGCATCCCTCATCCAGCTATTGTAACACCTCAGGTCAAACAGGAACATCCCCACACTGACAGTGACCTAATGCACGTGTAAGTATCCACCCGGGCTCTGCTGTGGTTGCCTGAGGATACTGAAGATTTCTACACTGTTGCTCCTTTGCAACAGTGATCCTTCACCCCTTTCTGTGACTGTGAAACTCAGTGCACCTCTGCCTTGAAAGCTCTGTCCCTGAGGACATTAAGCAGCCTCATTCCTACTGTGCTGATTTTGATTCTGAGGTTGCAAAGGAGTGTGGACCTTAAAAGATCATGGGAACCTCAACAAAATGGAAGAATCTTCAGAACATGGGCATTCAAGACTCTTGAGCTGTTTAGCCATTTACCACTGAATTTTCATTTGGTTCAGATTAATGGGGAGAACCTGTTCCTACCTGAGTGAAGTAGATTGGAGGGTTTAATGCACTTTCTTCTGGTGGCTCCAAGCTTCAATAGCACAGAATTCAAGGGAAAGGAACAAATAAAGCCCAAGATTCCCTGTTGGGCCAGGGTTGTCTCAGACTGTGAGTGCAGGGCTAAATTAATTTACTCTGAAGAGATTAGTAATTAAGCTTCTTAATCTAGGTTTTGTGAATGGGAGGGTGGGGATGGGAGGCAGCATGTGATTGTCCATAAAGCCCTTGCAAATGTATGCAAAGTCAACATGTATTTGTTTGGGGGAAAAGGTCCAAAGATTTAGTAGCTTCTTGAAGTGGTCCTTAACCCCCTGCAAAAGTTAAGAGCCTCTATTCTGAAAGAGGAATGATCACCTGTGCTGTGTGTTCAGCTTCTTCTGAGGGGACCAGAGAACTCAGCCTCAGAGCCCACCTGGAGCATCTTCACAATGCCAAGTCCATTTCTACTTGGTGTTCATAGTTCTCTAATGACAGGTCCACTTTCTCAAACCAAAGCGTTTTATTCTCAGTCACTGAGTAGATAGGAAGCCCTATTGGATGGGTGGTTTGCCTCCCAGTGTTTCATCAGATGAGTCAAGAGCTACTCTTCCAAGTTGGTGGTGTTCTGAGGCAATAGGGTTGTCCCCATCCTGAGTGCAGCCATGTGAGCAGGTGCTCTGCTTCTCTCCTCCTCCATCCCTTCCTCATTCCTTCCACCCCTTCCCCTAACCACCACCACCTTTTAGGAAGCCTCAGCATGAACAGAGAAAGGAGCAGGAGCCAAAAAGACCTCACATTAAGAAGCCTCTGAATGCTTTTATGTTATACATGAAAGAAATGAGAGCGAATGTCGTCGCTGAGTGTACTCTAAAAGAAAGTGCAGCTATCAACCAGATTCTCGGCAGAAGGGTAAGTAGTGGAATCATGTATAAATGTTTATGGTAGCCATGGAACTGCTTCATGAAAATCTGCCCCAATTTAATCACATAACAGGTGGTCATAGAATGTGTTTGCACTTCAAGATATGATATGATGCATTTTAAATAATTTCGATAACTGTTTTTACTGTTACTGTTTTTTAAAACGGTATGATCATGGTTCACTGCAGCCTTGACCTCCTGGGCTCAAGTGATCCTTCCACCTCAGCCTCCCGAATAGCTGGGACTATAGTCGTTGTGCCACCATGCCTGGCTAATTTTTTTTTTTTTTCCAATTTAAAACTTTTCATTAAAAAGTAAACTTTAATGTTGAAAATGCAACTTGGGGAGAGCAGGAAGATCACACACAAGGCTGTCAACTTCACACTTGGAGGGTTGCACAGTGGTCGGGCAGAGGCGCTCCTCACTTCCCAGATGGGGCGGCAGCTGTGCAGAGGTGCCCCTCACTTCCCAGACAGGGCGGCGGCCGGGCAGAGGCGCCCCTCAGTTCCCAGACAGGGCGGCGGCCGGGCAGAGGCGCCCCTCAGTTCCCAGACAGGGCGGCGGCCGGGCAGAGGCGCTCCTCTCTTCCCAGTCGGTTGGATGGTGGGGCAGAGGTACTCCTCTCTTACCAGTCAATTTGGGTGGCTGGGCAGAGGCGCTCCTCACTTCCCGGACAGGGCGGCCGGGCAGAGGTGCCCCTCGTTTCCCAGACGGGGTGGCCAGGCAGAGGGGCTCCTCACTTGTCAGACGGGGCAGCGGCCAATGCCTGGCTAACTAAAAAAAATTTTTTGTAGAGATGTGGTATTGTTATGTTCCCAGGCTGGTCTCAAACTCCTGGGCTCAAGCAAACTTCCCACTTTTGGCCCCCAAAGTGCTGGGTGAGTAAGTGTGAGCCACTGTTCCTGGCCTTGTATTCATTCTTTTTTTTATTTTTATTTATTTATTTTTTTGAGATGAGTCTCGCTCTGTCACCCAGGTTGGAGTACAGTGGCATGATCCTGGCTTACTGCAGCCTCTACCTCCTAGCTTCAGGTGATTCTCCTGCCTCCGCTTCCCTGGTAGCTGGAATTACAGTTGCCTACCACCACACCTGGCTAATTTTTGTATTTTTTTTTTAGTAGAGACAGGGTTTCACTGTGTTGGCCAGGTTGATCTTGAACTGTAGACCTCAAGTCGTCCATCTCCCTCGACCTCCTAAAGCCCCATTATCATTCTTTAAACAAATATTGATTATACTTTTGGGCCAGGCATGATGCCTGGAGATTAGGTAATACTTGCTGAATAAAACAGATGCAGCCTCTGGGCACGGTGGCTCACACCTGTAATCTCAGCACTTTGGGAGGCCAAGGCAGGCAGATCACCTGAGGTCGGGAGTTCGAGACCAGCCTGGCTGACATGGTGAAACCCCGTCTCTACCAAAAATAAAAAAATTAGCTGAGTGTGTGGTAGTGGATGCCTGTAATCTCAGCTACTCAGGAGGCTGAGGCAGGAGAATCACTTAAATCTGGGAGGCGGAGTTTGCAGTGAGCCGAGATTGTGCCACTTGCTCTCTAACCTGGGCAACAGACAGAGACTCTGTCTCAAAAAATTAAATAAATAAATATTCAACTAGAATTTACAGATATATAAATCACTGTTAGGGCCTGTATTAGCCAAAATAGATACAGCCCTTTCTGGAGCTTCAAGTTTTATGACAGAATACAGACATTAGATAAATAATTGCCAATAAATATATAATAAAAATTATGATAAATACTGTGAATGTAGGGAATCAGATTCAGTGAGAAAGAACAGTAGGGGCTTGGGCAGGCCCCTCTGAGGAAACTGTATTTAAGCTGAGATGTGAGAGCTAAGTAGAGATGAATGGGGAGAGGTAGATTCCCCCACATGCAGATGGAGTAGCATGTGTGTGCCTCCTCTGAAACAGAAAAGCACTTAGCCCTTTCAGAGAGCCTACAGCAAGGTCTTTGGGGGACCAGCCTGGCAAACAGAGGTGGCCACTCCTTCCAGGACAGAAGCAGAGCTCTTCTACCATGAGGTTTTATATGGAAGAATGTATATGATCCTGAGGAGTCTTGATTCTAGAAAGACTGTTCTCCAAATCTCATAGTGTACACCTGCCATTTCTAGGTTGCCCTTTTCTTTTCATTCATTCATTGACCAATGCTATGATGTTTTTCTGAGCACCTATTATGTACCAGGCAGCAGGCTACAACTAGGATAGACACTCTAAGATTGTTTATCCAGCTGTCAGCCAAAAGACATACATAGTCAGTCCTTCCAAGTACTTTGCATGGGATAGAAGTGATTTTAGTTAGATGGCTGAAGAGTGGTAGAGAGAGTTTGAATTTCTCTAATTTAAATTACATTTTCACCATAATCACAGTATCATTATAATTTTAGAAATGTTTCATTTTAATTTGTTGATGCTCTTCATATCTGTGTGGTAGCCTCTTAATTTGTGACCCTGCGTTTGTTTTTGCAACCTCTCAAATTCATGATTGGCAAATGAACATTCAGTTGTGTAGGATCTAACAACCCTTGTGAAACATAGAGGATCATGTGTTAGCTATTGTTGATGATAATTTTACCAGGTCTGTTCTGAACCTAATAAATTTGAACATTTATAAGAGAAAACATTCAGGAGATTTCCAGTCCATGTGAACAGGAGGGAAGCAGGCCCTCTTACATTATTGATTCCCGTCGGATAGCCTCAAAATGCAGCTATTTCCAATCTGCAAGTCACCGGGGTTTCCAGGGGAGGATGCGGTGGTAGATTATAGCTTTTTTTGGTGTCCTGTGTACAATGCCCTATCTCCCTGTGGATCCTTAGACACTTAATAACAATAATTACAGTGCTTTCCCAAGCCAGATCATGGCAGATGAGTGATTCCCATCATCTTGGAAGAACTCTGCCTTAAAAGCTGATGATCATTTTCCCTGACTCTTTAAAAGAAGAAATCAGAGGAAAAGAAGGGCTGATGTTTTTATTTCAGCTTGTATGCAACTCTTAGTTTTTTCTTTTTTGAGTTAAGGGCCCCCTGGCCTTCCAGTGGGAAGTACTTTCCTGCTCAAGAGAGTAAGTGAGGATATGATATGAAGGTATGCTTCCTATTCTTAATGCACATTTCCAACAATTGCTACTTTCTCAGCTCCCTTAACAATCCCCAGATCTGAGCATGTGTCCTAAAGGATGGTTCTTATTTGGGGTCTCTGTCTGTCTCTGATTTAGACACCTGTTTCTATTTATAGGCCTCTGAATCTTTGATTAAGATCAGGTTTTCTGTCCTTTCATAACTCCCCTCTGGCAGGGCAGCCCTTGCTAGCTCTTTAAAGTCTCTGGCATCAAAATCATGACGTTTTACACTGGGACAATTTGAGTTCTTAAAAATGGATCTTAAATCCATCCCAGAACATTTTATCTTTTGATTTTTTATTCATCTTTACTATATCTGTAAAATAGAAGTGTTCATGTGAATTAATCAAAGTTTTATTTTTAATCCACATTATAAATAATAATAGGACAAATTTTATTGTAAAATAAGGCTTTTCTCTTCAGACCTTCCTGGCTATTAAAGGAAATCCATTTATCACAAATTTGTCATGAGAATGTTTTATCTTGGAACTGTACAAGTTTATTCAAATTAAATGGGTATTTTCCCCACAACTTGGTGAAATCTTGACAATGAGATTTGATTTTTAAAAAGTTTCACTCTCTATTTTGCAGTAAACAGAGATAGAGAAGCATTTTTAGTCAATTGTGTTTCAGAAATTCCCGTAAAGAAAGACCATCTTTCAGGTCTGTACTAGACTTTGTTTTTGTTTTCAATGCAAAACTTTAATTCCATCATTTTATCTACTGTTCATTTTGGTAAGTGATCTTCTATTTGTGAGTCATTTTTGTACATTAGAAATATCAGAGAACTTCCTGGCTAACATGGTGAAACCCCATCTCTACTAAAAATACAAAAAATTAGCCGGGCGTGGTGGCGGGCACCTGTTGTCCCAGCTACTCGGGAGGCTGAGGCAGGAGAATCACTTGAACCTGGGAGGCAGAGGTTGCAGTGAGCTGAGATCGCGCCACTGCGCTCCAGCCTGGGCAACAGAGCGAGACTCTGTCTCAAAAAAAAAAGGGGAGGGGGAATCAGAAAACTTAAAGCAGTTGAACATGTAAATAGTTTAGCTTATGCCTACTTTGCCTCCTTGCCTTTTATTCAGTTTCGTTAGCTTGGATCTTTTTGTCAACCTGTTTCTTGTTTTAACTGAAAAATCCCTGGTTGTTTGGGTAGAAGACCCAACCTTGATATCTATTTTGGGAGTTAATTTGTATTTATGAATCCAGGTTTTCTCAGCTGCTGTAAGTTATGTAAAATTATACTGACAAAAGGTGTTGTATACAAGGGAATGATACTTGTCAAATAATAAATTTAAAATGGAAGACTTCTTGTCTTCTTTTCTTTTTTTTTTGTACCTTGTTTTTTTCCTTACTGGTAAAGCTTTGCCTCTTGCCAGTCATCTTTATTTAGCACTAAAGCTCACTGTGTAAATATCAGTTTTGTTTTTTCTTTGTGAGATAGAATCTTGCTCTGTCACCCAGGCTGGAGTGCAGTGGTACAATCTTGGCTCACTGCAACCTCTACCTCCTGGGTTCAAGCAATTGTCATGCCTCAGCCTCCCGAGTAACTGGGATTACAGGCAGGCACTGCCACACCTGGCTAATTTTTGTATTTTAATAGAAACAGGATTTCGTCATGTTTGCCAGGCTGGTCCTGAACCACTGGCCCCCAGTGATCTGTGTGCCTCAGCCTCCCAAAGTGCTGGGATTACAGGCATGAGCCACTGCACCCTACCATAAATATCACTTTTCTTTTTAGAAATCAAAGATTAGCCAGGCATGGTAATGTATTCCTGTAATCCTAGCTCAGGGCTGCGGTGGGAAGATTGCTGGAGCCCAGGAGTTCGAGGTTGCAGTGAGCTATGATCACACCACTGCACTCCAGCAACACAGCAAAACCCTGTCTCAAAAAAAAACAAAAACAAAAAGAACAAAACATCAAAAAACTGATGATTTTTCCTTTTGTGTCCAATTTGGTTTTTCTCCCTCTGAAGGTCTGTAATACCAGGCCAGTGTTCCAGGTTTAAAAAGCTGTCAGTTGCTAGAAGCAGTGTGACTTTTCCATCCCAATTTAAACCACCGCTGCTGCCCCAGAAATAGCTTCTTCTTAGGCTCAATTTGTCTAAGGTTTATTCTAGTAAAAAGAACTGTGCTTCAGGTAACTGTTTCCAGGGTTGTTTTGTTTTGTTTTGTTTTTCTGGCACCTCCCTGTAATTTTTTTTTTTAAAACAAAAGCACATCACCTGATTTGCCTTTAGGCTCGGGGCAAGCCCTGCTTTGTGTCATGCTTTTTAACCTCATACTCTGTACTTCTAAAGCAATTAAACAATAAATCACGTATTCTCTTCAGCACAGCCTGACCGTTAAGGGGCTTTCAAAGGAAATGGACTCTGTTGCCCTGCTAGTGGGAACTGCTGCTTCTCACACTGGAGGCTGGAACTGGAGGTGGGGTGTGGCCAGAAGGTGCTGTCGTGTCCTGAAATCAGCTTCATGTTCTGTTGTCAAACAAGAGCAGCAGGTGTTTGTTGTCTTAGCTACACTTTAGGGGCTGAGTCCAAGTTGATTAAGACTTAGACATATAGCCTCCTCTAGGAGAAGATTTTCTCTCTCATCAACCTCTCTCACTTGGTCCTTCCTCCAACCCACCCACATCCTTCTTATTTAAAAATCATTTTAAAAGACATGAACAGGGAGATAAAAATTAATATGCAGGGCAGCCGTGAATGGGAAAGGATCTCATAGCCTGGAATGGGAAGGAAGCAAACTGGGAAGCTCCACACCTGAGAGCTGGGGGAGAACAGGAGCAGGGAGGCTCCCAGCTGACAGATGGTGTGTGCGCACGGGTGAGCATTGCAGGTGCAAAAGTGAGCATGTGTGGCGTGCATGTAGTTTATGTGCACAGAGGAGCATGTGTGTTATGCATGTGGGTGTGGGTATATGTGCTCAGGTGAGCATGTGAGTGGTGTGTGTATGTGCTTAGGTGAGCATGTATGTGTGCGTAGTGTGGGCTCTGGTTGGTCTCCTTGGGTAGCTACCATCGCCTCTGTGTCATACTCTCATGGACAGTGGTTCCCCCAAATCCCAGATGGTTCTCCCTTGGAAAGTTCTGCTGGCAGGTCCTGGCATTGGGGAAGTTGGGAAAATACATGAACACTGTCTGCTGGGGACTGGGGTGAGTCATGTGCAGATATATGCAAAGCAGTGTGCAAATGTAAACCCCTTAAAATCCCAGATACCTTTCCTATATAAACTACTTTGTTATATATGCTATATAATCAGTTATGTAAAAAGGAGACAAAAAGTTTGTAGGATATTAGCAGCTATATTCTTCATATTAGAAACTATAGTCTCAAATTCTAGATGGCAAAATAAACTTAAATAATGCCACTTGCTGTCCATCAAAAGGAAGCTAAAAGCCATAGCCATAAAATGTGCTTGTGTGACTGGACAGTGTCGTCAGTGTTGTCCCTATAGATAGCGTCTATATGAGTTTGAGGAGACAGTGAAGAGACGGAGACAGACAAGCTGACTTTTCATGTCCTTCTCTATAGACAAGCATATGATTAAGGTTTCAGACTCTTCCTATAACAAAACGGGAAAGTGTTCATATGAGGAGAGGGTGTATCTGTTTTAAAAGACATCTGGAAATTATCACATTTTGCATAAATAAAAAGTACTTGGGCTCAGATATCAGAATATGCTACTAACTGTGAAAAACAGTTAAGTTGGGTATTGAGGTTCACCATTGAAAGTTCTTTTTAATTTATATTGGAAAAGAGAAAGGGTGGGTGACAGAGATCATTTTACTTTGAATACTTTGATTGACTTTGATGTGTTTCATGTGATATCGGAGAACAGGATAGAGAAACCAAAGTTTGAGTTTCACTGTAGCCACTAGACTCTAAGTAGATTTCTATAGCACTTGGCACTTGGTCTTCTGCAATTTAAAAATAAATCAAAGTTTAAATGCTTAATATTTTCATTTTTTGATTTTTGAAACATAAAATATACTATTGCTATTTTGCTTATTTTTGTATTTTTCTTCCTTCCTCTCTGTTTTAGTGGCATGCCCTCTCCCGTGAAGAGCAGGCTAAATATTATGAATTAGCACGGAAAGAAAGACAGCTACATATGCAACTTTATCCAGGCTGGTCTGCAAGAGACAATTATGTAAGCCCCTCCTCCATACCCGTGGCTCTCCACTCTCATTCGCTCTTTTGCTTTCAAGAAGGAAATGTGTTTTAGGGTGTATATAATGCTGGTACTACTTATTTTTTGGAAGTTAATGAACTTTGTAATAAGGATTTCATGGATATATTGCATTACGAAAGCCTTGAGCTATCTTTTTTTTTTTTTTTTGCTATGGGTGCTAATGAATGCTTTTAAATAAAATTTTTTTAATAAACTAATACCTTATTATTAAAATTTGGTATAAGAAAGATTAAAAAAAAAGAAGACCATAATCTTACTATGTAAAGGCAACGTTAGTAATAACTACTTACATTACTTTCTAATATTTTTTCTATGCATTTTTTTACTTGTATATTTGTGTGCATATATATACATGTTTGTTGCATACTTCTCAATCTTATATATAAAAAGCATTTCTCATGGCACAGTGTTTATGTATATCAATATTCCATTAAGTGAATTTCACAATTTATTTAGTCTTATTTTTTCCTGCTTTTAGACGTTTAAGTTGCTCCCTTTTGTTTTTCTTACAAATGTAAATACTCCTTCAATGAACATGTCTATACATAACAGTTCTTTTCTATATTTAGGACTATTACTTATGTTGAAGAGATTCATTGTGGAGGTAAAGGATATAAATATTTTAAAGTTATTTTTTGGTTTTTTCTTTTTTTGAGATGGAATCTCACTCTGTCGCCCAGGCTGGAGTGCAGTGGCGCGATCTCGGCTCACTGAAACCTCCGCCTCCTGGGTTCAAGTGATTCTTCTGCCTCAGCCTTCCAAGTAGCTGGGATTACAGGCGTGCGCCACCATGCCCGGCTAATTTTTTGTATTTTTAGTAGAGACAGGATTTCACCATGTTGGCCGGGCTGGTCTTGAATGCCTGACCTCAGTTGATCTGCCTGCTGCTGCCTCCCAAAATGCTGGGATTACAGGCATGAGCCAGTGCCCGTGCTATTTTAAATTTCTTGATACATATTGTCATATTGCTTTCCAAAGGACTGTATTATTTTACACTTCTTATAAACAATGTATTCAGGTGACTGTTTTGCCACAAGCTACTTAGATCTGGGTAAAAAATTCTTTTTTCATGTTACTGTACCCCAGCATCTATCATGTATTCTATTCAGTGTAGGTATATCATGTTTAAGTCATACTAATTTTATCTGCAGGAAATACCTCGTTTGTAGTGCCAATTGTTTTATTACTGTAGAATTTGAGCATCTTACTTATGTAGTCTTGATAGGGCAAAGACTGTTTTATTTTATAGAGGGGAATAATTTTCACTAAGCTCTTAAAATAATTTAATATTTTGCAGTTATTATGTCTGAGTTCATGCAGCATGCTATAATAAAATACCATAGACGTGGTGGGTTATAAACAACAGGTTTATTTCTCACACTTCTGGAGCCTGTGAAGTCCAGGATCCAGGTGCAGGCAGGTTTGGTGTCTGGTGAGGGCCTGGTCCCAGTCTTCTGGCTGTATCTTTACAAGGTAGAAGAAGGGGGAAGAGAGTGCTCCAGGATCTCTTCTATAAGGACATTAATCCCCTTCATGAGAGCTCCTTGCTCAAGACATAATCACCTCCCAAAGGCTCGCCTCATTATACCATCAAATTAGGGGTTAGAATTTCAGCATATGTATTTGGGAGAACACAACATTCAGTCTGTAGTAATTCTCAGGGTCTGTGTGAGACGAGCATTAGAAATGCCAGCAAGGTCAGTCTTAATAAAAGTGGAATTATTTCTTTTTAAAAAAGCAAGAGCGAAGCCATTAATTAACATACAATTTAATATGTAGCCATTGCTTTAGGTGCTCCTGTGGGGCTCACGTTCTCAGAGATGATGACAAGGATGCATATCTGAGGTCATACACACATGGAAACTTATTTCTGGAAATGGGTTGCACAATTTATTTCCTATAATGTGCTCCATACAAAAAGTCACTTTACTGGTCAAGGTTTGGAGCTCAGACATTGGATACAAGTTTGACACAGGAAGTAAGAGTCTGTTACTTATGGGAAACAGCATAGTCAGCTCTTCTGAGTTATTTTGGTTGCCTTAATAACTACCATATGCTGATGGTTAGGAACTGTCTTAAATTCTTGACAGCAACCCAGTGGTGGAATGAATATTATTACATGAATATTATCACCCCATTTTTCAGGTGAGGAAATTGAGGGGCTGAAGAGTTTAGGTAATTTATGCAAGGCCTTGTAGTAGGTGGCTAAGCTGAAGTTTTTACCCAGGTCATTCTGACTTCAAAATCTACATGGTTTTCCTCCTCCTGAGTGGATTAGCTCGGTCTTCCAGTACCTTCTTTTTTTTTTTTTGAGACAGAGATACGCTCTTGTTGCCCAGGCTGGAATGCAGTGGCACGATCTCGGCTCACCACAACCTCTGTCTCCCGGGTTCAAGCGATTCTCCAGCCTCAGCCTTCTGAGTAACTGGGATTACAGACATGCACCACCACACCCAGCTAATTTTGTATTTTTGGTAGAGACGGGGTTTCTCCATGTTGGTCAAGCTGGTCTCGAACTCCTGACCTTAGGTGATCTGCCAGCCTCAGCCTCTCAAAGTGCTAGGATTACAAGCGTGAGCCACCGTGCCCGGCCCAGTGCCTTCGTAAGACTGCTGTAGTTGAAGAATTTTCACCCCTGAACCAGGCTGCTGTTTTCTGAGCAGCAATTACCATCTCTGTATAGAGCCCCTGGCACGCCCTGTAAGTAGGAAGATCAGTGTTCACCCAGAAGATTTCAAAAGTGTCGTCTTCTGGCTGGCCATGGTGGCTCACGCCCGTAATCCTAGCACTTTGGAAAGCTGAGGCAGGCAGATAACTTTAGGTCAGGCATTCGAGACCAGCCTGATCAACATGGTGAAACCCTGTATCTACTAAAAGTACAAAAATTAGCTGGGCATGGTGGCGTGTGCCTGTAATCCTAGCTACTCAGGAGGCTGAGGCAGGAGAATCTCTTGAACCCAAGAGGCAGAGGTTGCAATGAGCCCACATTGCGCCATTGCACTCCAGTCTGGGTGACAAGAGTGAAACTCTGTCTCAAGAAAAAAATAAATAAATAAAATAAATAAATAAATAAATAAATAAAGTGTCTTCTTCTAATCCTGCTCTGGGTGGCTTTTGGATGTAGTTTGTCTAAAGGAGGAGAGCTCATCTTCCTCATTTGACCTTTGTAAACTTCATTGTGCTGTGAATTTTATTCAGTGTTGCTTGTTGAATGCCTTTAAATTTATTTTTCTAATTCTTTAAGTAATGAGTTTTAACTTTTAAAAAGACGCAAAAGAAACACCTACATATTCTGTCTGTTTCTCTGCTCTCTCTCCTTTCCTCCATGTCGATGGGTGGGAAGAAAGTAGTTTTAAAGAAAGCTACTGTAATGTGAATTTATCTTTAAAGATTTCCCTCTGCACAACTTTTAAAGGAAATTGTTTTGCATATTCCTTGAATGAAGGGAAAGCCCAGCTTCATTCATAGTGTTTTCATCATAATCAGAATAAGTCATTCAATTACTGAGGCAAACAGAAGCTGATCAGTGATAGTACTTTATCTAAAGATACTGTTCTTTAAATAACAGTACTGTACAGGGATAGAATAAAGGTAAAATTAAGGTATTTAGTGTCACCAGAATGGTACCCTGATCCTCAGTGAGATCGTGTGAAATATATGTCTCAATTATTCAATATTAAAATACCCTATTACATGACATAGATTTATAATTTCAATTTGTTTTTATAACTTTGGCTAATAACAGGCTAATTAATAGTGCACAAATTTTCTAGGGTGAGATTAGCCAAATATTTATAATGTTAGAACTTTTCAATTTAGTTTTTAATGCTTCCCAATATTATATAGTCCATATAATTTTAACAAAATTTTTTGTTTTTACCATACATGAATTTGGGTTTTTATATAACTTGACATTAATACATCCAAACTACTTAGTTCTTTTTGCATATCATAAATGTAGATTCTTTTGAAGAACTGGTTGATGCCTAGAAGGTAACAGGTTATTTGATTTAGCAGTAGAAGCGTAACGGTGCAGGCTTCACATGGTCGCTGTGTGCCGGCTATGTTCTAGGCATGTGTAAGTGGGAGAGCATGGTGCTAAGAGACCCAGGTGGTGCTCTGGGGACAGAGCCAGTTATAGCACCTGTGAGGCATTCAGTCATGCAGTGAGCTCAGGGTCATGGGGAGCGCAGAAGAGGAGCCCCAGCTCTGCCTGAGGTGAGGGATGGACGAACAAGGTGTGGAGTAGAGAAGGTTCATGGAATAGATAACACTTAAGACACAGGTAGAAGGGTAAATGGAGCTGAGAAAGAAGAAAGTGTGAAATAAGGTTCCAGACACATGAAACAACCTTGTAGCAACTTCCGAACCTTGCAGTGATTACATTGAAAGGACCGCTGTGGATACCCGAAAGAAGCGTGCCCTCCCTCTCTACTCTCTGTCCCCAGAGCACCTTTAATAATCTTGGAAGAAGCCGGGCGCAGTGGCTCACGCCTGGAATCCCAGCACTTCAGGAAGCCACGGTGGGCAGATCATGAGGTCAGGAGTTCAAGACTAGCCCGATCAACATGGTAAAACCCCTGTCTCTACTAAAGATACAAAAATTAGCCAGGCGTGGTGTCATGCGCCTGTAATCCCAGCTACTGGGGAGGCTGAGGCTTGAACCCTGGAGGTGGAGATTGCAGTGAGCCAGGATTGCGCCACTGCACTCCAGCCTGGGCAACAGAGTGAGACTCTGTCTCACAAAATAATAATAATCTTGAAAGAGGACTCCTTTTTTTTTGATGTGCCATTTCTCAGGGTCACTAATACCTGTTCTTCGCCTCAGTGTTAGGGAGGATGATTTCAGTCACCCTTCTGAAGCTGTAAAGCCTCAATGGCCATGTGACATGAAGAACTATCTTGAGGTGCAGAAATATGCACTTTTGTAGAGCCACAAAATATATATGGTACAGTCTTACAGCTTTTAAATGTTCATGTGAGTATTATAGCAGATGTAAGCTAGAGACATTGGATGTGATATGTGTTCCATTTTAGTTATTTGAAAATACCTGATGCAGGTTGGTCATTTACTATAAGCGGACTATGGCTGTACACTATTAAAACAATAATTATTTTGAGACAGGGTCTTGCTCTTATAACATAATTATTAATTATGTTATAATTAATAAATAATAATTTATGTATTATCAATAATAATTATCCCAAATAATATCTCAATAATTATCTCAAAATAATAATTATCTCAAATTATTTATTGTAAATAATAATTATCTCAAATAATAATTAATAACAATTATTATTATTATTATTATTATTATTTGAGACGGAGTCTCTGTTGCCCAGGCTGAGTGCAGTGGCATGATCTTGGCTCACTGCAAACTCTGCCTCCCAGGTTCAAGCGATGCTCCTGCCTCAGCCTCCCAAGTAGCTGGGATTATAGGCGCATGCCACCACGCCTGGCTAATTTTTGTATTTTTAGTAAATACGGAGTTTCACCATGTTGGCCAGGCTGGCCTTAAACTCCTGACCTCAAGTAGTCTACCCGCCTCAGCTTCCCAAAGTGCTGGGATTACATGTGTGAGCCACCACACCCGGCATAAAATTATTTTTGAGGGCAAAGTAGTTATGAAGGAAAAGGGAAAATTAGATCACTATAAGTGGGATCTAAATTTTTAAATCTGGCATTGAGGTGTTTTGAAATGTATTTAAAATGGTGTGCATATCCATGTTATTTTGTCTGTTTTAGGAAGCAAGGTCCTTAATTGCCAGAAATAAGTCTTTGAGATAGCTCCAGTTTTCTCAGGTTCTCTCAATCTCTTCTCCCTTTCTCCTTGGTTTTGTCGTGCCTGTGCCACAGGGCCTGTGGGTACTCGATTAACACCGGGGAACTTTCAGTTAGACAATGGAATTCACAGTAAGGTTTATCTTAAGCACTACCAGAAGTGGGTTCTAAGTGTGCTGGTTACTAAGAAAAGGAATGGCTCATTAAGCTGGCTTTTCTTGAAGAAGAGGGTCCTATGGCCACAGCTCTAGGACATTATTATCCGTGTGTGTGTGTGTGTGTGTGTGTGTGTGTGTGTGTGTGAGAGAGAGAGAGAGAGAGAGAGAGAGAGAGAGAGAGAGGGAGAGGGAGAGAGAGGTCCTATGGCCACAGCTCTAAGACATCATTATCCGTGTGTGTGTGTGAGAGAGAGAGAGAAGGTCCTATGGCCACAGCTCTAGGACATCATCCGTGTGTGTGTGTGTGTGAGAGAGAGAGAGAGAGAGAAGGTCCTATGGCCACAGCTCTAGGACATCATCCGCGTGTGTGTGTGTGTGTGTGAGAGAGAGAGAGAGAGAGAGAAGGTCCTATGGCCACAGCTCTAGGACATCATCCGTGTGTGTGTGTGTGTGTGTGTGTGTGTGTGTGTGAGAGAGAGAGAGAGAGAGAGACAAAGAGTCTACCCACGGTGTCAATATTGATGATGTTAAATATGAAGCTATAGAGACGAAGGTCAGCAGGTCACTATTTTCTCCCATTCTCTTGCTCTCTGACTGTTTCTAGATAGAGATAGTGAAGAGGGAGAATGAGTCATCTTTACCTCTTTGTTGACCGCCTGCCTGTACTTCCACATCACATTCATCTGTGTGTTCATGGTACAATCTGTGACATGACAGTATACTCTCTTCTTCCAGGGTAAGAAAAAGAAGAGGAAGAGAGAGAAACTACAGGAATCTACATCAGGTAGGCACCATGAGACTTTCCAGTCAGTCCTCAGGCTTCTGACAAACACCTTTTAAAGCAGCCTGCATCTCTCTACACATTCTTTCTTCTGTCACTATAACTCATGATTCTTTAACTCTGCTTTTTCTTCCTGAAATTCTTTTAAAAAATTTAAAAGACCTCTTTTAAATGTGACTGTGGGAAGGTACATGTAAAAACTGGTTCCCAAACCCTGTCACCTGGAATCCTGGTTGTGAACTGTGGGATTTTTGTTTATTTGTTTTATTTTTGCTTCTGTTTGTGTTTACTTTGCTTTAACACTCTTGCCTTTTCACTATTTTATATAACTCCTTAAAGATACAATATTTTATGATGATTAAATGATGTGTTACCTGGTATTCCCTTGAGAATCTCTTTTGTGATTTGGGTTTTTTAAAAATGTAAAACATCATGATAGGGTTTGTCTTTCTTGTACATTAATTCAAGACATCAGTGAGGTCCCATTTATTTTCCTTTTTTCTTTCATTAAAAATAAGGCCACTACTTGTACTGCACAAATAAAAATGGCTGGTATAAGAACCATGAAAAGTAAAGCAAACAAGTTCACATGATATTGTAGCTACTACGTATTTGGAATGTACAAAAACCTCTTCAATAAAAATTTGTTAAAGACACAATTTTCTGCAGGTACAGGTCCAAGAATGACAGCTGCCTACATCTGAAACATGGTAAGAACGACTCTCTGGTCCTACTGCTGACGTTAGTTGTTATAAAAAGAGGCACTTGCTTGTGAATCTTCTTGCTCATAACGAGTTCATTCGACATTGCTCCTTAAAGAGGAGAACTCAGCAAAATCAAATTAGTGCTTTAAAAAATCTGATGGTTTTTATACCGGCTATGTATTTGCAATATAGTATGCTTTTATCTTTTCTCTCCCTTTTGGCCCATTTATTCTTCCTCCATTTCCTTTCCCGTAACTCTTTCTTCGAAACCATTTCTTACTGATCAGTGGCAAATAAGCCTACTTAAAAAAAGAACAAATGACAACAAACAGTAAGCAAAATGCCATCTTACTCAGCAAATCCAGGGTGGGTCTGAGGAGCACCATTTTAGCCCAGGACTCCCAACCTTTTGCTCAGTAGAGATTTTTTCTCAATTGAAATCACATGTAGTCACTCAAAAGTAATATATTTGTTTCTAGTCAGAAAGCTATATATGCTTTATTTTTTTTCTGTTATTTAATATGGCATGGGCACTTATTTAACTGTGTTTCTTCTATCAAGTATTTCTCTTTATTGATAACTTGCTAGATTTTACTCTAGTATTTATAAGTAATATTTTATTTCTTTTTACTATAATTTTTAAAATTTATTTCCACATGACCACTAGCCCAAGGAACTTGACATTGTAAATTAAGGCTTGGTCTTTATTAAGCTTTGAATTAGCAGTATGTGTACATCTTCTCCTGGTAACAGTTCTCAAAGGAGCTGCCTTTGGTTATCCTTTCTCTCTCCAGGAACACATGTCCAGTCAATCACCAAGTCTTCCCATCCCTGTCTTTGGGGTCTGTCTTGAGCCTTTTCTCTCACACTTACCACTGCCACAGCCCTAGTTCAGGTGCTCAGACTTTCCATCTGGAGTACTGTAATACATGTTAATAATTTTTCTGCCTCCAGGCTTTATTTTTACAAGTTCATCCTTCACATTGCTCCCAGAGAGATTTCCCACAACTCAGATTGTATGTCACTTCCCGACATGGAAACAGCCGGTGCTTCCCATTGGCTGAAACATAAAGCACCCACCACTTAGTGTGTGGGTCTGCCCAGCCCTGCCCTTGTAGCTTTGCCCCCAGTCATTCTTGCTGTCTGCCTGCCCTCACTTTCAGCATAGCCCTTCTGAGTCCTGTGCTCAGTCCAAACAAAATTATTAGCAGTTCCCCACATGGCGGGAGGGCACCGCACATGCTGTCCCTGGGCTTCAAAAGCCCATTTCCTCTACAGAGGAATGGACAGATCTCTGCCGTGTTTCTTAGGAAAAGAGTGTTATCCTGCAGCTCATTTGGCTCTTGACTAAGCCTGGTGGCCCTTACCTAAACTGTTAGAACTTAATTTTGGTGCTGAGGTTTCAAACAACTTGCCCAAAGGGACCAGCAGAGATTTTGGTACCAAATAGATCTGAATTTTAAATCAGGTGACTGCCTGAGCAATCTACTTCAGCTTTTTACTCTTCATTTTCCTTACCTGGAAAAAGGGAATATTGATGCCTACCCCCTGTGGTGGTTGATGTGCAGGATCTGCCCCGCGGCCAGCACACAGCTGGAGCTCAGACCCGTTCCTTCCTCCTACTGAGACCTAAGTCAATTGCCCTCTCCTCTGTGAAACTTTCTTCATCTTTCTTCAGATTCCCCAGGTTTTTCCAAATCCCATCACTGTGGTTTTATGATATCAAAACTCTTCTAAACTAATACTGAGTGGCAAACTTTCCTCCAAGTGAAAGGAGGACCATCCCTTCATATACGATAAAAAATAATATAATTGTTTTAACTTAGTGGCTATTAATCAAGAACCTCTTCTGAGCCAGTCACCTGGCTTGGTTATTAGAAGCACAGATAGGATGTAAGCATGGCCGATGATACCAACCCCTGTAGCTCATGGCTTCATAGTAGAAGTAAATCTAGTCAAAATCATAAGCCTTGTTTTTTTTTTTTTTTTTTTTTGAAAACAAATTGTTTTAATTACTGAACACTTAGGAATGGCCAGAGTTTTTTCATGTTCTGCCTCTGAACAGAAAGCCCTCAGAGTTGCAGTGTGCTAAGGGCTGGTACTTGATTTACTTCACTTCTGTTTGCACCAAAATCTGTGAAGCTGTTTTTATTAAAAAGCATGCAAAAATGTATTTCTGTATTTCAGAGTTTGGTACTCGATTTGGTGTTCTTCACGATTAGCATCCTGTGGTATTTTAGATGTAAAAGATGGCTTTTTTGGTCCTAAAGTGTATCCCAAACATCTTTTTCTAGTAAGTCACAGCTGTCATTGTGCTTTCTTGTCACTTATTTATATTTTCTTAAGGTTAAGATGTTCTCTCTCTCCTGCACAAGAAAAACAGAAAGAACCCTCTCTCTCCACCCTACCTGCCAAAAGCATTCTCAGGCCGTCCCGCCGCTGGTGAGGCTCCAGTTGGTTGAGCTTCCTGTAATCAGAGTCTCTGGTGCTGCCCTCCCTCTCATTCCCGGATCAGTCATGCAGCCTTTGAAGTCACTGCCCTGCACAGCACCTGAGTTTGGAGACCAGAACTGGCAGTTACTGGATAAGACTTGTAGAGTAGAGAGGAGCTCAGATCCACCTTCATAAAGATTTCCATAAATTAGCCATGATAATATTTCTGTTGTACCCCCACCCCTTCCTTTGTTGTAGGAATTCAGAGACATTCTGTTTGTGTAGAGCTGACCTATTCAGTCATGATTCAGCATTTATTGAGCACCTAAGATAGGCCTAGTGGAGACTTGTATGACCTGGAAATAGAGTGCTGGATGGAGCAAAGAAGGTCCCTATTCTCACAGTGCTTGCTATGTTGCTGTGAGGGTAGTTGATTAAAAAAAACCAGGAAGGTATAAGTACTATAATAAAAATAAATTAGGGAGTAAATTAGGGTCTGCTTTTAGGTTGGATGGTCAAGAAAGGCACCTCCGAGGAGGTGGCACTCAGAAATAACTCCTGTTGTCACAGAAAAATGGAGGGGGTCTTCTGTTTTGGAGCAGAGCCCTGGCAAAGAAATGAAAGACAAAGGGAACAGAGCGTCATGTTATGGAAACAGCAGAGCACAGGAATGAGGCCACCCAGTCTCCCAGGTTAGCTCTTGTGTAAATTTGTGTGGGCTGGGGCAGGTCACCTAAAGCCTCTGGTTTCTCGGTATAAGTGAAGGATTGTGTCCAGCGTCCTCTGAGATCCCTGTCTGTCTCTCCCTCAAGTCCAACTTTCTGGTCTGCTTTGCTTTTGTGTGGTCTGCACTGCCTCCCAGTGTTATTATAGGGACTCAGATCTCTTTTTTCATTTCCTAATTTATAGTCATCATTTTATGTCTGAGTGGCTCTGTATAACTATAAAGCCTCTGCATGACCTTGAAAATGGCTTATATGTGATGGGGTTGTTCTTCAGTTCCTGTACAGATCACCCCCCGTGTCCCTCTTTCCTCCCCAGGATGGCTACCTTGTGTCCTGGGATATTAGAAGCATTGCCTCTAGTTTGAGAATTTGATTTTCCACTAATGTAATAATATGGCTCCTTGTTTGCCAGACTACAGTCATACTAGTGCTGACCTCACCTTAGAAATAATCAAATACTTGATTAGAACCAATCCTACAGGCCCGGCATGGTGGCTCATTCCTGTAATTCCAGTACTTTGGGAAGTTGAGGTGGGTAAATTGCTTGAGCCCAGGAATTTGAGACCAGTCTGAGCAACATGGCAAGATCCCTTCTCTACAGAAATTAGCTGGGTGCAGTGACGTGTGCCTATAGTTCCAGCTACTAGGGAGGCTGAAGTGGTTGGATCTGTTGAGCCCAGGATGTCAAGGCTGCAGTGAGCTGAGATCACACCGCCACACTACAGCCTAAGCAACAGAATAGGACTGTCAAAAAAAAAAAAAAAAAAAAAAAAAAAAAAAAAAAAAAACCAGTCTGTCAAAGAGCGTGATGTGGAATCTCACACAGCTGGTTTTCAATTCTGAAGGGAAGTTGACGAGTTAAGGTAAAGCTAGGCCAGATACAGTGGCTCATGCTGGTAATCCCAGCACTTTTGGAGGCAGAGGTGGGAGGATCACTTGAGGCTAGGAGTTTGAGACCAGCCTGGGCAACATGGCAAAACTATGTCTGTACGAAAAATAAAAACCACTAACTGGGCGTGATGACACACACCTGTAGTCCCAGCTACTCAGGAGGCTGAGATTGAGAATAGCTTGGGACCTAGGAGTTCAAGGCTGTAGTGAGCTATGATTACACCACTGCACTCCAACCTAGGTGATGAAGTAAGACCCCATCTCTCAAAGAAAAATTAAAAAACAAAACACTTGTGTTTTCATTTCTTTAAAGAGCCTGTGGGTTGCATGGAATACTTCCCGTTTTTTGATAGGCAGTGCCAGCGCTGTGGCCGTATGCAGCCCAGCAGAGAGGCTGGCTCCTGAAGCGGTGCTTTATTCACCCGGTTGTGTTCCTGTCTCCCCGTGTGTTTCTACTTTTGAGCATTAAAAAAATTTTCACTCTGGTGAAATCAGATTGAAACAAATAAATTGCCATTAATGTGGTCTCAACACTGCGGAGAAACTTTTAGGATAATTGGAAATGAGATCCCTAAAAGCCATTCCTCCAGGTTGGAGATGGTGGTCCCCAAGCTGCAGGATCTTTTGGACTAGCTTTTCGGACTAGTCATTTGTGGGAATGCCGGGAGCCCAGGACCTCAGGGGTAAGGCTGCACACACTGTCCTGGGTCCAGCTGGAAGACCAGTGTCATGACGTCTAATCACTTGTTTCCTCACCACGCAAACATTTAGTGAGGACTGCTGTAAGTCACGAATCCTGTTAGGCGGTGGCGGTGCTTGCAAATGAGACCCTATCCCTTCCTGGAGGAACTTCAAGTTTAAGAAGATACAGACATAGTAAATGGATAGTTATAAAAGAGTATGTTTTATGCTGTGAAGAAGTGGCATGCTGTGCCTGATACAAAAATAGAATAAGAAAGAGAATAAGAAATATGTAAATCGGAGTGAAATCAAGGAAGGCTTCCTGTAGTAGACAGCACTCAAGCTGTCAGGTTGGTTGCAGAATTTGGGGGTTTGATAGCATAGTAATAGAATTGATGTGAATTTCCGGTATTTGGGTATATGTTTGATTTGGAATACCACCTTTAAATTTGTCAGAAGTTAGAGATTATTATCAAATACTGAACTTTGCTTCTTCCTGACTTAATCAAGATTTATATGAAATTAAAGAAGTAAAGAATTATAATTTTTAAAGTGCTGGAGAGAATTATGACTCTGAGTTTACTAATTAAACAATTTTCAAAATTGGCTTATTATTTATCAAAACAAATACAAAAAGTCTACCATCTTTAAATTATATAGATTGAAAAGATATTTTTAGATACTTTAATGTATTTCCTTTAGTTATATGACGTAAGAGTTAATTTAAAAGAAGGAACAGTCTACTTTTGAAAGATAAAAAAGACTGGGTGCAGTGGCTCACGCCTGTAATCCCAGCACTTTGGGAGGCCAAGGCGGGCAGATCACAAGGTCAGGAGTTCGAGACCAGCCTGGCCAGCATAGTGAAACCCCGTCTCCACTAAAAGTACAAAAAAATTAGCCGGGTGTGGTGGCAGGCACCTGTAATCCCAGCTGCTCGGGAGGCTGAGGAGGGAGAAACACTTACACATGGGAGGCAGAGGTTGCAGTGAGCCGAGAGAGCACCATCGCACTCTATCCCGGGCGACAATGTGAGACTCCGTCTCGGGGGGGAGAAAAAAGATTTAAAAATCCTCTGGTTAAACACATTTTGCTAAATAAAAACTTCAGCCTTTATTTCCCTAGGGCCAAGAGATGAGCATGAGAGGTAGTTGCTAAGCTAAGTTAATGTTCAGTACTTGGAATTACATTTTATAAAAGATTGTTTCTGGCTTTTCTTTGATGGTGATGTTTGAGAGCCTGATGAGGTGGTTAAGGCTTGAGAACTTGGGGCTCCTGGGTCCTGTGAAGCTGTGCTACAGAGCTGACAAGTTGCAGAGTGGGAACAGAAGCATCATCTGGACCAGTGAGAGGACTGCAACCCTGAGGGTCTGCCAGGAACTGTGCCTGGTGTTCAACATTTAGCCCTGTCCTCTTAGAGCTGCCAGGGAGAGTTCTAAATATTTTCAGTGGTCTCATTGAGAAAAATATTTAATTCCTATGATTTTTGAAGCTCACTCTGGTAAGTTTGACACTTTTGCCTAATCTTTGTTCCAAGTTCTGTTCCACAATGTCGTCACCAACATTAAGTATCAGTAAGCTTCTTGGTGATGTCTAGTTAGAAAACAAAATCCGGTTCTTAAAAATTAATAAAATTAAAAGGAAGTTGGTGGCTGAAGAACTCTTAAGTCTTGTCCAAGTCTCAGAGTAAAAATTAAGGCTTCCACAACTAGAAAGTGAAAAAATGACATCCTGTTTTCCATTCTTTATCTTTTGTAACATACTTAGAAAGCACCTCAGCTAGAATTGTTACCAAACAAGCAAAAGACCCCTGGGGGTTCAGAACTCTTGGGAAGGCAGCCTACATCTGGGGAGGGGTAGGGGAGTGGCAAACTGGGGAGAACAAAGCCTCGCGTGGCAGCCACAGCAACACGTGGCAGCGCAGCTACCCTTGGCCACAGTTTGGTAGCTCCTGGGAAAATGTCTGCACCCAGCTCAGCACTGTCCCGCACTTGGGGGAACCTTGGGCCGCCGTTTTACCACAGTAGTGAGGTCCTATGGAAGCGACTGCTGGCGTGCGGATGGCCAGATCGTTGCATAGGAGGTGAAGGTTATGGTGGCCCGGAGAGGCTCCCTTACGCGTCGTTTCTGGGAATGCTGCAGTCTGAGGTGACGGCCCACCCATGTCTTCCTTCTTCTTATGCTTGTGTTCACAAATCCCTGTGACATCTGTCACAGACTTAACAGGAAATGTGTACAGGATTCACAAGGTGATGACACTTGACTACAGATAAGCTCAGGCTTGGTCTCATTGTCTTAAATAGCAATGACAGCATAATGACAGTGTGGTTGGACTCAATTATGCGTAGAAGGCAGGTTTTCACATCCTGGCCATTGCTCCAGGGTCCCTAGGCACGTTCATGGGAGCCTTTTGATGGTTAAGTGCTGGAAACAAACCATGCTCACTTACGGAGAAAGGGGAAATGTATTTTAAAGATACAGGAGCATCTTGTGGAATCCAAGGACAGTAGTGCAGTTGGGCCAAAAAGAAAGCTGGAAATTGGAAAGCTGTCCAGAGACTTTCCCTGCTTCTTCCATCTGCCCCGCCCTGAAAATCACTTCCTCCTTCCCTTCCCAGATTGACTCGCTCAGTTCTTTGAGCCATATGTTCAGAGCACTCAAGCTATATGTTGTTACAATATCATCTCCCAAAGTGACAATAATTCTTTCAAATTCTATAGAAGCGACTCTGGTTAGCCCAATTTGGGTCAAACTTCCACCCCAATCCATCATCAGCTGTGGTCAGAGGAGAAGGTCACATTGTACAAAATGGCTGTCAGGAGCTCACTGCTCTAACAGTGTTGGAGTTGGGATAATGGAGAGGAGAGCTGGGCAGCAGCCAGACAGATGTCCACTATAGCTCGCTAGTAAGCTGGTAGTTGGGGTGGTTTTATCTAGACAGCTCTGTGTTAATAAAGAAATTGGGTTAGGTTCATAGGTACAGTGAAAGCTTTTAAGAATGGGCAGTATCCCTTCCATCAATTCTCTTTTCTCTCCTTAATGATCAGAGGAGCTAGAATTGTGTTTAAGTTGCCTTGGGGATCAGAAATAGAGAAATAGACCCTCAGGTAAGCAAGACTGATCGGGTGCCATTAAAAAATAATAGCAGAGGGAGAGAAGTATATGAGGTTCATTAAAACCCTCTTGAGATGCTTCATGTTTAGTATTGTTCATCAAAACTTACAAAATGAAATTAAGATCAATGCAGTAGAATATTAGAATGAAAAAGAAGGGTTTCGGATAAATTTTGTTTAATAGAACTGTTTGTTACTGAGTTGTGAGGAACTGTGTGGAAATGAGCCCTTCTGGATAATGGAGTTTTTCAGATAACCTATATGTTTACATCTTTAAGTGTCAAAACATGTAATTTTTCAAAACACTTTTGGATGCAACTCTGTCTTCTTCAGCAGAGTACATTGAAATTGATTTGAATACGAATACGTCATGCCGTTGTTTTACAGTGGATATTATATATGCCACAAGGAGTATGGTGGTTTGTATAATACTATTCTAAATGACCCCAAATAATGTGGAATTTTAAGAAACTGCTTTTTAATAATTATTTTGTGGCTTCCTTTGCTGTTTGGGACTATACCCTCTGCCCACAATAATGTTTCTTATGATTTGTGTGGATTTAGGAACCAGAAAAATGAAGCTTAATTGAATAATATATAAATTAAAAGTAAATGGGGTCTGAGTTGGGGTATAGAGGGTAGGGGTTTTTTAAGAAAGGCTAAAATGTGCTATTTTTGCACATAAATTTTGTGACATTACTGTGATACCTTGAGATCGTTTTAATGTGTTTTTCCTCAGCAGTGTTCTTCATAAATGAAGCTGCCATGTTACTGAAAGCCGATGAGTGGGGAATCCTGCTGCTCATAGCTGTCCATGACCTTTAGCAAAGTGACTTTATTCTTTTTTGACAGAATGAGATAAAAATTAAAAGCATTAAAAATTAAACTGCTCACTTTTAGGCTTAAGGTTTACATCTGTCTCTGGACTAAATTTTTCTAAATGCCTAAATATTGTTTTTGTGAATCTTTTTTTTCTATTGGGATTACTTTTTCTCCTCTAGCATCAGCTTTTCGAAACATTCCGTTTCATAAGAGATATTTTAATTAATTTGCAGAATACTCTGTTGGTCTTAATTTTCTACCAGAAGTTCTGTAATAGTATGAATCTTGCTTGCTGCCCCGAATGTGTCGCGTGAAGTTGGAACAGCAGAAATGGTCCCAACCTGTATGGACCACCTGCCACATTCCCGAGGCTTTAACAGATGCCTCTGCATGTGTTGCCTCCTCTCATTCTGGAACAGCCCCATTGTGGAGGGGACAGATTTCAGTCCTGTCTGAAGGATGAGAAAACATCACTTGTCCAGGGCCACACAGCTGGTGAGCAGCAGCGCTGTGTCCGCAGAGTGAATTACTGTCAGCTCTGAGCCCAAGTTCTCCATCCTCTGCTGTTTACTGCACTCACTACGTGGGCTGCTTCAGGGCGCCTGCCCCGCACTCACCCAGCTCTGCACGTACATTTCCCACATCCCGCAGCGCACCTGATGAGGTAGAGCAGCTTCTTATCTTCACTTTACAGATGAGGAAACGTGTTTGGTGCGTTCAGAGTGCATGCCCGAGATTTCCAGGTGGTAACCAGTGGACCCAGGATCCAAACCCAACCCAGGACTGTCTGTCCTCAGAGCCCACACTCTAACCCACACAAGTTATCATCTCCCTGTGCTTAACCAGATTCACAGGTGCACACACAAACACTGTCATAACTGTGGAAGGGCTTGGTTTGGGGGTGGGGGGGAAGACAAAAGTGTGCCCTGATCCTGTCACCTCATTTGTAGAAGGTGAACTTAGCATCTTTAGTCTGAGAGAAATGTGGGTTGGATAGCGTTTGGAGGTGAGTAGATGAGGGAGGTCTACCTAGCTAGTTATTGTCCTCTGGAAGCCCTTCAGCTGACAGAACTGCAGTGGGCTTTTGAGGCACTCTCCTTCAAAACTTGCTCAAGACCATTTCTCCCATGTTTCCCGTGATAGGAAGGATCTAGCGGTCATGACCTGCACCAGGAGGTCCAGCCTACAAATAGGACACACGTCCTCACAGAGGAGACAGACACAGAGGGCTAGGCTGATCAGGAAGAGAAACCAGCAGCTACAGAAGAATTCCCCTGGAGTAATTCATTAACAGTCACAGGCTTGTCTCAAAGTCATCCTGACATTGCCAAAGTCTGGTTGAGCCGATGGTAGTTCACTCTGAATAGCCGCAGGGGAGGAAGCCGCACAGGTCACTCAACCTTGCCTTGGTAGAACATGAATCCAGGAGTGGCCAGTGACCCCTTTCCTCCCACCTCCAGCTTCTGGGAATCTTTTTGTTTTAGAGCTTTGTGGTTAGGGGACTAACTAACTAGTCTTGAATGCTGGGACTAAGGAGTCACTCAGCTGCAGAAACAAAACTCAGTGTTAACCTTCCTAACCACATATTTTCATTTTTCTTTTTTTCAAATGTTGGGTAATGTTTACTGTCAAGAAGCTGAAGCTGGCTTTTGTAGGTTATATTTCCAGTCTTAGGGACTTAAATTTCAAAGTTAACTTATGTGTTTGATTCTCTTTATCATGCTTCTTCAAACAGAGCGTGATATCCTGGGGGGCACTGTTACAGATGTAGACTGCCTCCACCAGCATACAGGGGTTGTTGCCTAGGGACGGACAGACAGAATGATGGAAGGTAGGAAGGAGAGAAGAAAGTGAATGATAATTTAGTTCCAAGGTATGGTGGAGAGAGCACGTGTTGAGAGTTCAGAAGCTTATCCTGCTGCCTATTAGTTGTGTGACCTTTGGCAAGTTACTGAACCTCACGCAGCCTCAGTATCCTTACCTGTAAGTGGGTGGGAAGATGCAAACTGTAATGATGATTATGTGAAATTCTAAAGTCCGTGTCCCAGTGCCTGGCAAATCAGTGCCCAGTGGACAGTGTTTTTGTTCCTTTCCCCTCACCAGCTTCTTATAGACAAGACCACCTTCAAGTCAACGAGACTGTCACTTTTGTGGTGCCAGGAGGCCTAGGGAACAGCCCAGCACTGGGACTCTCTAGGGGTCACCATGGGCCAGTCATTTTATGATCATATTCCTCAGTCTCTGCTAAAACAACAGGAGTAGACAAGCTCTCTCATGCTTGCTTCCTGCTCTAGAAGTCTGTACCTCTCTTCCTTCATACACACATGACATTGTGCAGCAGAAGAGTTCACACCCTCAAATCACAGGCTTTTGTCAGTTTTTCCCAAGGCGTAAAAATGGAGACAGTTGACATGAGGTGTGTGGTGTGCTGCTGGAATGCAGTTTTTGCAGTTAAAACTGTGAATCTGTTCACCTCTCATAAAACCAGTCTCTAATATTCTCCCCTCAAACTGCACATGGCTTAAGGCTCCTGCCTCTTGTTAGTAGCATTTGAGAGTGGCGTAAAAGGAAGAGGACAACGAAGGAAGGATCTTTTATTCCAACATTCCAACTCACTTTTTTTGTAACCTCACCAATTCTGAACAAGGAAGTGATATTACATGATGGGGCGGGGGTGCATTTTGTTCCTAGACACCAGCTTTGCTGCCCTTGCCTTGGCCTGGACAGCTTGAACTGCCTGGCCAGTGAGCCCTGAGTGGCACCGTGACAGGGCTGGCCCTTGCCTGCTCCTGACCCTCCACTCCGCCATCTCAGAGCTCACCCATAGGCTTGTCTCCTTGGCCCTCCCTTCCAGAGGACAGCCTGGGAAGGAACCCACAGGACATGAGCTGGCCAAGCGCTCTGCTTTTGGTAGGATTTTACATTTGTTTGCGCTTAGAGAGAAGGAATTTCCCACTTTCCCTTTCTTCACTCCTGAGTCAGGCTCTGTAAAGTCCTGTTGGCCCAGGGTCGGTGCTGTTGATCTCCCAGAACAGGCCCACTTTTGAAATCTTTAGATTCATCTTTATTGCTTGGGCTTTTATTAAGGAACTCTGCCCATTTGGGTTCCTGGTTCCATTTGGTTGATGGAATATTTTGTCAAGATTGGAATTTGGTCCAGGAGAGCAAGGGGTTCTATTATATGGGGTTGGTGGGGTCTCGTGCCGCCTTTGCATCCCCAGTACAAATGCGTGGTGACTCCTGGTGGAGGGAGCCCAAGTCTGAACATATGTAAGATGGGCCTTGCCTCACTTCCTTTGAAGCCCAGCCGCAGCCGGAGAGCAGTAATTGCTGGCTTTGATTGCGCAGACTTCACTGGTGGGTTGGGCTGTGCCAGAGCTTGCCTGGCCTGGCCCAGCTTCAGCCGCAGCCCCCTAGTGAAGTCTTAGATGTGGGAACGCTCCAGCCTCTGGAGCCTCATGCCTGTGGTTTCTTGAAAAGAATCTGGACTGGACCTGTTTTGTATCTGTAAAGCAACACTGCAAGGCCCCCGTTTCTCCCACTCGGAGGTAAGACTTGGTCTCCCCTGACGTCCCTGTATTTTAAAAGAGCCACCAGGGACAAACTGCCTCATTTCATAGTGAAGGAATTTATTTGCTTTTTTTTTTTAAAGCACTAGTCCCTGGAAGGGATTAGTTGCTTTTTGGTAAGCAACTGTACAGAGGCTCTCTGAAGCCAACCTTCCAGGAGAATTTGCAAGGTGACCCCATGAAATGAGGAAATAACAGGTGGGAAAATGTGAGACTGTGGAAAGAGATGACTTTATTAGGAGATGTAGACTCTTTCTGGGTAAGTGACATACTATCTTTTAGTTAATGGCCATCTCTGGGCACCCATGTTTGTGTTAACCACTGTATTATCACTTGTACTCAGCTTAAGAAGAAAGGAGAAGTCACCCTTAGGTAAGGCAGTGAAGGGACAGGAAGACTCTGGGGGAGCCGGAAGTGCAGGTGCTCTAGGTTGGAGGTGTTAGCCCTGCTTGAGAATGGGGCCACAGCAGGGCCATGGAGGTTGTCTGTACCTCAGTACTTCCGGGTTCGCTATGTCAGGCAGTGGAGGGATGGCCCAACAGAAGGGCAGGTTGTCTCCTTCAGGCGTTGCTGGCTGCCAATGGCCAGTCTATTCTGAGCCCCAGTGCTTGTCTCAGGCGCTAGCCTAGGACTGCAAGGCCAGGCCTCATCAGGAAACTAAATGTTTTCACGTCAGACTGAGAGGAAAACCTTCCCAGGAAGAGCAACCTGGACCAAACCTTTGAAAATCTGTGATGTAAAATTATAATGTAAATAGGAATCTGTGGGGTGCCCTCTCTCCCACCTCAGGCTCTGCTAGAGCCCTGTTTCTTTCTCCAAGAAAGGCAGGGTCCTTCATAGCTCTTTGATCCTCCTGCGTGAGGGATCCATACCTCTGTTCAATTAAAGTGTCACAACGCACTAGTGTTTTCCTGTTAAACAAGGAATGGTTGATTTTCCAGGAGGATAGGAATTGAAATTGTCCTTGAAGTACCTCCTCAGTTGAAATCATTCTGTGGCTGATTTCCTCCTATTTTGTTTTTTGTTGGTTGGTTGGTTTTTGCTTTTGCAGTAGCTACCCAGGTATACAAATAGCTTCTTTGTAGTCCCGATCATTTTTAGGGGCCTCATTGGGCGCAATTGGAATAATAATACTAGCTAACCTGCTTGCAGGGCTTGCTCTGCTCTGTGCACTTTGTGAGCACTTTAAATATAGGAGCCAAACCTCTCTTTCCAACAGCCTGAGGGGCAGGTGTTCTCGCAGCTCCCATTCCATAGATCACCATCCTTCTGTGGAAAGTACTTCGTGGACTGTAACTTGCCATCTAGACTTTTGTATTCATTATTAAATATGTCAAAGCTTCCTTTTATTTCTCTTTTACTTTCTGTTTCCATTGAAATGAAAGTGTACGATAATCCACCATTATTTAGACTGAGATTCTAAAAGGAAACTCCTGCTTGTAACACGGATAGCACAATCACAAGCACAAAGTGTTGGGATTCATCTGAGGCTGTCGAGGGACCCAGGTTGAGAAGGTGCTTCCAGCATCGCTGCCACCAAGGGAAAGCAGCCTCCCCAAGTTCAAAGCAGCGGAAGCACGTGCTCTCTGGAGTGAAGGAACGGAACTTTGCCATGCTTTTACTTTCCTTTTGTCTTTGTCTCATCTTGTTACACTGTTACATTTTACTATTAATCACTTTTTTAAAAATCTCAGATCATTAAAGTTTTGGGGATGTGGGAGTTCTCTTTTTTGAAAATCATTATCACCAATATCTGGCAACATTAACATATTTGCTGAGTGTCCTTTCCAAGGTTAACATTAAAGATCCTAGATGTTAGGAAGGAAAAAAAAAATCTTGAAAATTGTAAGATCTTAAGGAAAAAGGGAGAGGTTTGTATCCTCTGGACTGTGAATATGAGCGGACACAGCACACAGCGTCACGGGAGCTGGCAGTGCGTTGGGTAATGTGAATATGTCTATCCTATGTGGAATCATAGAATGGCTTCCCACAGTGGACTAAAAACACCAAACATTGCGGCATGACACGTCTTTCCCTGATCTGGCTGTTGCCTGTCTTCCCTATTCTTGTTTGGCTGTTTCCTACTTGTGTTTTTCAAACTTTTTTCTGTTCTTTTTACTATGACCCAGAGTGTTAGCTACATTTCACATCATAACTCTGTGCATACATATACATGGAACCAAAGTAAAAATGTCACTATATTAACTCTGTAGTGTACTCTCAGGATTTTTGACTGCATAGGGCAATTCGTTTTAGCCATCCCCAGATCAGCAAAATGGATTGATTAAATGCAGAGGTTATAAGACATATATGGTATGGAATAGAGGTTATAATCTTAAGGCCTACAGCAAATTCATATTAATAGCATTTCATTTGTTCCTTCTTGAGGTGGAAAACGAAGCTCATTCCCAACGTGCAAAGCCAAGGCAGCGACCCCAGGACCTCTTCTGGAGATGGAAGCTTGTTGAAAATCCAGACTGTCTCCACGGCCTGCCCAGTCGACCCCAAAGGAACACTGACATCAATTTTACCCTGAGGTCACTGCTAGAGACCCTGATCCATAAAGACAATCACTGCCAACTCCTCTTTCGTCTACTGCAAGGGCCAAGTTCCAAAATAAAGCATAAAAAGGTTTTTTAAAAGGAAATGTTAAAGCACGTGAGAATGCTAGCAGGCTGTGGGGCAGCTGAGCAGCTTTTCTCCCCTCATCTCTGTGTGCACTTCCCAGAGCATCTTGCATCCAAACCTGTAACCTTTCGGCAAGGACAGTAACTTGGCTGCATTTGCCTGCCATGCGCAACTGGAGCCAGCAGCCAGCACATCCATCAGCACCCCAGTGGAGGAGTTCGTGGAAGAGTTCCCTCTTTGTTTCTGTCTTCATTTTTCTTTCTCTTCTTTTCTCCTAAAGCTTTTATTTAACAGTGCAAAAGGATCAGTTTTTTTTGTTTGCTTTTTTAAACTTGAATTTTTTTAATTTACACTTTTTAGTTTTAATTTTCTTGTATATTTTGCTAGCTATGAGCTTTTAAATAAAATTCAAAGTTCTGGAAAAGTTTGAAATAATGAAATAAAAAGAAGCCTTCTTTTTCTGAGACAGCTTCTCTGGTAAGTGGCTTCTCTGTGAATTGCCTGTAACACATAGTGGCTTCTCTGCCCTTGTAAGGTGTTCAGTAGAGCTAAATAAATGTAATAGCCAAATCTACTCTGTTGGTAGCAATTGGCAGCCCTATTTCAGTTTATTTTTTCTTCGGTTTTCTTCTTTTTTTTAAAACAGTAAACCTTAACAGATGCATTCAGCAGACTGGTTTGCAGTGAATTTTCATTTCTTTCCTTATCACCCCCTTGTTGTAAAAAGCCCAGCACTTGAATTGTTATTACTTTAAATGTTCTGTATTTGTATCTGTTTTTATTAGCCAATTAGTGGGATTTTATGCCAGTTGTTAAAATGAGCATTGATGTACCCATTTTTTTTTAAATAGCAAGGCACAGCCTTTGCCCAAAACTGTCATCCTAATGTTTGTCATTCCAGTTTGAGTTAACGTGCTGAGCATTTTTTAAAAGAAGCTTTGTAATAAAACATTTTTAAAAAGTGTCATTTTATTAAGAGTGAAGTTCCTGATAACCTAAAATTGGTAATGAACTAAATCCACAGGCCAGGGCAGAGCTGGTTTGTAGAGAGGAGCAGTTTGTGTGAGAGGGGTGCTGCTGGTGCAGCCTTCTCCAGGGATAGGCCAGCACTGGCTGTATACGGGCACCTTGCCCTGTCTCCTAGACATGCAGTCCTCAAAAGTACTTGTATGGCTTGGGCCTCCCTCCTTTTCCAGGTGTAGGTATGAAACAGGGTCACAGCAAAAAAAAGAGGGTTGTCAGATGGGAGTGAGTCCTTTCCTGAGCACAGATCATGGGCTCCCACCATCTGGTCGTGGTGCTCATTGAAAGTCCACAGGTACTGCCTCTCTTCAGAGCCCATTGGTGTTCAAACTGGGCTTCTACATCGTGGGGTCCCAGTGGTGAAGGTATGTCAACACCCCCACCCATCTTCCCAGTCAACATTTTCTAAGTCCTGAGTTGTATTTTGTAATTTTTACCTTACTAGTACATGTTAGAAGTTGGTATCTGATTAGGAAAAACTGTATTTTCAGTTTAAAAGTGAGTATGTCATGTTCTTCCACAATGGTTTTCTATCCCTTGAGCTACTTTGAGAACCGCTATCACTGGTCCAACTTAAACCTCTCTGCTGAAATTTTAGCTCCATTTCCCCTTTGTAACCTTCAGTGCAGCTGGGGAACAGCTGGCTACCATACTTACAATAACCCTCCTCATACTGTACTTGAAGATTGCCATTAAATCACCCCTCAAATTTCTCTTCTCCAGGATAAGTAATCCCAATTCCTTGAACCTTTCATCATCAGTCCTTTAATCATTTTCATTACTATCCTCTGGAACCTTTCCAATTCCTCTTCATTTAGTCCTAAACTTGAACCAGGAAAAAAAAAAAAAAAGTTATGTTTAGGGGGCCTACTTGTTATAAAGGTTTCATATTCAGCCCTGGCCAGAACTTCATTTGAAAATTATCTCTCTCTTGAGTTTTTTTTAGCATGCATGAACCAACTAGTTAAAAACAGTCTAAAGCTGCCACCATGATCTTTTTGAGAGTTAACTAGAAAATCCAACAAAATGGTAAGGGAGGTAACATCCAACAAAATGGTAAGGGAGGTAACAGTGGAGCATTATGCCAACACATTGATGGGCTCTTCTGGATGTAGAAAGAAAGCAATTAATAATAAAAGTCTGTTCATCAAGGCAACAGGCATAGCTGGATCTATACCTGAGACTTGGGACTTGGCCAAAGCCCACTCAACTCTTCTCTCCCTCGGTTCCTCCTCCTCTCAAAAATGCAGAGGCCAAGCTCCGAGTCTCAGGTGTGTATATCCTGCTATGGAATCTAATAATCCATGTCTTTCAACTTACAAAAAATTAGTGAAGTTGAAAGAAATGGGTTGCTTGGACCCTCAGCCAGTTCTTTCCACAAACTTGGTCCCCTCCTAGTTTCCTGTATTTCTTCCAGAATAATTTTTCCCAAATAACTTTGATGTCACTGCACAGAGCTCATTCTGGGATCATTCTGCCCAAATCCTGCTTTCTGTAGGCAGCAGTTCTGGGGGAGAGTCAATAGTCCCCCTAGAGATAGGGATCAAAGCGGGTGTCTGCGGGGAGAGGGACACTCCTCTGGCCACTTCTTCTGTTTGATCTTGAAGGGATTTGGCCTCCTTCCCTGCAGCGAACTCAGCTGAACTGTGTGCCAAGAAGAGGCTAGGTCAGCCTTCTTTCTGGGAGCTCAGCCTTCTCTGAGGTCACAGCTGGCATGCGGCTCTGTATGAAGGGGTGTTTTCCTTCTGGTTCTAGTTTGGTTGCTACGGCTGCTGGCAACTACCTGTTTAGCTGGAAGGTGACTTTGAACTGTGTGACTACAGTTGTCTTAAGTATTATACAATAAATTTTTCCTCTAGTTTGGTCCAGGGCTGCAACAATATGGAAACTCTAATAAAGGGCCTATGAACAATAACAAGATGTCTGTGTGGCTGTGCTTTTAAAGTAGAAGAGTCACGAGCGAGTAATACACAGTTCTGACAGAAAAGAGGCACCTAACATCCACATGATGTAGTAGTTGTTGAAAAATCACATTTACCACTTCTGCCACACAATGTGATCTTCCAGACGTGGAAGATGAGAACTTGAAGAGCTGCCCTGTGAAACCTAACCTCTAAAGATACACAAGAAAATGTGGACTGCTTTTTAATAGAAACTGTAAAAATTGATGGCAATTAAGTATCTTAATACTAATAGAAGGATGTCATTCTGTACACCATTTATACTTATGTATTGTGGGAAAAAATAAGATTGGTTTTCTTGGCAATTATTCGGCGGATATCATTCTGGAAGTGGCTTTTCTAAATTTCTTCAACTCTTTTCTGGGAAAACTTTTATCTTTACTCTGCAGCCAGGCGTGACTCAGGCAGAGTGTACCGAGGTGACTCACCTCTAAGCAGGGTGTACCAACAGCAACTATTTAAAATAAAAATCATTAGCATGAATCAAAGTAAACTACATACATGTTAAAATAAATAATTTATAGTAAAACTTGAGACAAGTGAAAACTGTCTATTTGCCTTTATTGAAGAAGCAGTGCTAATGTTTGTTTATAACATTATTCATCCACAGTAAACTGGTGTTAAATAACAGTTGCCTTCATTCAGTACATTTTTACTGAGCACTTTCTAATGGGCTATGCTCAAATAACTGGACGCCAGAAAAATGTTTTGTATTGTCTGTCTACTGTAGGCATATAAGAAATGCCTACTGTCTGTATTTGTTACAATGTGCAAGGGTCCTATTCCCTGGATGGTAATTTGGACTTAAAACAGGTTATATTAGGAAGGAGGCGGCCCAGCGGAGAAAGCCCTGGTTTAGAGTCCACAGAGCTGGACAAAATCTACTCATCCCACTGTTGGGAACAGCACACTAAACCCCTCTGGGCACACTTCCTCATGGGCTAAGGTGTCACAGACCTCTGCCAGGGTATGTGAGAGGTAAAGGAGAGAGAAGCCTGACAGGAAGTGACTAGTAAATTAATTTCCCCTTGAATTGTTTTATAACGTGTTAGAAAACATGTTTTGTCCAGTGCAAAAAGTATCTTGTTTATGTACTGCCTTGTAGCCACAGAACATGTGAGCATATTTCTGCCTAGGGAAGCAGTTGGTAACAGGACTAAGCACTCTTTTGGAGTCAGGATCATGGAAGTACTTGTACAAAAGGGGCAGAGTTTGGATTTTATTGGGTCATCTACACTGATGTGTTCATATAAGTATTTTTCTTAATGTATAATAGCTTGGGATGTTACCAGCTAAATTATTAAATTTTTGATCCCCACTAAGTGGGAGAAATTGGTAGAAAATGTATTTGCCAGATGGAATGAGAATACTGCATACAAATACATCATCTTAACGGTTTTCTCTGTAGTCACAGTGGAATTTGTATACTAGTCATTTTCTCTTCTCCATCTATACCTTGCCTTGGAATCTGAAATCAGTAGAATCACCGAATTATATTCTACACCATAGTGATTTTTTTTTTCCCCCAACAGGAAGATGTATGAGGCAACCACAGTAAAACAGAGCCCACAAGTTGGCCTGGTTGTCATTACAGGTCCTTTCAAAGTTAGTTCAGACTCCCACTGCTCAACTGGAGGACAGCAACAATGGCTTTAGAGTCTCGCCTGCCCTCCAGGCTCAGCTCTGGAGACAGCCCTCAGCGCTGCACAAAGCCAGGACTGTGCAATGCTCACTGCAGGGCTCACCAAAGCTCAGAGGTGCTTTGTGAGCAATCTCATCTGCTCGCCACATGCTGGCATCTGGTATAGGCTGTGCCTGCTTTGCTTCTCATGTTCCAATTAGCTGGGGCTGATCTTTCCTCAGTGCCTGGTCCTAGAGAGTGCAAACCCATCCAGGCAGCCCTTACGAAAACCACCTGGCTTTCAAGTGCTTTCAATCTGAACGAAAGACAATATCGTGGCCACTGCAACTTTTATACTCAGATTTGTTTAGATTGTCTCTGTTCTTCCCCAGGCCTTTGCTCCTTAGAACAGCATCTCTCAGACTGGGTGATGAGATCTTTAGCTGGCAGGGATGAGGATGTCAAGGAGGTGCAGAGTCTCAAGGAGGCCATGGTTAATTGGGAAGGGGCAGGCACTGTAAACTGCAAATCATGTGAATGAGATGAGAGGTGCTGTTCTCTCCCGGCATTTGGGATTAACTAATTATTTTAATAAAGGCATGCATTTAATAAAGGGTGTGTGTGCGCGCACACATGCACACACATGCACACACAAGACTTAAGAAGGGGAGGACAACAGAAAAAAAATCAAGATAAAAGTATTAATACCCTTACATGAGTCCTGTGATTTGTGATAACATTGTACCAGCTAGCGGCAGAAGCCACCACGAGACTGAGTGCAGAAAGGGTATTTGGTTCTAAGCAATCTGTGTGCACTGTTCACTCTGACTGCTCTGAGTGTGTGCAAGCTAAAGTCTCTGCCTAGCTATGTAGACTTTGAGGCTGGACAGAGCTTTTCCATTTCAGCCCCCTTGGTCCTACTACAAATTGGTGTGGTGGAAGGATAGATTGCTCTCCACTCCCACCCTTCCCTACAACTTGAATATTGAGGCTAAAGGGCTCCAGAAAACTACCTTCCCAGCAGCATATACCAAAACCTCCACACAGAATGAGGCAGTTGGGAACCATTCAAACTGCCTCAAGTAGGAAATTCAGTTTCAAAAATGCCATCCTTGCCGGGCGCGGTGGCTCACGCCTGTAATCCCAGCGCTTTGGGAGGCCGAGGCGGGCGGATCACAAGCTCAGGAGATCGAGACCACGGTGAAACCCCGTCTCTACTAAAAATACAAAAAATTAGCCGGGCGCGGTTGTGGGCGCCTGTAGTCCCAGCTACTCGGGAGGCTGAGGCAGGAGAATGGCGTGAACCCAGGAGGCGGAGCTTGCAGTGAGCCGAGATCGCGCCACTGCACTCCAGTCTGGGCGACAGAGCGAGACTCCGTCTCAAAAAAAAAAAAAAAAAAAAAAAAAATGCCATCCTCCCTCCCTACTAGTTTTGTAGGCATCCCAACTTCCTGTCTTCTATACCTGCAGTCTGAGTGAAATGGTGAAGTGGCTGTTCAAGAGCAGGTAGCAAGGGCAGAGTTCTTATTCCAGGAGGTTTTCTCTTCTAATACCTGCTTGCCTGAGAACAGACTACATTTTCTGGTAGAATATTCCAGTAACTGCATCCATAGAAGTGAGGCTGAGATGTCTCGGTGGTTTATTGACATCATGAAGGGCTCCACTGCCACTCTGTCATCCAAAGGGATTCTACCTCAACAGACTATTTTAAGAGATGGGGTCTCGCTATGTTGCCCAGGCTGGACTCAATCTCCTGGGCTCACACAATCCTCCACCTCAGTCTCCCAAGAAGTTGGTATTACGGGTGTGCCGCACCCCACCCAGCTTGACAAACTGATGTTTAAGTTAGCTATGGTATCCTCTCCCCTCTTTGATGATGAATTTTTCAACCCTAGGGGCCGTCCTATTGCTCCCTTGGCTAAATAATAGACCTAGTAGGGACTCCCACAATTGTGTTCTGAAGAAATCTTTAGGAGTCACCTAATGTCATTTAAAACTACTGGCCACTACAATCCTAGCACTTTGGGAGGCCGAGGCAGGTAGATCACTTGAGGTCAGGAGTTCGAGACCAGCTTGGCCAACATGATGAAACCCTGTCTCTACTAAAAATGTAAAAATTAGCTAGGTGTGGTGGTGGGTGCCTGTAATCCCAGCTACTAGGGAGGCTGAGGCAGGAGAATGGCTTGAAGCTGGGAGGCAGAGGTTGCAGTGAGCCAAGATCACGCCACTGTACTCCAGCCTGGGTGACAGAACAAGACTCTGTCTCAACAAAATAAATAAAAATAAATACATAAAACTACATAACAATAGAATGAAGCATCATTCTGCTCTTGTTCATATGCCACCACTTCTCTAATTATCACGTGTTAGGAGAATCTTGGGAACTTCTCTCCTATACACTTGTTTGTCTGGGGTCTTAAATCATCTAGTCTACTGGTCACACGTAACATGTAGCCTGAGTGACAGCAACCCCTTTCTGACTAGCCCCAACCAGTACCTCTCTGAAAGCGCGGGAAGACCTTCCAGAGGAGCTGTGCGGTGGAGTGCAGAGCCCCAGCACTGGTCTTTTTGCCAGGTAGCCCAACCGCTTAATTTCTGAGACTCACTTTTCCAACACTCAGTCCTGTTCTGAATCTTCAGCCTATTCCCCGCTGCTGTCACATGTTCAGGGCTGTCATCTGTAACCCGATGAACACAGGTTACTGGGGGCTTCCTTCACAATTGGCCTATAGATGACAGGCAGTGTGCTCAACACCTGAAACCTACTTCGCTCAGTCCCCAGCAACCCTATGGCATAGGTTCCATCCTTATGCCCATTCTTCCGATATATCCAGAAAACAAATAGCTTCTCTAGGTTACACAGGGAAAGACAGTGGAACTGAGAACTAGAACCCAAGTTGGTTTAATTGCAAAGCCCATGCTGTCAATTAGTTGTGTTGGTTAATCCTGCAGCAGCTACAGTTGGTGATTTTCACTAAAACATTGAATAACATCAGTATCAATGACAGGGTTCTCTGTCTTTCAGGAGTTAAAGTGTGTTATGCCATGTCAAATAGTAGCAAGAAAAAAAATGCTAAAATAGACATTAAAACTGTGATGATGAAACAGTGAGACCACTTTAAAAAATAGAATTTACACAGCCAAATGGATTTTTTCAAAGTATAGTACTGAAAGCACAGCCATGATTTCATTGTTCAAAGCATTTTTTCAGATTACTATTTATGTGGCATCAATGCCTGTTTACAAGAAAATTAGTCTCATAAAATTATAGCCACACCTTATACTTTTGGTAGACTTAATGAGTTACTTAGGTTGAAATGTTAAAGGGATTAAAATCAAGGTGGGACAACACAAAAGCTTGTTTTAAATATGTGAGCCGTACAACTCACCAAGAGAAAGCATAATTAGTGTATATTGTTGTATAACATAGTGACTAACAGTGGCTGTACCCTCTCCAATGATGACTGGTTGAATCTCAAATGAGTTTCTGAAAGCTGATATGTTAGTCAAAACACCTACCATTAACAGAACCCAGTGGAGAATCATTTTCTTTTTTTTTTTTTTTTTTATTTTTGAGACAGAGTCTTGCTCTGTCGTCCAGGCTGGAGTGCCATGGCGCCATCTCGGCTCACTGCAACCTCCGCCTCCTGGGTTCAAGTGATTCTCCTGCCTCAGCCTTCCAAGTAGCTGGGATTACAGGTGCCCGCCACGACGCCTGGCTAATTTTTTGTATTTTTAGTAGAGACGGGGTTTCACTATGTTAGCCAGGCTGGTCTCAAACTCCTGACCTCATGATCTGCCTGCCTCAGCCTCCCAAAGTGCTGGGATTACAGGCATGAGCCACCGCACCCAGCCAAGAGTCATTTTCTAACACTGGATTTGTACATGGTAGTTTCCCAGTTCCAAGATGTGGTTCCACCTTACCCCCACGCTGCATCATTCAACAGTTCCCAAAGAGGAAACACATTTTACAATTGATGTCAGAAAAGGTTAACCATTTCCCCCAGAAAAACTACTATTAACAGTGAATCTTAAGAACATGAGAGGGCCATGATTTTTATTTTAGAAAGGTATCTTAGTAAGCATTAAAACGATCCTTCTCTCCATTTTACTAAACAGAATTGAAGTCTAGGTGATGGCTATCAGAGGTTCACCATCTTTTTCAGCAAGCCATCTCATAAGTTGCCTGGTTCTTTTTAATCTCAAACTTTCATTTGTATTATAGGTAAATAAAAATATCACTGGCCAGGTGCGGCGGCGCACGCCTGTAATCCCAGCACTTTAGGAGGCTGAGGTGGGTGGGTCACGAGGTCAGGAGTTCGAGTAATCCCACCAACCTGGCCAGGTTGCATGAGTGAGATTGCGCCACTGCACTTCAACCCCGTCTCTACTAAATAAAAAAACTACAAAAAATTAGGTACGGTGGTCACGCCTGGCACTTTCGGAGGCTGCTGAGGTGGCAGTTCACACCTGTAGTCTCTACTAAAACTACAAAAAATTAGCCCAGCTACTTCCCAGCTACTTGGGAGGCTGAGGCAGGAGAATTGCTTGAACCTGGCAGGTGGAGTTTGCAGTGAGCCAAGATTGCACCATTGCACTCCAGCCTGGGTGACAGAGCGAGACTCCATCTCAAAAAAAAAAAAGGATCCTCTTGACCTAAAACTTGGTCTTTATTTTCAAGTGTCAAAAAAGATTCATGACGTTTAGGAGGCAAGTTTGGGGAGATGAGGAGAACCAAGAGCAGTGACACTAGGCCCAGCAGCACTGCCAGGACCCACCCACCCTCTTGAACAAATGCTGCCAAAACACAGTGGAGGATGATGCAAGGCACCTGGGGCTCTCACTGAGGCTCAGTTCTTAACCACAGACTGAGCAAACAGCAGCAGCGGGCCTGTATTTGGAAGCAGAGAACCTGACTGACATGACCTTCCCTCCCGCTGGCCCCAAGATCTCTCCATGGCAAGCAGCTTCATTCACCTGAGAACGCAGAGATGTGGAGTTGGGAAAGAAAAAGCTACTCCCTCACCTCCTATGTCTAAGGGAAGGATGTTCAAAATCCCTTCCTGGTTCCAAACATGGTGCATGGAAAATATTTTTTGAAAACAATAAAAGGATACTGAGAGACTAGGCCTTTTGACTATTTGGTAGACTTAAACTATTTTAAAACGCCAGCCAGAAAGACTGCTGCAGCCCCTACCTTCTCATCCTGGCAGGCTGACAGTCGCATTGCTGAGTTACATCTTTCCTGGAATTCAGTGGTCAAGAATGAATGCTGCCATTTCCAGGACAAGGGCCTGCATCCTATGGGGACTCTGGTGAGACGGTAAGGAAGTGAAGCCCCCACTTAGGTCCAGGGCTCATGTCAAAGGTCAAAAGCCAGCCTGAGAGAAAGCAGGGAGCTGTCAGACCACAAGGGTAAGCTTTAGCGATGGAAATGCGGGTGGCCTCACAGGTGCTTCCTTTTGTTCGTTAGGCAGCGTTTTATAAGAATAACCTAAAAGTGTCCTACCCAGGTTCTATGTGCGGTAAAAATGCACCGATGTATTTTTTTTCCCACTATGCTTATATTCAAATTTTTAAAAATTAATAAGCTCCCTTTTATCAGTCATAAAATGAAGAAAAAAAGTCTCTCGACTATTAGACCTATATGACCCAGGATACCAAACAAGGATGTCCATTTTAGGGAAAGTCCTGTCTGAAAGTCTGGATCTGAGATTTTCAAATGGGCTATTTTGTACTTAATTTTATCAAAACCTAGCCCTAATCTAGGCTCTGTGACAAAATATCTAGTGACTTTGGACACATTCCTTAAGCTTTCTGCTAATGAGGCTACTGGACCTCAGGATTTCTGATGTCTTTCCAACTCCAAAATTCTGTCTTGGAAGACATTTTCTCAAGCCAATGATTAAAAGAAGCTTACGTTACACTATTTCACTTTGTTGGCAAAGAAGAAACAGATGTTCCTTAAAAATTGTTCTCTGTGCCCTTATTACTGCTTTCCTGGTAAGAAATCTGGCAGCGATGGCCACAGGCAGGTTTCACACAAACGCCTTCTCCTGCCACTCCTCCTTCCCCTCACTCCCACTTTAAAAATTATCAGCCAGCCAAAGAAGAGGGGAAATAGCTTCTGCTAAATTATCAACTTTTTACTTTTATAAACGTTTGAGTGTATTACAATTTTATATTATACATTTCTTTTTCAATTCAAACTTTCAGACGAAAACATTGTATTTTAGTAGTCAATTTATAGGCAATTTGCAACAGCGATTTCTCATGGAAAAAAGACACAGACAGACAGTAATCATTCAGATCTGTGGAACTGACTGACCATGAAAACTGACCTCCTGCAAACCATGCACACAGAGATACGCCGACCCATCCAGCAGCAGCATCTTCACGATGAACTGAATAAAGACACATCTTATGTCGTGCCCAGAATGTAGGGCAAGACTCAAAGCTGCAGGCAGTAAAATGTTCTTATAAAGGCAAGATCCAGGTGCTGCTCGCTGCAGTGCTTCACAGACACACCACGTCGTGCCGGTGGCTTGTCACTCTCGCATGCAGCAACAGGGGGCATGGTGCACTCGCACTCTCAGAGGAAGTACTTTTCCCTTGATGAGAGAACGAATCCAGGCAATTCTTCATAAAAATGACAAGGTTCAAAAAAAAAAGTTTGCTCCAAGGCACCAAGGGTATAAAGCTGTTTAGAAAATACACAGAAGTGAACAGACTAAAAAAGGGAATTAGTTCTTAATGGAGAATCTATTACTGCTGTAACTGGTGTAATAATCACTTCAGATAGATTACAATCAAAATGCACATTGATTAGACTGTGCTGTGTGAGAGAATGTCAGAACAAAGAGCATTCCCACAGGCACTCGGGGCACTGGCTGGAAAGTGCTCTCAGGGGTTCTTCTCAGAGCCGGAGAAGCTGCACATCATTTGTATTTGTAAAATCCTTCTCCAGTCTTCTTGCCAAACTTGTTCTCTGCTACCAGCTTATTCAAGAATGGGCTGGGCTGATGTAATGGGTTCTTCACATCTATTTCATGCCACCCTATTGAGAGGAGGGAAAAGAACTCAGGATGAAGTGCTGGGTTTATTTTTACACCTTGGCATTCCCAAGGGCAAGTCTGGAGGCCTGCCTCTGCTGTGGGAGAGCCCCCCAGGCATGGCACCCCTCTGGCCACCACTGCAGAGGCACCAAGGAAGGCTGTGCTGGTGCAGTCACATCAGCCCCAAAGCTGCTGCACTGCCACCCACCTGTGCTGCCTGAAGCCTGGCCCTGCTATGGCCCTCCTGCTTATCCAGTGTCTTCTCAGAAATCACTAAGGCCAAAGGCCCAAGTACACTGACAGAAGCCATTAATTTGCTTCTGAAGTTAACTATCACTGGCACAGTTAACTTTCAGAATACACGATAAAAAGTCTGCATTCCTGCCATTGGTATTTTGCATCCACATAAAATTCAAAATTTAATTCTTCAACTAGTATTCTGTGAAACTTGGGAACAGATAGCTACCTACATTCAACTTCAGTAGTCCAGTTTTAATTATTATTTTTACCCTGTCTTCAGAGCTATTACATTACAATGGATATATATTTTTTTAAATGGATGTGTATCTTGCTTGCAATAGAGGTTACACAAATCAATTTATGTGATAAAATAATACATTGTACCAATGTCAATTTCCTGGGATTTAATATTGTACTATGGCTATATAACCATTGGGGGAAACTGGGTGAAGGTCACACAAGACCTTTTTGTGCTATATTTTGTCTTCAAGGTTACCCTGTTAAAGAGATACTAGGCAGTCACATTCTTCCTTCTCCTGTCATCTGTTCATGAATCCTCAACCTGCTAAGGCAGGATTTTGGAAGGTCTTAATTAAGACCCCTGCTAACTTGTTTTTAAAAGGCATTATAATTTACAGTTCGGAAAAACTACCTCAACTCAATAAAGACAACAAAAAATTCCAATTCCTACCATCCACGATGAACTTTGTAGTATCTAGTCCGACATAATCTAGAAGCTCAAATGGGCCCATGGGGTAACCGGCTCCTAATTTCATAGCAGTGTCAATGTCTTCTTTGGATGCATCACCTAAGGAGAAAAGGGCAGCACTGGGTCACCACCACCTTTCCTTGAATTCTCCTTATCACAGGATTAGCCCCAGAATTACTAGAATTTTATATGCTTGCACAATAAAAAAAAAATGTCTTAGAGTGAGACTTTCTGGCTTGGGTAAGATTTCCTCTCTAAAGTACATGCCAAAGAGGTCATAAGGTTTTATTTGTTTTTTTGAGACAGAATCTTGCTCTGTTACCCAAACTGGAGTGCAATGGCACAATCTTGGCTTGCTGCAACCTCTGCCTCCTGGGTTGAAGTGATTCTCCTGCCTCAGCCTCCCAAGTGGCTGAGACTACAGGTGTGCACCCCCATACAGAGCTAATATTTATATTTTTAGTAGAGACAGGGTTTCACCATTTGGCCAGGCTGGTCTCAAACTCCCAAACTCAAGTGATCCTCCCGCCTCAGCTTCCCAAAGTGCTGAGATTACAGGTGTAAGCCACAGTGTGTGGCCCAAGATTTTCAAAGCTACTGTACCACTGAGGTGAATTCTGGAGTACTAATCCCCTGTTCACTGAGACAGAAGCCTCCATGCCTGGAAACTTCAGCTACTTTCAAATAAATTGGGATTTTCCAACTCTGGAATCATTTATTAAAATATCATTTAATGCTACAGCATATTTTTGATTTATAAATAAACTTTCTTTAAAAAGAAAACTAAGCTTTCTGCTTTTGTATGTATAGTTATTGTATGTATTTTTTCCCCTAGTTTTTTGGGTTTTACAAGTAAGGAGTACTCCTCTGGCATCACATTCACACAAATCTTTTAGTCAAGATACCTTTTAAAGAAAATCCCAAACCTGAGTTAGAATTGCCACACGTTTGGAAGTCTGTTGAGTAGACTAAGACAAGGATCAATGTGCTTTTCCCTTGGAAATTTACTCTTACTATGTCCTTTGGCCCCAAGAGGCCTTTATAGAGAACAACCTGTTCCCTTTCTTTGAAATCAGAAAAGTAGAATAGTCTGCAACAAGTGGCTATCTAGAATTTTGTTCCAAAGCATAAAGAAGTCAATCAGATCAAAGCTAAAGAAAACAGGGAAAAATGTTGACACTCAGAGAAACTACTTAAACATTGATAAAGACGACATTTTTTAAAAGCATATAAAGTACTAAAGTAATGCCAAAGGATTTCAAGGCATTATAAGGTGATTAAAATACACCTCAATTATTTATTATGGTTGACATTACTAATAACTACACTAATCAGGATTAGAGATGCCTGAGAAATCATGATTTGAGTGTTAGGCCATAAGAAAGCAAAGAAACAAAAATAATCATATAGGCAGCCTCATTCATTCATTCAACTTCTATTTATTATGTAGCAGGCACCAGAGATGTAGAATGAGACAAAGATAAACAAGACAAGCATTCAAGGTACTCATGATATAATGGGAGAACTCAGATGTGTAAGCCAAAAGCTTCAACACAATAAGACCTGAAGATTCATGACTCACACAGCTCTGTGTGAGAAAAGATGGACAGATTTACTCACACTGCCAGGGCTTCACCAAAACCACCCCCATGCCTGGGTCCTGGAAGATGAAGGTAATCCTGAGATGAGCAGACCAGGAAGGGCATTCTAGGTAGAGAGAACAGCACATGCAGCGGGAGGAATGGGAAGGAACACAGCATATTTGGGGTGTGGCTCTGAAGCTTAAAAGTGGGTTCTACTCAGAGGATTTCATTAGGAAGCCTCACAGCTTCTGTGCTGATAGAGCCCCGGAATGCTGGAAGTGCTGGCCTCACAGGTTCCTCAGGCTTGGGATAAGCTCCCTGTTCTTAGGGTGCTGCCCTCGGACATCTTTGGGGCTCAGTCTCTTACTTCCTCCAGGCCTCTGCTCAGGTGTCATCTTTCAGAGAGCCTCTTCTCCTCCCTGCATATATAAAAGAAGCAACTCCCTGAACTAAAGAAAAGGCCAGGACAAGACTCTTGCCATCTCTTACTATCTTCTTCTCTACAATTATTCATCACAACCTAACATGCTTATGTACTGGTTCATTTATCATGGGCAGTCTCCCTGGGACAGAAATCTGACAGCATAATGGTTGCAACTCAGCTAAAGTCATTTAATGAAATCTATATTCAAGGACAGGACAATGAACCCTAAAAGCAAGGCTGTAATTGCAGATTCAGAGACTCACTTGAGGACTGTTTTATTTCAACAAATAATATGAAGATACAGCACATGATAGAAAAATATCTAAATAACCCTACAAAGTCAGCACAACTCAAAAAATCCTGTTCTCAATAATGCAGAGAAAAAGAGGCAAACTTTCAGAAACAGAGAAATAAAAATTGTTGTGCCAAGTGAGAGTTAAACGTGGAATCATGTTTTAAACGAGTAATTCCTAAACTTCTTTAGAATCAAGTACGTCTGACAATCAGACACCCTCTCCATAAAAAGTGCACATATACCCCAAATTCTGCATCAACCTTAGGAGGTTCATTGGACACCCTCTCCCTCCTCCCTCCAGTTAAGAGCCTCTAACTCCAGACAAGACAGCAAAGGAAAGCTTCCTCAGTAAACTCCAGATCAGCACAGCTGAGGGCCTGGGACTTGCCCGACTTCTGTTTCCTTGGCTGGCTCAGCAGCACCACCTGCCAACCATTCTTAGCATGAACAGAGGCACCCAGCAACAACTCAGAAACAGCATTTTTACTCATCAGCAGCTGCCTATGTGCCCGCCCTACACAGGCACTTTGGGGCAAATAAAGATGAAGAGGAGCCAGAGTGCCCCAGAAAACAGAGTACAGTAAGGGAAAGAAAACACCTGCCATGCCACAGGGAAGACAGTGACAAGTGACCCAAGGGAGAGCCAAAGCATGAAGAGTTGTGATGACAGAGATGACATCCAGCTGGGAGCTCTGCAGACACTCAGGTGGGGCCATGTGGGAATGGTGGGAGTAGAATCTGCGGTGATGACAGCAGGGGCACAGAGTGGCCAGAAGGAAGGCTCTCTGGCAGAGCCTGTAGATGGCAGGTCACCAGAGAACCCCTAAGCCTGTCTTGAGCAGGGGCGACAATGTGAGCAAGATGTCACATGGTGACTGGGGGGCAGGCTCATGTTCCTCCCAGGCCTGCTGCCAGCAGAGCCCTCCTGAGAAGAGCTGACCATTCGGCCCCACCGCCCTGCCCACGCTGGCAATTAGGAGTGGGTGCCTGGCAAAGGCAGCGATCCACTGTCAGACACAGCCTATCCAGCCTCTGTCCCTCTGACCCACAGGTGTGACAGTTGACTGGGGCATGCATCAGGCCTCAGTCATAGTGTGAAGGAACAAGAGCAATAGAAGAGTGAGGACAGAGCTGGGACACTGGGAAAGAAGGCCCAACACGGAAGCCACAATGAGTGGACAGACATCAGAGCAAGAGGGCATGAGCCTCCACGAGATCCTATGGGGACTGGCGAGAAGTGCTCGTGGCGGGGGCCCAGTCATCCAGGAGGCCCGACCCATAACAGCCCACACGTCCTTCCAGGGAGCCTGCGCCACTCACGGCAGCACTGGCGACACCACGGCATGCAGCCCCAGGTGGATCAACAGTGGGGGACAGGAAGTTCTCCTTGCATGAGTTCAGAAACAGTCACAGAGCATCTGCCGAGGCTGTGCAGGGGGTGTGTGGGCAGATGCAGTAGGCAGTGTGTCAACTTCCTGGACAACATGATACTTTCTCAGTAAGCGCGGTAGTGGGGACCAGTCAGGAAAAGACATGAGTAGCGTGAATTTCTCTGCTACCTGAGGAACCTCATGAAGGCAGCCAGACTGGGATGGGGAAAAGCTGGGATGAAGAGGCGGAACAGGCATGACAGGAAGGAATCAAAAGTGATGAACAGATGTGGCAGAAAAGAAAGGGAGTCTCCAGATGCTTGAGGCTTCAAGGTGGAACTGTGGGACGGAGATGGCATGGTGGGCGTGCTCTGAGCACTCCTCTATGTTGGCTAACAGGAGGGAGCAGGCAGTGGGTGGGGGGACATGGTAAGAGGCCTGGGGTGTGACTATAGTGTGCAGTGGGGAACCAGCACCCACCCCAGGCAGGGCACCCAGCTCCTTCAGAAGCAGATTCTGAAAAGGTGGTGGAAAGAGAAGCAGGGGGACCAGCAATGATGGGCTGTTGAAGCCCATGCCCACAGAAAGCTAAGAGCATGTCCTGAAGCCAGGTCCTGCTTCTCCAGCTTCAGCCCACAGGTGGCCAGGGATAGTGAGGGCCAAAGGGCACGCACCTGTGCAGAAAGGGACCACAGACAAGAAGAGGGCTTTCAACTTACCATCTGATACTTGGTGCACTGGAGAATGTATCAAAGGGACAGTGAGGAAAACACCATCAAGAGGTGGATCTCTCACATGCTACATTCTAAAACATTACATTTTGTTTAAAAAAAAAAAAAAGACATACAACTGCCTTTCAAGGTAGGGCAAAATGCTCCGTGCTTTTTTTGAGGTGTAATTAGGCATATTTGTTGATAGATAAACATAGAAGTGTTGGTTTGATCTTGGAGCAAAAGTGAGGCAATTGCTTCCATAAACCAGAGAGAAAAGTTTTAATATTTAAAGCAGATTTTGAGGAAGCAAATGTGCTTTCATCTCTCTGGAAGAGCTGGTGTAAATGTTTTGTTTCAAAAATGACACTCTCAGGAGTGAGCATTTATGAATGAAGTAATTGAAAACAATTACACTTGCTTTTTATCCAGTCCTATTAAGGCTTGTTTGCCTTTGAAGCAGATATGATAGCTACCTTTCCAGAAACCAGGGAGGGGAAGCAAGCAGGAGGATGCAGATCAATTCAGAAGCCTGGACCCTGTCCCAAGCGATATTTCTACAGCAGAGAAAAGCACTCTTTGTCAATCAAGTATTGAAGAAAACTGTTTAGACCATTCTTAAGGTTACAAAAAGTATATCATGACATCATTCAGTAAGGACAGACACAAGACTACTAAAAACTGTCCTTACCACATATCGGCCTTGTCACATATTTCTCATCACCTGTCAGTCACAAGTTTTAGAACCTTAAGGAACTTTCAAGATCCCCTATCCCAGTGATTTTTACATTACGATAATTTTTAAAAGCAGTAAACCTTTTAATCAAAAGCAGAGATCCAGGATATCAATCTGGGCTGGCCGTGCAATTGCTCTGGCTGGGACTGTAGTTGGGAGTTCCAGAACCCTTTCTCAGAGGCCTCACAGGGAAGCCAGGAGGCCCTGGGAAAACAGTGAAAAAGGTACCAGGGCCCATGGTGCAGCTGAGCTCACACAGCTAGAAAACAGACACTGCTTCCTCCATTGTGCATGGCCCGACCCCTGCTAGAGACACTGAGAATTCCAGACAGTGGTGCCAGGAGCTGAGGCCTGCAGCTCCTGGCCTGGGTCAGGAAGGATACCTCGTTCATACAGCCTGATTGCTTCCATGAGGTATGGAACCAGGAGGCGGTTCACAATAAACCCAGGAGTGTCCTGTTTTGGGAGAGAGAAAAACAAAAAACTAGTAAACTTTCATTAAATGGCATCTTTTGTGAAGTCACCAAATCGCCCCTTCTTACCCTGGATCATGTTTGCCCCCATTTATCAAGCTGTACATTTTCAAAATTTGCAGCATGGCTTTATATCTATCTCATATGACAATTTATCCAACAATCATAGTACTTAAAAAAATTCAAACCCAGATGCCCCACTGCACAGATCCTGACATAAAGGCAGATGAAGGCACATGGGTGACCTGGAAGAGCATGGCTTTGGGACAGGCAGATTTGGGTTCAATCTTGAATGCTCTCTTGGTCCTTCTGTCATTCTGAATCTCAGTTTCATCATCTTTGGATTGGGGGTGACAGTTTGTCTCAAAGTTGTGAAGATAAATCAGAAAACACATAAAATGCTGTACACACAGCCCTATACTCATCCCTTTACTCCTCCTCTTTCCTCCCACTTCCCTTTCAAGAATCGACAAAACGTCACACTCCACCTTGAACAGTCCTCAAAGGAGGACTGCTTTCCAGGCTCCTTGGAGCCAATCCTAGGCTACTCAGCATCTTCTCAGGTTCCAGCGCACAGTGCAGTGGAGCTGACTTGGCGGCAGGTGCTCCGACAAAGGAGCAGAGCCCCTACAGAGAGCTGGCCTTTCACGGCACACCCCCTAAGACCTCTGCATCCTGGGGTGGACCCTGTGCCACACACGCCTTTCATCTGTTTCCCTTCTCAGTAACTAACATTAATCATCTCTCCGGAGGACAGGTGTGGGATCTGGATTTTATCTACTGATCTCTTCTGGGGATTTGTAGAGAAAAACAGGTGATTTTTTGTTGAAGCTGATTTCCACTAGGCAAATGGTGCCTCCTCTTTGGTCAAAAGGCTGTGATCCTCCTGAGGGCAGAACTCCTCACCCTGGCCCAAACTCTGCATTCCATTTCTAGCACACACTAGGTACTTCCTTAATGTCTAAATTACAGATGACCAGGCACTCCTCACAGAGCTAACCTGACTGCATGCTGGGAAACTGGACAGTAACACAAAGGATATGAATCTCCTTTAACCCTGAGCAAACTGAAACCAAGTCCTAATCCCATCTACTGCCACATGAGCACAAAGATGCACCAACAAGTTTTATCAGCTTAATTAAGATTATGAAACAATACAGATTTTATAATTGAGGCAAAAATACTCTTTTCAACTTCAAAAGGTTCACTATAGAAACTCAAGATAGGGTACCTGAGAACATGAAGCACACTATATGTAAGGTCACAAGTCAGAAAGCAGCCTGAGAAAAACATTTGCTCCAATTAGAATAGTTAATATCTTCTTGAGAAAAAGCTCACAGAGCTCAATAAGGAAAAAGTGCCAAGACTCATTAAATATTTAGACTCACTGGCCAGACACAGTGGCTCACGCCTGTAATCCCAGCACTTTCGGAGGCCAAGGCGGGAGGATCACGAAGTCAGGAGTTCAACACCAGCCTGGCCAACATGGTGAAACCCCGTCTCTACTAAAAATACAAAAATTAGCCGGGTGTGGTGGCGCGCACCTGTAGTCCCAGATACTCAGAAAGCTGAGGCAGCAGAATCGCTTGAACCCAGGAGGTGGAGGTTGTAGTGAGCTGAGATTGTGTCACTGAACTCCAACCTGGGCGACAGTGCGAGAGTCCATCTCAAAAAAAAAACAAAAAACAAAAAACAAAACAAAAAAAAAACTCACCAGTAATTAAAAAAAATATGCATTTCTGCCAATAAGATTATCAAAGGTTTTTTCCCCCATGGTAATAACATTTGATGCTATTGAGAATGCAGAGAGACAGAGGCTCTCAGTATAGTGGTGCAATGTGAAGAGATATAGTCTTTTTTTTTGGGGGGGGAGGGTCTTGCTCTGTTGCCCAGGCTAGAGTGCAGTGGCGTGATCTCAGCTCACCGCAGCCTCCACCTCCTGGGCTCAAGCGACCCTCCCACCTCAGTCTCCCAAGTAGCTGGTACCACAGGTGCATACCACCATGCCCAGCTATATTTTTGTAGAGAGGGGTTTTGCCATGTTGCCCAGGCTGGTCTCAAACTCCTGGGCTCAAGTGATCCACCTGCCTTGGCCAAGTGCTGGGATTATAGGCGTGAGGCACCGTTCCTGGCAGAAGACATAGTCTTTAAATAAAGTAATTTTATTTTATGTAATCAAATTCATATTTTTCAGATTCTTATTTATTAAACACATTTTATTTACTATACTTACTGTGTGCCAGGTACTGTTCTAAATACTTTAAAAAATTAATTTATTCATTCCTCATAATAACCCTGTGAGACAGGTACTATAATTATCCCTATGTGAGGCATGAGGACACTGAGGCACAGCGAGGTTAAGTAGCTTGCCTAAGGTTACACAGCTAATAAGTGCCGGTGCCAGGATTTGAACCCAGTCGGGCTAGTTCATACCCTTAACCTTTATACCACACTCCCCTCATGAAATCTCACTAGGAAGGCACATTCCAGGCATATTAATGTCCCTCTTCTATGTCAGGTATTGGTAAAGTACAATACTGTAGGCCAAATCCAACCCACAGTCTGTTTTTGTAAGTCAAGTTTTACTGGAGCATAGCCATACTCATACTGCATATACTGTCTATGGCTGTTTTCATGCTACAACAACAGAACTAAGTACTTGCAACAGAGACTGTATGGCTGAAAATATTCACTATCTGGTCCTTTACAGAAGTTTGCTGACCCTTGTCCTATGTGGTTGCCATATGCTGTCCAGATGCCTCATCAAGAGCTTCAATAACTGACCCAGAAAGACCCTCTGAAAGCCCTTAGAATACCACACAGAAAGAGTTCTGGAATGACCTAACGAGAACAACTTAATGAGAATAAAGAGTTCCCATATCTGCAGCTGCCGTGGCCACTCTGATGGAAGACTGAATCATTACTTTGTAAATTAATGATTATGCTGCTGAAGATAATCATTAGCTTTTCCCTATACTTCTGTTTCCATATCTTTTTGTCTTGCACAGATGTTCTTTTCAATACTATTACTACTTTCTTCCACTAACAAAGCATAACTGGGTAAGAAAGTACAATCATAACATCCAATTATTAACATGATTTTAGAAATCTAGATGACTTAAGACTATGGAACTAAACAAACAAAAAATGGGCATTAAAACATGAGACTCCCTAACAACACTTTACCTATGGACAGGGAAGAGCAGAACACACAAGCCTGCTTTCTTCGGCTGCTGGAGTCCACCTCAACAGATGGCTTCTTCAGATGATTCATGAACAACATGATTTTTCATGAGTTAGTACAGTACTGTGAGTCCAAACTCGAGAATATTTTAGAAGGCAAACGTTTGCTATGAGAACTATAATGATATAAAGGATTATGGTTTAAAAAAAAAAAGTAGATGACTTATATGTAAATCTTTGTAATGGTGTAGCATTTTGTGACAAAACTACCCCTTAACAAAAACTGCCAAGTCATGCATAAGTATAGTCCCTGAGTTTTGGGGGAACTAAAGAAGAACTAAAGCAAATGGAGAAACTTAAGGTAATCAAAATAATTACCTTCAGGTAGGTTATCATTTCAGCAACTGGGATTATTTTATATACAATAACTGGGTAGCTTAAGAAAGGGGAAAAAAAGACGGAAGTCAAGCAGGCTTTTCACTAAACCATGCTGCTTCTTGAAAAACAAAACAACAAAAACATAATGCAACTTTCCGGTGAGAAACAGGTTCCTTACTGCTACTTTGGCAGGTTGGTCACTTACTGTCTTATCATTTATTTCACCATCTGTAGTATTTTTTGCAAAAGTAAAGCCCTCATTTTCTGTGAGGGATGTATGTATTTACCAGGCTGTACCTGACACACAGGGTTCGGACTCCCAGCGGCCCAGTAGAAGTTAAAGCTGATAGGGCAACCAAAACCATTTATGAAAATGCAGCCATTCATTAGGAGACAAAAGCCAGGACCTAGAGAGCAGTACTGTGTCTTCTACTCAGCTGGAGTCCTCAGCTCCATTCAGGTCTCAGACTATCCACCTGATGGCCTTAGGCATGGCTTAGGAGTCCAGTTTCCCTGTCTGCAAACTAGAACAGGAGGCGCGGACTGCTCATTACAGCACGTGGACAAGCTTGCAGTATACAATGCTCCCTCTCACATAATTCTATGAGAAGAATTCTACCAGGAATAAGTCAGGGTCCAAGAAGAAAAGAACCACCTCCTTCCCAAGCTACCCATACTCTTACCTTGCAAGCAACAGGATGCTTTCCCAGGGCTTTGCTAAAGTCTACCAAAGATTCAAATGTCTTCTGGCTGGTCATTGGTGTTTTAATGACCTGGAAATGCAAAGCAGAGAATTATGACCAGAGTCAGCAAGCAACTTCAGTAGAATGGTTCAAGGAATGATTGATCAAAAGGTTCCATATAGGCAACAAAAATAGTTTGAGTTTCAGCATAGCAGTAGGAATCTCAAGCCAGAAACAATGTATTTCCCAAAATGACTATTTTAAGACAACAGAGGCCGGGTGTGTTGGCTTATGCCTATAATCCCAGCACTTTGGGAGGCTGAAGCGGGCAGATCACGAAGTCAAGAGATCAAGACCATCCTGGCCAACATGATGAAACACCGTCTCTACTAAAATACAAAAATTAGTAGGGCGTGGTGGCGGGCGTCTGTAGTCCCAGCTACTTGGGAGGCTGAGGCAGGAGAATAGCTTGAACCCGGGAGATGGAGGTTGCAGTGAGCCGAGATCATGCCACTGCACTCCAGCCTGGGTGACAGAGCAAGACACTGTCTCAAAAAAAAAAAAAAAAAGACAACAGAGTACTGTAGAATGTACAAAATCAAGGCTTAAAATACAAGTGTGTGTGTGTGTACGTGTGTGTGTGTATGTGTGTGCATAGGACAGTTTTACAGGCTTTGTTGTTGAGACAAGCCTGGGTTCAGTTGCACCACTTACTGGCTGTGTGTCCCTGAGTATGTTTCTTGAAACTGAAATGACACTGAAATCTCTCTGTTCACCTCAAGGAGAATGAAGTTAGATTGGGAGTAAAGCACAAAGCCTAAGCACAAATGCTCAATAAATGCTGACTTCTGTTATTTAATTATTTGAAGTCTGGAAGTATATGATGGTTGCCCTTAAAGTCCTCTGCATGGGACCTGACCTTCTATTATAGATGATGAGGAGCCCCAGGAAAGTGAAGTAATTTGCCAAAGTGACAGGTCTCCTGGATTCCTACCTGAGTATTCCTCCCATGACTCCACCCTCTGCCACACAGATGCTCTAGAGGCCAGCGGCCCCTTGGCTTTAGAACATACTCATCCTGCTGGGGAAGGCTTTTATTACAGCAAGCGGGGCCTGCTACCTGCTCCAGCAGCCCTCCTGACCTCTGTGAGGTGCAGGCAAGGACACAAGGGCTGTCCTACTGGCTTCTGTAGGAGACAGCATCAAGCACAATGCCTCACACAGTCAGCCCTCAGTAAGCATTTACAGAACTCATGTGTCGGGAATTATATTTTGGTAAATGGAAAGAACCAGATGAAGTTTTTATATATATATATATGTAAAACATAAAGGCCGGTAAAGAACTTCAATCAGAGTCAAAGAGTCTACTTTGACCCTTTGGGGCATGTCTTCACTGTGCAAGAGGGCCGTCTGACTTGGCGAACTAATGAGCTAGTGTCTGTGCAGGGATGAAAGGTGCTACATAAATGAAGAAGAGTTCTCACTCCTGTTTCATGTGATCACAGCCTGGGCTATGGTGTCATGTCGTGACACCAAGAGAAGTGAATGGATGGAAACAGAAAAAGACACAGTGAAGATGGAGATGAGGAGGACGAGAAAGACCAGAAGCTACCCTGTGGGTACCACAAATCAAACAGAATCCCACAGCTGTTTGAAAGGAGGTCTAAAAAGTCTGCATCAAAACCACAGACTGAGCTGGGACAAATGTTGCTGACTATGGAGTTTTCAAAATAAGTTTTTGGTTTAAAGGAGTTAACAATAGTGAAGGTTTGTTGTTTTTTTTTAAACAGGAGAGACGCATGTTTAGTCACTCATTCATTCATTCAACAAACAGTAATTTGTACAGATATGCTGCTCATAGTTACAACAGAGTCTGAAAAAAAAATACATACATATACATTTAAATGAGCCCAGTCCTAAGTAAAGGAGCCACTCAGCTTATTATACAAGTCATTTTGGTGTACACCACCAGCAACACAAGGAAGAGTTAAAGTTAAACAATAAAAGCTGAATAGAGAAGAATACTTTTACAAAATACTTTCTAGAAAATAGCAGCATTTGCTAAACATCAGCTATTAACAGCCAACACACTACACTTCCAAAGACAAAAGCATACATTACCAGATAAATGCAGTTGAAAACATTATTAAAGTAAACCTACAGAATGTGTCTATCTCTAAAACACTTATATATACAATATAATAACTAAAGAAATTAGTCCCTAAGTACTGAAATGTTGGAAATGCATGCCACTTCTGTGCTCTTATCTGCATGAGGATAAACACTATTTCTTCTGTTCCCCAAAGCCCTCCCCTCATTCTTCAACTTCCTCAAAAAATCAGACTTGGGGGATAGGAGAAAATAGGAAGAAGCTGAGAAACAATGTTAGCAAGACAGAAAAGTCCTACTGCAAGATAGTCGAAGTTGTCACTTGAGAGAAAACTAAAAAAAGGGCCATTGTTATGATTTATTAAAAATGCTTATGCTTAGTGGCGGGGGAATGAGGAGGATAAAGGAAGGAAAAGGAGTTGGAAAAGGCAATAAGGAAGAAAACAGATGATACACAATCCCAGAGAGGCCACAGTCAGTCTCTGGAGGTTTACCTGGCCCTACATCACCCGCATGGCAGCATAAGCGTCCCCCACACTTCGCACGGCAATAACTCCTCAACCTCAGAACAAATGATACTTTAATAGTGGCTGCTTCTCAGACCCTGTAATTAGGGCCCTGTAAAAGGAAAGTTGCCCCATTTCAGGTGCAAACTGCCTACTGTGACTCCAACTCCAACATATTGGAGTCTCCAAGCATTCCAAATAGGATGCTGGGGAAACCCTCCCTGCCTCCTGCCTCCTGCCTCCACCTTCCAGGTTTGTGGTCAGGAGGCTCAAGGCTATCAGAAGCTGGTTTTATATTTTTACTTATAGGGTTTTTTTATTTGATATAGGATCTTGCTATGTCGTCCAGGCTGGAGTGCAGTGGTACAACCACAGCTCACTGCAGCCTCAACCTCCCAGCTCAATCAATCCTCCCACTTCAGCCTTCCAAGTACCTGAGACTACATGCGTGTACCAAAACACCTGGCTGATTTTTTATTTTTTGTAGAGATGGGGTCTTGCCATGTTGCGAGGCTGTTCTTGAATTCCTGGGTCTCAAGCAATCCACTTACTTCCACGTCCAAAATTCTGGGATTACAGGCATGAGCCACCGCACCCACTGGGAGCTGGTTTTAATAGCTCTGATCACAACACACAGGAGACGTACCTCATCTGGGGACAACGCTAAGGCACCGTTACACGGGGTCAGAATTAACCCCAGGAACTGTGGACAAGCTAGTAGAACGGATCTAATGAGAACTGCATTTACAGCATGGGCAAGCTGACCTCGACGAGATAATATGAACATGTGTAGCTGCCCTCTCCGTGGTCCCATCAAGCCTGTGGTTTCTAGTGCTGCCTTCCCATTCTGATGCCTCTCAGCACTGACCATCAGCTCTGGCACAAATAAGTAAATGACATTCCACAAAGTTAACAGCCCTTCTGGACATCACTAAGCAAAACACAGGGCTGCGAAGAAACAAAGCATAGGGGCCTTCCTAGATATGAGCCTCAGGGACAACCTTCTACCCTCAGGTTAAAACCCATCCTAGGCAACTGGTGGCAGGGCTGATGTAACACAGAAAAGCAGGACTGAGAGAGCTGGCAGAGCGGGCAGACACACACAAGCTGATACCCACTGACCTCCACAAGTTTCATCAGGGGCACTGGGTTGAAGAAATGGAGGCCAGCGAATCGGTCTTGTCTGGTGGTGGCATTGGCTATGCTTGTAATCTGCAAGGAGGAAGTGTTGCTGGCAAAGATTGTATGTCTGTGAAGAGAAAATATGGTGGCGTATCAGAGTGAATCTCATCTTTCGAAATAGCATGACTCTTGGGTGCAGTGCGCAAGGTGACTAGTTACTGCCCCATCTGTTGTCCTGACCCATTGGAGGAATCAGGGAAAAGACACATCTTCATACAAGAGGCTGAAATCAAGTGATGCTTCAGTTTTTACATTTTGAAATTTGAAGGTAAATAAAATTGGAATTTCCTGTTCCAAAGGGATATTTAACTTTCACCAATCCTTCCTTGATTTTCCGGAACAAAATTTCCCCTACCTACGTGTATTAGTTAACTTCCAAGGTATGTGAGATAACAGGAGGTGGCTAATTAATCAAGCTATTTAACCAATTCCAGTCACAAATGAAACTCTCAGTGATCAAAGAATAATGAAAGAAAGAGACCTAAAAGACAAAAGTCTAAATGAACACATAAATCCTCAATCAGAAACATCTGATAATAAACATGAATTAAGATACTTTCCCTCAAGTGAAAAGCTTTATTTTTCCATTGGATGGAAATAAAAATTAAAACAAGGAACCAACATGGTTCAAAAAAATTTTAAGGTTACACAGGTAGATCTGGGGAAAAGAGGATATAGGCATATGCATATATAAAACATTAACTTATTAATTTAAAAAAATCCATACTGACTTAAGCCAAATTTAGTTTTTTAAGGTCACAGTAAAGTGGGGTGCCAAAGGCATGAGAGGAAAAGCTTTAAAAAGGCCAACTTCCAGGCTTTCCTGCAGCGCCACCTTGTGGATAAAAACATACAAACCGGTCTGGTGCTGATGCCAACCAAGATGGCCTGTGACACGGCAGGAAAGGCAAGGATCCCTTACTGACCAGACTTGGGGGTTCCTGCTTACCTAAAAGGCAATACTATAATCTGCTTAAGTCTGGTGGGAGGAGAGGAGGAAGAGAAGGGAGAAGAAACCAGTTATTTGGAAAGGAGGGAAGAGAGGTAAAAGGTGAGGCCAGTGTGGGTAGGCAGTGGAGAGACTTCTCTTTGCAGGTAGGAGCACATCTGCCTTCTCCAACAGCTTCCAAAGTAGGCCATTTAAAGGCCAGGCTTTCCTTTTTTTAAAAAAAAAAATGACATTTTTTAAGGTCTTAATATTTCAGTTTTCAAAGTTTCTCGCTTTGGTCATTGGGGAAAAAAAATAAAAACTATTCCCCATTACAGAAGGTAATGAAATAAAGATCCTCTTCCAATAACAATGTGTGTGGCCAACACAAGCACTCTTCAACCACACAACCTGCACCACAAGCACCTGGAACCACAACAGCAGAGCAGAGACAGCTTGGGCCCAAGGCTGAGCCAGCTGTGGCTCCATACTCCCCTTAAGAAAAGAAAGGGTTATTTTAAAGATTAGTATTACAATCGTAATACTCCTTTTCATAGAACGTTTGAAGGGCCATTCACCTGCAAAAATGGGAAACTCGGGCACATTTGGTAAAACAAAGTGACATCAGAGCCCGGTTCCAGGTCTCACCAGTCCAAGGCACTCCGGCGCATTTTATCAGAAGGAGGAAATGATCAGCAGACCTCTGTTTCTGCCTCTCCCAAGAGGGTCAGGCTGACTCTGTTCCTAAAGGTCTCAAACTGTCTTCTCTCAAGACATTGTGTTTACATATTAAACACAGGACTGTCTTTTCGTCTACAAAAAAAGTGTACTCTGGGCTGGACACGGTGGCTCACACTTGTAATTCCAGCACTTTGGGAGGCTGAGGCAGGTGGATCACTTTAAGTCAGGAGTTCAAGATGAGCCTGGCCAACATGGCAAAACCCCATCTCTACTAAAAATACAAAAATTAGCTGGGCATGGTAGTGCATGCCTGTAATCCCAGCTACTAGGGAGACTGAGGCAGGAGAATCGCTTGAACCCGGGGGCAGAGGTTTCAGTGAGCTGAGATCACGTCACTCCACTCCAGCCTGGGTGACAGAGCGAGATTCAGTTTCAAAATAATAATAATAATAAAAAATAAAGTATCTTATATTTTCCTGGACACACCTGTCTTGAACCATCTTTTGTTTTTCCCATTCTGACACTCAGGTACCAAAAAAACTACTTTTCTCTTAAATGTTCTAAAAGAAAATCGACAACACAAGCACAATGATGATTAGCAATGCCCCCAGACCCTAGCATCAAGAAGACAGGAGGGGTGGTGGGGACGGCAAAGGATCCAACAGTCTGTACTTTGTCTAAACGGTAAAGTCAGGACTTCGCTCAGGCTGCCTGTGGGCCTGGTCATACTTTTCATTAGTGTGTCTTAGGCTGCTGCTAGAGAAGTCATGTCTCCAGGATGCAACTGTTTCATCAGGGCTTCCAACGAGAAATGTATCACTTGACTGTATTTTCTTCTCCCATTATAGGATGGAACTGTAAAACTTGCCAATAAAGTACCTCTCAATACAGCTGTTTAAAAAACGTAGCAAGCATTCAGTAATGGTGGTGATCTAAAACAAAAACAAACAGTGCCAAGAAATCTGGAGAAGGTCAGAAGCAAAGCCACATCTTCAGTGTGACTATGGGTCATGTCTTCCTTTCACATGTCATATCTGTTTTGCATCACTTCAGGTGAAAGAGCCTAGTGTAGTGCCTGATACACACAGGCACTCAGGAAATGTGAGCTAAATTAAAGGAATTTCCTAAACAACTCTATACAACAGGTACCAGTGCTGCTGCTCCTATTTTACCCATGAGGGAAGCTAGTGTTGGAGAGTTAGAGTCAGAAAGGTCTAGGAAATTATTTACCCCAAACCCTTCGACTCACATTACAGATGATGAAACTGAGGACCTTTCCAAGGTCGGAGGTGGTGGGGGGTCGGCACCAGGCCCATGACTTTCCCCAATGATCCTTCTGTAGCAGACACAGACAACGGAGGGCAGTCAGGCCTTTCACTGTCACCAAGAATGACCAATCTTTTCAATAAAGATCAAACTGCTTGACAAAACTCCCTTTTTTGGGATGGGTGTTTATTATTCTAAAGGGCTCCCTGTTGGCCTGGGAGCCAGCCCTGGTACCACAAGTTCTTCTGTTTTTGTCAGATGTCTCTGCAGCCTCTAGATGCCAGTGTGAAACGCACAAGGACACTGACTGGCAGTGACGTACAGATGACAGAAAGGCAAGTCTCTTTGTCAGGGGCAGGGCCTCTCTGGCCACAAGGCCACCCATCTCTGAAGGTTGACAATCTGGCGAGCTGGTAGGCAAGTGTCTCTCTTTAGCCACTGCCCACTGGAAGTGCCCTGAGAATTGTTTTTGTCATATAATCTTATTCTGCCATTCAATTCCAACCAAGAAGCATGAAGTATAGTCAAGCAAATCACTAGAAGAGCACTGATCAGTGGGTCAAGTGCCACACACTCGAAGGCTCTGGATCCCGAGGTACATTCTGCCAGGAAGAATTCCACCCAGGAAGCCAGGCAGCTAAGAAGTCAATGCTCCTTTAACGCTCCCAAGAGTACTTCGATGGAACCCAGATAAAGCTCAAAACAGGAAAGTCCTCTCTGCCTACAGGCAATCCCTTCAATTACACCATTCTGTTTGCTCCATCCAAAAAAGGAGGAAACACAGAACTGCTCTGAGAGTCCTTGGCAGACAGTTAAGGACGCGTAGGGTACTCCTACGCCCGAGAATAGAGTACAGGAGTACCTTACATGTCCTTAACTGTCTGCTGTCAGATGTCTCTGCAGCCTCTAGATGCCAGTGTGAAATGAACCAAGGAACATAAGAGCAGTTTCGTGTTTCGAGGACCTAAGCCTCCTCCATTCTCTAGCATAGGAGTACTCAAGACCCACACACTTCAAGAAACATATAGGCCTGTCCCTGGATGGACCCCTCTAGGTTACCATGGGTAATTCTACCCTCATGTAGGACAAGGATCAGATCAGGGCAGCCCAAGCCTCGGAAGCAAACTGGGAGCGGGAGGATGAAGAACAAAGGAAACCATACTGGCTCTTCTTGAAATAGCTGAGGGGTAGGAGAGAGGGAGGTGTATGATGGTTAGAGGATCCCTTCCTGGGAGAAGACAATAAACAACGAGGAAAGTTCAAGGCCCAGGGAGGGACCCCTCAACCCCTGTCAAGAATGTCCAGGGGTCATAAACAGATATTTTTCAAAAAAAGACACACAAGTGGTCAATAAACATATGAAAAAATGCTCAGTATCACTAATCAACAGAGAAATGGAAATTAAAACCACAATGAGTTTAGCACCTGATACCAGTTAGAACGGCTTTTATTAAAAAGTCAAAAACAACAGATGTTGGTGAGGATCTGGAGAAAAGGGAACCCATGCATGCTGCTAAGGCAATGTAAATTAGTACAACCTTTAAGGAAAACAGTATGGAGATTTCTCAAAAACTAAACATAGAACTACCATGCGATCCAGCAGCCCCACTATTGGGTATATATGCAAAGGAAAATAACTTATTCTATCAAAAAGATCCCTACACTCATATGTTTACTGCAGCACTATTCACAACAGCAAAGACATGAAATCAACCTAAGTGTCCATCAATGGCTGATTAAAGAAAATGGGGCATATATACACCATGGAATACTACTCAGCTATAAAAAAGAATAAAATCATGTTTTTTGAAGCAACATGAACAGGAATGAAGGCCATTATCTTAAGTGAAACAACTCAGTCAAATACCATATGCTCTCACATATAAGTGATAGCTACGTAACAGGTACCCATGGACATACAGAGGGAAATAACAGACACTGGAGACTCCAAAAGGTAGAAGGGTGGTGAGGGCTGAAAAATTACCTATTTGGGTACAGTATTCACTATGTGGGTGATGAGTATACTAAAAGCCCAGACTTCACCATTACATAACATATGCATGGAACAAAACTGTACTTGTACCCACAAATCTATAAAAACAAAAAATAAAAATGAAAAACAAAGTAAAAAAAAAAAAAAATTGTCCAGAGGTTACATACTCAGCAGCAAACTTGTCCAGCCTTTTGAAGAGCTCGTTTTTCACCTTCAGATTCTCCACGATGGCTTCCACCACCAAGTCTGTGCTGTGGACAACAGAGGCTGCATCCGTGCTGGTCGCTATGCTGCTCAAGGTCTTCTCCACAAATTCACCGCCAGCCTAATGTAGTGGGAGGAAGAAGAGAACATTCACCGGGCTCACTGGAAATCAAGTTCTTAGCTCTGCTCCCGTTAGTAAACTGGGTGTTCAGAGCACCTGTACTGGCCCACCCTATCTGTTCTCAAAGTGTCCACGAAGCCTGTAATTTATCCTTCCACAGCTCCACACCATCCACTAGTCTTGAGGTGGTGCTGGCTATCCATCTCTAATAAAAGCAGAGACTAGCTCCTATTAGAGCAAGGGCAAGAGCCAGGGTAACAAAGCCGACTTAGCATTTATCAAATAATTATTGCCAGTCGTGTGCCTGAAACCGTTGTTTCCGAAACAAGCTAGACACAGCCTCCGCTGCCAAAGAGCTCGCAGTTTTCATTGTTTCCTCATTTTCCTCCTGTGACTCCAGGTTTCCACAGACCTCAATAAGGACAGAATCGGAGATGGTGCCTCTATAAGCCGCCATTTTATTTCATGGTGTAATTTGTCCCCAGGGCATCAAAATAGTCATAATCAGCAAAGGCATCCAAAATCATCATGGAATAAGCAGCTAGATCTCAGTTGTTCTACAGAAATACTTTACTAGCCACATTAAAAAAAGGCAAAAGAGGCCGGGCGCAGGCAGATCACAAGGTCAGCTAATTTTTTTGTATTTTTAGTAGCGATGGGGTTTCACCATGTTAGCCAGGTTGGTCTCCATCCGCCCGCCTCGGCCTCCCAAAGTGCTAGCATTACAGGCATGAGCCTCCGCGCCCGGCCTCTTTTCCCTTTTTTTAAGGTGGCTAGTAGAATATTTCTGTAGAACAGCTGAGATCTACCTGCCTAGCTACTCGGGAGGCTGAGGCAAGAGAATGGCGTGAACCCGGGAGGCGGAGCTTGCAGTGAGCTGAGATTGCGCCACTGCACTCCAGCCTGGGCGACAGAGCGAGACTTCGTCTCAAAAAAGAAAAAAAAAAGGGAAAAGACATTCACAGGTAAAATTAATGTTATTTAACCCAATATATCTAAGATGCCATCATTTCAACAGGTAATCAATATTTAAAAACATTGAGATGTTTTATGTATTTTTTTTCCCCTATTACAGCTTTAAAATCTAGTGTATATTTTACACTGAGAGCACATCTCCATCTAGACTAGCCACATTTCAAGCACTCAGTAGCCACTTGTGAGTAGCTATTATACTGGTGGTCAGTATAGAGCTAGATAAACATAGTATGTCAACTAGGCAAAGTGAAACTGACACCTCCCTCCTCAGTGGTGTCCCTGGCAGAGGAGAGAAATCTCAGGAGTATAGACTTCTGAGGAGTAGCTAGCCAGAGCTGAGCAACTTGAGTACAGGGGCTATCCTTTTATCTTTAGGGTGTCACTCAAAAACTCAGCCCAAGGAGATAATTAGCTGAAAGTTTGTAAACAAGGGGAAAATGCAGGCTATCTGGGTCAAGCTCACTCTGTCCTAGACTCCAATCCTCAGGCCAAGGCTCTTATAATCTCATCTGTCTGGACCCTCCTCATAACACATCCCCTTTGTGGGGTCCCACTACGATTAAGAATATCAGGGACAGGTGGGCCAGGCGCGGTGGCTCACTCCTGTAATCCTAGCACCTTGGGAGGCCGCGGCGGGCGGATCACGAGGTCAGGAGATCCAGACCATCCTGGATAACATGGTGAAACCCCGTCTCCACTAAAAATACAAAAAATGAACCAGGTGTGGTAGCAGGCACCTGTAGTCCCAGTTACTCGAAAGGGTGAGGCAGGAGAATGGCGTGAACCTGGGAGGCAGAGCTTGCAGTGAGCCGAGATTGTGCAACTGCACTCCAGCCTGGGCTACAGAGTGAGGCTCCGTCTCAAAAAAAACGAATATAAGGGACAGGTGAAGAAGATCTTAATGTAAAAAGTAAAGTAGAGGTTCTTCTTCAAAAAGACTGTCCTTCCCGTCTAAGAATAAATAGTAACTTTTCTTAGAAGCGAAATTTAGTCTAAGACCTGTGCTAACATTCTTAAATATCTGCTAGCTGTAATAAAGAAATCAATGTACTTTATGTTCTTAGCTCCCACAATTTAGCCTAAACATTTGCCCTGGCATGCTTATACTGGTCCAAGTGGGCATTAGGTCACAGCCTCTTCCTCTTCCTTATTTAGAGGTGTTTTTACCTTTCTCAGCATTTCACAAGTTACTTCCTCCTTGCTTTGTTCTTCTCTGCCTTTGCCTCTTTTTAAAAGTTCTAAGTTGCTAGCCAATCAAGACAAATACATTTGAATGTGAAGTTCTGTTCCAGCCAACAGAAACCTGACACAGCAGTAAAGTGGACGTGTCATGTGATAAATGACCCTGTCTCCTTTGTTCGGTGTACTCTTGTGGCAAAACTGCTGGCAAGTGTACCCTTTCTGCAAAAAGTAAAAGTGGCCTTGCTGAGGAAATTAAATTTATGTTCAAGTGCTATTTCTTTACAGCACCAAAGAACAAGCATTTCTAACATTAATCTGCCTGTGATATTTATTCTTTGAATTTCATCCAAGAGAAGGTAAAATTATCTCCACCGTCACCTCTCTGGCTTTTAAAGGCCACTAGACTTTGGGAAAAAAAAAAATGCATATCAAAACCACAATGATTGCAGGACTCAGTGGCTTATGCTTGTAATCCTAGCACTTTGAGAGGCCAAGGTGGGAGGATCACTTGAGGCCAGGAGTTTGAGAGCAGCCTGGGCAACACAGTACAACCCCATCTCTAAAAAAAAAATTTTTTTTTAATTAGCTGGGTGTGGTGGCTCACATCTATAGTCCTAGCTACTTGGGAGGAGATCCAGACCATTCTGGATAACATGGTGAAACCCCGTCTCCACTAAAAATACAAAAAATTAGCCGGGCGTGGTAGCGGGCACCTGTAGTCCCAGTTACTCAAAAGGGTGAGGCAGGAGAATGGCGTGAACCTGGGAGGCGGAGCTTGCAGTGAGCCGAGATTGTGCAACTGCACTCCAGCCTGGGCTACAGAGTGAGGCTCCGTCTCAAAAAAAAAGAATATAAGGGACAGGTGAGAGAATGGCTTGAGCCTAGGAATTCAAGGCTACAGTGAACTATGATCACACTACTGCTCTCCAGCCTAGGCAGCAGAGCAAGACCACATTTCCAAAAAAAAAAAAAAAAAAAAAAAAAAAAACACAATGAGATACTACTTCACACCTAAGATGACTACAGTAAGAAACAAACCAAACATGGAAAATAGCAAGTGTTGGCCAGGATGCGGGGAAACTGGAACCTTCGTACACTGCTGGTGGGAATGGGAATGTAAAATAGTACAGTCACTACAGAAAACAATTTGGTGGTTCCTCAGAGAGCTAAATATAGGATTACCATACAACCCAGCAATTCTATTTATAGGTATATAACCCAAAGAATTGAAAACAGAGACTCCAAACCAATAGTATACCAATGTTCACTGCAGCATTATACAAAATAGCCAAAAGGTAAAAACAACCCAATTCCATTAACAGATAAATGGGTGATATGGTTTGGTTCTGTGTTCCCACCCAGATCTCACCCTGAATTGTAATAATCCCCACATGTCATGGGACAGGCTCCATGGGGGGGTGATTTATAAAGGACAGTTCCCCTGCACATGCTCGCTCTCTTGCCTGCTGCCATGTAAGACATGATTTTGTTCTTCCTTCACCTTCCACCATGATTGTGAGGCCTTCCCAGTCATGTGGAACTATCAGTCAATTAAACCTCTTCCCTTTATAAATTATCCAGTCTCAGACATGTCTTTATTAGCAATGTCAGAACAGACTAATACAATGGGTTAAAAAAAAAGTGGTATAAATCCAATGGAATATTAAATTGGAATATGATAATAATCCAGTGGAATATTAAGCCATAAACAGGAATGAAGTTGGCTGGTGCGTGCTGGCTCACACCTGTAATCCCAGCACTTTGGGAGGCCCAGGTGGGTGGATCACAAGGTCAAGAGATTGAAACCATCCTGGCCAACATGGTGAAACCTCGTCTCTACTAAAAATACAAAAATTAGCTGGGCATGGTGGTGCACGCCTGTAATCCTAGCTACTCGGGAGGCTGAAGCAGGAGAATTGCTTGAACCCAGGAGTTGGAGGCTACAGTGAGCCGAGATTGTACCACTGCACTCCAGCCTGGCGACAGAGTGAGACTCTGCCTCAGAAAAAAAAAAAAAAAAAGAATGAAGTTGTGACACATGTTACAACATGGATGAACCTTGAAAACTTTATGCTAAGTGAAATAAGCCAGACACAGGACAAATATTGTATGATTCCACTTACATGAAGTATGAATGTGCAGGCGTAATTAATGCTACTGAATTATATAGTTTAAAATGGCAAATTTTATGTTATATATATTCTACCATAATAAAAAATTTTTTTAAAAGCATCTAGATATACCACCTTAGATAACTGAAGTGAGAAACAACAAATGCCCTATGCGTACTTTTCTCTGTCTGCATACAGTGAGAAATTCTATCCAAGCCCCAAGGAAATCAATCTTAAGCAACTTCAACAAGATGACAAAGGTAAATTAAAATTTGTTTGGGTGATTTGTGCTGTATTTCTAATTAAATGCAAACTCCTACGTGAAAGTGCACCGAAAAAGCAGCATGGCCCTCAGTCACTGACTCCTTCTCATCCCACCATGCTGTTTTTTCCCAACCTCTACGGAGTTCCTCAAATTCTTCTATCTCTTCTGCTCCTGGAAAGCAGAATTATTCACTCTTAGTTTCTATAAATACCATATTTATTATATCATTCTCTTAACTTGTAGTATAAAAATTATCTTCCCGTTTCTTCTTCCATCCTTTTAGCAAAACAAGTGTTCTTCAATTCCAAATTCTCAGTGTTCTTCTAGAATGAGTTCACTACCTGTACAAGCTTTCTTCTCAACCTTAAATCCCACCCAACAAAATGGTTATTTACTTCTCCTGTTTTGTAATCAGTACCCCCTGAATGTTTAATAATTACGTTATTATATTGGTTTAAAGTTATGGAAAAATGAGTTTTACACTAACAAACTGAAAAAAAAGAAAAAGAAAGCAAGCCAGAAATCCCCCATTGCCCTGCAAATGTAAAGCAGTCAGAGGACTTGTCTTAAAGACATCAATAATAAGAAATTACCTTAGGGTTTTCTGCAAACTTCTTCTTTGCCACTTTCCTAAGGCTTTCCTCAATTCCCTTTTTGGATTTTGCCAGAATGTCCTCTGTCTGGTCTACCAACACTACTGTGTGACCAGTTGCTGCAGCAACCTAGAGCAACAAAAGAACAGTTTCTTTTTAAAAGAAATAAAACATAACACACACATACACACACACACACACACACACACACACACACACACACACACACACACCCCACCCCACCCCAAAAAGCAGTGGCATTTCATATTCCACATGAATTCTACTATCATTCCATTCAAACTACTGAGTGAACATATAAGAAGTCAACATTAACTAAACGCACACTTCTTGCGAGGCACTGTTCTAAACCCTTTATATTGAATACAACAAATTCTCAAAACAACTGTCAAAGGTTAAGAAACGTCCCTATGGTTACTCAATGGGTAGACAGCAGAGCCGGAATCTGAATCAAAGTCCTGAAGGCCACGCTCTAGATACTTCTCTGTACTGATTCTAACACTGCAACTGTTCCATTCAGGGGCTACTAGCTACATGTGGCTATTTAAATTAATTGGAATTAAGTAAAATTAAATATTCAGTTCCTCAGTGGCACTAGCCATATTTCAAAGTGCTCAGCAGCCTGTTCCCAGAGCACCCACTCCCCAGCCACCATCCTTTTCTCCTTGGAGCTGGAGCCCCTTGTGCAGCTTGGCCTCTTGGCCCTTCTCTTCTGCAGCCCTTAAATCAGCAATAGGTAAGACTTCAAACTCTAATAATGGTGGCAAAAAGACTCCTGTCCCCAAGGGCTATTTGGTGACAAGACTCCCATGAAAATGAAGTCTTTGGGATCAGCTAATTTAGGATGGGCAATTCCCTGCCTTCACCATGCCACCCTGGCTGAGGGAGGAATCCTAGGGTACAGGGTATGTTTAGTGAAACTGCCCAAGCTCACACACAGCCAGCTAAGCGCAGTCACAGTGAGTGACAAATCAATCCCTATTTCATCACTGTCTGGCAATAGCTTCAGCAAGGATCATGGAATAGGTATTGTGGCTAAAAGCAAACCATTGGGTCACCCTGATCACCTTACAGGCATGTGTATGTCAATCAGTTCAGGATAGAAGCAAGAGGACAGGCATGACCTAATACAATCATAAATGATGCAAGAGGACAGTAGAACTGAGATGCCCCTCAGGATCCGAGAAGCCCCCTGCAAAACCATTGCTTTGGAACCTCGATGATACCAACAGTGTGCAGGAGAGGGGCAAGTTATCTGGAATGAACCTGCCCAGAGAAGAACAAGGAGATGACAGAAATAGTCCCAAACCATGGTTGTGAGATAAGATTTTTGAAGCCAGGCAACCAAAACTCAAAAGCAGAAAACCAAAGAGCAAAAGAAACAGAAACAAAAGAGCCAAACCTAAAGGCAAAGACTTTCAAATCCCAAGGCAAGATTTCCAAAGAACAGTTTGGTAAGACAGGTTTTAAATGCAAGGTTATTTCAACTGCACTCATGGCTCCCTGAGAATGCAGCACACGGTGGGCTCATGTCTGAGCCTGTGGACCCATAGGCTGCATCAGCACCGTCTGGGAACCAAGGCATGAAAACGCTCCCAGGACCGAAAAGTCTGACAACCAGGACTGGGTAACCGGAACAACGGGGGATGAGTTATCTTGATACAAGGACAGAGGCAAGCAGGAAACCAGTCCATCAGCAGAAACATTCCACAGGCTGCAGGCAGGCAGCAAAGTAAAACAACGTCCCCAAAGCAAAACCCTCATCAATCCAAACCAAGGTTTTCCTCTAAGTGGCAATGGACCAAGGCCCATCTAGTCAATGATTCAAATCATCTGATGCAAATTTGAACCTCCAATTCAATAAATTCAATGTAAAAAAGCAAGAGCAAATTTTGTGCAGAAACGACTTAACATGGCAGGCCTGAAACTGCTATCCTTAGAAAAAGGCCTGTTAGCAAGGTTGGCCCTTGGTTGCCATCTGGAACTTAGATCTTTCAGGAGGGTTCTCAGCATTCCCTGATAAGTATGCCTTGCTGTGCCTAGACTGTGTGTGCAAACAATGCAGTTTATGATGCATACCTGCTTTCCTTCTGAGTATGGAATTTTCAAACTTGCCAGGTAGGGGTGTTACATGACCAATCCCAACAAAAAACCTGGACACTCTAATGAGCTCTCCTGTGTTAACAGAAAAAAACAAACTCTGTAAAATATTTTAAAGAGATTTATTCTGAGCCAGTAAGTGACGATGGTCCAGAGAACAGTCTCAAGACGTCCTGAGAGAGAGTGCCGGAGGTGGGCTGGTGGGCAGTCAGGGTTGGTTTGGTTTGGTTTTGTCCATTTTAGGGAGACAGGAATTGTAGGTCATCAGAAATCAATGCATAGAAAGTAAACATTGGTTCAGCCTAAACAGGTGGGATATCTTTAAGCTGGAGCTTACAAGTCATAGGTGGATTCAAAGATTTTCAGATTAGCAATTGGCTGAAAGAATTAAGCTTTGTCTCAAGACCTGAAGTCAGTACAAAAGAATGCTCAAATTAAGAAAAGGGAGTCTGCTGTCACATGATGGTATACAAGAAGTTGGAAAGTAAGCCACATTATAGTAGGTTAATTTTAAAAATCTGTTTAACAAGAGTATGGTTTGCAGGGCATGACTTAATGCTTGCCTGGCATGGCCTTAGGTCCTGTTTCTACAAAGAGTCTGTTCTGTCAGTCTTTTGGTCTCTATTTCACCGTTAATGCTGATCAGTTATGCCTAAACTCCAAACGAGAGTTAGAACGAGGTGCCTCTGACCTCCCTTCCCATCATGGTTGGAAAGCTCAATTTTTCTCCCTACTTCAGTTTAAAGGCTGGAGCATTTTCTATAATTTCGGACTCTCCAAAATGCCTACACTTGCATACCTGGTCTAGTGAGAAGGCAACAATTGTATGCTGTAAATGGTTATTCCTGGCAGACTTTTTTAAAAAAATTCTCTTTACTTTAGCTTTTCTTTCCTTGATTATCTCACAAAGCTTCAGGAAAATACAAAAGAAATCTTATAGTGTAGACATTTCACAGACATAGATAGAAAGGACGCTCCTGCTTGAATGTAAAGTGCATATGGTTAGGTCTGAAAGGAGAAAATACAGGTAAACAAGAGAAATTTTAATTCTCCTTAAATTTTTCCATTTTATGGTAAATCTCTGTGATGCAGGTCACAATTTATTGTGTTGCAATAAACTACCACTATAGCATAACTTCAAGTGATTTCAAGTTATAGTAGCATTTTCATTTTACCCACGTGCAGAGATCAACCCAATCTAAAAGTGCAAGGTTCCTTGCCATCATTTCTTACAGTCATACCCTAGAGACACAAGGTCAGCAACTTGTAAGGGCAACCTCAAGTCTTAATCATCTTTACAAACCCCAGTGCCCGACCCATGACCCACAGTGAGCAATCAATGCATGAACAACATACAAACCTGATGCCTGGTACATATTAGATGCTTAATAAAATATCCACAGGATTATAGGTACAATGTTCTTTGACTAATCTATCCACATGGAGTTGGTGTTCATCTCCTGCTGGTGCGTTAGTCTAAATGGGCCATCACAGAGATGGACTCAAGATATTAGATAGGCTATTCCTTTCTCTCATTTGGACCATAAAAACTGCACAACTTTTATCCCAGACTGGTTCGAAAGGCTAAGACACTCTTAAGCATGGGTGAGCAGCCATAGGCCACCTGAAGGCCACATCATTTATTTCTGAATTATGAGTGCACTTGTCTTATTTCTTCTATGAGATCTCCAAGAGCTGAGACAGCCAACAGAAGTCAATCTCTACCTACTCTCAGAAAGAAGCTTTTGAAAAGAAGCCAAATGCAGCAAAAATAAGAGGTGCCACGTACTGAGCATCTACTATGTGCCAGGTTCATAATCTGCATTTTCCAAAACTATTTCTGATTAATCCAACAACTCTAATCCATTTTATAGATGAGGAAAACTGATGCTTAGAGAGGTTAAATAACGTGTCTAAGGCCGCAGGGCTACTAAGTGAAACTAATACACAACCTCAACAAGAATCCTTCAGCTTCAATCAAAGTCACAGTAATAGCAAAAATTACTCGATAAACAAGAGCACCTACCCAGACAAATGGCAGTTTCCATGTCAGTATTACAGACTCAAAAGCAACACAGAACACCCTTCACCCTTTTGTGGTTTTAGGACAGGGGTTCTCAAAGTGTAGGTCATGGACCAGCAGCAACAATCACCCGGGGACTTGTTAGAAATGCAAATTCTCAGACTCCACTCAAGACCCAATGCATCAAACTCTGAGTAGGGCCCAGTGAGCTGCGGTTTAGCAAGCCTTCCAAGTGATTCTGATGCTCACCAAGGTTTCAGAACCACTGCTCTAAGATCTGTGCTCCAATCTGGCACAGATTAGAAACAACTGGGAATATTTTAAAAGCCCAAAACCCAGGCCCCACCTACAGATATTTGAATTCCTCTAGCCTGGGGTGGTGCCTAGTCATTCCTACTTTTAAAAACACCCCCAGGTGCTGAGCACCACCCTAAAATGACCTGTTGGCCCTGATCCCTATCCCTGCCTACACCAGCCACTCCTGGGTTGCCATCTATCTCCTCAAACCACTGAGAAGCTCTAAACCAATTGAGTTCCAAAGTCTTCCTGTTGCTCTCTGAAAGTTCCAGACGCTATCCTGAAGATACTATTGGGAAGACTCCTCCCCCACACATTCCCCAAGGAAAGGTCAAGCCCCACTAGGCCTCCTGCCTGGGACTCTTCACATCAGGGTCTTGCTCCATCACTCCTACATAAAGCTTGCTTCTTAATTCCTTTCTTGAAGGTCAAGCCCTGCACTTGCTTCCCTGATTATGTTTGTTCCAGCCCCTTTCTCTGCAATAGTGCTCTTCTAGCCTTGACGTCTGGCCACACTTGCATCTACCATCCCCTGTACAGACCCTTGATGGTCACCTGCCTGCTCCTGGCTGACTAGCCACCACCTTTGAGCTTTGATCCTCCTTTCTTCTCCCCAGGCCACAATGCTGAGAGAAAATCCTGAATCTCCTAGAGAAGAAATTCCTTGAAAGACTCCACAACCAACTGAAACCAGAGCCCACTGAGGTTTGCCAGCCCTAGTACCAGCTCCCATAGAGAGTGCATTCCAAATGCCAGACACCAGGCCTATCCTATCTCATTTAATTTTATTTAACCAGTTCTCCAAGGTCAAATGTCAATTTTAATGAAGCGTCACTTCACAGTTATGTAGTTTGTTCTTTTGAAACAGACAATTATGATATTAAAATCTGGATTAAATGAGCATATGACTGTTTTTGATATTTGGAAGAGGAAAATTCATCACAGTTACCATTATGCCTATAACTAATTATTCTTCCAAAGAAAGAATCTGGACAACACACATTTACAACATAAATACCGTACTGACCATTGTGAGGCTCCATTCTTTAGCATTCAAAGTCCTAACAACAACATTATCAAGTGCCTGTAATTGCTCCATTCTCCCGCCACTTTTCTTTCTTCAACTCATGGCAAAATGTCCTTGGAGGAGACACTGTGGCTTCACTTGGCACAAATAATATGAACACAAATGCACATAAGGGCATGGGTATCTCAGATCTCATTATGCCTGGTACATTCAAATCATCCAGAATACATTTATATTAATTCTAGGATCATCCAAAAAGAGGCAAATTTTAAGACTTTTTAAATGTAAGTTTTAGATCCCCAAAGACCCTAGTTTGAAAAACAATGGCTTCATCTAATCTTTTTGGCAACCATAAGATCAAATATTAAGAAAGAAGTATCTTGATTAGGAATATCCAATACAGACAAGAAAGAAAGAAAGAAAGAAAGAGAGAAAGAGAGAGAGAAAGAGAGAGAGAGAGAGAGAAAGAAAGAGAGAGAGAGAGAAAGAGAGAGAAAGAGAGAAAGAAAGAGAGAAAGAGAGAGAGAGAGAGAGAGAAAGAAAGAAAGAAAGAAAAAGAAAGAAAGGAAGGAAGGAAGGAAGAAAGGTGTATATGGTAAGTTACAGTATCAAATAAACATTTAAACTGAATACAGTGTTATCACTTGGTTTAACATTCCTTTTAGTACCACATAACACCCTGAACACTAGTTTAGGGGCATCTTACCTCTTTAACAATAGCCTCCCAGCTGGGCTTTCAGCCTCCAAGCTCAGCTCTCCCAACCCTTAACAGATATTTGTTTCATCTTCTTAAAGTAAAACTCAAACATCATCCCCGCAGGGTCATGTTCCTTCCTCTAGCAGACACCCAGGTCTTGAAGTGTAGTAACTCCTAAGGCTGTCCTACACACATTCTTCAGCTGCTTCTTTTTGACCTTAAAAATCTCTTTTCTATCTTTCTTTCTTCATTCCTTTCTTGAAAGAATTATCCCTCATTGCTGCTGAGGTCAACCTTTTTCCTATGACAGATATGGAAGTTCATGATTATGGTTTCCAGTTATTCCTCCTGAATAAAATCTGGAGTCCTTCAAGTGATTATTCATTCACAGCTTTTGGTTACATGTTGGTTTGAGGCTACAAACAGAACAAGAAGTGCTATGTTTCTCTTGAAAGCCAGGTAGATACACTGGAGTATACCACAACTTGGACAGCAAGGAAGCCTTTGTAGGGTAAAAAAATGCAGAGGTTAGAAAATGCTTCCCGTTGAATGATCAAAGGTTACAGACAAAAACACTTGGCTTCTCAGAGGTATGTGCTTTTGATCCTTTGCCCAAGACTTGTGCTCCCCTAGGGATGGACCAAAACTACCACTTAGAGCACCACACTAGGCATGCTACTGCATTCATTCCTTCACTGACTACAGTCTATTGACTCAACACCTACCCTGTAAGGTGAACATAACAAAATCCCCTACTCTCAGAGAGCTTGCACTTCTCATAAATTATCCCCTCTGATTCTCTTAACTGCCTTTGGGGAAGGCACATTATTCTGTCTACACGTGACAGGGAGCTCAAGCTGCCTGCGCACACACCTTTCTTGACCCTGGAAGACATGGGGGGGTCTGAGGGCAATAGCCTGAAACAGCACCGAGACAGGCAAGGGCCAGACTCCAGAGCCTGTGTGCCAAGTGGGGGGATGGAAAACATTCCTTAACCTCAGCAGGCTGTCTCCTCATCTATAAAACAGGGGCAATAGGGTTGCTGGGAGGGTTAAATGAGTTAATACAAGTCAAAAACCTGCAGTGGTGCCTGGCACATCACAATAGCTTGGGGTTTTTTGTTTCCTAGATTTAAAATCCCTTAATGGCTGAAATTGATTTGGTCTTTGTATCCCTTAGTACTTATCACATGCCTTGAACATGATAGCTGTTCAATAAATAACTGCTAAATAACAAATGCTTAGGACAGTAGTAACCTGATTTGTAGTCTTCCCCAGCCACACCACACGTCTCCCTCCTCTGTGCTATCTCATGGCTCTGTGCCCTTGCTCATGTGGTCTCCTCTGCCAGACATGTCCTGCTCCCTCATTGCTAATTCATGGACTTCAACTCTTCATAATCTAATATGGACACCACATCTCCTTTAGTGAAACTTCTCCCAACCCTTAGTAGAGGTAATCACTTCTTCTTTGTGCCTCTAGTGATTTACAGATATAGCAGATCTTTTGCACAGGAATACTGAAAGAAAATAACTGGGTGTGCAGCTGGTGTGAACCACCAATGGGTGCTCAGTTATGTAATGGCAGCCCAGTCCCCAGGATGTGAACAGAACAGAGAAATACAAACTTAACTGGTTATAGACTACTTCATATCATAAGAATCTCACTGATTTCAGAATAAAAGTTATTAACCAACCAGAGCATAGGAGAAATCCCAGAAGTGAAAGATGAATGATACACTTGAAATAGAAAAGCTAACCATACCAACCTTTTTTTCTTTAAAAAACTGATATGTAATAGCTGTACATATTTTTGGGGTACATATGACATTTTGATACTTACCTAAAATGTGTAATGATCAAATCAGGGTAACTGGGATATCCAGTTATCTTATCTGAACACTTATCTTCTCTTTGCCAATACCAACTTTAGATGATGAAATCAAGATAGCATGGAGAGACCTTTTCAAAAGTGCTGTTGCATCATCCACTTCAGATTCTCAAGCTGCCGTTACCACAAATCCCAATATAGGGTGGTTAGGCACACTCCTATCTGCAGGCCAACTAGTATTTCCAGTAAATACAAATTTCATAAACATAAAGGCAGTACAATGTATACATATATCTTTTTTTAACATAAGCTTTTTTAATGTCCCTTTTTCCTTAGCATAAGATATATATACACACTATATGTCATATCACATCTTAAGTATTTAGAAACCATACTTTAAGGCAAGGTATGTAAACTATTAAAACTTTCATCTGTTTCAGATCAAATCCCAGATATGACAGGTAGGCTGTCTGTGCCTACATTACAATTAGTTGTTCATACCTGTACTTCTTCCACTAGACAGTGGGTTTCTCAAGAGCAGCAATCGCATCTTACTTTTTACCTGCCCAGATGTCTAGCACAAGGGAGATATTTCATACTCATGAAATGAACACTTGAATGACAGAGCTATTTTTTCATAAGCCTCAATTTGTAAATTATTTTAGAAATAAGTTCTCAAGAAGTCATGACTGGTTTTGTTGCTAGAAACCTTTATGACAAACTTTGTGTAAGCTTCAAGTTACTTTAAAATTATGAGAAATCACATTATTAGTTTGAAAAGGATAGTAAGAAAAAAAAGGAGCTAATAGCCAGAGTCTTTAGTCAATTCCCGAGTGGAAAAAATGCTACAAAAGTCTCTCTCTGTTATTTTGGTGAGCAGATTAACTGCTTTCTAGTACTGGTGGTTGTGATGCTAGGTAAAAGGGGAAATGGAGGGCAGTTGCTATGTGTTGCCCAGTGCAAGATCAATATTCTTTAAGCGGTACCCAGCCCTGTGATTTCACAATGGATGTGAGCTTAATTCACTCCAACATGTGAATGTGTCTTATACCTTTCACCAAAGAGGCTGTACGTAAGGCCAGAGGCATGCCAACCCTGTGTCTGCGCCTGTCTGTGAGGGGCACATGTGTGAATCAGGTCAGAGATGGCCACAGACACACAAGCTCACTGCTCTCCAGTACAGGTTTCTTCTCTATCACAGAAGGGAAACTAAGACACCTAGTTTCTCAACTACTTTAAGAGACTGGCAAAAGCATTTGTTGTTTAATCAGGATCATCAGTTTTGAGAGAAAGCAATCCAGAGATCATTCAGTGTGGGACTCTCAAACATTTTAGCCATGAACACCTTTCTCCTTAAGAATGCATATTGAAGGCCAATATGTAAAACAAAGGTCAGAGAAGGAATCTTCGCCAACCTTCTGGGAGCCATTAAGGAGATTAATGAAATCTCTAATGTCCATCACAGTATAATGTTAAAAACCTCTGATCTATTCATATCCATCAGGATGACTATTACTAAAAAAAAAAAAAAAAAAAAAGAAAAAAAAGAAAAAAAAGAAAAAAAGGACAAAACAAGTGTTGGCAAGAACATGGAGAAACAGGAACCCCTTGTGTATTGCTGATGCACTGTAAAATGGTGCAGCTGCTGGGAAAACAGTACAGCAATTCATCAAAAATCATATACCCCAAAATATTGAAAACAGCCACTTGAACAGATATTTGTACAATCATGTTCAAGCAGCATTATTCACAATAACCAAAAAATCAAAGCAGCTCAAGTGTCCATTGATAGATGAATGGAGTGGTCTATGCATACAGTGGAGTATTACTCAGCTGAAAAAGGAAGGGGATTCTGGCACATGCTACAACATGGATGAACCATGAAGATACTATGCTAAGTGAAATAGGCCTGTCACAAAAGGACAAACATTATATGATTCCACATATATGAAGTAACTAGAATAGTTAAATTCATAGAAAAAAAGCAGAACAGTGGTTGCCAAGGGATGGGAGCAGGGAGAATGGGGAGTTGCTGTTTAATGGGCACAGAGTTTCAATTTTGCAAGATGAAAAGGAATTCTGGAGATGGATAGTGCTGATGATTACATAACAATGTGAATATATAAGGCCACTGAACTGTACCCTTAAAAATGGTTAAGAGGGGCTGGGCATGGTAGCTCACACCCGTAATCCCAGTACTTTGGGAGGCCAAGGCAGGTGGATCACCTGAGGTCAGGAGTTGGAGACCAGCCTGTCCAACACGGCGGAATCTTGTCTCTACTAAAAACCAGTAAAATTAGCCAGGTGTGGTGGCAGGCACATGTAATCCCAGCTACTCAGGAGGCTGATGCATGAGAATTGCTTGAACCCGGGAGGCAGAAGTTGCAGTGGGCCAAAAATCATGCCACTGCACTCCAACCTGATGACAGAATGAGACTCTGTCTCAAAAAACAAACAAAAAAAAAGGTTAAGAGGGTAAAGGTTATGTTATGTGTACTTTACCACAACTGAAACAAAAACAAATCTAAAATTATCCAGGCATGGTGGCACATGCCTGTAATCGCAGCCACTTGGGAAGCTGGGGCAGGAGAATCACTTGAACTCAGGAGGGTTGAACCCGGAGGTTGCAGTGGGCCGAGATTGTGCCACTGCACTCCAGCCTGGGTGACAGAGTGAGACTCCGTCTCAAAAAAAAAAAAAAAAAAAAAAAAAAAAAAAAAAAAAAAAAAAAAGATGTGTCATACATATAGGCAATAGTGTTCCACCTGAAATGCAATTCTGTGTGAGGTACTTCTGTCTGTGTCACTTACTCCACCAAACTTCCATGGCTCCCCATGACCAAATAAAGCTTAAATTCTACAAATGGCATGCAAGGCCCTTAAAGGACTGGGATTCACCTCCTCTCCAGACACACCACTCATTGTTGCCTCATGCATGACAGTCTTAACACTACCACAAGGCTGGTAGCTCCCTACATCTGCCCCTCAACTCCAGCCCTTCTCTTGGCCTCACCTTCTCCCCAACTTCACCTATTAACCAAGCCTAAGCATCAGCCAGGCGCGGTGGCTCACACCTGTAATGCCAGCACTTTGGAGGCTAAGGCGGGCAGATTATGAGATCAAAAGTTAGAGACCAGCCTGACCAACATGGTGAAACCCTATCTCTATTAAAAATACAAAAATTAGCCAGGCATGGTGATGTGTGCCTGTAATCCCAGCTCCTCGGGAGGCTGAGGCAGAAGAATCGCTTGAACCTGGGAGGTGGACACTGCGGTGAGCCAAGATCATGCCTCTGCACTCTAGCCTGGGTGACAGAGTGAGACTCCGTCTCAAAACAAAACAAAACAAAGAATCATTTCCAGATAGAAAGCCTACTCCCCAAGATCCTCTCAGCCCTAAGCTAGATGTCCCCAATGTGCCCTGTAACATCTCTGCATCCGTGTACCACAGCACCTACCAAACTGTGTTATAGTAATCTGAACTCCTCTACTGTAGGCTCTTGACCAAATGTCATTCATCTTTTTTTTTTTTTTTTTTTTTTTTTTGAGACGGAGTCTCACTTGAGCCACCGCGCCCGGCCGTCATTCATCTTTGTACAGAGAACCTAGACCCTGCCTGGCTGTGGCTGGCCCTTAGGGAATGTTGACTGAATAAACACATTTGTTGGTAAAGTCAAGATGAGACCTGGTGGTTCTTTCCACTGCTGTAGCTGATGGCCTCTCCTGATAAGCTCTTATTTAGAAAAGAACTGCAAAGAAACAAGTAAAATTTGTTCTCCTGAGTTATGTAGTAACACCCAAGTTACCGCCAACTTTCTGGGAAGGAGAAGGCAGTGGAGGAGTGAACCACAAAAAAAACAAAGGCCTTATTTTTCTCCTCTCATAGACATCTGTTATCTTTACCACAAACGAGGAGGACTCTTCCTGACAGTTTAACCTGAGTGATCATAATTTAAATCAACCCACTGAGAACTCATGTTTTATGTTACAGGGACCTACATGCTGGTAAGACCTTGAGGACAAGCAGTCCGCAATGGAAAAATAAAATTATATGAAGGCTATGTCCTCAGCTCCACGACTTTTCTAGGCCTGGTGGAAGGCAGGCTCAGCCAGAGAGGAAGTATTTTTAGACACGGGTGCTTCAGAGTTGTAAAAATAGGCTAAGTGTTTAGCACACTTGTCAAAGCCCCAGAGTACTCTGACCACAGGACCAAGTAAACATGCCAAGCAGAAGCACACTGGATTTATTTATCTTTGTAAATGTATCAAGACTTGAAGCAGCTTTCTCTGAAGCACAACTTGAGTGGTGAGTCTATGAGACTTACATCAGCTGGCGTGGTGACTGGTCTCCCTCCTATCTCCTTCCTCAACAGTTCCACTGGATGTCCCATGTGCCCAGACATTACAAGGAGGGCCACCGTTTTCATCCTCTCTCCAGAAAATCCCAAAGTTATGCAAACCCTACCATATCTGATTTCTGACTTTCTCCAGATCCCCAGAATAAGTAGACTGAGTCAGAGCTCCCTGAGGCCCACTGTGCTTCAGAGGCTGCCGCGCCTTGACAGCAAGGCCTGCCTTTTACGGTTCTCATGATTTGATCCAGAGAAGAAAAAAGTCATAGGTCAGTTGCATCTCTCAGGGCTGGCATTTTTGGGTTTATGCTTGTTTCTGGTTGTGTAATGTCTTGAACTCTGCCATCAGCACAAGTTGTCTTCCCTGACTTCAACAACTAGCAAAAGGTGTTCTGCTGAGGATGCCCCCCCGCCCTTTTTTGAGAAGGAGTCTTGCTCTGTTGGCCAGGCTGGTGTGTAGTGGTGTGATCTTGGCTCACTGCATCCTCTGCCTCCCGGGTTCAAGCAATTCTCCCACCACAGCCTCCTGAGTAGCTGGGACTACAGGCATGTGCCACCATGCTTGACTAATTTTTGTATTTGTAGTACAGACTGGGTTTCACTATGTTGGCCGGGCTAGTCTTGGATGCCTGACTTCAAGTGATCTGCTCCCCTCAGCCTCTCAAAGTGATGGGATTACAGGCGTGAGCCACCACGCCTGGCCTGGGTTGTTCTTGAAACAGTTAAATTAATTGGCCAGCCTCCTTTATTAGACTTAAAATTTTACATTTCAAAATTTTGAAATTTTACATTTCAAAAAGTATTTCTAAAAAGCAAAGAAAGTATGCCCCCATTTTTAGACTAGAATTCTGTTACAGTTTTTTTAAAAATTCATTAAGTGTGTAGGTTTCATAATAACCCAGATAACCTCTCCCAGACTTCTCACCTCCTACAAATTCTGAAAAGGTAAAGGGATAACCAGTCATGTCAACAGCATCGTTATATTTAAGAATCCCTGGAAGATGTTGCTATGCTGGACACTTTCTGGGTAGAGGAGAGTTATAAATCCAAATGTCTCTCTAGGAAGACTAATATGACAATGTTTGTCATGATGAGTGGGTTTTTTATTTTAGTTTTTGCTGAAAGGACCAATTAAGAAGCTCCCATGACAATTCAGGTTAACACACCTGGTCTAGGAACTGCAAAGGAGAAGGCAGAGGAAAGAGCCCTCCCTGGACAGAAAAGTTACAGAGCCTTTTCTGGTATGAAGACACTGATTGTGATCCCATCTTCAGAGTACATGTGGCTGGAAGAACAACTGCAGCAACAGGAGGAACAAGCTCTCTGGAAAAAGCTGGAGAGGTAAAAGGGAGGGAACATAATGAACTAGGTCTTGGCAGGGGAGTTTGAGTCTACGATGGGCAGAAGGATGGCAGCACAGCACCCTGATGGGAGACGACCAGCAGGTGACTAACTGAGTCCAGAGCCAAAGAGACGTCAACCTGGGATGTACTGATTCCAGAGAGCCACAGAGGATCCTCTGCCATGGATGCCCCACTTCTCCCCACAATATAGCACATGCCAGAGGTGCAGGCAGAACTGAATTCAGCCTTGGGGATTTATAGGCAGCAGAACAAAAGAGAAACTCAAGTTCAGGCCCCGGCTCTGCCTGTAACCATTGACCCCAGGAACCATCTCTGCAGGGGTGATTACTGTAATGGTCACATGAAATTAAAGAAATCAAAATTCTTTGAACAGAATAAAGTGTCACATTTTGTAGAGTGGTTTTAGCTCTACAGAAACCAGTAAATAGTACACTAAGATTATCTTTCTCAACAACCCACATAAATAAGTCTTAATATCTTTAGAATTGTTGGAACTCCCTATACCAAATCTCTTCAGACAGTGAAGACAATCTAAGAGAAATCCTCACTAGATCAGGTCTGAGGGTCTATGTGAAAGCAGCTAATATTTATCGGACAGTTACTATCAAATACACTAATGCTATTCTAGGAGCTTGTATATTAGTTCATTTAACTTTCACAACTGTGAGGTGAGTCTCATTATTCCCAGGTAAGTAAAGAGGCAGAGAGGAGTTAAGTGATTCGTCCAAGGTTCCTAAACGCAGGATAGGAAGGCTAGCATCTAAACCCTGGCAGGGACCTCATAGCCTGTACTTTTGAGCTTAAAATACCACTACCAGAAATAATAACATCATGAATATAACAGGGAGAGCCACAGAGAACAGCCACATTATCTTCCTGTGGTCCCAGTAGAACTAGAGAGTGAGGTGTGTGTGCCTACCACAGATAAGGAAGAAAGAAGGGAGAGGGAAAGAAAGAAGAAACTCAAGGGGTAAGTGACTAAAGCTCGAGGCAGGACATGGCAGGAAAAGGCCAAAACCTGACTGACTGAAGTGCCATTTCTGCTCTACAAAATGTCCAAACATATCCCATAGCATTATTTTCTGTTACCTGTCAGCTCTACCTCTTCTACCCTCTAGGAATGACAGTATCTTCAATCTCACCCCAAGTCCAATAACTAATATGCTAATAGAGGGTGGTTCTACATCCCAGTACCTCAACCAAGAGCAGAGAACAGCCCAACAAAGAATTAAGCAACAACTCAGGAAGTGGGGGGAAAACTTCATAAGAAACAGACACATCTCATGCCCTTCAGTAGGAAGGTAACAACTGGGAGTACAAATATTCTTTCCATAAGGAACAGTCAAAAGGAGAGCTTACAGCCAGGTAACTGTGCCGGTCTCCTGTGATCCTGAAACTTCTCCTAGGCGTCTGCACTGCTTTGCAAGCAAACCTCAACAGAGCTGTACTCACAGAAGAAGAGAATAAAGCTAAAAAAAAAAAAATGAAACAACTCTGATCACTCTCCTTTTCAGCATCAGAAAATGCAGAGTTGGGGGCAAGGAAAAGAGATGAGAGAACAAATCCAGTGGCTGGGGAGAAGCTTTCAGGTCTATTTGAATCCTTATCGAGCATGGTAGAGTAACACAAAATGCCTGCTACGTAGCAGGCTCTCCCTGCCCTTACTTTGTTTTTAACAGTCAAAGAAGCTCTCTCTAGAAAAAAATATGCACTTTTTGCTTTTTAAAAAGGAGGAAAAAAAAAAAAAAAGCAAGCGTTGGGAGAGAAGAACCTACCCCCAACCCCCTTTAAGATGCAAACTTTCTCACTTCCTCAAAGAAGTGTAGTGCACTAAAAAGAAGGTTGCACCAGAGAGCATGTAAGTGTCTGAAGGGGGACCTCTCAAGTGCCCCATTCCCAGGGAGCCCACCAGCTCCTCACAAGTAATCTAATGAAAGCTATGCATCCTCTCTGGGCTCCTCATATGAAAAAATGCAATATATGAAGCAAAGTTTAGAAAGGATTCATTACTGGAGAAATGCACACAGCTATTAGCGTTCTTCCTTTCTTTTTTCCTCTTATAAAGCAAAAAAACAACTTGTCCCTCACTCAAGGCTCATTTAATCATATAAGCTTCTTTGCTGGCCTAAGTATCCAGTGAAGATAAATTAGCAATCAAAACCAAGTCAGAAGTGTATAATAACCAAACACATGAAACAAGTTAACTTTAAATATTAACCTGCAGTCTAAGGGATTTTTTTTTTTTTTTAATTTAAAACTAACAAAAGAAATGACAGGCAAAGTAGATACTCTCGGAAAACACACACGTACAAATGGCCTGTGCTCTGATCAAATGTAATTAAGCACTGAACGTGTCTTACATTGCTTAATTGCTTGAGAAATGCATCAGGCTCCCACAAAATCTATTTATTTTTCCATCCTGCTGAGCACAAACTGGAACATGTGTTTAAAATGACAAATAAAACTATTAACAATTATAAGAACTGCACCTTGACTAACATTAAAACTACGTCAGAAAGTTCAAGAAAATTAAGCTAATGAAAATTAGTAATATAACCTCGATACTGGTTTGTGATTGTACTTTTATGACTTTACTACAGTTTAACAATAAAATGGGGGGTAAGTAAAAAATGCTCTCCTTCCTTTCAGAGGTCGCTGAAAAAACATACCCGCTGCTGCATCAGTGGGTATGTGCATTCAAGATTAAGCAAGATGGAACAGGGAATCATGACCAATATTCTCCATCTAAACATTACAGGCCTACCTCAGCAGCTATGATCAGGACGGAAGTGGATATGACGGGAAAAGGGCAAAAGGACAAGGACAACTGCAGTGAAGATGATGATTTTACTTATTTATTTATTTAATTAATTAATTTATTTATTTATTTTTGAGACGGAGTCTCGCTCTGTTACCCACGCTGGAGTGCAGTGGTGCGATCTCGGCTCACTGCAACCTCTGTCTCTCAGGTTCAGGTGACTCTTCTGCCTCAGCCTCCCAAGTAGCTGGGACCACAGGCGCATGCCACCATGCCTGGTTTTTCTGTATTTTTAGTAGAGATGGGGTTTCACCATACTGGCCAGGCTGGTCTTGAACTCCTGACCTCAGGTGATCTGCCTGCCTCAGCCGCCCAAAGTGCTGGGATAGCAGGCTTGAGCCACCATGCCTGGCCGAAGATAATTATTAGGCAGCTAACTTTCTGCCTTTATAGGCAGCTAACTTTCTGTGAACTCTTATTATGTGCCAGACCACTGTGTAAGTGCTTGACATACGCTAATTCATTCAATTCTCTCCCTATGGGGCCAGTACTAGTATTAGTACTACTTTAGAGATGAGAAAACCGAGACACAGAAGTAAAGTAACTTTCTCATGTTAATACAGTGTGAGGCAGAGCTAGCATGCAGACCATCCAACTTCCTATATTGAACTGCAGCCCATCTGTACTCAAAACACATCAATTAATTCGTCTCTGGCACTCAATAAGCAAAACAGATTTACCCTATGCCAAAAGCTGTTGGTCAAGGAGCATAAAAAATGAAGCAATACTGCCTAGAACTACATGCTATAGGGTAGAGTGCAAAACCACAAGATCAGCTAAACCACTGGAAAGCATTGCTCACAAATGTTTTACAGGATTGGAGCTGTCAACTAAAGTAACTGAGGCTTTTCCAAACTGTGTTACATAAGGATGCAACTACTGTTTCTCATGGTCGTCCACTTTATAGATTTCTGGTCATTATAACCTTTCAGAATGACAATTCCATTATGTGTCCAGCCTATGGCATAAATAGCTTTTTTTCCTTTAAGTTTCAAAAGGCACTCCCTGGTCCAACTATTTAAGAGTTTGATTGACAAGCACAAGCCTGTGTTCTCCATTAATGTCAATCATTTCTCCTAACTCCTTTGTCAGGTGAAAGCTCCAACACCATACCCGTAATTTTAGGTGTTGCCCCTCTGCCTTTTAATGCAACACAACATCCTTTTTTGGTCAATGGTGGATGCAGCATTCAAAGAACTAAGCACCCTGATTTTCTACAAAAGTTGAAGTGACGCTTTCTACTTAGTTTCTAATCCTTTCCACTGCTGTCTTCAAGGACACCAGCCACAAATTTCTGGACCCATTTCCCACAATGTTCCTGCAGGCTGCTTAAGGCCCTAATATTTTGTTACTAAGATGTTGTCAAAATGTTTTTAAAAAACACATTGTTCTATTCCTGCTCACAACAAATCTCACTCTCACAGCCTTGGGAGATTTTGGTGGAGCCTGGGGATACAAACACACTCAAACTAAACTTTCGAGTATAAATGTGTGGAACTTTTAGGTTAAAGGGAGTTACTCCTCCCAGCCCATGTACAACATGGATTATGGGGATACTATAACCTAGCAGTCAGGGGATCCACACAATAAAAATGGCAATGTATGTCCAAAATTATGGTCTCAGAGGAAATGTGAGACTGTAAGAATTCATATAAATAAAACATAACAGGGATATGGATTTTAGAAGAAAATGCAATCAAATAAAAGTGTTGCAAAAAACTTGCCAAGGAGAAGAAAATTGAGATATACAATACCTAATAGTAAAAGGTTTTTTGTTTTTGTTTTTAAAAAGCAAGCACGAAAGCGTGGACTTGGCTGGAAACAAGACATTGAAAAAGTAAACTCTCTCATGACTGTAGCCACTGTAGTACTGTCCCCAAGAAAAACTAGATGACTATAACCGCCTTGCCCAACAAACCAAGTTGGAAAGGACTGAAATGCTAAGAATATAATCAGCTAGGATACGAAAACCATGGTTCTCCAATGTGAGCTGAAATGGAATAATTAAAAAAGAAAAAAGTACAAGCATTATAGTAACCAGGTAATCAATCACTCGCACAACTGAGCCTGAACCACAGCTCAGCCGAACAACGGAAAAGTCCTGAAGATGTACAATGGGTAAGAGACTTGTTCCGGCTGGGCTCAGAGGCTAACGCCTGTGATCCCAGCACTTCAGGAGGCCAGGCGGGCAAATCACCTGAGGTCAGGGCTTCGAGATCAGCCTGACCCACCAGGTGAAACCCTGTCTCTACTAAAAATATAAAATTAGCCGGGCGGGGCGCCTGTAATCCCAGCTACTAGGGAGGCTGAGGCAGAGAATCGCTTGAACCCGGGAGGCGGAGGTGGCAGTGAGCCGAGATCGCGCCATTGCACTCCAGCCTGGGTTAAAGAGTGAGACTCCACTCAAACACAAAAAAAAAAAAAAAAAAAAAAAAAAAAAAAAAGAGAGAGAGACTTATTCTGCTGCAGAGCCAAAATCGCAAGCTCAGAACTCTGCACAGCCGGCACTGTTTCAAAGGTCAAAACCAGGACCTCAGCAATCTTCCATTAGATGACTTTACCAAGGGTTACAAAAATCATCACTATTACTAGTCTTTACAACCCAGGAAGCGAAGGAAACACCGGGGAGAACCGGGAGGCCGTTTAGGAGAGAAAACTACTTTGACAAAGACTGCACAATTACAGAATAAAAATCAAAAATAACTGATAAAATAAAATTAAAACTGATCGATCGCAGTTCACGTCTTTGGCAGCAAACTCCCGTTTGAGCCGAGCAGGAGCAAACGCGTTATGCCTGAACCTTGTGCACATATAATTCTTCTCTCGCACGGCCCGGTTCCAAAATGCATTCACCGCCACTCTCCGCGGAACCTTCAGCGGGCTCTGGGAGCGGCCAGAATTTTCCAAACGAGGAAACTAAGGATCGGCCCAGAACCCTGAATTTTGAGGGGAGTGAGACTTGGGCCCTCACAGGCCCAGAAGCGAGGTATTTCAACTACACCGGGGAGGGGCGGGGTGAAAACTCCCGGGTGTCGGGCTGGCGCAGGCCCCTCGCGGCCGGTCGCGCCAGCGCTTCCACCTCAGGGTGGGCGGCCATGCGCGTGGGCACGCTGCAGAGAGGGCCGCTCACCTGGGCGATGCCGGCGCCCATCAGCCCGCCGCCGATGACCGTCACGTGCTTGACGATTATCTTCTTGGCCGAGGCGGTGGACGAGGAGGACATGGAACGCATGAACTGCCTGGTGACGAAGGCCATGGTGTGGCAGCGGGGGCGACAGCGACGAGACGCGGGCGGAGAAGATGCGCCTGGCGGGTAGCAGCGGAAAGCCAGCCTTTGGGGGTGGGGACCTACGCGGCCCTGCCTCCCGAGCTCCCCTGGCGTCACCGTGACGTCACCAGGCAGCGGGGCGGGGCCTTGAGGCCCGCTCCTCCCATTGGCCTGGGCCGTAAAGTCCCAGCGCTGAGCGGGTATACGTGCGCGGGCTCATCATGTCAGCAGCCGCAGGCCCGAGTGAGTTCGGGCTTGAGACCTGCTGAGCAGCGGGACCTGGCGCCTGGCGTTCTGGTATGGGGCCGAGAACAGACCCTTCTTCTGAAAAGCCACTGGCCCCTTGTTCAATGAAGTGAGTCGTGCTGACTTTGTAAATGCTATCCTTTGATGACGTGTGCATATCTAGGCTCTGAAGAAATATGTGCTGCTTGGCTGTGTTGGTAACGGACCCAAAATGTGCACCCTTGGTTGATGTCACCAAATAATCAACTCGGGATTATTTTAATACCGTGAACAGTGATTGTTTCCTCTAAAAAGGAAAGAAATTTAGACTGCAAACACCCAAAACAAATGTCTAGTGACCCATGAGTTCCAATGCAAAAATCAGGCTCAGGGAAGGTAAAGGGAGAGTTGACTTTTAGTTACCCATCTTGACATTGGACGTCTATCAGTGTAGTGAACATGTGGACGGTTTAAGGTCATAGAGCAACCTTTGTGGAATAACCAATACTTTTAGAAAGCATAGGAAAGAAATGTCTTGTCAAATAATGGAAGACTTGATAGCAACTTGGCCAGTCTTCTCCCTCAGGTGAATACTTTCTAATTACTGTAACTTAATGATATAGGATTTTTATTAATTTATTTGCTTTATGTTTAAATATTGTTAACAAGAAAAACTTTAAGCAAATTAAGTTTAGCAGAGTTTATCTGAGCGAAGAAACCATGAATCAGGTAGTACCCCGAATCAGTAAAGATTCAGAGAGCTCCAGCCGGTAACAGTGGGCAAGCAGCGTTTATAGACAGATTTTTTTGCAGCCTGTAACGGGCTAAAAGCTCCGCTGCTGTGATTGGCCAAGACTTGGCCACTTGTTAGAAGAACATACTCTCAAGTTACATTGCAGTGTATTTACATATTAAGTATGATTATACTTTGCTAGGTAGGGAGGCAACTTTAGGCCAAATTTAATTTAATAACAGTTTCCTGCTTTGGTTCAGCCTCATTTTTAAGAGATTGACCAGAACCTTGTTTTGTCTCAGTATGGAAGTCACAATGTCAAATTAGTTGAGTGATTATACTTTCTTCATGTTGTTATTCTAACTGTAATAACACCATTTGGTGTACAAAGGATGGCTGCATAGAGACATTTAAGACTCTTGAGGGGAAACAACACATCAGGGAGACTGTTATGGCCACGAGGAGGAGAATAGCAATAAACTGAGGTACACACCTTAACAGGAGTGCCCGCAAACTGATCGAAATCAAACAATTCAAAGTTCAGGCAATAAAGATAGTTCAAAGTATTTGAGTCCAGTTGGTCATAATCTAATTTAGGGCATTATGGCAATTAAGGACTGTTAGAAATGCTTGTTTCTCGGTTCCATAAAGAAATAGCACTTGAACATAAATTAAATTTCTTTAGCAAGGCCATTTTTACTTTCTGCAGAAAGGATACACTCACCAGCAGTTTTGCCACGAGAGTACACGAAACAAAGGATACAGGGTCATTTATAACCTGACACGTCCACCTTACTGCTGTGTCCGATTTCCAGTGGCTGGAACAGGACCTCATATTCTGTATTTGTCCCGATTGGCTAGTAACTTACAACTTTTTAAAAGAGGCAAAGGCAGAGGAGAACAAAGGAAGGAGGAATTAACTTGTGGAATGCTGAGAAAGGTAAAAACACTTTCAAATAAGGAGGAACAGGCTACGACCTAATGCTCACTTGGACCAGTATAAGCATGCCAGGGCAAATATTTAGGCTAAATTGTGGGAGCTAAAAACATAAAAGTACATTGATTTCTTTATTACAGCTAACAGATACTTAAGAATGTTAGCGCAGGTCTTTGAACAAATTTTGCTTCTGAGAGAGGTTACTGTTTATTTCTAATGAGATGGAAAGGAAAGTCTTTGAAGAGGACCCTCTACTTTACTTTTTACAAGGACCATAGTTCACTGAATGACCTGATTCAGCCTGATGGCCTGATATAAAGAGGTATCCATTTTTGTCGTTAACCTGGCAACACGAGTTATAATAACCTGGAGACCCACTAAAGAAACATAAAGATTAGAAAAGTTTGAAATAGCCTAGCTTGTCTTTCACTACCCAGGATGCCTGCAAACCCACTATAAGCTGCTCCCATAAATGTATCATGTGTTCCTTTCCCTTGAGAAGTTTCCTTAATATATTCAGCGGCAGTGTCTAGAGAAACAGCAGTATCTGCCACCTTTTAAATTAAGGTTTCTGTAGCAGTAACACTAGAGGAGAAATAAGTGCAACATTCAGTTTTACTCAGCACCATACAAAAGCCCCGAGCACAAGCAAAGAGGGGATCCAAAGCTGTGTAATGTTCCATGAAGTTTGTTGAACACAAATGTTTTCATCCACTGAAAACATTTAAGTAGCTTCTACCCTCTGAACCCCTGGGAAATCTGACTGCCTGCAAATTCAAGATTTTCCCCAATTTACAGATTAGTTTCAAATTCCATACAACAGGCACTCTGCTAATGCCAAGAGTAAGTTTCAGCAACTCCATTGGAACCTCTCCTCAGTAGAAACTAACTTATCTTCATCTATTTTTAGGTTGGTGGTAACTTTGGTTATTGACTGCTTTAACCTCTGATTATGGAAGGTATTATGGGAACTTTCACGGAAAGCTCTTCGGATGTAGGAGCAAGCCAGGCCAAAGAGCAAGATCTGAACCAGTGGGGAAACAACAGAGTAAGCAGATTATCCACCAACCCAATATAGGCCCTTGGAAGCTTGAAAAGAGGGCCATTTAGTGGTGTTTGAGCAGAGGTCAGTTAAGTTTGTCCACCCGTAAGTTGGCATAGCTCCTGAACAAAGTCCAGTGGTAAACTTACTCTTCTGTGGTCCCTGTATAGCATGTTGTAAGGGTGCAAACCACTAGATCTAGTAAAAAGACTTTCCTAGATTTAAACCAGTGACATCATACGAGCAATTATTCATACCCACGTAGGTAGTCCCCAGCATCTTGAGTATGCAATGCCTGGAAGCACAAGATAACTTTTGCAGGCATCACTCTGATCTTTTTTTTTTTTTTTTTTTTTTTTTTTACTTTTATTGACAATTGGCACATAATAATTGTACGTATTTATGGGGATGACTCAATGCATGTATATGTTGAACAATGATCAAATTGGGGTAATTATTAAATAATATACGTATCACTTTAAACATTTATCATTTCTTTTTGGGGATAACATTCAAAATCATCTCTTCTAGCTATCTTGGAATATACAATACATTATTATTAGCTGTAGTCATTCTACTGTGTAGTGGAATAGCAGCTTTTATTCTTCCTAACTGTAACTTTGTACCCATTGACCAATCCCCTCTATCCAGATGTTCTACATTTGGTGACAGTTCAGTTATTAACTGGAAAGATCAAGATACTATTTTCAGCAAGTGTAGGAAGGCAAGTAGCAGTGATGTGTAGCATATCAAGGATGACTTTCCTCTCTTTCCTTGGAGTTGCAGGGTGACTCTCTTTAGGAACACAGAGAGGCATTAGTGTTAATGAAATTGTTTCCAGATTTTTGGGCATTAGCTCATAAACCCAACAGTTACTTTGGTTTCTTAGAGACCATAAGACTTTGCCAAAGTCATCCACAGAGTGTGGTCCCAAGTTGACAAGGAAATTCAGTTATTTCTGTTGCATACAACATTTTGAGATAACAACTGGAATTATGATTAATAGCCTTATACCAGGACTATTAGATTTCTATTAATTTCTTACAAGTTCTGAAATACATAGTAATAACATATCCATACATATATAATTCAAAAAAGGTCTAGCATTATTTAGGGTTTTCCTAAAGAAAGGGAAGGAATTCGTACTGCAGGAAATAGAGAAAAAAGGAAAAAAAAAGATAAGCCTTTCATGATAGCAAAGAACTCTTGATCTGCAATATTAGGAAAGCTGTCTACATATAGGATGCCATGTGCTTCTAGGGAAAAACTTCCCCAGTCAGCTTTATTTCAAGGTCTCCAACAGGTATACAGTTCCAGAAGTCTACAGGAGCTCTTTTGTGTTGAGAAATGCAGATCCAAGATTCAAGGCCTTGGAGTTTGCTGCAGAGAAGAACTTGGTATGGTCCCTTTCAACTGAGTTCAAGTACTGTCTTTCTCTGGGGTTATTTCCAAAAGACTCCCACCTCCAGGTTCTATATTATGAAGCAGTTGGTGGTCATCAGTTGGTGAGTCATGAAGGACTTCTTTCACTTAGTAAAAATATCCTTTTCAGAATGCATTCAAGCCTTGCACTATTAAGTCATGCCAGGGTTTGTAAGAGTGAAAGATACATGAGACTTTATTATTAGGAGCATAAGCCTTCCAGTAACTATTTTATGAGGGGTCAATTTATGTTTTCCAGTGGGAATGGATCTTATTGCCATCAATCAGTAATACCTTTGACCAAGGGAATCCAATCAATTCAGTTAGCTTTTCCTATGCTATTGTGTTTATAATACCTGTTTAACTGTTTTACAACTTGTCTAGTGAATTGCATACCTCTGTTGCTGGAAATTTCTCCAGCAATGCCCCGTAAGAGAAACACATTTTCCAATAACCTTTTAGCTATTGTTATATCATTGGCCTCCCTGCATTGGAAATCTTCTGTACAACCAGAAAACACGCATTTAAAGTGGAAATTGAATGAAAGCCATTTGTAAGTGTTCAGGAAATGTATCACCTAAAGTTTTTATTGTCTTACCACAATTATGGGTTTGACAAACCAAACATTGGTTATAAACTATTTTAGCAATTTGGTAAGTCACCCCACCAATCTTTTTTCATAATTTGAATCATTTTATCTCCTCCATAATAATCATGGAGTGCAGAGCTCTTAATACTGGAAGATTTAAGACTCCAGGAGAACCAGGCAGCCATCCAGGTTCTTCATGTGTCCAGGCTTAACACTGGATTTACATTTTCCTAAGTACCAACTTTGTTTCTCCAATTCAGGTGCTTATAGCACTGTTTATTGAATAGGTTTTATCAAATGTAATTTGACTTGAATCAATATTATAGAGTTCATTCAAGTTGTATATCTTAATAATTTCAGTACTGACTTAATTAGCGTGAAATTCTGCCCAAGTCGTTTCCTTTGTATTATCTTTTATTCTGTGTGACATTAGGTTAGCAGTTTTATGAATTAGTCAATTTCTTCATTAGAGTCCTGGGAATTCTTACCCAATCCAATGGTATGATTTTAAAGTTATGAGAAACCTGCCTTCTCAGAGTTCTTTCTATAAATCTCCTTGAAGATGAACATTTTAGGCTTATGGTTTCTCAGGAAAGTATCAGAGTAAACAATTAACTATCTGTGAAGACTTAAAATGGCCACGACTTTAAAGATCTGGTAAGGGTTTATTACAATAATGACACAATTGACAAGGAAACTCAGTTACTTCTGTTGTATTCAACATTTTAAGACAATAACTAGAATTATGACTGATAGCTTTATAGCAGGACTATTAGATTTCTATGAATTTTACTCAATTTCTGAAATACATATTAATAGCACATTCATACAAATATAGTTCAAAAAATTTAGTATTTATTATTTTATAATCCTTCCCATATAATTTAACATATCAGATCAGACCAATTAGTTTAATATGTCTCTTTCTATAATGAGAGATGTCCTTTTGAGATATTCTGAAGGCCCATATGGAAAATCTCAAAGTTAATTCAATTTCAAGAAAAGACTTAATTTAGAATTTTACTTTGGAAAGTTTAGTAAAAATATCAAAGGTTTAAAACATTTGATCAAAAAAGGATCACAGGTCACTGTGAACAATAGTCATTCATTTAATCAAAGTGATAATTTAAAGACTTCAAAGGCAAATACAGAAAGTTACATAGCTGTAACTTCCATTTTTTAATAAAGGGGACTCAGTTTTCATAAGTGATCAAAAACCTAATTAAGGCAACATAATGCACAGGAAATTATCTTGGTAAAATACAGAATCTTTGCTTCCTAGGCAAATTATATAAAAAGTAAAGAAAAACTTTTCATAATTTCCTATCAAGAGCAGGCCAACAGTTCAAGAAAACCTTATTGTTTTAACAGAGAGGACTACATGCTAGTTTTGCATCAGTATACTTTTGATATTGATGCTCAACTTTTGGAGAAACTCATAAATAATTTTCTTCTAATATTAGCCAGCTTAATCACACATGAAATTCCATTCATAAGATTCATCTTCCAGAAAACTTCTACAACTTCCTTATCTGTTCAGTTTTTTTCCTATGCTTTTCCTTTTCACATTTGAAACAACCAGTCATTCTATTTGAAGACAAAAGTTACTCATTTTTTCCCTTAATGAAAAAATTCTCATACCTTATAACTTTTTCTTACCCAACGTACATCTTAACTTCCTGATATACTTGCATATAGAGTTTTTCTCTATTTCTAATAATTCTATATATTAAATAAAATATATTAATCACTTTTTTTTTTGAGATGGAGTCTCGCTCTGTCACCCAGGCTTAAGTGCGGTGGCACAATCGTGGCTCATTGCAACCTCTGCCTCCCAGGTTCAAGTGATTCTTCTACCTCAGGCTCCTGAGTAGCTGGGACTATAGGTGCATGCCACCATGCCCAGCTGATTTTTGTATTTTTAGTAGAGATGGGGTTTCACCATATTGACTAGGCTGGTCTCGAACTCCTGACCTTGTGATCCTCCTGCCTCGGCCTCCCAAAGTTCTGGGATTACAGGCATGAGCCACTGTGCCTGGCCAATTAGAATTCTTAATCCTTAGTGACCTTAATTGCCACTGAACACTACAAAGTAAGCAATTGTGAACTGTCACATCACCTATGGAACTGCCACATCACTCATCTGTACCTTGGCAAATTTATCAATCATTACCTCTAGAAGCATATGCTTTCTTATAGTACAATTTGTCAGTGTTGCCCAGAACATGTTTGTAACGTTACAAATATCTTTAGTGTATCAGTAATAAGAAACTGTAGAGGAGACAAAATTTCAACTCTAGCCTCTTAGTTTTTCTTTTTTCATGGCTAGGCCTGAGAATTAAATTGTGATTTGTACAGATTTCCCTCAACTTCAGTTTTCCATCTTGATAAGAATGTTAAGATCTTCTAGTATAGGAAGGACTCTTTTACATGGGAACTTTATCTTATATCTATTTAACTCACTTATTTTTCACAATTATGCATAGATTGCTTTATAAAGATGAGATAGTAAGCAGCTAGTCATCATATCATCTAAGTTATTTCTCTTGCTGACATATTTTGTAATATAGAGGTAGCATAGGTTTATTTTACCAGTGAACCTAGGTAGGAAAAGTTATGTGCCGGTATTATATTTAGTGCTGAAAATTCTGAAGACATGACTGTTTTAATGGAATTAATAATATTCTTATTTATCAAGCTCACCCAAGTGAGCATTTGAGTTAGTTCTTAATTTTCTGAGCGAATACTTCATTTATATTAGTGCTTATTTTTGAAAGAGCCAAATAAATAGAGCTCGTTTTCAATTTAATTTGGCAGTATCATAAGGAGATACAAAAATATCACACATATGTGTCATACATACAGATCTGTCCATAAACATATAAACAGACACAGATCTTAAATAGCTTTTGTTTAAAATTTTTAGCCATTTGCCAAGCACAATAAGATAAAACTCAATAATTTATTTAAAAACATCTGAACCAAAATTGTTTTCCTGGCCAATAGCATAAGATTTCCTGCCCCCGTGGGTAAAGTTTTTAAATAATATTTGTGAAAAAGATATTTAACATTTTTTTCATTTGTTTTCTGTAAGGAACCTGATAAAGAGGCAATCTTTGCTTTATTTAATACTTTAGATGCCTGTATATGCCAATTTAAAAATGTATCCCATTGCTTTATGGCATTTTGGATTCTTTTTTTTTTTTATGCTCCTGCAAATGAACAATTTTATATATGTTAAAATTTCCCCATTGTAACAACTATAATTCTAAGTTGTTCTAGTAAGGGACATTTTTTCAAAAACACACAGGTTCTAGGCCCAGCCCATAATTTTTGTGTATAAAGTTAGCTGGTGTACCAAAAAGTGAAGTCCCAGATTCTTGGAAGTCCAGAGTTTTGTTTTTTTTTTTTTTTTGAGAGGGAGTTTCACACTCACCCAGGCTGGAGTGCAGTGGCACATTCTAGGCTCACTGCAACCCCTGCCTTCTGGGTTCAAGTGATTCTCCTGCCTCAGCCTCCCAAGTAGCTGGGATTACAGGCACCTGCCAACACGCCTGGATAATTTTTATATTTTTAGTAGAGGTATGGTTTCGCCATATTGGCCATGCTGGTCTCGAACTCCTAACCTCAGGTGATCCACATGCCTCAGCCTCCCAAAGTGCTGGGATTATAGGCATGAGTGCTGGAATCCCAGACGTTTTTTAAATTTGGAGAAACCCATTTTCAAAAGATACTGACCTCCAGCCCAGTCCAGTAAAATTGCTCAAATAAAGTCAGAAAGGTCAAAACAAAAATTCATAGAGCTTGAATTTAAGAGAGAACCCTGCCATGATCCCAGTTGCTGTGAGAGATGAGTGGGCAAATGATCCCTGGTGAGTACCTTCACTTGGCCATACGGTACTCCTTTGTGTCCCTGGAGGTCTGCTTTGGGTCCCACTTCTGACACCAATCTACTAGAATAAATGCTTTAGACAAATTAAATTTAGTAGAGTTTATTTGAGCAAAGAAACAGTTCATGAATTGGGTAGCACCTTGAACCAGTAGCAGTTCAGAGAGCTTCACCCAGCAACAGTGGATAGGCAGTATTTATAGACAGAAAAAGAAAGTGACATATAGAAATAGCCTGATTCATTACAACTCTTTATCTGTCTTATTTTGTCATGGTCTGAGCAGTTGCAGCCTGTAATTGGCTGAAATCTCAGGTGCTATGATTGGCTGAGACCTAGCTACTTGTTACAAGAATATACTCAAATTAGATTGTAGTTTATTTACATATTAAGATAGGTTACAATTTGCTATGTATGGAGAGAACTTTAGGCCACATTTAATTTAACAGTGTATAATAAAGGCCCACAAACATCAAACAAGTCCTCCCCCTACTAGAAGTAACTGTCATAGTAGATCCTGTGTTCACTTTTTTTTTTTGCTTTGATCTCATCTTTATATCTAATTCTGTAAACAATATCAGAAAGCACTGTTGTTGAGCACCTTGTTAGGCTTGGGAGATCACTACTGGCTGAAGAGAAAGTGTTAGGTTCAAATAATAAAATCTATTAAGTGCTAGATGGTAGCAAATGCAAAAACCTATAGGGTATAAATGAAAAAGGAAGATTGCATAGACAAACCTAGTAACTTGAAGCATGAGTCAATTTATGAAGAAAAGAGAATTTGCTTCAGAGGAAGCAACAAATTCAAAGGCAGAAGCATGAGAAATTAATGCAACAGGAAAAGGGGGTGAGGAATTAGGTATAGTTAGAGATGAAGCTAGGATGATAGATTGGGAGGATGATTAGGTGAGTTTTTAGTCCTCATTTACAACTTGTATCTAATCTGAGGCGGAACATAGTCTAATTACAGTGTTGTCATATATTTTTTAATGAAATTTGTGTGTAATGGACAGCAGTGATGCCTCAGTATGGTACGTTTTCAGATCTGTAATTCTTTTCCTTGGGAAAGAAAGAATGGCCACCTGTCTTAGTCTATTTGGGATGCTATAACAAAATACCACTAGTTTGGTGGGTTATAAACAATAGAAATTTATTTTACATTTATTCACAATTCTGGAGGCTTGAAAGGCCAAGATTAAGGCACCAGCAGATTCATCCTACTTCCTGGTTTACAGATGACTCCTTCTCATTGTAACCTCACATGGTAGAAGGGGCAAGGGAGCCAGCTCTCTGGGGTCTCTTTTATAAGGTCACTAATCCCATTCATGAGAGCCTGCCTTCATGACCTAATCACCTCCTGAGGCTCACCTCCAAATATCTTCACATTAGGATTCAACATATGAATTTTGAAAGGACACAAACATTCAGTCCACAATACCGCTGCAGTATTTTTTTTTTTTAAACAATTCTCAAATGTGAGGTACCTATAGTATATAAAGATGTGATACAGCCAGGTGCAGCGGCTCATGCCTATAATCCCAGCACTTTGAGAGGCCAAGGTGGACAGATCACTTAAGCCCAGGAGTTTGAGACTGGCCTGGGCAACATGGTAAAACCATGTTTCTACAAAAAAAAAAAAAAAAAAAAAAATTAGCTGGACGTGGTGGTACTTGCCTGTAGTCCCAGCTACTAGGGAGGGTGAGGTGGGAGGATCACCTGAGTCCAGCAAGATCAAGGCAACAGTCAGCCATGATCATGCCACTATACTCCAGCCTGGGTGGTAGAGTGAGACCCTGTCTCAAACAAAACAAAACAAAACAAAAAGTGATGTAAAGAAAGGAACACTGTAGCCAGAATTCAGTGTCCTGGCATAGTCACTAGTGTGCCATATGACCTTCTACAAACATTTACCCTCCCTTGGCTCCAATGTCCTCATCTCTCAAAAGAAATGGTTGGACATGAAGTCCTTGCCCATGCCTATGTCCTGAATGGTATTACCTAGGTTTTCTTCTAGGGTTTTTATGGTTTTAGGTCTAACATTTAAGTCTCTAATCCATTTTGAATTAATTTTCATATAAGGAGTAAGGAAAGGATCCAGTTTCAGCTTTCTACTTATGGCTAGCCAATTTTCCCAGCACCATTTATTAAATAGGAAATCCTTTCCCCATTTCTTGTTTTTGTCAGCTTTGTCAAAGATCAGATGGCTGTAGATGTGTGGTATTATTTCTGATGGCTCTGTTCTGTTCCATTGGTCTATATCTCTGTTTTGGTACCAGTACCATGCTGTTTTGGTTACTGTAGCCTTGTAGTACAGTTTGAAGTCAGATAGCCTGATGCCTCCAGCTTTGTTCTTTTGGCTTAGGATTGTCTTGGCAATGTAGGGTCTTTTTTGGTTCCATATGAACTTTAAAGCAGTTTTTTCCAATTCTGTGAAGAAAGTCATTGGTGGCTTAATGGGGATGGCATTGAATCTATAGATTACCATGGCCAAAACACCAAAAGCAACGGCAACAAAAGCCGTAATTGACAAATGGGATCTAATTAAACTAAAGAGCTTCTGCACAGCAAAAGCAACTACCATCAGAGTGAACAGGCAACCTACAGAATGGGAGAAAATTTTTGCCATCTACTCATCTGACAAAGGGCTAATATCCAGAACCTACAAAGAACTCAAACAAATTTATGAGAAAAAAAACAAACAACCCCATTGAAATGTGGGCAAAGGATATGAACAGACATTTCTCAAAAGAAGACATGCAGACAGCCAATAGGCACATGAAAAAATGCTCATCATCACTGGCCATCAGAGAAATGCAAATCAAAACCACAATGAGATACCATCTCACACCAGTTAGAATGGCAATCATTAAAAAGTCAGGAAACAACAGGTGCTGGAGAGGATGTGGAGAAATAGGAACACTTTTACACTGTTGGTGGGATTGTAAACTAGTTCAACCACTGTGGAAAACAGTATGGCGATTCCTCAAGGATCTAGAACTAGAAATACCATATGACCCAGCCATCCCATTACTGGGTATATACCCAAAGGATTATAAATCATGCTGCTATAAAGACACATGCACACGTATGTTTATTGCGGCACTATCCACAATAGCAAAGACTTGGAATCAACCCAAATGTCCATCAGTGACAGACTGGATTAAGAAAATGTGGCACATATACACCATGGAATACTATGCAGCCATAAAAAAGGATGAGTTTGTGTCCTTTGTAGGGACATGGATGCAGCTGGAAACCATCATTCTCAGCAAACTATCGCAAGAACAGAAAACCAAACACCTCATGTTCTCACTCATAGGTGGGAACTGAACAATGAGATCACTTGGACTCTGGAAGGGGAACATCACACACCGGGGCCTATTATGAGGTGGGGGAACGGGGGAGAGATGGCATTGGGAGTTATACCTGATGTAAATGACGAGTTGATGGGTGCTGACGAGTTGATGGGTGCAGCACACCAACATGGCACAAGTATACATATGTAACAAACCTGCACGTTGTGCACATGTGCCCTAGAACTTAAAGTATAATAATAAAAAAAAAATAATGAAGCCATGCATCTCTCCAATTTGCCAGCAATGTCTGAAATTTCCGTGCTTAACCTAATGGGTTAATTGGATCACTCTGCCATCATTGCTTCCATTCAAAGGAGTATTTTGCACAGCATAAAAACAAATTAATTTGTATCCAAATAATTTGACATAAATTGTAGGCCTCTCAACCTCAATTTCCTTCTGGATAAAACAGGCCTAGATTCAGTATCCACATTTGTTGCAAGAATAAAATAAAAATATGTTTATAAAAAAAAAAAAGAAATGGTTGGACAAACAGCGTTCCAGCTGTTTTCTGCTAAGAGTCTAACACCATTTACGATCTTCTAAAGTGGGAGGGCCACCACTGCCCCTCCCCCTGCCTAGTGTTGTTCAGATGACAGTTACAATAGAATCATTCTTCTTTTGCCAGAAGTGCAAATTGTTTCCCAAATGTGGCCTTGGGCTTTCAGGAGCCCAGTAGTGACTTCTGTGGTCCCTGATTTGCACCCTCACCCTGTTATTGGGGTTGTGCTTCATTTCTCTCTGTGGAAAGAGTGAAGTATTGCGAAGTATGACCCTCGTCACCAAACCAACTCAGAGACAGCAAGTGCTTTGGCAAAGGAAAGGGCTGGCACAGAGAACAGAGTAAGTAATAACTGCTTTTATTTGTCCTATAAATGGATAATTATAGTACTTAAAAAATAAACATCAAAGAAGCATTATCTAACAACATACATGATGGTGGGCTGTGAGTGCAGCAGAAGTAGTGTGTAAAGTAGGTCTTCTCCAACAGAACAGTGGTGGGCAAAAAATATCAATGGTTTTCCAGTCTTCAAGCTTTATGAAGCAGGCAGGCAGAGAGAGCTGAGCTGACACAGTACTTACACTGTCAGGTGATAGACACATCGACCCAAGCACAGGATTTTTTTGGTTGATTTGTTTGTTTTTGAGACGGAGTCTTGCTCTGTCGCCCAAGCTGGAGTGCAGTGGCGCAATCTCAGCTCACTGCAAGCTCTGCCTCCTGGGTTCACGCCATTCTCCTGCCTCAGCCGCCTGAGTAGCTGGAACTACAGGTGCCCACCACCATGCCCAGCTAATTTTTTGTATTTTTAGTAGACACGGGATTTCACCGTGTTGGCCAGGATGGTCTTGATGTCTTAACCTCGTGATCCACCAGCCTCGGCCTCACAAAGTGCTGGGATTACAGGCATGAGCCACCGTGCCCAGCCCCGAGCACAGGATTTTTTAACAGCCAGGAAGGAGCATTTGGGGTTGGGATTCATTGAGTAAGTTGGGATTTTCCTTCTATTTGTGGGAAATTAATAATTTCTGGCTTACTGGATCAAAAGTGAAAAATTAATGCTGCCTCTTCTCTTTTATTGAGCAATTTAAAAATTTCATATGGCAGAAAACCAGAGGCTGTGGCTGCTCAGGGTGGCATGAGAGCAGAGTCTAGAAAGTTCAATCAAAAGCTTACCTACTGCAAAATTAAAAATGGGTGACATTACCACTCTCATCTGCAGAGTTTTCAAGGAAATAATCATATGATTTGCATAATTAAGACATAATTAGTTCAGAAGGGAATGATCATAATCATGTGTTTGTATGGAAACTGAAACATGCTCTCAGGATGACTTATAAGACACATAAAGTAAAATCTCTAATAATACTGGATAATTTATCAAATAATTCTGTGCTCTTGAGCTTTTAGAAAAAAATTTATCCTGGCAGACTTTAAATATCTTGGTTTTTCTCATCATGCTAGCAGTTGTTGTAATACCAGCTACTTTCTACCTCCATTTTCTCCTCCACTTAGAAAACCTTTATTCCACTTACAGAGCATTATGGCCTTCCCAAATAACGAGTTGAAATTAAAGTCTGTGGAGTGTGAAGCATAGGATTCCTGGGATCAAAGTAGTCAAAACACATGCAAAACAAACATTTGTATAAAATGCTGCCTTTGGAAAAAAGAAGGTGATGTGTAGTACAGCTTATGCAATCTTGATTCAGGGTTTTAGGCACATTCTGCAATCTGGGTGAGAGTTTATTTGGACTCTTTTGCTAAGGAGATGAAATGTTCATTCCACCTGAAACACAGATTTTCCACACAGTGGTTAATAATAGCCTATTTTACCATAGGTGTTAGTGGCTCTGTGGATTCATTGAGTATAGGTCAGGATTCTTTTTCTATTCTATGGAAAGGGAAAGATTTCTGAATTTTGAGAATGAACTATTTTTCTAACCTCAGCCCACAGTCTCCAGAATGCTTGCATGAGATCATAAGACTCACTAAGTGGGACAATGAGAACTGTGCAGTACACATTCACTACTACCCAAGGGGGAAACCACCTACAGAATGTGTGCTTTCACATAAATTACACCTTCTGATTTGTTTTCTTAGGAGTTCCAGGTATAAAGTTTTATACATTGAAAACTAACCATTCACTAGCTTTAAAAACAATGATAATGATGGCCATCCCTTTGAGCAATTTTTATATACCATTCAGTTAGGTTAAGTGGTTTTGCATGTAATATCAGCATTTATTGAGCCCATTATTATTTTTATACCATTCTGGGTACTTCATGTGAATTCATTCATTAAATTCTCACAATAAGTCTATGTGGCAGGTACTAAGGGTACCCATCTTTTACAGGTAAGAACATTGAGACCCAGAAAGGTTCAGAAACTTAGCCAAGGCTACATGGCTAATGAATGGCACTGGCAGACTTCAAATTCAGGACTGTTTTCAGGGGTTGTGTTCTTGACTACATGCTGTTTTGCCTTTTCATAACAACCCTCAGGCTTTCGTGCTATCCTCATCTAAAATGAAGAAATAGGTTTGGAGCATTTCAGCCATTTATTAAATGTAGCTCCCCTAATACTTGACCAGGCTCAGATTTTATCCCGCTCTGACCTCAAGGCTCTCATGCTTTTCACAATTCCATACTCGTTAGACAGTACCCCTGCTTGTAGAGGGGAAAAAATGAGGGAGATGTTCTCCAGTAAACATTATCTATGTTTAGATTTGGAGCTTTTTCTGTTATACTAATATTGTCATAAAAATTAGACCGATTAATATATTTGGACATTCTTACTAATAAACCCCAGAGCTGCAAGTTTCCCACAGTGATTCCCAGTGGTTCTACCTGAAGACTAAGAGTCATGTGTTTATACCATCTGATTTCCAGCATGCAGACTCTTGTTTCTCAAACACAAACATCCATTTTTAATTGTTTATTGCTCACCTCTCCTTGATACTTCAAATACATATCAGATACTTCAAATGTAACTTACCAAATTTGAGCCTGTTATTTCCTACCCTCTACCTCACTCAAATAGCTTCCACCTCTTCTTGCATTTGATGTCTCAGTTCATTATGACTCGCCCCCCTCCCCCATCCAAGGGGCCTTGTGATGTGCTGTGTATCAGCAGTTTGTTACTTTTTATTACTGAATAGTATTCCATTGCATGGCTTTACCAGGTTTTGTCTATACATTTAGCAACTGATAGACATTGAGGTTGGTTCCAGTTTGGAGTTATGAATAATGCTGCTATGAACATTCACAAGCAAGTCAATGGAGTCTTGCTATGTTGGCCAGGCTGGTCTCCAACTCCTCTCAAGCAATCCTCTCACCTCAACTTTCTAAGTAGCTGGAATTACAGACATGCACCACTGCGCCCAGCTTGGACATATATTTTCATTTCTCTTGGGTAGATAGTTTTATGTTTAACTTTTTGAGAAACCACAAAACTGTTTCCAAAATGACTACACAAATTTTATAACCACCAGCAATATATGAGTTCCTTTTTCTCCACATCTTCACCAACACTTGTTATTTTCTATAGCTTACTTTTGATAGCCATCCTAGTGTGTGTGAAAATGTACACTTAATGCTCTTCCCTAATTAATAATGATGTTGAGCATTTTTATGTGCTTATTAGCCATTCGTGTATCTTCTTTATTAAAATATTTCTTCTGGGGCCACCACTGCCCCTCTTGCACTTTTGCCAGAAGTGCAAATCATTTCCCAAATGTGGCCTTGGGCTTTCAGAAGCCCAGTAGTGACTTCTGTGGTCCCTGACTTGCACCCTCACCATATTATTGGAGTCATGCTTCATTTCTTTCTGTTGAAAGAGTGAAGTATTGGGAAGTATGACCCTGGTCAATGAGTCAACTCAGAGACTTATTTTCAGTATGTATTCATGAATTCTTAGTCTTTACAAAGGCGTATAATTCATTACTGTATTTAATTATTTTGATTTTCCAATTGAACCACATTTGGCCAGTGGGAATCTCTCCAAGATGGTTCCTTGTGACATTTCCCCACTATCTTCTCACTTCCTGATTTTTGGACATAAAAAGGCTCATCTTGTACCTCTTCTGCCCTAGCTCCAGAAACAGCCATTTCATTTAGAAACTCTGGTTCCTCTGAGTGGAAATGGTATTAGAAACCAAGGTCTGGGCACAACTGTACTTTAAAGAGAGTAACCTGGCAGCTGAGTGAAGTATGCATTAGTTCTCTATTACCCTGTGTATTAGTCTGTTCTCATGCTGCTGTGAAGAAATACCTGAGACAGGGTAATTTATAAAGAAAAGAGGTTTAATTGATCCACAGTTCCAGATGGCTGGGGAGGCCTCAGGAAACTTACAATCATGGCAGAAGGTGAAGGGGAAGCAAGGCACTTTCCTCACAAGGCAGCAGGAAAGAGAAGTGCCAAGAAAAAGGGGAAAAGCCCCTTATAAAACCGTCAGATCTTGTGAGAACTCACTATCATGAAACAGCATGGAGTAACTGCCCCCATGATTCAGTTACCTCCCACTGGGTCCCTCCCATGACATGTGGGGATTATGGGAACTACAATTCAAGATGAGATTTGGGTGGGGACACAGCCAAACCATATCACTATGTGACAAATTACCACAGCTTTGTGGTCAAAAAAAGAAAAAAAAAAAAGTCTCACACTTTGTTTCGATCAAAGAATCAGGGGTAACTTAGCTGGGTGGATGTAGCTAATGGTTCTTCATGAAACTATAGTCAAAATGTTGTCTAAGTCTGCAGTCATCTAAAGGCTCAACAGGAACAGAAATGTCTGTTTTTGAGATAACTTACTCGCATATAGTACATGACTGTTGACAGGATGTACCATATTCTTACTGGCTGTTAGCAGGAGGCCTTGGTGCCTTGCCACATGAGCATCTCCACAGGGCTGCTGTGTGTCCTCACATGATAGCAGCTGGCTTCCCCTGGAGCAAGTGACCCAAAAGAGAGCAAGGCAGAAACCACAATGTTTTTTTATGACCTAGCTTCGAAAGCTGCACATCTTTTGCACAATAGCCTAGTGATTACACAAGTCGGTGTTATTCAATGTGGGAGGGAACCATATAAAGAATCATCAGGGGCCATCTTGGACTCTGGCTACCACACAAGCCCAAGATGGTAAAGAGACTTTTCTATGTAATTTTTATGTTATTTTCTATGCTGTGTTTTACTTTTCACATGTAGGTGTATCACCCATCAGGAATTGTTTTTAAGATATGGTGTGAGATAGGGAGTCAGGGTTCATTTATTCCTTTACTGATAGGCAGTTGTTATGGCACCATTTATTGAAATTTCCACTCTTTCCCCCACCATACCGCAGGGGCATCTTTGTCACAAATCATGTGCTCTTATATGTATAGGTTTATTGGTCTATTTGTCTTTGTGCCAGTGCTATGCTGCCTTGCTTATTGTAGCTTTATAAGGAGTCTTGACATCTGCTACCGTGATTGTTTTGGCTATTCTTGGCCCTTTGCTTTTATAAATAAATTTTATTTAGCGTTGGCCACTTTTTGCAATTATTTCTGCTCAGGCCTAACACTGGTAAGACTCTGATTTAATTGGCCTGGGGTGAAACCTAGGCATCAGGATTTTTATCAAACACTCCAAGTGATTCTAAAATACTGCCAGAGTTGACAACCATGGATCTAGATGAACTCTAGTCTGTGGCAGCAGGGAAAATTAAGGCCCAAGAAAGTGGAGTGCTTGCCAGAGGTTAAACAGAGAGGCAGTTGCGGAACCAGGGCTCCAGTTCAGGTGCTTTGTTTTCCAGTGCAGTCCTCTTTCCAACATCTATATATACTCCTGGACATGCCACTGTAGATAAGTAGCAGAAAGGCAGAGAGGAGAGAGGTACCCAGAGACTTTTTAACTCCTTGCATCTGGGAGCTTCAGAGGAAATGGCAATTGAGGGACAAGGGGGATATTAGATGGTTAGTTTACAGACACATCCAAGATGCTCAGCAGGGAGGGCATAACAATGGAATAGTAAAGCTACACAGAGACCTGAGAGATCATCTTTCTAAATATTTGATAGATGAAGAAACAGGCCAAAGAGATCACATAACTCGTTACAAGCAGGGGCAGGACTTGGGTCTGAAGTGTGCCACACTCCTGGTTCAGTCCTCATTGTCCCACCATTGTCACAGACTGACAGGTTCTTCTTGCCTGCTGCTCAGAAAAACCAATGCACTGAGAACAGCAGGTATTGCAGCAAAGAAAGAGTTTAATTTTTGTGGGGCCAGACAAATGAGGAGAATGGGAGAAATTTCTCAAATCTATCTCTCTTAAGAATTCAGAGGGTAAAGTTTTTAAGGGTAAACTGGTAGTCAGGTGGTGGGGGAACTGAAACAATTGATTGGCTGAAGATGAAATCACAGGGGTGTCTAAATTGCCTTCACACAGCTAAGTCTTTTCCCAGGGAAGGGGGAAAGGGTGTTCTCAGAACCAAGTGGCATCTCTGTTGAAATGCTAAATCTGAAAAATATCTCAAAGACCAGTTCTTCAGGTTTCACAATAGTTATTTTATCTATAGGAGTAGTTGGGGAAGTTACAAATCTTATTACCTCTTATGTGACTTTGGAGCAGAAAGCAATGTATAGAAAAGCAAACTAAGCAGTGGTAGGTTATTGTTTAACCATGCTTACTCTTTAGCAAGGTTCAAGCCCCAACCATAATTCTAATCTTGTGTTATGAATGCAGCATCAGTCTCCAGCAAGAGGGGGGTCAGTTTTCCTTCCTTCAAAGTTTAACTGTAAACTAAATTCCTTTCATATTATCTTGGCCTCCATGCTAGAATAAACAACAACAAAAAGAAAGAAGAAAGAGACAGAAGAAGAGAAGAAAAGAGAAGAGAAGAAAGAGAAGAGAAGAGAAGAGCCTGTGAGGTTAAAAGCAAGATAGAGTCAGTCATGTTAGATTTCTCTCATTACTTACAATTCTGCAAAGGTAGTTTCACTATGTTCAGCGTTATACTCAGGTGCATTTAGGCAAAATTGTTCATCTTGAATATTTTAACAGTGTTGGCATATGCTAACCATTCAACATATTTTTTGAATGAATAAGTGAATAACTTGAAATTTATGGATATTTAAAAACAATACCATTTCATGCAGTAACTCCCACAGGCATGAGCCACCGCACCCAGCCTAGACTAAAGACGTATTCAATTAAACATTCTTAATATGCTTTAGTAAGAGCTATTGAGGCTTTCATTTTACAGATGAATATTAAAGTATCATGAACCAAATAGGCTCAGTGCTGTAAGAAATAACTCAATAGTCCTGGCATGGTGGCTCATGCCTGTAATCCTAGCACATTGGGAGGCCAAGGTGGGAGGATTGTTTGAGCCCATGAGTTCAAGACCAGCCTGGGCAATGTGGTGAGACCCCATCTAAAAAAAATACAAAAATTAGCTGGGCACAGTGGTGCATGCCTCTGGTCCTAGGTCCTCAAGAGACCGAGGTGGGAGGCTCACTTGAGCCTGGGATGTCCAGGCTGCTGTGAGCCATGATTATGCCACTGCACTCCAGCCTAGATGACAGAGTGAGACCCTGTCTCAAAAAAATAAAAAGAAAAAAGAAATAACACAATTGCTTCCAGACGAGCAATCGCAATCTGGTAGTACACTGTTCCTTTATTTCTCAAGGAATAGATGTTCGTTATAAAAAATTTGAGAAATATAGAAAAGAATGAAGAGTAAAACAAAAATCAAACACATAAATTGTAAGTCAGATCATGTCCCTTCTCTGCTAAAAACTCTTTTTTTCCTTTTCTTTCCATTTCTCTTCTCTTTTGCTATCAAATATATCACTGCAATGAATAACTTACCCCAAACTATTTTTCATCTGATTATCTCCCATAGTGAATATCTTAAGAGTAGAATTTATTGGGTTAAATGACATAAATGCCTAATTTTTAAAATTTTGGGTTGATTTTAAGTTACAGAAAAATTGCATAAGTGGTCCAAAGATCTCATATTTCCTTCACCCAACCTCTACTAATTTTGACATCTTACATAATCATGGTTCGTTTGTCAAAACTAAGAAATTAACATTGGTATAATACTATTAACTAAACTACAGACTTTATTTGAGTTCCCCAGTTTTTCCACTAAAGTCAGTATTCTGTTCAATCTAGGATGCCACTCTGCGTTTAGGAATAATTAGAATCTTGGTACATATTCTTAAATTTTCTCCAGATAGGTGGTTCCAGTCTGTATTGCCAACAGCAATGTATGACTGCTTCTCCCTTATCAATAAGGGAGTGTTTTCCTTTTTCAAAAATATCTTTAAAATTCAATGGTTAAAAATGGTATCTCACTGTAATAGTTCCATTTCGATGAATTTGAAAAATGTTTTGTATTATTGGCTGTTTATATTTTTAAAAATTTTTGGCCAGGCATGGTGGCTGATGCCTGTAATCCCAGCACTTTGGAGGCTGAGGCAGGTGGATCACCTGTGGCCAGGAGTTCGAGACCAGCCTGGCCAACAGGGTGAAATGTTGTCTCTACTAAAAATATAAAAATTAGCTGGGGATGGTGGCACACACCTGTAATCCCAGTTACTCGGGAGGCTGAGGCACAAGAATCGCTTGAACCCAGAAAGTGGAGATTGCAGTGAATCGAGTTCAAGCCACTGTACTCCAGCCTGGGTGACAGAGCGAGACTGTCTCAAAAAAAAAAAAAAAAAAAAAAAAGTATCTCAAAATTTAACTCAAGATGGATTAAAGACTTAAATGTAAAACCCAAAACTATAAAAACTCTAGAAGACAACCTAGGCAATACCATTCAGGACGTAGGCACTGGCAAAGATTTCATGACGAAGATACCGAAAGCAATGGCAACAAAAGCAAAAATTGACAAATGAGATCTAATTAAACTAAAGAGCTTCTGCACAGCAAAAGAGACTGTCAACAGAGTGAACAGACAACCCACAGAATGGGGGAAAAATTTTGCAAACTATACATCCAGCAAAGGTCTGATATCAAAAGTCTATAAGGAACTTAAACAAATGTACAAGAAAAAACAACCTCATTAAAAAGTGGGCAAAGGATATGAACAGACACTTCTCAAAAGAAGACATACATGTGGCCAACAAGCATATAAAAAAAGCTCAATATCACTGATCATTAGAGAAATGCAAATCAAAACTACACTGAGAAACCATTTCACACCAGTAAGATTGGCTGTTACGAAAATAAAAAAATAACAGATGCTGGTGAGGTTGTGGAAAAAAAGGAATGCTTATACACTGTTGATGGGAGTGTAAATTAGTTTAACCATTGTGGAAGACAGTGTGGTGATTCCTCAGAGACTTAAAGACAGAAATATTTTTTGAGCCAGCAATCTATTACTGGGTATATACCCAAAGGAATATAAATCATTATATCATAAAGACACATGCACACATGTTCATTGCAGCACTATTCACAATAGCAAAAACATGGAATCAATCTAAATACCCATCAATGATAGATTGGGTATAGAAAATGTGGTACATATACAGCATGGAATACTATGCAGTAATAAAAAAGAACAAGATCATATCCTTCACAGGGATGTTGTTGGAGCTGGAGGCCATTATCCTTAGCAAACTAATGCAGGAACAGAAAACCAAATCCCTCATGCTCTCACTTATAAGTGGGAGCTAAATGATAAGAACACATGGACACATAAAGGGGAACAACACACACTGGGGCCTATCTCAGGGTGGAGGATGGGAGGAGGGAGAGGATCAGGAAAAATTACTAATGGGTACTAGGTTTAATACGTGGGTAATGAAATAATCTGTACAACAAACCCCCATAGAAGCGGCTACGTTGTCTGGGGTATATACCCTGGGGTTCATGGTCATGCACCAGGAAAATGTAAGACATGGACACACAAGAGGAGTTTAGGAGTGGAGGTTTAATAGGCAGAAGAGAAGAGAAAGAGAAACAGCTTTCTATATAGAGAGAGTGGGGTCCCTGGGTGGAAAAGACCCGCAGGCGGCACTGAATTTTATAGTCAGGTTTGAGGAGGCAGCGTCTGATTTACAAAGGGTTCACAGATTGGTTCGATCAGGTATGACATTTACATAGCAGATGGGGAAAGGCCAGTTGTCCCACCCTAATCTTATTATGCAAATGGGCTTTCCAGTTGATCTGAGCCCTCTTGTCTGCTTCTTACTGTACACATGGCTGGCAGAGAAGGGAAGATGAAGCCGCCATCTTGAACACGTCTAGCCCCTAGTTCCTGCCAGCATTCACCTGTGCAAGCTCCCAGCTTGCTCGTCTATGTCCGCAGATCGACTTTACAGGCTATTCTTTGTTAGACAATGATTTGGGGCTGCTTTTCATTAAAGAGAAAAGCCTTACCGAGGACTTCCGTACCCTCACTCTCTGCCTAAGTGATTTCTTCTTAACTCCTGTATCACCATGACACAAGTTATCCTATGTAACAAACCTGCACATGTACCCCTGAACTTAAAAGTTTAACACAATAATTTGTATCTTTTGCCTATTTTTAAAATTAGGGTGTTCTACTACTGAATTATAGCACTCACAGTTCACTAGAAGAAATACTATGCTATAGTATATGAAAATACTGAAGATACTATATATTATAGTATATACAGATTTATAAGCACTGACTTATAAGCACTTTATATATTAAGGATATTGAATTTTTGGCAAGACTGATACAAACATTTTTTTCATGATTTGCCAGCCGTTTTTTGGAATACTAGAGTTTTCTATTTTTATGTCATTAAGTGTATTGTTTTAGTTTTCTGATTGATTCTATTACTTTTTTTAAGAGTTGGATTTTTTCTTTCTTTTTTTTTTGAAACAGCCTTATTGAAGAACATTGACAGATAAAAATTGTACATATTTAAGGTATACAACTTGATGTTTTGATATATGTATACATTGTGAAATGGTCTTCACAATCAAACCAATTAACATATCTATCACCTCACAAAGTTACCATTTTCTTTTTCTTCTTTTATTATTATCTTTTTTTGTGGTAAAAACATTTAAGATCTACTTCTTAGAAAATTTCAAGTAAGGAATATTGTTAACCATAGCCACCAGGCTGTACATTAGATCTGTAGAATGTATTCATCCTGCATATTGAAACTTTTTATCCTTTGACCAACATTACCATTTCCCCCTCCCCACTGCCCCTGGCAGCTACCATTCTGCTTTATAATTCTATGAGTGTGACTGTTTCAGATTTCACACATCAGTTAGATCAAGCAGTATTTGTCTTTCTATATCTGCCTTATTTCATTTAGCATAATATCCTCCAGGTTCATCCATGTTGTTGCAACTGGCAAAATTTCATTCTTTCCTGAGGCTGAATAATATTCCATCGTGTGTGTGTGTGTGTGTGTGTGTGTGTGTGTGTGTACACCACATTTTCTTTTATCCATTCATCCATCAGTGGATGTTTACATTCTTTTCATATTTTAGCTGTTGTGAATAATGCTGCAGTGAACATGGGAGTGCAGATAAATCTTCAAGATCTTAATCTTCATTTCCGTTTCTGTGGGTATATCCCGGAAGAGAGATTGCTAGATCATATGGTAGTTCTATTTTTATTTTTTGAGTTTTGAGGATCCTGTATACTGTTTTTGATAAAGGCTGTCCCAATATACATTCTCACGAACACTGTACAAGAGTTCCCTTTTTCCTGCATCTTTGTCAACACTTTTAACCTCTTGTCTTTTTGATAATAGCCAATAGCCATCCTAATAGGTAAGAGGTGATGTTTCATTGGGTTTTCATCTACATTTCCCTGATTATTAGTGATGATGAGCACCACTACATATACCTGTTGGCCATTTGTATGTCTTCTTTCTAGAAATGCCTATTTAGGTCCCTTGTCCTTTTTATAATTGGATTATTTGTTTCTGCTATTGACTCGTGTGAGTTCCTTATATATTTTGGATATTAACACCTTATAAGATGTATGGTTTGCAAATATTTTCTCCCATTCCATAGGTTGCTATTTAACTCTGTGATTTTTTTTCTTTGCTGTGCAGTAGCTTTTTAATTTGATGTGATTCTACTTGTCTATTTTTGCTTTTGTTGCCTGTACTCTTGGTATCTTATTCAAACATATTATTGCCAAGACAAATGTCAAAAAGCTTTTTCCCTATGTTTTCTTATAGTAGTTTTACAGTTCTGAGTCTTATGTTTAAGTTTTTAATCCCTTTTGAGTTTATTTTTGTTTATGGTATCAGATAATTTCATTCTTTTGCCTGTGAATATCCAGTTTTCCCAACATTAGTTAATGAAGAGACCATCCTTTCACTATTGTGTGTTCTTAGCACTGTAGTTAAGATTGACTGTAAATGCATGGATTTATTTATGGGCTCTCTATTCTGTTCCATTAATCTATATGTCTGTCTTTATGTCAGTACCATCTCATTTAGATTACTGTAGCTTTGAAATATCTTTTGAAATCAGGAAGTGTGATGTCGCCAGTTTTATTATTATTTCTCAAGATTGCTTTCAGCCTGGGCAACATGTCAAAACTCCATCTCTACACACACAAAAAAAAGTACAAAAATTAACTGGGTGTGGTATTGTGCATCTGCAGTTCCAGCTATTCAGGGGGATGGGGCAAGAGGATCACTTGAGCCCGAAGGTCAAGGCTGGAGTGAGCCATGATTGCGCCACCACACTCCAACCTGGGTGACAGAGCAAGACCCTGTCTTAAAAAAGCAAACAAAAAAAAACCAACCAAACAAACAAACAAAAAAGAAGACAAGCAAGATTGCTTTGGCTATTTGGGGTCTTTTGAAGTTCCATATGAATTTTAGAATTGTTTCTCTCTACACGTGTGTAGGGAGTGCTATTTGAAATTTGTTAGGGCTTGCATTGAATCCGTAGATCATTTTGGGTAGTATAGACAATTTCATTATATCCCTCTAATTCACAAACATGGGACGTCCTTCCATTTATGTAATCTTCTTTAATTTCCTTCATCAGTGTTTTGTAATTTTGAGTGTACAAGTCTTTCCCCTCTTTGGTTGGTTAAGTTTATTCCTATGTATTTTATTCTTTTTGTTGCTATTATATATGGGAATGTTTGCCTATTTCCTTTTTGGAAAATTTATTGTTAGAAACAATATAGAAACACTGCTGAATTTTGTATGTTGATTTTGTATCCTGCAACTTTATTGAATTTGTTAATTAGTTCTAACAGATTTTTTGTTGAGCCTTTAGGATTTTCCACATGTGTAAATAATCGGGGTTTTTTTTGTTGTTGTTTTTGTTTTGTTTTGTTTTTTGAGACAGGGTCTCACTCTGTCACCCAGGCTGGAATGCCGTGTTGTGATCATGGCTCCTCGCAACCTCTGCCTCCCGGGTTCAAGCAATTCTCCTGCTTCAACCTCCCTACTAGCCAGGATTTCAGGCGCCTGCCACCACGCCTGGTTAAGTTTTGTATTTTTAGTAGAGGCAGAGTTTCACCATGTTGGCTACACTGGTCTCAAACTCCTGACCTCAAGTGATCTGCCTGCCTTGGCCTCCCAAAGTGCTGGAATTACAGGCATGAGCCACCATGCCTGGCCATGTGTAAATAATCTTGTCATCTGCAGAGATAATTTTACTTCTTCTTCTTCAGCTTGGATGACTTTTTATTTCTTTTTTCTGTCTAGTTGTTTTGCTTAGGTTTTCCAATATTTTATTGATAATAGTGGTAAGAGTGAGCATCCCTTCCTTGTATCAGGTCTTAGAGGAAAAGCTTTCAGTTTTTCACCATTGATTATGATGTTGGCTGTGACCTTTACATATATGGCTTTTACTGTATTGAGGTACGTTCCCTCTATACCTATATTGTTGAAAGTTTTTTATTATGAAAGGATGTCAAATTTTGTCAAATGCTTTTTCTGTTATCTATTAAGATGATCATGTGGTTTTTACCTGTCATTCTGTTAATGTAGTATATGGCATTGTTTGAGTTGCAGATGCTGAACCATTCTTGCATTTCAGAGATAAATCCCACTTGTTCATGGTGTATGATCTTCTTAATATGCTGTTGAATTTGGTTTGCTGGTACTACATTGAGGATTTTTATGGCTATGTTCATCAGTGATGTTGGCCTATGGTTTTCTTTTCTTGTGATATATTTGGCTTTCATATTGGGGTAATGCTGGCCTCTAAAGTGAGTATGAAAGTGTTCCCTATTCTCCTATTTTTAAGGAGTGTAAGAGGGATTGGTTTTAGTTCTTCTTTGAATATTAGAAAAAGCCATGGTCCTGGGCTTTTCTTTATTAGCAGGTATTTGATTACTGATTCAGTGTTCTTATTTATTTTCAGATTTTAGTGTTTTCTTGATTTAGTTTTGGTAGGTTGTATGTTACTAGGGATTTTCTGTTTCTTCTAGGTTATCCAATTTGTTGATGTGTAATTGTTCATAAATTGTCTCATAATGTTTTAATTTCTGAGTCATCCATTGTAATGTCTTCTTTCTTATTTCTAATTTGTCTTCTTTTTTTTTCTTAGTTTAGCTGAAGGTTTGTTGATTTTATCTTTCCAAATAATCAACTCTTGGTTTTATTGATTTTTCTATTGCTTTTCTATTTGCTATTTATTTATGCTCTAATCTTTATTATTTCCTTTCCTCTGTTAACTATGAGCTTCGTTTGGTTTGTTCCCCCTAGTCTCTTGAGATGTAAAGTCAGGTTGTTTATTTGAGATCTTCCTCTCTTAATATATGCATTTATCACTATAAACTTCTCTCGTAACATAGCTTTTACTGCATCCCATACATTTTAGTATGTTGTGTTTAGGTTTTTATTTGTCCCAAGATGTTCCTTGAATTTCCCTTTGATTTCTTCTTTGACCCAATCTTTATTAGAGTGTGTTGTTTTGTTTTCCCATATTTGTGAATTTTTTCATTTTCTTACTGTTTTTGATTTCTAGTTTCATTTCACTATGGTTAGAAAAGATATTTGGTATGATTTCCATTTTTTTTTTAATTTGTTAAGACTTGTTTTGTTACTTAATATATAAACTATCCTGGAGAATGTTTTGTGTGCACATGAGAAGAATGTATATTCTTCTGTTGGATGGAAAGTTCTGTATTTGTCTGTTAGGTCCATCTGGTCCATAGTGTTGTTCAAGTCACCTGTTTTCTTTTTTTAATTGATTTTCTGTCCAGATGTTCTATCCATTATTGAGAGCAGGGTGTTGAAGTCTCCTACTGTTATTGTATTACTGTCCATTTCTCTTTTTAGATAGATCAGTATTTGCTTTTATGTATCTAGATACCCTGATATTGGATGTGTATATATTTATAATTCTATCTTCTTCTTCAGTTGGCCCTTTTATCATTGTAAAATGATCTTTTTGTCTCTAGTTACAGTTTTTTACTTAAAGTCTATTTTATCTGGCATGAGTATAGCCATCCTTGCTCTCTTTTGGTTAACATATGCATAGAATATCTTTTTCCATTGCTTCACTTTCAGCCTATGTGTGTCCTTAAATCTGAAGTGAGTCTCTTGTAGACAACATACAGTTGGATCTTGTTTTTAAATCCATTCAGTTACTCTATGTCTTTTGATTGGGAAGTTAAGTCTATTTACATTTGAAGTAATTATCAATGGGTAAAGGCTTACTATTACCAGTTTGATAATTGTTTCTGGTCTATTTTGTTACTCTGTATGTATTTCTCCCTCTTTCTGCCTTCCCTTGTGATTTATGTTTTGGGCTTGCATAAAGCATCTTATAGTTACAACTGTCTGTTTCAAGCTGATACTAACTTCAATCTCATACAAAAATGCCATTTGCGCTAACTAGAATAACCAATGCAGAGAAGTCCTTAAACGACCTGATAGAGATGAAAACCATGATACAAGAACTACTTGACAAATGCACAAGCTTCAGTAAATGACTTACTCAACTGGAAGAAAGGGTATCAGTGAGAGAAGATCAAATGAATGAAATGAAGCAAGAAGAGAAGTTTAGAGAAAAAAGAGTAAAAGGAAACGAACAAAGCCTCCAAGAAATATGGGATTATGTGAAAAGACCAAATCTAAATCTGATTGGTGTACCTGAAAGTGACAGGGAGAATGGAACCAAGTTGGAAAACATTCTGCAGGATATCATCCAGGAGAACTTACCCAACCTAGTAAGGCAGGCCAACATTCAAATTCAGGAAATACAGAGAACGCCACAAAGATACTCCTTGAGAAGAGCAACTGCAAGACACATAATTGTCAGATTCACCAAACTTGAAATGAAGGAAAAAATGTTAAGGGCAGCCAGAGAGAAAGGTCGGGTTACCCACAAAGGGAAGCCCATCAGACTAACAGCAGATCTCTTGGCAGAAACTCTCCAAGCCAGAAGACAGTGGGGGCCAATATTCAACATTCTTAAAGAAAAGAATTTTCAACCCAGAATTTCATATCCAGCCAAACTAAGTTTCATAAGTGAAGGAGAAATAAAAATCCTTTACAGACAAGCAAATGCTGAGATTTTGTCACCACCAGGCCTGCCCTACAAGAGCTCCTGAAGGAAGCAATAAACATGGAAAGGAACAACCGGTACCAGCTACTGCAAAAACATGCCAAAATGTAAAGTTCATCGATGCTATGAAGAAACTGCATCAACTAATGAGCAAAATAACCAGCTAACATCATAATGACAGGATCAAGTTCACACATAACAATATTAACCTTAAATGTAAATGGGCTAAATACTCCAATTAAAAGACACAGACTGGCAAATTGGATAAACAGTCAAGACCCATAAGTTTGCTATATTCAGGAGGCCCATCTCACATGCAGAGACACACATAGGCTCAAAATAAAGGGATGGAGGAAGATCTACCAAGCAAATGGAAAACAAAAAAAAAGGCGGTGGTTGCATTCCTATTCTCTGATAAAACAGACTATAAACCAACAAAGATCAAAAGAGACAAGGCCATTACATAATAGTAAAGGGATCAATTCAACAAGAAGAGCTAACTATCCTAAATATATATGCACCCAATACAGGAGCACCCAGATTCATAAAGCAAGTCCTTGGAGACTTAAAAAGAGACTTAGAATCCCATACAATAATAATGGGAAACGTTAACGCACCACTGTCAATATTAGACAGATCGACGAGACAGAAAGTTAACCAGGATGTCCAGGAAGTGAACTCAGCTCTGCACCAAGTGGACCTAATAGACATCTACAGAACTCTCCACCCCAAATCAACAGAATATACATTCTTCTCAGCACCACATCACACTTATTCCAAAATTGACCACATAGTTGGAAGTAAAGCACTCCTCAGCAAATGTAAAAGAACAGAGATTATAACAAACTGTCTGCCAGACCACAGTACAATCAAACTAGAACTCAGGATTAAGAAACACACTTAAAACTGCTCAACTACATGGAACTAAACAACCTGCTCCTGAATGACTACTGGGTACATAACAAAATGAAGGCAGAAATAAAGATGTTCTTTGAAACTAATGAGAACAAAGATACAACATACCAGAATCTCTGGGACACATTTAAAGCAGTGTGTAGAGGGAAATTTATAGCACTAAATGCCCACAAGAGTAAGCAGGAAAGATCTAAAATTGACACTAACATCGCAACTAAAAGAACTAGAGAAGCAAGAGCAAACACATTCAAAAGCTAGCAGAAGGCAAGAAATAACTAAGATCAGAGCAGAACTGAAGGAGATAGAGACACAAAAAACTCTTCAAAAAATCAATGAATCCAGGAGCTGGTTTTTTGAAATGATTGACAAAATTGATAGACTGCTAGTAAGACTAATAAAGAAGAAAAGAGAGAAGAATCAAATAGAGACAATAAAAAATGATAAAGAGGATATCACCACCGACCCCACAGAAATACAAACTACCATCAGAGAATACTATAAACACCTCTATGCAAATAAACTAGAAAACCTAGAAGAAATGGATAAATTCCTGGAAACATATACTCTCCCAAGACTAAACCAGGAAGAAGTTGAATCCCTGAATAGACCAATAGCAGGCTCTGAAATTGAGGCAATAATTAATAGCCTACCAACCAAAAAAAGTCCAGGACCAGATGGATTCACAGCCGAATTCAACCAGAGGTACAAGGAGGAGCTGGTACCATTCCTTCTGAAACTATTCCAATCAATAGAAAAAGAGGGAATCCTCCCTAACTCATTTTATGAGGCCAACATCATCCTGATACCAAAGCCTGGCAGAGACACAACAAAAAAAGAGAATTTTAGACCAGTATCCCTGATGAACATCGATGCAAAAATCCTCAATAAAATACTGGCAAACCGAATCCAGCAGCACATCAAAAAGCTTATCCACCATGATCAAGTGGGCTTCATCCCTGGGATGCAAGACTGGTTCAACATATGCAAATCAATAAACGTAATTCAGCATATAAACAGAACTAAACACAAAAACCACATGATTATCTCAATAGATGCAGAAAAGGCCTTTGACAAAATTCAACAGGCCTTCATGCTGAAAACTCTCAATAAATTCGGTATTGATGGAACGTATCTCAAAATAATAAGAGCTATTTATGACAAAGCCACAGCCAATATCATACTGAATGGGCAAAAACTGGAAGCATTCCCTTTGAAAACTGGCATAAGACAGGGATGCCCCCTCTCACCACTCCTATTCAACATAGTGTTGGAAGTTCTGGCTAGGGCAATCAGGCAAGAGAAAGAAATAAAGGGTATTCAGTTAGGAAAAGAAGTCAAATTGTCCTTGTTTGCAGATGACATGATTGTATATTTAGAAAACCCCATCATCTCAGCCCCAAATCTCCTTAAGCTGATAAGAAACTGCAGCAGTCTCAGGATACAAAATCAATGTGTAAAAATCACAAGCATTCTTATACACCAATAACTGACAAACAGCCAAATCATGAATGAACTCCTATTCACAATTGCTTCAAAGAGAATAGAATACCTAGAAATCCAAATTACAAGGGATGCAAAGGACCTCTTCAAGGAGAACTACAAACCACTGCTCAGTGAAATAAAAGAGGACACAAACAAATGGAAGAACATACTATATTCATGGATAGGAAGAATCAATATTGTGAAAATGGTCATACTGCCCAAGGTAATTTATAGATTTAATGCCATCCCCATTGAATTGGAAAAAACTGCTTTAAAGTTCATATGGAACCAAAAAATACTGGCAAACCGAATCCAGCATTGCCAAGACAATCAATCCTAAGCCAAAAGAACAAAGCTGGAGGCATCATGCTACCTGACTTCAAACTATACTACAAGGCTACAGTAACCAAAACAGCATGGCACTGGTACCAAAACAGAGATATAGACCAATGGAACAGAAGAGAACCCCCAGAAATAATACTACACATCTAAAGCCATCTGATCTTTGACAAACCTGATGAAAACAAGAAATGGGGAAAGGATTCCCTATTTAATAAATGGTGCTGGGAAAACTGGCTAGCCATAAGTAGAAAGCTGAAACTGGATCCTTTCCTTATTCCTTATACGAAAATTAATCAAGATGGATTAGAGACTTAAATGTTAGACCTAAAACCATAAAAACCCTAGAAGAAAACCTAGGCAATACCATTCAGAACGTAGGCATGGGCAAGGACTTCATGTCTAAAACACCAAAAGCAATGGTAACAAAAGCCATAATTGACAGATGGGATCTAATTAAACTAAAAAGCTTCTGCACAGCAAAAGAAACTACCATCAGAGTGAACAGGCAACCTACAGAATGGGAGAAAATTTTTGCAATCTACTCATCTTACAAAGGGCTGATATCCAGAACCTACAAAGAACTCAAACAAATTTATGAGAAAAATACAACCCCATCAAAAAGTGGACAAAGGATATGAACAGACACTTCTCAAAAGAAGACATTCATACAGCCAACAGACACATGAAAAAATGCTCATCATCACTGGCCATCAGAGAAATGCAAATCAAAACCACAATGAGATACCATGTCCCACCAGTTAGAATGGCAATCATTAAAACATCAGGAAACAACAGGTACTGGAGAGGATGTGGAGAAATAGGAACACTTTTACACTGTTGGTGGGACTGTAAACTAGTTCAACCATTGTGGAAAACAGTGTGGCAATTCCTCAAGGATCTAGAACTAGAAATACAATTTGACCCAGCCATCCCATTACTGGGTATATACCCGAAGGTTTATAAATCATGCTGCTCTAAAGACACATGCACACATATGTTTATTGCGGCACTATTCACAATAGCAAAGACTTGGAATCAACCCAAATGTCCATCAGTGACAGACTGGATTAAGAAAATGTGGCACATATACACCATGGAATACTATGCAGCCATAAAAAAGGATGAGTTTGTGTCCTTTGTAGGGACATGGATGCAGCTGGAAACCATCATTCTCAGCAAACTATCGCAAGAACAGAAAACCAAACACCGCATGTTCTCACTCATAGGTGGGAACTGAACAATGAGATCACTTGGACACAGGAAGGGGATCATCATACACCAGGGCCTATTGTGGGGAGGGGGCAGGGGAAAAGGATAGCATTAGGAGATATACCTAATGTAAATGACGAGTTAATGGGTGCAGCACACCAGCATGGCACATGTATACATATGTAACAAACCTGCACGTTATGCACATGTACCCTAGAACTTAAAGTATAATAATAAAAATAATTTTTTTTGAAAAATAAATAAATTGTATTAGCATTGCAAAAAAAAATAGATTGACCAGATATTTTCTTCACTTTCAGCCATAGCTATAAGTTTAGGTCCATAGAAGGAGTTTCATTTTGTTACGCAAGGTTTCATTTCTTCCCCATTTTTAAAGCAAAGTATGTTTCTCTAAATATAAAGTTTCCTCTAGTAAAAAAAAAAAAAAAAAAAAAAAAAAAAGTGGCATGTATACAGCATGGAATACTATGCAGCCATAAAAAAGGATGAGTTCATGTGCTTTGTAGGGACATGGATGCAGCTGGAAACCATCATTCTCAGCAAACTATTGTAAGAACAGAAAACCAAACACTCATGTTCTCACTCATAGGTGGGAATTGAACAATGAGAACACTTGGACACAGGAAGGGGAACATCACACAATGGGGCCTGTTGTGGGGTGGGGGGAGTGGGGAGGGATAGCATTAGGAGACATACCTAATGTGAATGACGAGTTAATGGGTGCAGCACACCAACATGGCACATGTATACATATGTAACAAACCTGCACATTGTGCACATGTACCCTAGAACTTAAAGTATAATAAAAAAGAAAAAAAAATGCCATTCTCCCCAACGTTTGTGTCCTTGAATTCAGTGTTTAATTCTCTTTATAGTGTGTATCCATTAACAATTTTTTTGTGGTTATAATTATTCTAAATGTTTTTGTCTTTTAGCTTTTGTTGTTGTTGTTTTGTTTTTACGAAGTCTTGCTCCATCACCAGACTGCAGTGCAGTGGCACGATCTCGGCTCACAGCAACCTCCGACTCCCTTGGTTCAAGCGATTCTCCTGCCTCAGCCTCCTGAGTAGCTGGGATTACGGTGGCACAGCTAATTTTTGTATTTTTAGTAGAGATAGGGTTTCACCATGTTAGCCAGGATGATCTTTATTTCCTGACATCATGATCTGCCTACCTCAGCCTCCCAAAGTGCTGGGATTACAGGCATGAGCCACCGGGCCCAGCCGTCTTTTAGCTTTTATATTAGGGTGAAAAGTAATTTATGTACTATTATAGTGTTACATTATTCTATATTTGCCTGTATATTTACTTTTACCAGTGAGAGTTATGCTTTCATGTTGCTATTTAACATGTTTTCATTTTAATTTGAAGAATTTCCTTAAGCATTTCTTATAAGGTGGGTCTAGTGGTAACAAACAGATTCCCTCAGTTTCATTTGTCTGGGAATGACTTTCTCTATCCTTTATTTTTAAAGGATATTTTTGCCAAATGCAATATTCTTATTTGGCAGTTTTTTTTTTTTTTTTTTTTAGAATTTTGAATACATCATCCTACTCTATCCTTGGCTGCAGGGATTTTGCTGAGCAATCCACTGAGAGTCTTATGGATAATTAGCCTTATCCCTTAATGAAAACTGATTTGACCCTCATACAAAGGGAAGAACTGATAAGAATATGAAATATCTTAGCCAGGCATAGTGGCATGCGCCTGTAGTCCTAGGTACTTAGGAGGCTGAGGTGGGAGGATCACTTGAGCCTGCAGTGAGGCGTGATCATGCCACCCTAGCCTGGGCAACAGAGTGAGACCCTGTCTCAAAAAAATAAATAAAAGAATATAAAAGTATTATCATTTCAATCATGATAATACCAAATTTACTAATGAACAAATACCCTACTTAAATGAATTTGGTTTCTAAAAACAATGCAGCAAAACTGAAGATTTGAGGGTGCCACATTATTCAGTGTTCCTCTTGTTTCACTACTGTTATTTCACTAAAACTCATACTCTGGTGGCACAGGCACAGTCACTAAGGAAGCAGACAGAAAACAATGACAGGTTTGCTTGTATCATCTCCTCTCTAGCCTAAAGGGTCAAATAATCACCTTCCATCAAACTCACTTAATTCTTCATTTGCCCAACATACTTACTGATGCCTGCTCTGCATAAGGCATCCACTCTTGGTAAGGTATCAGATACAGTTAGTCCCTGACATCCTCATGGAGTGGAGATGAGAGAGATGATAGAAACAGAAGGTTTAAGTAAACAAGGTAGTTGCAGTTAGTGATGACAGCTCTGGAGGAAATAAACTGGGTGATGAGATTAGGGAGTTCTCAGGAAAGACCACTTTGGATGTCACGGTGGGTGACCTCTCTGAGGAGATGCTGTCTGAGCTGTGACTTCAGGAAGAAGAGTAGGCTGTGGAAAAAACTGGCAGGGGGTCCCTCCACAGGCAAAATAGGGTTCAAGTATGAAAAAGTTCTTTTTCCTGAGCTGGGAAATGTGAGACCAGCACTCAATACCTGGCCACAGCAGGCTTATGTGGGCCCATCTCCTCTCAACTCATGCTGGGCTTCCACAGGGAATATAAGACACCTGGGCGGTGATGCAGTCCTCTAAGAACTTCACTCCGCAGGGAAATTTTAAAAGAATTACCCTTGTTTCTAAGGACCATGCTTACATTCTATTGTGAACATCTGTCTTTGGAGGCCTATTTTCTTTTTTCATTAACTTGACATCTGGAAAACAAAATTTTGTATAGCAATTAAAACAAAACAAAAAAAACCCAGACATGACACTTTCTCAGTTAAAATAGTTTAATAAAAGCATCAAAACTGTGCTAAAGATGAGAACCAAAAATGAGATATTAGGTAGACTTATAAAACAAAGTACAGTTTTTCATTTCAAATAAACCATGATGTACAAAATTGTAAAATGTCAACATGTCTGAGAAAAGCATTAACAGTCCTTTTAGCAATTTATATGTAAAGATTTTTTAAAGTGCTATAGCTTAAGGCATTATATTTTAAAGTTTAATAAACATCTAATTTCAACATCTCTCCAAGAACAGACTTCTTCTCAAGTAAGCTATAAACTCTTTGGTTAGGAATATTGAAAATGCCTGTAGAATTTAAGGAGTAATACACTTGTTAATGCTGAGTTATTAGTACGATTCAAAAGCATATGAATTCCATATCAAGAACAAACTGTCCTGCCCAAGGTGCATTGTAATCCACACTGTATCATCTCATCTAAAAATCTATACATCAGCCGCCTCATCCACTCAGTTCCTCTGCAGTTAGGCTATTAGCTTTTCTTTTTCAAAAAGCAAAAATTCTTAAGACACCTAAAGATTAGCCTGCATTTCATTTATCTATATTGAAAGTGCTTAATATTTTTAAAAAGGAAAAGAGCAGTATGGTAGATAAAGAATGTAGAGCCAAAAATCAGTCAATTATTTTAAAATATCTTTTCTTCTTCCTCTGATTGTTTTGATTAAGCAGATATTATTTTCATTTTTTGAGCTTGCAAAAGTTTGCCTAGGCATGTGCTAAATCAAAGGAAAATCTAGCCTCATGTTCACAATTGCCCTGGAATGCCATTCCCAGACTGAGATCTAACTACACAGAGTATGGCTAACGGCAGATGAAGTCAGAGGCTGGGGAGATCTGGTATCTCCATTTATCTGGAAAACAGAGCAAAGAAGGATGATCAGTCACAGGAGGCCAGTCAGACAGAAGTGTTTAAGTTCAGGGTTTCATCTTTCGTTTAATTCCCGAAGTAACAACCATTCTGGATCTTTTCTCGCCCTCTTCTCTATCAGTAGGAACAGCAGTAGCTGCTTCTCTCCTTTAGGAAAGTGAATGAGAGGTCCCTGGATATGGCCCAGTCTTCAGGTGGTGGGAGCTTACATTCTGTTAGATATAAACAGCTAAGGCATCGTTCTAAGTTTGTTTAAAATGGTTGTTTGAAATGATAAACACAAAAGTCCGGTGATTTTTAAAAAACTGGCTTTAATGGACATTAACAAATAACATACACTGATTTATCACCTTTAAACAACAAAAATATGACTTGTAATTATTCAAATAAGGTAGGATTTTTCTCTTAAGTACACTTCTTAAAAGTCCTTCACAAGATGACTGGGCATCCACTAAGACCAAGGCACTGTGAGGGAGGCAAACAGCATGACATCCTGACCTCAAGGAGCTCAGCCTGGGATGGAGACGGACACACACAACTCCAGCATGAGGCCAAGGGGTAGCCTGTTATGGGATCAAGTGGTGGCAGAATCAAGAAGTGATTCTGCAAGTGTTCTTTAGTCACAGAGACCAGTAGGTTTGAAACCCAGTGATGTTACTTTTTAACTTTGTGCCTTACCTTCTCTAAGCCTCAGCGTCATCCACTACAGTATGCCACCCTCTTAATAGAATTTCTGTAAGAATTACAGAAATATACAAGTAAAGGATTAAGTGTAGAGCCAGCATGAGGAAAGGTTCAGGAATATGGTTGCTCATATTACTACTATGCTTGCTTCTGTACATGGAGCACTGTGGGAGAATAAAAGAAAGGGGTGGTCATTCTTTGGAGCATGTTCTCACTGGGGGAAATCCTGGCATCTTGAGCAGGACAATTCTTCACTGTATAGGACTACCTTGACATTTAGCTTCCTGGTCCCATGGCAGCAGAAGGCCAGTAGCACCCCCATCATTATGATAACCAAGAAACAAACCCACACATTTCCAAACTCCTGCTGAAGGGGTTACCACCCCTGCTGAAAACTGTTCTTCCAGAGGAACCTTCTACATTTAGAAACAATTTAGTTCTCTTAATAAAAAGAGAGTGAATTCTTTGAGAGTGTATTCAAGGATCAGATACATTGGGCCTGGTGGCAGGGAGGCTAGGACAGGAATGTTCAGTATAGTTTGAAAGCAGAATCCTTTCCTGATGAGTCCCAGCATCAAAATCCCCAAGCTCACCATTCAGGCCTTAAGTAAAAAGGCCGAGCTGCATCTTTGCAAATAACTCAGTAGAAAGGAATTCTGCCATGAAGCTACTTCTTTAGCAAGGCTCACTGCTCCTGTAGTTGAAATAGAAGGTAGACATATAAATTTATACAATAATCCTACAAGGGATTTTTTAAAATTATAATTTCTTTTTTCCTCAATATACATGACAGAGCCCACTTCATCCCACATCTACAAAAAGTAAAAACTAAAATCATAAACAAAAAGATAATAACAGAACAAGCCCAAAGAAGCTGGCATAGAATCTGTGCTGAGAAAAGTTCTCCCCCATTATAACCTAAATCCACACCCATCTCTGACAAAGCATTACAGGCTGAACACCACTTTCATGTTGTCACAGGTCTTTAAAAGCCAGCTGATAGATCTTCTCCTGAATATCTTCTCCAGAGCTTAACAGCATTTTAGAGATACCAGAAAAGATGTAAGGCATTTGACCATCATTAGTGCTGAGAGGTAGAGAGAAGCCAAGTTTTATTACTCTCATTTTACATATGGGATGTCTGAGGCACTGAGAAATGAGAAGATCGGCCCATTGGTGGAAGCCACTGCAAGTAAAATCCAGATCTCCTGTTTCCTAGGTACTTTGGTTTCTATTCCCCAAATCACAGACCTGCATTACTAAAATGGCTGAAGCATCCTGCTGAGGAATCCTCCAAGATGAAAGCTCCCAGTATGCTTTACCCTCCTTCTGATCTCTCTGAGCCCAACCTGGATCCACTGAGTTGCTGGATTCACTGTCCCTTGCAGTAGAAAGAATCTGCTTAGAAAGATTTATATATCTTTTTACCATCTCTTCTTGGAGATGCTCTTCATCTCCTTGAAATAGTTATATTAAATGGATGTGGGGCTAAAGTTAGACCAAATCTTCCAGTCAGGAGGGGCTTCTTAGAATCCTTAGGTAAAGCAAATGCGAAACTCTGCATTAGGCTCACAAACATTAGGAATAATTCCATCTTTGCCAGTTGTTCTCCCATACACACCCGCTTCCCTAAAAATGAGATCAGAAAAAAATGAAGGATTATAACACCATTCCTTCTCCTGTTTCAAAAAGTACAAATTTATAGGAAATATCTAAATTGAGTATTCTAAATGCAGATGGAGTTTTTAAATCAAATTGCCATTTATACTACATAGCCTCCCACAGCATATGCTGATCAGAATTTTTACATATCAAATACACATTTTAACTCCTACTCATAAAGACCTATCCTCATTCTAGACAGGAACTAGAGACGGATCCAATGTGGCAGCTACCCTGTCTCTTCTGTGCCTACTTGCCTCTTTCCTTCACTTTTACCTGGAAGATTAAGGCAAAAAAAATTCAGATTAAGCATCCCTAGAGCCTCCCTTTTTCCACAGAAAGAATCCTATGTTCCTAATCTAGGAACCTAAAAGAGGAACTGTTGAGATTAGAGAACCCATCCTCTTACCCACCAGACCAGATCAGAAATTGCTCTTAACTTCAGTAGCTCCCTGGGACCCCCCAAAATTACCTGATCAGCCCTGAAAGTAAAATTTCTAATCAAATTTAGAGATTTAAAACCAACTGCTTTATTAAAATCTGAAGTGAACATAGAGGAGATGCCTTATCTAAATTATTGATCCCTTCTCTTACATTAACTTGCCAAGAAATAAACATTTTTAAAACAACATGAAATAATAAAATATTGTTTTAGTTCTACTTCTTTTAAAAATTACACAGTTTAAAAAAGTGTAACTGACCTATCCCAAAAGGAATAAAGGTTTCTTTTTTAATTAGTTGTCCTTGGTCATCCAGAAATCGATTAGGGTAGAAATCCTCCGGTTTCTCCCAAATGGCTGGGTCTCTATGTACTGACCACAGGTTGGGTAAGATCAATGTGCCTTTAGGAATGGTATACCCTTGGAGCACTAAAACAAAAGACAACATATGGGTGTTATTCAGTATGCTTTTACTAGTAGTTCTCCCTAAACATCATTATCTGGAAAAAAAAAATGTAGTTATATACCTAGCACTTTAATTGGCTGAGACCAAACTGTGAGGTACTTGAGGGCAGGGATATGATCTTGTCAACTGGCATCCCTCTCCCTGCACCATCCCAGGACCCACCTGAGACAGGGAGCAGGCAATGTTGCAATGAATGCTGAATTAATACATAAAACCATAAAAACATTACAATGAAGATAAAACACTAAAACAAAAACAATAGGGCATTTCAAGTAAACTTTCCCTAAAAATTAAAATTCCCAATATGTATAAAACTTAGTTTACAGGGTCATTTATGTACAACAATGTAGTGAGGAGGTAAACTAAGATAAAGAGATACACAGGGAAGCCAACCCTGGCTTTTACTAGCTGACAAGTCAATATGCACTTTAAACAATGCCCAAAAGATACTATAAACACGGTCTATCTAACTTGTACCAAAAAAAAAAAAAAAAAACCTGTTAAGTGATCCAATGTCATTTATAAGCAATGGCATGCTATAACTGTCTTAAAACTAAATCAAGCCCATTACACTATGGGCTGACTCCAGAGGTAAATTCCTTGTTAATAGGGATGTTTAAAGAGAGTCTGGACATGACCAAATAGACATATTTCACTGTAGGTGAGAGGCTGAAACAGGTGACTTTAGAATAAGATGGGCTTTTCTATTCTTTTTTTTTTTTTGAGACAGGCTGTCTCACTCTGTCACCCAGGCTGAAGTGCAGAAGTGCAGTGGCATGACCTTGGCTCACCGCAACCTCTGCCTCGGGGTTCAAGTGATTCTTCTCCTGCCTCAGCTCCTGAGTAGCTGGGACTACAGGAGTGTGCCACCACGCCCCGTTAATTTTTGTATTTTTAGTAGAAATGGGTTTTTGCCATGTTGGCTAGGCTTGTTTTCAACTCCTGGCCTCAAGTGATCCACCCTCCTGGGCCTCCCAAAGTGCTGGAATTACAGGTGTGAGCCACTGCGCCTGACCTTTTTTTTTTTTTTTTTTTTTTGAGACAGAGTCTTGCTCTGTCACCCAGGCTAGAGTGTAATGGCACAATCTCAGCTCACTGCAACCTCCCAGGTCCAAGCGATTCTCCTGCCTCAGCCTCCTGAGTAGCTGGGACTACAGTTGTGCACCACCATGCCTGGCTAATTTCTGTATTTTTGGTAGGGATGGGGTTTCATCATCTTGTCCAGGCTGGTCTCGAACTCATGACCTCAAGTGATCCGCCTACCTCGGCCTCCCAAAATTCTGGGATTACAGGTGTTGGCCACCATGCCCAGCCTTCTAATTATTTAATATTTATGCTTCAGCTGCAGAATTTTAAAAGTTGAAGTAAGGTAATTTTCAGGCAAAATCCTTAATCCACATTTAGATTAGCTCTTCTGACCTCCATGAAAAGGAGGGAGAGTTGCCTTTGTCAATTCTGGAGCTTTTTCTGCCAACATAGCCAATTTAAATTTCGACATTATTTGTTTTGCCAGTATAAGTGTGCATGTTCTGAATGCTATAGAGCTACTAGTAAAACTAAGCAGTGGTAGAATTCTAGTACAACCAGTGATGCACAGCAGAGGGCTGAACATTCCCTAGACATTTTATTATCTAGGACACAATACTAAATCTTTAGAAGGATCAAGCTAGACAACAGTCACCACACCCCTCACCTCAACTACCCTGGATTAGAGGGCCCTGCTTCCCTCACGGGCATTCAAAGAGGAAGACCCTGGACTTGCCTGTGTTCCCTGAGGTCATATGAGGAATGGCAAGCGGAACCACCACAGTTAGCCTCTGCACTTCCATGATGGTGGCTTCTGTGTAGGGCATCTGGGCCTTGTCCGTGAGGGAAGGAGCTCGGTTGGCACCAATGACCCTTTCAATTTCTTCATGAACCTTCTCTACGTAAAAAGGGAAGAATAAACCAGAAGATAAGCGTGGGAGAGAGTTGAACCTGCCCTCCTCTGCATACTTTCCATCACCGCTAATACCTAACTGGTCAGTTAGCAGTTCAGGCCTGACTCTGCCTCAATAAAGGTGAAGCATTTGTCAGACATTTCAAGTAGAGACAGCTAGCCCCAGGGTACCTGTGCTACCCTGTGACTTAGAAGTAGGATAGTAACATACAGAGCACTCTGGATTCAGGAGCATCCTAAGTCATACTCTCATATGAACATGGGATTGACTCTCTAAGTAGACTGAGACAACATGTGATAGCCTAAGGTGGCCCCCAATATTCCCTGTTCTTGTGGTTTATATCCTTGTGCAGTCCCCTCCTACTCTGTACCAAGTTGGTCTATGTGACCAAGAGACTAAGGGTGAAGTGAGGACATGTCACTTCTGAGATCAGATTATAAAAGACACTGTGGCTCCTCATCTTTGCCACTCTCTCTCTCTCTCAGGTTGCTCAGTTTTGGGGAAGTGAAGCAGCTTTATGGAAGGGTCAGAGTGGTAAGGAACTTGGCCAACAGTCATATGGATAGCCACCCTGGACCTGGATTCTTTAGTCTCAGTCAAGTCTGCAGACCCAGCCAACATCTTAACTCTAACTTCATGAGAAACCCTAAACTGGAAGTCATTCCTGGATTCTTGACCCTCAGAAACTGGGAGATAATACATGGTGGTGGTTTTTGTAAAGGTAGCAAATTTTGGGGTAGTTTGCTACCCAGCAATAATTAACTAATACAGGTAGGTATAATCACATCTATAGTAGGCAGAATAAGGGCCCATACATGTACACACCCCAATGCCCTGGAGTCTGTAAACATAATACCTTACATGGCAAAAGGGACTAAACTGATGTAATTAAAGACATAGAGATGGGAAGATTATCCTGGGTCACTTGGGTGTGCCCAATCTAAGAACATGGGTTTTTAAGTCAGATAACCTTTCCCAGTTGAGTTCAGAGTCAGAGAAAGATGTGACTATGAACGAATGGTCAGAGAGATGCAACACTGCTGCCTTCAATGACAGAAGGAGGAAGCCATGAGCTGTGGAAGCCAAAAACAGCAAGGAAATTGATTCTTCTTTAGACCCTCCAGAAAGGAATGCAGCCCTGTCAACGTCCTGATTTTCAGCCCAATGAGACATATATCAGACTTACAATGTATAGAACTCTTAAGAAACTTGTGTTGTTTTAAGCCACTCAGTTTGTGGTAATTTGTTATAACAGCAACAGAAACTAATAATACACCATCCTCCCTGTATTCTTCTACTCTGAACTGCCATGGACTTTCAGTATCTATTGGGACTGAGGTGGTAGAACTAGCTGTGTGACCTTGTGAAAGTCACACAACTTCTCTGAGCCTTTGTTCTCCAATTTCAAAAAAACAAGATATGTTCAGATCAGCATTATGATTCCCTTCAGCTCTAGAATGTTCTTCTCTAAAGGTCTTTCACGATCATATATTTCACACAGAATCAAACCCATAGAGATTTAAGCAGGGGTAAGCAAGTTATGACCTCAGTCCTACTATCTAGAAACTTGGGTTTCACTGTTAACATCTTACCAACTCCCTGTGAGTTGCAAGTATTTGTTTGCCAGCCTGAAGACACTGCTCAGTGTTAGGAGCCACCAGATCACTGAGGTTGCTAATCCTGATTTAAATTACCTGGTTTTGCCATGAACAAAGGAAACACCTATTAATTACCTTGTACATCGGGGTTCAGTGACATATACAGCAGGCACCAAAGCAAAGAGTTAGTTGTGGTATCAGTCCCAGCAATGAACAGATCCCCAATGATATAAAATAAGTATTCTTCATCAAAACTGCTGTTACTATTATTTTTCCTCTCCTCTTCCATGTGGAGAAGGTACATGTCTATGAAGTCCTGAGGGTTCTCTCTATCCAGAGACTCTTGATGGTCTTTGATGATTTTTTTAAGGAAACTGGTTATATCCTTTTCAATTTGTCTTAATTCCTTAAATGGTCCAAAGGGAAGGTAATAAAGCCAAGGGCATATGTTGACCATGAGTACTTGACTGTTCAGACAGATTTCTAGCCCTCGTGACATAAAACCAAGCATTTTCTTGAACTCACTATTGGTGTAATCAAAGCGCTGGCCAAAGCACAAGGAGCAAATGATGTTAGAGACGGCATTGCTGATGATGGAGAAAGGGCAGAAGGGGTCTTCTCCATGCTTTTGCATTTCTGCTTTCACATATTTGAACTCCTCAATAATCTTGGGCTCCAAGCTAAGTTTTCCCAACCCAAAATGACGAAGAGTTGAATGAGAGAACTTCCTTTGTTGTCTCCAGATGGGACCATAATGTGCAAACACAACCCCTGCAAAGGGACACCAAGAAAGGAAGATGAGAAACAGCATTCCTGATAACACTAAACAGACCTACCATGGAGTGCATTCTGTATTTTTCAAGTCACTTATGGAAAACTCCTCATATATAGATAAAGACCACTAGTCAAGAAAAATGATTGGCAAAATTTAGTTATCAAGATAGTATGTGTTTCTAATAACAAAAATCATATCTAATTAAATTAGGAGAATTTGCTCTAAAGCTTATTATTATAGATAGTAACTCCTGGTGAAATGAAAAGCAATGAGTTTCCTTTTCCAAAGTTAGTGTGCATTTCAAAGTATTACATTTCATAAGAGTGAATCCAGGCTTAGAAAATTTCTCAGGTGGACAGGTACAGTGGCTCTTGCCTATAATCCCAGAGATTTGGGAAGCTGAGGTGGGAGGACTGCTTGAATCCAGGAGTTCAAGACCAGCTTGGGCAACAGAACAAGACCCCATCTCTAAAAAAAAAAAATTCGCCAGGTATGGTGGCATGCATCTGTAAGCCCCAGGTACTGAAGAGGCTAAGGTCAGAGAATCACATGAGCCCAGGGGTTGGAGGCTGCAGTCCACTATGATCATGCCACTGCACTCCAGCCTGGGTGACAGAGAAAGACCCTGCCTCTAAACAAAGAAAAAAAGACAATAAATATTTCAGGCTATATATCCCCATATTCTAAACACTTATATTCTAAACATTCTGAACTGAAGGATAACTATAGCAACAGATTAAAATGAGGGCAGAGACCATATCTCATAGTGCTCACCATTAAAATCCAGCTTCTGGCATAGTGCTTGGTACATAGGAGAGGTTGTTAAGTATTAGCTGACTAAATGAACAGCCCAACTAGATTAGAACTATTGGACATCAAAATTTGGAATCTGATAACTGGCAGGTAATCTAAAATGTGTTATTGGCAGCAGCCCTGATTTTAAAACATATGAACATGTTAAGGTCATCCACAACTACATCCTATTTGATTTTCACTTATACATCCCACCATCAAACCCCACAAAATTGCTCCCAGATATATCAGATTGTTCTCAAATATTCCTTGTTTTCTGTCACCTATTTCATCCTATTTTCCATGGTATACTCTATCATTTTGGCTAGCTCTTCTTCCTTCCCACATTACTTCTGAATTCTTACTATGTGCCAGGCATGGGGGTGCAGTAGATACAGCTGCAAATGAAATAAAGACCCTGCTCTGTGGTTAAATTTTCTCATATCCCTACAAAATGTCTTTCAATGTAAACATCCATGCAGTCAAACGTATCAGACAATTTATCAGTTCCACTTTCCTTGTTGGAATCTTCCAAATGTCTGCTCAGATCTGCAGTGGTTGCTCTGTAGGCCTTTGGTTCAGGTGCTATGACTTCTATTAGTCATTATTTGGGAATTTTCTTAGACTCTTCTGTATCAGAACCCATTTCCTGAATTATATTTCTTCCTCTTTGTTTTACTCCCTCATTTTGCTGAAGCACATCCTCTAGTAGCTTCTGAGAAAGGATGCATGGGAGGCGAATTTCTAAAGATTACGCGTGATTATTTATTCTACCATTGGACTTCCTCAGAATTTTAAAGACATTGCTAAGACTGGACTGACTGATGAGTCATAAGATATGTACATATTCAGTATGACTAGATATTGCAGATTACTCTCTGAAGTGGAGAGTACTCTGAAAATGTATTCATAGAAGTGTTTAAATGTTCTCATTTGTTCAGAATAGTTGCCCTCACTTGATACTTGTCAATGTTTTTAGTTTTGTCAACAGAAGCCTGGAACGTATCTCATGTGATTTTTATTTGCATTTCTCTGATTGTTACCAGTGGGTCAGAGCAGCTTTTTATATAGTTATTGGCCAGATTTCCTATTCTGTAATTTGCATTTATCTACTGTGCAATTTTTTCTTATATATTTGAAATGCATAGCAGATCTTTTATCATGTGATTTTTTTACTTTCTAAGTGGTATTTGTTAAGCAGAAGTTTTAAATATAGTTGTATTTATCAATCCTTTGATTTGTGCTGCATATCTTATTTTAGAAATCTCCTCCTACCATGGGTTCATAAACACATTCTCTATTTTCTTGTAAAAATTTTAAATTTTCACATTTAAGTTTCTATAATCTACCTGGAATTGATATTTGTGTTAGGTATTCCTACCTATTGTGAGGTAGGAATCCAAACATTTTTTCCATATGTAGACAACCTATTGTTCAAGTATGATTTGTCAAAGGGTCCTCACTCCACCTCACAAAACCACCAATCTGTAATGCTGTCCCTGACAAACATTTCCTTTATAGGGGTGGGCCAGTTGACAGGCTTTCTAGTTGGTTATATTGGTCTATGTATTTATTACTGTGCTCAAAGCACATTGTCTTAACTACTGTTACCTTATAATAAGATATAAATAGACTTTAATTTTTATATCGAATAGGGAAGTCCCCTCTTCCCTACAAAACCTCGTTCTTTTTAAAAACTGTTTCAAAAACTTCAAAATCAATTTCTCAAACTTATTTAGGGATTTGGTTGGAACTGCAATTAATTTCTTTTTTTCTTTTTTTTTTTTTTAAAGACAGAGGTCTGGGGGATCCACGGAGCATAGGAGGTGTTTGCTGAGGTGCAGGCAGTGGGTGGAGGAGCCTAATAGGTGGTGTCTGGCAGCTAAGTTGTCTCCTGGGAGGGCTTGGGTTCACCCTCAGACCCCATCCCCACCCTGAGCCTGTTTGTCTCTGGATGTGGCCACCAAGACCCCAGGAGAGGCAGAATTTCTGCTGGCAGAACCTGGCTTGGATGCCCACTTTGTAGCTTCTACGTCTCCATTCTCATGCAGATACACTTAATTTCTACATTAATTTGAAAACTGCCTTCTTTATGATGATTGAACTTGTAATCTAAGAAAGAATCTAAACTTGCTTGTTTTTAAGTTTCTTTAAAAAATTGCTAGATTTTGTTTTCTAATGTAAGTTTTTAAAAAATAGTATATTCACGAATGACAATGGCTTATAAGTTTCCTTTCTCATGCTGTATGTGTCTTGAATATACTGGCCTCCTAAAGCAAGCCAGGGTGTAGTCTTTGTCTCTGAAAGAATTTGTCTAAAATTGGAACATGTTTCTCTTTTCCTTTAGGTTTATTTATAACGTTGGCAATCTGACTCATTAATCGTCAGACCTCTATCTTAATAAATAATTTAAAGCTCTACATTTGCCTCTGTCTGGGTACTACTCTAGCTGCAGTCCACCAGTCTTGTTTCCATGTCTTTTCATTATTTGGTTTTAAGTAAAAAAAACAAAAACAAAAACAAAAACAAAAAAATTTCTATTTTAAGTGTTCTTTGCTACCTTACCTGGTTTATCTTATGCTGATATTTGACATTTGCTTGCTTTTTTACCCTAGTATGTGGCCAATGAAATTTCTAAATAAAGTTGAGAAGAATGTCCAAGTAATTTTGAGGAATATGTCCTCTCTCTATGTCCAATAGAGAAAGCTTGATAACGGTCAAAGCCAAATTTTCTGTATCCTTAACAAATTTTTAACTATTTGATCTCTCAACCAAATACTTATATTAAGCTATTTTGCTATAATGGTGGATTTATCAGTTTCTCTTTACAGTTCTGTAAGTTTTTGCTAAAGGTAGATAAATATCAATATAGCTATACAGATTTATATTTATATATATGCTGTTAAATATATATTAGATGACATTGTTAGGTACATTCAAGCTTAGAATTCTATCTTCCTGTTTTTAAAATTTTTAAAAAATGGATCCGTTTATCATGAATGCCCTCTTTTTCTTAACAATAAAGTATCATTTAGAGTACCTTTTGTCAAAAAAGAACCGGCTTTTCTTTTTAAAGTATTTTCTTAGTATTGTAACACCTTTTCATTTTGAACTTTTCTGTACCCTTATGTTGGGGGAATGTCTCTTTCTTGGGGAAGATAGATTATGTCTCTTAAAACAACATATAATTGGATATAAAAAATATCCATTCTGGCAAGCTGTCCTTTAGCCAGTAAGTTTAGTCCTCTTACATTTATTCTAATTACTAATTTCTAACATACTATTTTGAGATTTGTTTATCTGCTTTGCTCATTCTTTTCCCCCTTCCTTCTCATCTTCCTGTTGAGACAAACAGGGTGAATGTTCACTCTTACATTTTTAACATGCTTACTTAAAGTCTAGTTGAGCGGTTGGCAAACTACAGCCCAAAGGCCAAATCCAGCCTGCCACCCTTGTACAGCCAGAGAGCCAAGACTAGTTTTTACATTAATAAATGGTTGAAAAAAAATCAAAAGATTATTTTGTGATATGTGAGAATCATACGAAATTTAAATCTTTCCTTTAGTGTAAAATCAAGGGGCAAAAAAGAAATTCAAATTTCATGATCTATAAATAAAGTTTAACTGGAACACAGCCAGTTCATGAGTGACATGAATTTGTTTACATATGTTCTGTGGCTGTTTTTGCATTAAAACAGCAAAATCTGCCAGGCATGGTGCCTCATGCCTGTAATCCTAGCAGGTTGGGAGGCCAAGGTAGGAGGATCGCTTGAACCTAGGAGTTCCAGACCACCTTGGTAACACAGTGAGACCCTGTCTTTACAAAATAAAAAAAAATTTAATTAGCTGGGTGTGGTGGCTCAAGCCTGTAGTTCCAGCTACTCGGGAGGCTGAGGTGAGAGGATCACTTGAGCCTGGGAGGTCAAGGCTGCAGTAAGCCGGTATCATGCCAATGAACTCCAGCCTGGGTGACACAGTGAGACTCTGTCAAAAAAAAAAAGAAAAAGAAAAAGAAAGAAAAGAAAAGAAAGAAAAGAGAAGAAAAGAAAAGGAAAGGAAAGGCAGCGTCAAGCATATAGTTGCTGCTTAGAGTGGGGGTGGGAAAACATTTTCTATGCCAAGGTCCAGGCCAAGACAGACAAACGTCTTTGTTTTCTTTTGTTGGTGGCTAGGGTTGTTGAGTGTTCTTTGTCAAACTTTCACCCAGTTGAAGCATTTCAAGAGTTCTGTCTTTGTCTAGAAACAACTTTTCATTTTGCCAGGCTGTATCTTTTCCCCACCCCCATTCTCCAGCCAAGGCCCTCCAGAGCATCTACTTACTATTTTCTGCAGGGGTGGGGTCAGTGATAAGGACCTGATCTTATTTTATGTGCATTTCACACTATCCTTCTTCTCAGTCTACTGGCTCATTTCTGTCTCCTATGATCACTGGTACCTCCAATTTCTAACCCTTTTTGAGATTCTGCATGGTAAACTAGGGGAGTAGTTCTCATTCTATCCTCTCATACTCCACTGGCATTCCCCTCTGTAGATGCTTAGGTGTAGTCATCCTCCACTCTATTAAGTCATTTGCCAATCCTATAGCCACTGTGTCTTCAGGTGTTATGGTGCAGAAATGTAGATGTGTCATTTCATTTCAATGTAGATAGAGTATGTGCTTCTGTTGAGCATCCCTCTGGTATGGTATGTGATTGTTGCGACAAAGGAGGAGTGGAAATGTCTTAACCACTCCTGAAACCAGAACTCTCCTTTTGTGTAATAAAGGCCCATAAACTATTTCCTAGGCTACCAAAGTTTAATCATTCCTCCTGTCTTTAACCATGAGCAAGTCTTCTGCTGCAGAGTATTCAGCGGCCAAGTGTTGGTGGGCCTCCTCTTTTCTTGGATAGATATGGTCTTCCACACCAGCTTTAGGATTTGATACCAATCCCACCTACCCTCTCTCTTTATTTTTATTTATTTATTTTTTTGAGATGGAGCTGCACTCTCTCACCCAGGTTGGAGTGCAGTGGCGCGATCTCAGCTCACTGCAACCTCCGCCTTCTGGGTTCAAGTGATTCTCCTGCCTCAGCCTCCTGAGTAGCTGGGACTATAGGCGCATGCCACCAAGCCCGGCTAATTTTTGTATTTTTAGTAGAGATGGGGCTTTACCATGTTGGCCAGGCTGGTCTTGAACTCCTGACCTCAGGTGATCCACCTGCCTTGGCCTCCCAAAGTGCTGGGATAACAGGCGTGAGCCACCGCGCCTGGCCCTCTCCTTATTTAATATATCACATATAACATCTCTGCTTTGTCCTCTTTATCAAAAAACATTACTTTTCCTTTGTTAGGTCCTTGATCTTACCATCTACTAACGATTTTTAAACTCCATATTTGTATTTTAGAAACATTTTGTCTACCGAAATGGCTCGGAAGCAAAAATCAGGACTCTTTTGCTTCAGAATAACAAAAATATACCCTAAAGCTAGTTCATCGAACAGGCCAGTTAGGCTATGGAATGAAACAACAGGAAGGAAAGGGTATTGCCACCTCAGGGAGTACTAAATGTCACAGAACTCTTTCTCCCTGTATCTATTTTTCCCTCCTCTCTGTCTGACTTCATTCTTTCCAACTGCAAACCAGCTTTTCAATGAAACATGAGCTATCCTGAGATGCCTATTTTCCCAGTTTCACCACCAAAAGAAAAAGCCCTCTATTTTCTAGATTCAACCTGAGAAATTCTGGGGAAGGATTCAAATGCTTCAGTAGGGTGTCCTGCGGTGATACCAACTTGAGATACCTTAAATTTATTTTGTGGCTTGAGGTTTCTAACTATGTCATGCTATTCTTATCCCAAAATTATGTAGGGTTTGATGTGTAGTTGTGAATTATTGAGTTCTGTGCCTGGCCTACAGATTAACCAGTTACAAAAAGGTTAGAAATTCTGATCAGTCCACTTTTGGTCAGTGTGTCCCTCAACTTATCACTGTGGCCAAGAAGGTAAGTTCATGTAAAGATATGGCATCTCCTGTTCAATCAACAAAAGGGATTGAGGTCAGAAATAAAGAATTCCTCAGAAGAAGCGGGTATTCTTGTCCAAGGAACAGGTGCTAGGCAGTGGAAACATAAAAATCCACTCAAACCAAATAAAGGATGGACTAAATTGACATTGATACATTCTCACAAATGGATATTATACAGCTCCTAAGAACTTTAAAGGAGGATATTTAATAATATGAAAATATTTTCATAATACTTTAAGTGATAAAAAGCAATTTTTAAAATTATGAAAATTATTCCATTTTAAGGAGGCAAATATATTTCTAAAAATACATGTACATGTAGAAAAAAGACTGGAAGGTGATACATGAAAATGTCAATACTATCTCAAAATAATGCTGATCACAGATGATTTTCAGTCCGTTTTTTTGTTTTCCTTGTTTTGTTTTCCAGTAACATATACTACTATAATAAAAATACTCAAAATACATTAAACATGAAGCAATTCTACATTGACCACATATACGTCTTTATCTACTGAACAGAGAGGGTGTCATACACTGATTACACTTACCCTTTTCTTCCATGGGATCATAGAAGTATTCCTATTAGTGGGAGAATTCAGGCCATCTCAATGTGAGTGCATAACTATTTCAAAATAAGTTCAAATACCTATTTTATTGCATACTCAGTTAACTTGTTTCCCTCATTCATTTTCAAATTCCCCAGATGAACTTTCATTTTCTGTTTATCTTCATTTCCTAATTTCATTTTGCATCTTGTTGTCCTTTGAGGTATGTATCAGACTGATCTATCCCATACTTTTAAAATTCTTCAAAATTTCGTTTTACCTTCTATTTTTATGGCTTTGCAACTTGCTTTGACTCTTGCTCCAAGTCTCCAGTGATATTATCTGAGCCATATCAGGTTTTACAAGTCAAATCAGTGTTTCTTTTTCTACTTTCATGACTAGTGTCCTACAAACATTTGTGGTAGCATAGTTGGTAAGAGCAAAAAAATGTAAAATTTACCTAATTTTTATCAACAGTGAAATAGAGAATTTGATGCCATTTTATTCATTCTGTTTAGTGGAATACTGCATAATATGGTTAAAACATAACACTTTTAAATAACAAAAGCTAGTTAGAGAAAGATACTTTAAGTATCCAACATATGCAAGTTTTAGAAGAACATACCAAATAAAGCTATGTGTTATTTATGAATCTGAAGCAGATCTGAGCTGCAGATAATCAAGTTTATACTGTTCTTTGAGCTTTACTTTGAATATTTTAAAATAAAAATGTGATGTATACAAACCTTTTAGAAGAAACAGATCACATGTCTTACCCTGTTTTGTGTTGCTATAACAGAATACCACAGGCTGGGTAATTTATAAAGAACAGAGATTTATTTCTTACAGTTCTGAAGGCTGGGAAGTCCAAGAGGATAGCACTGGCATCTGGCAAGCGCCTTCATGCTGCATCATCCCATGGCAGAAGGCAGAAGTGTAAGAGAGGATGAAAGAGAGAGAGAGAGAAAGGGGGCCAAACTCATCCTTCTTATCAGAAACCCACTCCCACAATAACTAACCCACTCTGGTGATAACAGCACTAATCCATTGATGAGGGCAGAGCTCTCATAACCTAATCATCTTTTAAGTTCCTATCTCTCCACACTATTGCATTAGGGATTAAGTTTCTAATACATAAACTTTTGGGGACACCTTAGCAGCACACTTAAGAGTGAAACACTCCTCTGGTAGACTTAGCTCTGATTTTGTAGTTTTCTTTTCTTTTTGTGCTTAGGAAAAGAATCAATCAGAATGATGGACACAGCATCTTTATGGCCTACCTAGTTTACTGTAGTTTTTATGGGCTTAAGAAGACGACCAACTTGTCTAATCATGAAATTTTGAAAAATTTAAACATAACAAATAAACTTCCTACATCTGGAACTTTCAGCAAATGTATTAAGTCAACTATTTCTAGCCTCTCTTCGCACATCACTGTTTATGAAACATACTCTTCTCTGCTATTCTCATCAACTTCAGCAGCAAAGTTCTTTCAAAAAATAATAAATATTGAATAATGTTATCGGCCTCTAATTCCTAACATAATTTCTTTTCTCTTATGGCCTACACATCTTGTTTCTGGACAATATCACATTTACTTCTTTGCTACTGGGTACAGTAGCCAAAGATGGTTTGAGCTATCCTCAAGTCTTGCTGAGCTGAGCATCTTGACTGTAGTCACAGTGACCTTTCTTCTTCAGGCTGATAATGCTGTCCCTTTCTTGATCTGGGAAGTCCACTCACAACTCATCTGCTCCTTCATCCTCTGATGATCATCTTGAAATAAATTCACACCCTCCCTTTTTATTCTTCACCCTTGAAAAAGTCCTATTTAAAAAATCCTCTGCTAGCTACATTTTCTTATTCAGATGATCTGTTCTTTATTCCAAGTTAAGTCCACAAGCATTTTCTTTATGCCACATGGTTCTTGCCTTGTATTATCTTGTCAACACCTTCTCCAGCCACTGAAATTTCTCTCATTAATTCTTTGACAGCATATTCACCCAACACATACCAGAGCAGCATTGCCTAAGAAAACCCTGTCTCTTGGGGGAATACTTGAGTTGAGATACTACTGAAGCACCAAATTGCCCCCAGGCTCCCCACTCTTTTCTAAATAGAGATTTAATAGTAAGCAGTGTCCAACTAATGCTTAGAAATGACCTTATTATAGATTCTCAACCAAACAGCCACCAAGAAGCACTGTGATAAACTGTTTTTTTAAGAATTGGAAACTATACTGTTAATATCTCAAAGAAGAAAATCTAATTCCTACCTTAAGAAATCCAGAGGAAGAGACAGACACACAAAACAAATTATAATAAAATGTGATACGTACATCAATAGATGCTTGTATGCACAAATTCATTCATCTTTTGGTTCTCTATTCTGTGCCAAGAAGTAGGGATACAGTGGTTAACAAAAGGAACAAAATCTCTGCCCTAAAGAAACTCACATTCCATTGAGAGGTGGGGGTGGTAATAGGCTAAATACTATACTTCCCAGTGTTTAATGAGAAAAATATGAATGAGATAAAATAAGAGGTGGTACTGGGCATTGACCAATATAGCACTGAAAGGTAACAATTGGCCTGAGGGATGACAAGCAATCAGTCAAGCAAGAAGTTATTCCAGGCCCAAAGAAGACAAACATTGTACCTTGAGGCAGGCCCAGGCATGGCAGAAATCAGGTTAGTGTGTCTAGAGTAGGAAGGCCAGGTTGAAATGTACAAATGAAAGGAGAACTGAAAAAGAGAAATGCAGCAGCCAGATCCTTCAGGCCACAGTAGGTCAAGTATGGAGTGGGGAGGCAATTGGTTTCAGCCAGAGAGCTACAGGGTTTGATTCATAGTTTATGTAAGAGATCCTTTTGGCTGCTCTGTGGATGCAAATCTGGAGTGGAAGCAAGAAGGTTAGTCAAGAGGCTTCTAAAGTATCAGATTAGAAATGATGGTAGCTTTAGAAAAAAAGAAAAATAAATAAATGATGGTAGCTTGGATGAGGGTGCTGGCAGTAGTGATGGAGAAAAGTAGATGGATGTAGCACATATCTACTGTAGGAGTCAATAAGACTTATGGATTGATTAGAAGAGACTGGGAAGGTCTTAAAATGAAACAATAGTATCATAGAAGTTAATCTCGTTCTGCAGGGTAGGGAAGCATCTCAGGGTACACATTCTCAAAGAGGTAACATTTAAGCCCAATCTTAAAAGCAAGTGTGAAAAAAAAGAAAAAAGTGTTGGTGAGGACGTGGAGAAATTGGGACCCCTGTGTGAATGTAAACTGGTGCACTCACTGGAAAATGGTATGATGATTCTTCAAAAAATTAAACCTAGAATTACCACATGATCAAGCAACTCCTAGGGACTCAGATATTTGTACCCTTCTATTCATAGCAGCATTATTCACAATAGCCCAAAGGTGGAGGCACAAGTGTCTATCAATGGATGAAAGGGTAAACAAAATGTGGTATATACAGTCGACCCTCCACATTCATGGGTTCCACATCTGTGGGTTCCACCAACCGCAGATCAAAAAACCGCATCTGTACTGAATGTGTAGACTTTTTTTCTTGTCATTCCTTAAACAATACAGTATAACAACTATCTACAAAGCATTTATATTGTAGTAGGTATTATAAATAATCTAGAGATGATTTAAAGTATCCAAGATCCCTATGCATAGGCTATATGCAAATACTACACCATTTTATATCAGGGACTTGAGCATCCTAGGGTTTTGTTATTCGCAGGAGGTCCTGGAAGGAATCCCCTACAGATAAGGAGGGATGATTGTACATATGATGGAATATTATTCAGTCTTCAAAAGAAAATTTTCACACATGCCACAACATGGATGAACTCTAAGACATTATGCTAAGGATTTTAAATGAGTAGAGATAAAGATCATAATACTTCAAATGCCCCACTGAAAAACAAATGTCACAGTTCACACCTCATCCACTGCATGCTTTCGTAATACTGCTTCTACCTAGAATTCTCTTCTGAGCTCATGGCTGCCTGGAGAAAACCTACCTGCTTTTCTTTTCTTTTTTAAAAATTGTGGTGAAATACATATAAAATTTACCATCTTAACCATTTTTAAGTGCACACATTAATGGCATAAGGTACTTTCACACTGTTGTGCAACCACTGCTACTGTCCAGCCACAGAACTTTTTCATCTTGCAAAACTGAGACTTTCTGTCTCTATGAATTTCACTATGCTAGGAGGCACCTCATATAAGTGGATCATACAATATTTGTCTTTTTCGTTTAAAATCCTGATGCAAAACTCTGGCTTTATCAGATTCTGAAAAGCCTAGATCTCTCTTTGCCATGTCATAAGGACAGGAAATAGCATTCATTTATTTAATAGATACTTGAGCTCCTACTATGTTTCAGGCAGTAATGACTCTGTCCTCCTAAATGTCAGAACAGTGGTGAAGACTGACATCCAGGCCCAAGGTCATAAAGTTATGTAGCTTCAGTTTTGAAAAGTGCAGTGAAGGAAAAGTGCTTGGGTAAGGGACCTAGTTCTAATAAGGGAGCCAACCCTACTTGGAGAGACTGTGAGAAAAGGCTTCCCCGAGGAAAAGGCATTTAACACCTGACTGATGGATAGGAGTGACTCAGAAAAGAAGTCAGAGACCTAAGCCAGCCAATAAGACAAAGGGGGACGGTAGAGACAGGTTAGATTGGACATTTTATTGCAGCAGATAACACGTTTTCCAACCCGCAAAAATGTCCAATTTAGACTCCCATACGCAGGAATCAGAGGCTATGAACCAGCGCCTGAGATTTGGTAATAGGCTTCTACCGTGTTTTCTGGACTTTTTATCTTATTGGAAAATATCTTAAATTCTTGCATTTGAAACTCACAAGGTAAAAAGAACATCCTTCCCTCTTTCTAACATGGGGGCCAAAGTTTCTCTCCGAGGTCACAGCTGGTGGAAGGGAAGACTACTTTTGGAAAGATGGAACCTGGCTTGCCACCTTGTCCTCCCGCTATCCCTATTATTCTCCCGCAACCTCCGGATGACTTTTCTACTTCTGATCTTGGAGTATGAACAAGTCACGCGTCCGTCACTACTTGATGGGATCTTAAAGGCATCAGGAAGGAGAGGCGCCGCAGCCAGCAACACCTGTTAGTTCAGGATGCAGGTGTGAGGCAGGCTGGGGGCGCGCGGCCGGAAGGGGCACAGGAACTGCAGACCCCGCGCACCTGGAGACTCATCCGCTGCATCCGCATACCCACAGCCCACGCCCCACGCCCCCCGCTCCCGCTCACCCTTCTCCTTGGTTACAATGGAGATGAGCGGCACCCGCGGGCGGTCGCTGAAGACCTCGGCCTGCTGCACCAGCGCCTCGCGCACGCTGTGGAAGTCGCTGAGGACCACCACCAGGTAGTGGCCGATAAAGAAGCTGAAGATGCTGCCGTACACACGGGCTAGGTGAGCCAGGAGCACCTGCGGGCCGACGACCGAGGGATCAATCCCTGCGGCCCTAGTCCTGCTGCTCAGCCAGCTCCGCCGCCGGAGGAAGGGAGGCAGCAGCACGTGACCGAAGTTGCCCACCAGGGGCCAGGGCGTGGGCCCGGGCGGGATGCCCCGCGCCCGGCGACGCCGCAGCCAGCTCCAGCCCAGCACCGCTACGAGGCCGCACAACAGCAGCGCGTCCCCACTCGGGTCCATCCGCAGCAGCCCCAGAGGCGCACGCAGGAGGCGCGCGGGCCAGGGCGGGTCCTCGGCGGGGGGCTGCGGCGGCCCCGGAGAGGACATGGTCGGGGCGCTGGCGGCCTCGGGTTCCCCTTGCTGCCTGGAGGAGACGCGCACGCAGCTGCCTGCCCCGCGGCGTCAGTGTCTTGCTGTGCCCTGGAAGGTCGGGGGCGGGCAGGGGCCGTAGAAGCGCGCCCGGATTGGCTGTGCCGCGCGCATTCTCCCCGCCGCCTCCATTCAGCGACGCCCGGGCGGAACCTGGAGACGCGCCGGCTGCCTGGCGGAGGGGGTTGGCGGGCAAGCGGGTGCGGAACCCGAAGTTTGCCCCGAAGTCCCGTTACGCCCCTTTGTTGGGTCGGGTCTGGTGGTGACTGTCCCTGAAACTGGGATGCTGGCAACACAACCTTGCGCTCTGATTGGCTCTTGGATTCGCTTGTGTCATTCGTTTGTGATTATCACTCGTTTGTCAGTTGACAAACGCAAACGCGTAGTTACGAAGTGCATAAACCGTGCTAGGATCTGTGCTGAGTGCGGGAAACTGGTGAGCAGGCCAGTGAGATAGCTCGGCCTTAGCACCTATACCCTGAGCTGGGAGAATGGGGTCAATGCCATATTCCCGCAGGCTTCGGTGTAGTTCTTTATCCAAACCGGGATTCGCAGCACCCTTTTCTCCACGCAGAGGCAGCAGGATGCTGGGAAGCCATGGAATGCAGAATCTGTGGGTGTCGGCTCGGCAGCCAACGCTGCGGAAGGGATGATGGCGGGAGTGGGGGAAGCGAGGGGCGGGCAGCGAGGCAGGAGTCACGTTCTGAGAACTTGCCCTGGGCTAGAAAACTTCTATGCGGAGAGCGAAAGCTGTGTCCATTCCTGCGTGTGGCCTGGGTGCAGCAGAAAATGTACTTAAATCCAGAAATAGCGAAACCAGAATTTGCTTGGGGGATTTAAGTAGCCAGAAATATAAAAAGAAAACCGGTTGAGGGAAGGGTGGCAATATTATTGGTGTTAGACAACACTTGAAAGGCTAAGGTTGAAATATTGGATATGAATTGTATAATACTTTAAAAACAAAGTCTTACTTTATTTAATCTTCCCAGATAATGGCTTTCCTGATAAGGGCTTCCCTTTCTGTCTTGTTTAGGCCAAATCCTGTAGTTTCTGTTCAAGTTGGGTTGAGCATAGAACTGTCTGTACTGGGCCATTTTTCTAGCCTTTTCATTTTTCTCCATACGTGAAAAGTTTGAACACCATGCTGTACCTATAAAAATGTGACCAAATAAAGCATAGTGAATCCTCTAAATAAATACATGATTCATTTTATTTTTCTATAAACAAGTGATGCCAGTAGGATGTTAAATTTCAAGTCCACTCTGTTCTCATATTCTTTTTGACAAGCTTTTCATGTTATTTTAAGCTTATGCACCCCAAACAAAAAAAACCTCCACACCTCTCATCTTCTATAATTAACCACTACTTGTGAGATTACTTTTCTCAGTTTTTTTGAATTTTTAAATTGTTAAGAGAAGTTTTTAAAAATTTAAACTACTTGTTTGCAGATATGATCTTCAACATGACATTCTGGATGTCATCTGATTCTAGGGCTTTGGTCTCTAGAGCCGCTGTATACATCATCCCATACAAGCAATTTAAATTCACAAATGATTTTAAAATAGTTGAAGCTGTGACTAATTTAACAACTCCAACAGCCACCCTTTTATATTGTACAGGATGTAACTGCATGTATAGTGTTTTCCTAAATCTCTCATTTTCACTATGTTAACAGATCTGTGGGGCAGATAGGAAATCTGGGCTGAATTTGGCCTCTCCTCACCGTTCATATGTGGAAGTCCTAACCCCCAGTGCCTCAGAATAAGACTGTATTTGGAGAAAGGGCCTTTAAAGAGGTAATTAAGCTCAAATGGAGTCTTGTGGATGGGCTCTTACCACTATGACTGGTGTCTAAAGAGGAGATAAGGACAGAGAGAGGAAAGAGGATGTGAGGACACAGTCAGAAGGCAGCCATCTGCAAGTCAGGAGAGAGGTCTCAGAAGAAATCAACCCTGCTGATACCTTGGGTTTTGACCTCTAGTCTCCAGAATGGTGAGGATATAAATATAAATTTCTGTTGTTTAAAACGTCCAGTCTATAGTACTTTGTTATGGCTGCCCTAGCAAACTAATACAGGAAGTGATACTGTTCATCATATTATGGATACACTGTTTTATTTTATTATTATTATTTTTTGAGATAGAATTCTCACCCAGGCTGGAATGTAGTGGTGTGATCTTGGCTCACTGCAACCTCTGCCTCCCTGGTTCAAGCGATTCTCCTGTCTCAGCCTCCTGAGTAGCTGGAATTACAGGCCTGCACCACCACGCCTGACAAATTTGTATTTTTAGTAGAGAAGGGTTTTATCATGTTGGCCAGGCTGATCTCGGACTTCTGACCTCAGGTAATCTGCCCACCTCAGCTTCCCAAAGTGCTGGGATTACAGACGAGAGCCACCATGCCCAGCTGGATACACTATTTTAAACATGAAACCACACAGCTCATTCAGTGCTCCTTAAGGATGAATTTCCCCAAATTACATTCAGGGCGATTTTGCCACATAAAGGAATACTTTCTGCTTCATGTCTCTTATTTTATATAGGTAAAAAAGTAATAGCAGAAGCAGTAAAGGAAAAGAATACTAAGAGATCTTTTGGGTGGGCAGAAGTGGTAAGAAAGATAGTGAGAGGATTATGGGAAAAATCATTTTTATTGAGACCCTAAAGATAATTTTAAGCCACCCACTTTCCTACCTATATCCTTCTTGTTCTACATGGATTTTGGCCAGAATTGTTGGTTACAGTATATCTAAAATAGCTGAGTACTTATTTTGTTATAAAGAGTGGTATTAAATTACTCTATTTGTAAAACTACAATTGTTCAGTTGGTTTGTAATTCTCGGGAGGTAAATGCCACACACCACACCCATCCAGAGTCAATGAGTATGAACAGAGAGAGTGCATCGCTTAAGAAGGGTTTGCAAAATGCTAATGAAGAGAGAAAGTAGAAATGTTATTAGCACTATTTAGTTGCGCAACTCCACAGGTCATTTAAAAATTAACACCTTCGTTCCCTTTAAGTTCTTATGATTCACTTCGTATATACTCCTTTGAGTGTCTTCTATATATGTGTTTATGCACTCTCTGAGCCTCCATGTTCCTGAACTGAAATTGAGATAATAAATATACTTATATCAAGCATAGGGATTAAATAAAATAACTAGCACAATGTCTAGCAATTAGTACTCAATAAACAAAAGCTGTAATTATAATAGTTATCACTGGGTTCTTGATAATAGTTTAAACTTAATAGGTTGTCACTATTGCTGCCTCTTTTTTGCACCTTGCAGATTTACTAGTCTTTTCCGAGCTTAGAATGTGAGACTTGCCAGGATATTGTTTCCTATATTTAGCCTTTATGTCTTGTATAATGAATAAATAAACGTGCCTATCTTCAATATCACCCACTTCATTCCTCTCCACTTGCATATATTATGTATGATTTACTTGGAGAAGAGATGACGGGAGAAAGGCCCCTGAAAAAAAAAAAAATATCAGTGTAAGGCAGAATCTCAAAAGTCACAAAATCCAATTCCCAAAACATCCCTTTATTTGGTCAAGGTGGTGCCAGGATTAGGACTTATTTTTTATTTAACACCAAAATGAACACAATCCAGATGTCCTTCAACAAAAGAGGGGGGCAGGGGAAGGGAAAACTATGGTATATTTATTTGATAGATCACTATACCACAATAAAAATGAATCAGCTATGACACACTCTACAGCGTGGATAAATATCAAAAAACATGCCAAGTGAAAAAGCGAGGCACAAGAGTACATACTAAATACCTGCATTTATATGAAGTTCTGGAACAAACAAAATGAACCTATGGTGATAGACATTAGAACAGGGTGGATTGGCTGGAAAGGACATTGAAAATTTTTTCTAGGGTGGTAGAAATGTTCTATATTCTGATTGAAGTGTTGGTTACTTGGATGTATGCACTTGTCAAAACTTAACTGTACATTTCACTATAGGTAAATTATACCTCAGTAAAACAAACAAACAAAAAAAGCCAATATCTTGGTGAAAAAGACATGGTAAAGTAAGAAGACTTAGCAGGTTTAATTTATGAGATGCATGTATTGTGAAGTGGGTACCCATAGGAATAGTTAGTCACTTTAGTTAGCCTGGCCACAATTGTTACCAATTCCTGATGTTTTATTTTTGTGTAGGCCAAAGCGTTGCTGAATTCTCTGTTCCTTACTTCTTCCTCATTTACTTCCGTTTACTATGCAGAAATCATCGTGGAAACCACATGGGGACCTCTGTCCAAATCTAACTGGGTTGGCCAGGGTATGTTGTTAACATTTCTGATTTGTTTTCTTCATCTGGTCAAAAGAGAGAGTGGTAACACAAGGACTCTTAGATTCCTCTGGTGTCTAACATTCTTCTTCTTAAGTGGATTCTCAGGACTTTGACTTTGGCCTCTGATTAACAGCATGCTTAGTCAATAAAATCTGAAAGAATAAATTATATTTACATGGCAAAGTATAAGCCAGTTACTTCAATAAAACTAACACAAGGAGGCTGGGCACGGCGGCCCATGCCTGTAATCCCAGTACTTTGGGAGGCTGAGGCAGGCAGATCACTGGAGGTCAGGAGTTTGAGACCAGCCTGGCAAACATGGTGAAACTCTATCTCTACTAAAAAAACAAAAAAATTAGCTGGGCATGGTGGCACATGCCTGTAATCCCAGCTTCTTGGGAGGCTGAGGCAGGAGAATTGCTTGAACCCAGGAGGTGGAGGTTTCAGTGAACTGAGATCATGCCACTGCATTCCACCCTGGTTAAGAAAGCAAGACTCTGTCTTGAAAAAGAAGGAAAAAAAAAAAAACACACAAAAAAAACTAACACAAGGTTGTTAGCTCCTGGTTTAGGTAACTGTGCTTGGCCCTTTGCCTAATAATGAAGTCTTATTTCTAAAACTCACTAAGAATGAAGTTTTACAAAGAAAGGACATTGAAAGGCTACCTACTTCTTCTTTTAGGCAAGAACATACTCATTGCAAACCAGATAGTTCAAAGCCAATATTTTATTCTGCTTTTTAAAAGGGTAATACAGTTTTCATAGAAAATTTGAAAATGCAGGAAACTATAAAGGAGCAACGATCACCTTTTTATTCTTACCACTCAGAGGTAATCATTTATAACATTTATGTGTATATTCTTCTCGTCTTATGTATTTCTAAACTTTATAAATATTCCTATTTATAATATTCACATATTTATAAGTATATGAGGAAAAAGTATCATTAACATTTTCCATGTTGTTCTCCCACAAATTTTTTTTTACATTCTTTAAGTTCTAGGGTACATGTGCACAACGTGAAGGCTTGTTACATAGGTATACATGTGCCATGTTGGTTTGCTGTACTCTAACTCATCATTTACATTAGGTATTTCTCCTAATGCTACCCCTCCCCCAGCCCCCAACCCCAACAGGCCCCAGTGTGTGATGTTGCCTGCCCTGTGTCCATGTGTTCTCATTGTTCACCTCCCACCTATGAGTGAGAACATGCAGTGTTTGGTTTTCTGTCCTTGTGACAGTTTGCTTAGAATGATGATTTCCAGCTTCATCCATGTCCCTGCAAAGGACATGAACTCATCCTTTTTCATGGCTGCATAGTATTCCATGGTGTATATGTGCCACATTTTCTTAATCCAGTCTATCATTGATGGACATTTGGGTTGGTTCCAAGTCTTTGCTATGGTGAATAGTGCCACAAATAAACATACTGTGTGGTGTGTCTTTATAGTAGCATGATTTATAATCCTTTGGGTATATACCCAGTAATGGGACTGCTGGGTCAAATGGTATTTCTAGTTCTAGATCCTTGAGGAATCGCCACACTGTCTTCCACAATGGTTGAACTAATTTACACTCCCACCAACAGTGTAAAAGCATTCCTATTTCTCCACATCCTCTCCATCACCTGTTGTTTCCTGACTTAATGATTGCCATTCTAACTGGCGTGAGATGGTATCTCATTGTGGTTTTGATTTGCATTTCTCTGATGACTAGTGATGATGAGCATTTTTTCATGTGTCTGTTGGCTGCATAAATGTCTTCTTTTGAGAAGTGTCTGTCCATATCCTCTGCCCACTTTTTGATGGGGCTGTTTTTTTCTTGTAAATTTGTTTGAGTTTTTTGTAGATTCTGGATATTAGCCCTTTGTCAGATGGGTAGATTGCAAAAATTTTCTCCTATTCTGTAGGTTGCCTGTTCACTCTGATGATAGTTCCTTTTGCTGTCCAGAAGCTTTTTAGTTTAATTAGATCCCATTTATCTATTTTGGCTTTTGTTGCCATCGCTTTTGGTGTTTTAGTCATGAAGTGTTTGCCCATGCCTATGTCCTGAATGGTTTTATTTTTTTATTTTTTTTAGACAGAGTCTCACTCTGTCACCCAGGCTGGAGTGCAGTGGCACGATCTTGGCTCACTGCAACCTCCGCCTCCCATGTTCAAGTGATTCTCCTGCCTCAGCCTCCCGAGTAGCTGGGATTACAGGCACATGCCACCTCACCCGGCTAATTTTTGTTATTTTTAGTAGAGACGGGGTTTCACCATGTTAACCAGGCTGGTCTGGAACTCCTGACCTTGTGATCCGCCTGCCTTGGCCTCCCAAAGTGCTGGGATTACTGGCATAAGCCACTATGCCCAGCTCATTTGTTTTTAAATTTATTATTATTATTATTTTATGAGATAGAGTCTTGCTGTGTTGCCCAGGCTGAAGTACAGTGGTGCAATCTTGGCTCAGTGCAACCTCCACCTCCCAGGTTCAACAGATTCTCATGCCTCAGCCTCCCAAGTAACTGGGATTATAGGCGTGTGCCACCACACCTGGGTAATTTTTGTTGTTGTTGTTGTATTTTTAGTAGAGACAGGGTTTTCCCATGTTAGCCAGGCTGGTCTTGAACTCCTGGCCTCAAGTGATCCTCTTGCCTCCCACAAATCATTTTTAATTACTATATTCTAGCCCAGGGATCAGCAGTTTTTGCCTGAAAAGGACCAAATAGTAAATATTTCAGATTTTGTGTGCCATATGGTCTGTCACAACTGTGTAACTCTGCTTGCCGTGGGAGTAGGAAAGCAGCCATTGACAATAAGTAAATAAATGGGCATGGCTATTTCCAATAAAATTTGCTTTATGGAAAAAGGCAGCAGCTGTGCTTAGCCTGCAGGCTTTTATTTCCTCACACTTGAATTCAAAAAAATCTAGTCCATTGTTTAAAAATATTTCAAAGTTTAACCAATAGCTAGTTCAAAGTTTAACCCTCGTTAAAGGTTTTTTGCTATTGTAAACCATACTGGGATATATACATCTTTGATTATTTCAGTAGGATAAATACCACAAAGAACTGGTACATTTCTAAGGCTATTGATACATAAAGTGTACACATGCACACACACATGTGCATGCACACACACACACACACACACCAACTTTTGCCTTTATACCTCTCGGAGTTATTTGTTTTAAAAATGTGATATATCCTTTTGGATTTCTTATGTTTACATAATTTCCCTCCTCCTCCCCCATAAATGGTGTCACACTCTGCTTTTGGTTAATTAACCTACTCTTTTAACCTACCAGTGTATTTTGAGAATCTCTCCATGCCAATGAGAATCCATCAGCCTCATCCTTTTTAATAGCTGTCTGATAATTTCACTGAATAGATTCTTCATCAATACATTTTTACTGGAGTACACTAATTGTCATGAACTATTCTCAGCACTGGGGATACTATCTAAGCAAAACAAAGTGCTTGCCCTTAGAAGAGGTTTTTCGCGGGGGAAGACAAAAGATGGACAGGCCAGGCATGGTGGCTCAAGCCTGTAATCCCAGCACTTTTGGAAGCTGAGGCGGGTGGATTGCTCAAGCCCAGGAGTTTGAGACCAGCCTGCACAACATAGTAAAACCCCATCTCTACAAAAGATAGAAAGAGATGGACAAATGTATAATGTCAGTTGGTGATAAGTACTATGGAGGAAATAAGGCACATGAAGAGGATGGTAGGTATTTGTGTGTGTGTGTGTGTGTGTGTAGGGGAGTGGTTTATTTAATTCAGGTTGTTCAGGGAAGGCCTCTTTTAAATAGACAGGTGATCACCTGATGGAAGGCTTTTACATACCTGGGGAAAGAGCATTCCAGACAGAGGAAATGGTGAGTGTAAAGGCCCTGAGGCTGAGGTGTGCTAGGAGTTTTCCAGGAACAAGGAGGCCACCTGGCTAGGGTGGAAAGAGCAAGGGCAAGGTGGTAAGAGTTGGAATCAGAGAGGTAGCAATGTAGGGCGTTTTAGAGATGTTGATCTTTACTCTCAGTAACATGGTGCATCACTGAAGAGTTTTTGAGAAGGAATGCAATCATTTGGCTTGTATTTTAACAGAATCACTTTCGCTGCCTGTAAAGGGGCAAAGGTCAAACCAAGGAGCCCATTAAGAAATCGATTTAAGTATGTCACAACTTATTACTCATATCCTCTACTAGTAAACATCTAAGTTATTTTCGGTTTCTTTCAATTAAAAATATGCTGAAATATCGGGAGTTTTTTGGTTTTTTTTTTATTGTGGTAAAAATATGTATAACATTTACCATTTTAGTCGTTTTTAAGTGTACAGTTCAGTGGCATTAAGTACATTCACAGTGTTGTGTAACTATTACCAGTATTTCTGGAAGTGTTTCATTATTCCAAATAGAAACTCTGTACCTAATAAGCAACAACTTGTCATTCTCCCTTCCCTTTAGTCACAAGCTCTATTCCATTTGTCTTTATGAATTTGCCTATTCTAGGTACCTCTTTTAAGGTGAATCATATATTTGTCCTTCTGTATCTGGCTTATTTAACTTAGGATAACATTTTCAAAGTTTACTCATGTTTGTAGCATGTGTCAGAATTCCATTCCTTTTAATAGCTGGATAATACTCCATTGTTGCATATATCACATGGTTTATCCTTTCATCTGTTGATAGACACATAGATTGTTTCCACCTTTGGGCTACTGTGAAAAATACTGTGAACACTGGTGTGCAAATATCTGTTTGAGTCCTTGATTTCAATTTATTTGGCTACATACAGAGGAGTAAAATTGCTGGATTATATGGTAATTCTTTTGGGGGCCCAACATGCTGTTCTCTACAGAAGCTGCATTATTTTACATTCCCACCAGCAACAATAAGGGTTGCAATTTCTTTTATTATTTTTTAATGGGTTCTGTAAATGGCGAATGCAATATCTTTATATCCTCACCAACACTTGTCATTTTCTGTTTGTCTTTTCCTTAATAGCCATCCTAATGGTAGTAAAGTGTATCTCATTGTGGTTTTGGACTTGTATTTTTCTAATGACTAATGATACTGAGCATCTTCTCATATGCTTTCTGGACATTTACATATATTCTTTGGAGAAATGTCTATTCAAATCCTTTGCCCATTTTTGAAAGCGGTTGTTTGGTTGTTGCTGAGTTGTAGGATCATTTTAGATATTCTGAATATGATCCTTTATCATAGGGGTCCCCAACCCTCAGGCTGCAGACTGGTACCAGTCCGTGGCCTGTTAGGAGCTGGGCTGTATAGTAGGAGGTGAGTGGCCTGTGAGCATGCATGACCGCCTGAATTCCACCTCCTTTCAGATGAGTGGTGGCATTAGATTCTCATAGGAGTGCTGACCCTATTGTGAACTGTGCATGCGAAGGATCTAGGTTGCATGCTTCTTATGAGAATCTATTACCTGATGATCTGAGTTGGAACAGTTTTGTCCTGAAATCATCTCCCTCCTCCCTGCTAGTCCGTGGAAAAATTGTCTTTCACAAAACTAGTCCCTAGTGCCAAAAGGTTGGAGACGACTGCTTTATCAGATACAGGATTTGCAGCTATTTTCTGTCATTCTGTGGATTGTCTTTTTGCTCCCTTCATATTGTAATTTGATGTAATAAAGTAAATTTTGATAAATTTCAGTTTATCTGTTTTTTATTGCCTATTCTTCTGATATCATACTTAATAAGTACACAGTCCAAGGTCATAAAGAGCTTCATCTATTTCTTCTAAGAGTTTCATAGTTTTAGCTCTTAAATTTAGGTCTTTGATACATTTTTTGCATTAATTTTTGTATGGGGTATCAGGTAAGAGTCTAACTTCATTCTTTTGTATGTGGATTTCCAATTTTCACAGACCTGTTTGTTAAAAACACTATCCTGCCCAGGCATGGTGGCTCACACCTATAATCCCAGCACTTTGGGAGGCCAAAGCAGGCAGATCACTTGAGGCCAGGAGTTCAAGACGAGCCTGGCCAACATAGCGAAATCTTATCTCTACTAAAAATACACAAATTAGCTGGGTGTGGTGGCACGCACCTGTAGTCCCAGCTACTTGGGAGGCTGAGGCACAAGAATTGCCTGAACCCAGGAGGCCAAGGTAGCAGTGAGCTGAGATTGTGCCACTGCGCTCCAGCCTGGGTGACAGAGTGAGACTGTGTCTCAAAACAAACAAACAAACAGACAACAACAGCAGCAACAAAAACAGCAATCCCTCCCGCCTGCCCCAATCCTTTCTCCATCTAATGGTCTTAGCACCTTTATTGAAAGTCAACTGACTATATATATGTGAGAGTTTATTTCAGGGGTCTCTATTCTATCCCATTAGTCTATATGTCTGTCCTTGTGCCAGTACCACACTGTTTTGACTACTGTACATTTATAGTAAGTTTTGAAATAAGGAAATATGAGTTCTCCAACCATTCCTTTTTCAATACTTTTGGCTATTTTGAAAAATTTGGCTATACTGACAAACAATTTGGCTACTATTTTAGTCCCTTGAGATTTCATATGAATTTTTAGACAGGTTTTTCTATATCTATAGAAAACACCATTGATATTTTCATAGAGATTGCATTGAATCTGTAGATTGCTTTGGGTAATATTGTCATCTTTACAATATCAAGTATTCTAATCCATGAACATGGGATGTCTTCCCATCTATTTAGATCTTTAATTTCTTTCAGCAATGTTTTGTACTTTCAGCACACAAGTCTTTTGCCTCCTTGGTTAAATTGATTCCAAAGTACTTTATTCTTTTGATGCTATTATAAATGAAATTATTTTCTTAATTTCTTTTTCAGATTGTTCATTGTTAGTGCATACAAACAACTGATTGTGTGTTTTTGTCTGCAAATTTGCTGAATTCATTCATTAAACAGTTTAAAATTTATTTTTTTAAATTTTTCATTCAGACTCATATGATTTGAAATCTACACAAGTTTTTCTGTTGAATTTTTATTTTTTAACATATAAGATCATGTCATATGCAAATGGTTAATTTTACTTGTTCCTTTCCAATTTCAATGCCTCATTTCTTTTTCTTGCTTAATTGCTCTGGCAAGAACTTCCAATATTATGTTGAATGCAAGTGGAGAACTGGGTATTCTTCACTTGTTTCTGATCATTCTTGACATTTCCCTTTTAGGGGAAAAGGTTTTAGTCACCATTGAGCATGATGTTAACTGGCTTTTTCATAATAACTTCCTTATGTTGAGGTAACTTCCTTTTATTCCTAGTTTGTTTAGTTTTATCATGAAAGAATGTTGAATTTTGTAAAATGCTTTTTCTGCATCAATTGAAATGATCATGTCCTTTCACCCTTCGTTCTGTTAATGTAATGTATTATGTTGATTGATTTTCATGTTAAACCATCCTTGCATTTCAGGAATAAATCCCATTTGGTCTTGTTATATATCCCTTTTAATATGCTGCTGAATTCAGCTGACTAGTAGTTTGTTGAAGATTTTTATGCCAATGTTTATAAGGGATATTAGTCTTTTTTTTTTTTTTGTAGTGTTTTTGTCTGGCTTTGGTATTGGTGATAACTCTGGCTTCATAGACTGAATTAGGAAGTGTTCTTTCCTCTTTCTGGAAATGTCTGAGAAGGATTGGTTTTAATTCTTCATTTTTTGAGACAGGATCTTGCTATGTTGCCCAGGCTGGAGTTCAGTGGTATGATCACAGCTCATTGCAGCCTTAACCTCCCAGGTTCAAGCAGTCCTCCTACTTTGTGCCCAAGTAGCCGGGACCACAGGCACGTGTCACCATGCCCAATTTATTTATTTATTTATTTTTTAAATAAAGATGGGGTTTTGTTATGTTGTCCAGGCTAGTTTCAAACTCCTGGGCTCAAGTGATCCATCCACCTTAGCCTCCCAAAGAGCTGAGATTACAGGCATGAGCCACCATGTCTGGCTACTTTTTCCTTAAATGCTTAGTAGAATTCACCAACAAAGCCACGGTTCAGGGTTTTCTTTGTTGGAAAGTTTCTGATTACTCATTCTACCTCCCTGCTAATTAGAGGTCTGTTCAGATTTTCTATTGCTTCATGATTCAATACTGGTAGGTTTTGTGTACATTTGTTCATTGTACTCTTATAAACCTATTTCTGTTTAATCAGTAGTAATATCTCCACTTTCATTTATGATTTTAGTAATTTGAGCCTTCTTCTTAGGCAGTCTAGCTAAAGGTTTGTCAATTCTATTGCTCTTTTCAAAGAACCAGTTTTTCATTTCATTGATTTTTCTATTATTTTTCTATTCTCTATTTATCTCTGCTCCAGTCTTTATTACTTCCTTCCTCCTGCTAACTTTGAATTTTATTTGGTCTTCTTTTTCAAGTCCCTTAAGATCTAAAGTTACATTATTGATTTCTTCTTTTCTAAAACATATGCATTTACAGCTATACATTTCATTCAGTGCTGTGTTTGCTGCATCCCATAGTTTTGGTATGCTGTATTTTCGTTATGTCTCAAGATATTTTCAAATTCCCCTTGCACTTTCTTCTTTGATCCACTGGTTAAGTGCGTTGGTTAATTCCCATATATTTGCAATTTTTTCAGTTTGGGCAATTTCATTTTATATAGCTCCAGGAGAAGTCTTGTCACCACTTCTTTTGTAAAGGCTGCTATACAAAACAACATTGAACAATTATTTCTGTTTTTGAACTGAACTCTGATATAATTTAATCTCAAAATGCTCTTGAGAACTGCCCAAACTCTGATATTCTCTCCAATATTAAGGCAGGTTATTAAAAAATCAACTCACTAGTTACTGGTGAAATACAGTAACTTTGTTGGTAGTACAGGATGGTACTAAACATATTGTGTCGCTGTGCTGGATCAGCTGTAGTTATTAGGTTGTTGCAAAAGTAATCGTGTTTTTTGAAATTAAAAGCAATGGCAAAAACTGCAATTACTTTTGCACCAACCTAATACTTGGGACTGGGATAACGGGATCACTTTTAATCCCATGGTCAAGGGTACCATAGATTAGTGAATGAAATCTTCCATTAGAAAAAATACATTTCCACACTAGCAATTCATCTTTCACTTTTCTGGAAGTTTCTGGAGAGATTATGGCCAAACAATTCATGTATCTGATTAGTGTGCACAAATGTAGGAAAGACAGGCAGAGTGGGGGCTTTGGAAACATAATCTTAGACATATGACATTAAAACTCATTAACAGTGAGTTTGCTTTATTCTAACAAATTTGTGGGGCTCAGACACTTGAGGATTCTTGAGGATTCTTTTGCCTTCAAGGTCATTTTGCACTAGGAGTCAACTTTTCTCCCCTTTGAAATGTAGTGAATTGTAAGAAAAATCTGTAGCATGTGACAAAGAACCTGGCCCAAGGACAGTTTGCTTCTGAAACTAATTTCCTAACAAAACCCTAACAAACGGTGATGGTGACCATAGTAATTATGCAGCAAGCTGTAGCCCACAAAAACAAAACTCAAGTTCTAGCTCTAACATTTATGAACCCTTTCATGTCATAAAATGAGGTCACCTTCTCTTGCCTTGCTTACTTCACAGGGTTTTGTGAAGATTAAAGAATGTATGTCAAGCGTTAACTGTAAAATGCTGTTTGATTACAGGTGCCGCATATGGATTAAATGTGCATTATATATCTATATACACACACATAGTAATACATAATCCATTACTATCCTAACTTATATTAGTAATACAGTATTACACTTCTGATATTCTTATGTATTAGAAGAAAATAAAATTTACATGTCAGTCTCTGAAGCATCTGTGACTTTACTTACAAGCCCACAAGTTAGCCTGATTCCTGTTTCATTGGACACTGGGAGAAGACACAAGACTCTTGAGTCAGAGACAAAGGACTTCACTACGCATAGCATAGCAGTAGCCAAAGTGTCAGCATGGTCCCTTTGGCTCCCTTGTCTCTCAAATCCCATAGGGATGACTTGGAGAGGTCAAGACAGATGTTACATATGTAGTGGGTTTGCAACTCAACTGAGGACCACTGAGCTTGGCGTTTTTACTGCTTTACAGTAAACAGAAAAATAGACTTCTCTTATTTAGGGTGATATGCTACCTCATTACTTAACATTGCTTACTGCAAATACAATCCTGAGAAATGGCCTGGGAAACAGGAGTTAGGGCCTTGCACTCAGCATGCCCAGCAAAAAATGTCTGGATGGATGCTCAGAGACCATGGCACATCACCTCTCCCAACCTTTGGATGAGATAAAATTTGATGTCTATTTTGCGATTTTGCTAAAATATTAAATAGAAAATAATGGTAAAATTCAGTGACAATGCATCCAGAAAAGCAATTCACTTCCACTTCTGGAACATCTAGCTGGCTGTGAAGGCCCTGACCAACACTTCTTAAAACTTACAAACATTTCCTAAGACTTGCATATATTTTATGCAATTGAATTTATTATGATGTGACTTAGGAGTTATGGACGAGTCTTACAGTGCAGACATTCCCACTTTGATGTCAGGAATTTTATGTATCAGCAGCTCTAGTGCATGGCACACAGAATCACTCAAATGGTTTGTGAACATAGTCTAGTTTCCTGTCTTCCTATGTCTCAGCAGGAGATTCAAAATATCAGAGAAGATGAACATTATTAAAAGTTGTGGTGACCTCTTAATAGCACGATCATCTGAAGAGACTGAAGGCATTGCGCAGGGTCAAGACTGTAATGACCTGCAATCAAAAAACCTTACAGACTTGAAGCTGAGTCCGTCGTTGAGTAGGCATATGGATCATACAGATGATACTTTTCTACCTTTAAATGTGGTGGGGATGGGATGGGGGTTGAAGTAAGTGAATTTAAATTCACTTTCTAGTGAGACTAGCATCTAATCCTGGTGGCAAAACTTGTTTGGACACACCACTACACTCTGATTCTAAAATCAACAGCTGTGAGGTAGAGATCTCAAACCAAGCATGAATGATCACCATTCTTTTTTGTTTCAAAGTGGTTTTATTACTTACGAAACTTGCCCATGATTAGTGTGATTGAAAATGCCACTTTAACTGCAGTTGTAAAGTTCCTATTGATTCCTTATTGGAGTAAGAGACAGAGTACTACTTTAAAAGACTTCACTATCCTCAGAACTTTCAAAAATGCCCAGAGAGTTTTATTCTCTCATAGGAGGCACACTCAAGAGCTTTTGTATGAAGAAAACAAATGGAACCCAGAATGAATTAGCCCCTTAGTAAAAGTTCCTGTTAGTCCCTTGCACGACAAACAAGAGTTCACATTAGTTTCTTGCACACTGCATTCTAGATAAGGGCAGCCTTTGAAGCTATGTGGCCAGCAAAATCAGCATGCCAGTGTTTCCACAGGATAATCAGAACATCACTGTGATGAGCTTTTCGTCCAAGGTCTGAGTGGAGGTGGCAGAAAAACTATTCTGATCTATGCTCTATCATTTCTAGACAATCCAAGGATAAAGCATGGACTATCTCCTGTAACTTACTCTTTGAACCTTATTATCTTATCCTATTCACTTCACCCCACTGAATTGCTTTTACAAAATTTATCTTGGAGGAGGGGTATTTGTCATCAGCAGGTTCAAAACCAACTTTCTGCACCTTGCTGTTGCAATGTCTAGCAAACTCCAGTTGAGGACATTACCTTAGGCTTCTGTCTTGTGAAGGCATAAGGAGACCTAGTGACCAAAAGGGGTCTGCTTTTCATGAGTGACTTTGTCCTCTTGTGAACAGTGAAAATCAGAATCATGGAATGTGTGATTTTCTTCTCCATGAATGACCTTGTATTGTTCTGAATTATTTTTCACCTTAAATCCATTAATTGAAAGTTATTACTTTATTTTAAAAATAGTCTTTGAAGAAAATATCCCTCTTGTGGTTTTAACAAGTACTCTAAAACTAGAACTCTTTTAAAAATGACACATTTTGTAAATGGAAAGAAACAGTAATAATTTTGAAAAGACTGTTGATATCATTGTGGTTTATTAGGTAAATACAAAGTATAGGCTCTTGCATTTTTAAAAAAGCAAAACCAAAGAGATTAGAAACCAAGTACACATATCCCCTTTAGAAGAGAAACATAAATCAGTTTCAACAGTTAGGCACTTAAAAATGTAAATGTAAGACAACATTTTAGAAGTATAAACTATAGTTACACTCCTAAATTCCTCCTGAAATGTTTACAAACACAAAATCACAAGCATGGAAAACAAATTTCCTCTTTATCAAAAAAGGAACCTGAATTTGAATCCAATGTGATAAACCAATGATTAAGGTACTGGTGGGTAGGAGAAAAGAGCTTCTGAAATTTACATACTTGATTAAAATGTAAGCATTTCATAAAACTATCACAATAGCATACAGTAGATATAATGAAAAATATATGTCAGGAAAATAATGAATTCTAGACTTAAAATTTTACTTTACAACAAGGCACTTAACACATTGAAACAGTACAGTAAATTTCCAAAAGAATGCAATTGGCTACCTCTGAAACCTTGTAATAATATTTCTTTTGTGAATATACGGTAACATAACCATACGTTTTGCAGCATTAATCATTGCATAGGAGGTAAATTAAATAATGAATTCCAACTTGGCAATTAGATTAGTTTTTGTTCATCATTTCCTCTTTTTCTTTTAAAGGACAGTTTTAAATAATTCCACAATAAAGCACTCTTCTCATTCATGATTTATTTAGAACATAGCATAGATTAATGAGTAAGAAAATAAATCAGAACTTATAAGGTGTGTATCTGTATAAAAACTTATCTTTGGGTACCATTGACATGATTTTCAGTGTTTGGGTGTTGAAGTCAAGAGCACTTCTTTATAGAAGAAATATTTTCAGCAACTGAGTCAAAGGCGTTAAATTATTGCAACACAAGGACATTAAAAACAAATACTAAAAATCTTTATATATATAAATAGAAAAGCCTTCAACACATGGCATATAACTTATAATATGCTTGATTTAAACATGTAAACTCATTAAGAAATTCCTTCTCACACTTCCTTACACTACAGAGGCTAGTGCATTAAGGTTGGCTTAAAGTTTTAATCAGTTTTACAGTGCAGAACAAAAACAAAAAATAATTAGGAAAGAAATGTTTGAACTATTTAAGGGGCAAGATATGAACTTTCAATGAAAAAAGAAACTGCATGAGTTCTGTCATGTAAAAAAAAACAAGACAACAAATTTGGTGTTTCAAAGTAAACAAAATATAGATCGTTATAAAGGGAGACACTAATGATTGTGATCATGAGAGGTAAAAATGTTCTACAAATTTCTTTGATCAAATGGATAAAAGGTTAGAATTACACGTGCCTATCATCTGAGCACATTTTACCTTTGGGAAAGGTTTAAAATGCTTTTAAAATAATTCCTTTCACATGATACTTTCAGATTATTGGCACACATAACAGAAAACAAATGCCTTTCAAAAACTTGAAAACAGGCTTTTAAAAGTGGTGTTTGCATTCCTAGTCATAAAGTATATTGCCACAAGGGGGCACTGGTAATACAGCAAAGAACCCTAATGCAATGTCATCCACAAACCAGAGTAGACTCAATGCTCACTCTCAAAACAGCCTTCCTTCCACAGCAAAACTTGTTTCCCAAGATGCCAGTAAGTTAAGTAACAAATTCACAATTAGTTCAAGTGGACTCGGGAAAGGATGCTTTATTTTCAGATCTAGTGGACGAGTTCAATGATAGGATCTGAGAGAACTTCATTTGAAATCATTTAGGAAAAAAATGTGGCATACTCTGTAGGAATTATATGTTATAGGTATTTCACAGACAACCTAAATTACAGGAAAAGCTTCAACAGGAGCACAGACTTAAAAACAAAAAAAGGGATAATAAGATATGTATCTTAACTGGCAAAGAATAGGTGCTCCAAACATTTATGATTTCAAAGGCAAGATCATACTTGTTTTATATCCCAAAGTGGCACACTGGGTTGAAGGTCAAGTTTTCTTTCCTATATGTAAATGGGTTTTACTATGTTTTTTTTTTACCATCCTGAAATTTTGATTCTCCCACCCTTATTTGCAAACCATGGACTTCCTCAACTGAATGACAGAGCTATACGACACATGCGTGTAAAGACATGGCAGTGGCAGTGGCCACATTGGCATCACAGGTGTTTTTAAAGTTCTTTAAAAGGTGATGGGTGTTTTTTTTAAATTAAAAAACTGGATTACTTGACTAAAATCCAAGGCTTACTGTTTCAGGGGGTCTGTAGTAATTGGTACACATTTTTTTTTTATTTATTGAGTTTAAACACTTTTTTTTATTCAATAGACGAAAGGTGGGTTATCCAGACACAGCTGAATAAGGTTGTAAGGTGTATCGATTTGTCTTATTTGAATTAGAGGCTCAAGGAAAACACCAGTGTTAGGAGAGTAAAATCCAGGCTTCTGTGTCAGATTATTTTCTTTATAATCAGGCAACAGGAACTTAAAAATCAGTGTTTTCAAGTAGAACACCTTGTTCTTGCACAAGTTTTGCTATTTAATAAATGAATATAAGTGAACATTATATAGAATTATGTCTAAACTCATCAGGTAAACTAGGCATATGTTTATTATTGGTGTATTTAATAAGAAATACTGGAAAATTCAGTGTGCTTCAAAGCCTGCCAAGAATGTTTGGGGTTTTAATTCTTGTTTAAAATAACTGAATTAAAGAGTCTTGCTTCATGACATTAAATTCAACTACCTTTCCTTTAGTGATTATTCTATGACACACAGAAAAAGCCATTCTGAAAACATACACAAGATTTTAGCACCGAAGAATGTTGACCCTTCTGAACGATTTGCATTGTGCTTTTCTCAAGCAATTTAAAGGTCAATTTTGTGCAGTCAAGGCTGACTAGTTTATAATGATAAATTTGGGAATGTTTTCCATTCCAAATGAAAGACAAATTTCACCTTCAATATAAACATAACTGCCTCCTTCTACCCGCATTGGTCTCTCCACCCTCTGCCCTAGTGTTGATAACTTTGCAACCTTAAAACTTTTCTAAGGTTTCTAAAAGTCTTGCAAATCAACCTTCAAAAGTAGTTAAGAAATTAAGCCAAGAATTATCCAAAAGATTCAATAGCATTAAATAATGCACTAAATCTGATAACATTAAATCTGATCAGATTTTTTTAATCCATTTTTTTGGCATCACCTTAAAGAAATTTAGAAACAGTTATCCCCCTTCACTGTGTAGCTGTAACTAACACACTGATTCCGAGAGTATATTATAGTGCAGCACCATGTTATTTTCACAGGGTAGAAGTAAAATTACTCAATTGTGGCATATGTCCTTAGGACTAGTTATGAGAAGCTGAGTCTCTTGCTAAAAGCAAGGACACATTTTTAGCAAGGATACATTAACTTTCAGGTTCCATCTTGGTTTTTCCATAAAGTACAATATAAAAAGGAAGAAATCACCTTCAATGAAATTTGACCAAATATATTTCTGTGCTCCAATTAGGAGCCCTAAAATTGATCTCACACCAGGGCCTGGCCTGGAAGGGAAACAGGCTCATTCCCCAAGTGGCGTGAGCCTCAGTTGACACACATGTGTTTTCAGCCTATGCTAGAAGAGTTGACTGCCCTGGGGCACCAGATCCAAATTTACAGGGCAGACAGCATCTAAGTGTGTACTCAAGGGCCACTCATTAACAGAAACCACCTCATGTTTCCTGTGTGTCTGTCATAGAGATTTTAAAGTGAAACGTTTACACACATGTAAAATCTGTGGGGTGTGTCAAATACTTTCATGTTTACTTGGATCAGCTTTCCTTTTTAAGATAAAATGATCTTTTAAAAACAAAACAAAACAAAACAAAACAAATTAAAAGTGATACATAGCACGTTGGGTGGCAGCAGCAGTGTGCACTCCAGGACTCAACCCTAACTTTCCACGTGACAGGGTAGAAACAAAATTCACCCAAAGCTGACGCACAACCCGTGGATCTTCCCCTTGCTAAACCTAATGCTAGAAACCACTCTCAATATTAGGCTGTTCTATTTACACAGTGGCTGTAGATGTCCAGATATTTTATTTAAAATATTAACACATTCTTCTGACCTTGGGAGGAAAAATATCCTGAAAAAATTCTGAAGTAGAGGGTTTTGGTGGAGAAAGAATAAAGAAAGGAGGAATATGTTCTTTGGCACCTCTTTAACAAGCTCATTAGTAAAGTCCCAGGGTGGGGGCTTGTCACCAATGAATGAAGAGCTGCAAGAGAATGTATCTTTCTCGGGATGAAGAAGAAAAGCAGTCAAAGGGTAATACTTTGTTCATCTTTCTATTCATTTACACAAAATTTGGTCCATTTCTTCATTTACCAGTCAGTTCTCCTAAAATAAAAAACAAAACTATACCTTTGGTTACAGCGTTAACTCTTTTGGTGTAAGAGCTGATGCCTTTGTTTTGCTCCTCAGGTCGATTTCTCATTGTCTTCACCAATCTTCTGAACACGTGAATACTTTTTGCATGATGATTTGAAGCAGCCAGGAGGCCAAGACAGCGGCCAGGAGAAGCAGCAAGGAATTGAGCCTTGTACATTTTTCTCAAAAAAATAAAAGATGGGGAACCACCATGCTCGAGATAAGAAATTAGTCTGTGAAGAGACCTTCAAGTTCTGCAAATGGTAGAAAAAAAGTAAAATGAGACATATCTTTCTCAATTTGCATCCTAATTATTTTCTTAAATTGGCATTCACTGTAACCTAAGGAAAACAGAATTCAGATCACATAGCAGTAATGATTTTCATGTCCTTTCCCTAACTCTACCATGACTCCGGTCCCCTAACACACCTAGGTGTCTTGCCTGCCTTTGTGGCTCATGCAGTTTCTTCTGCCTGCAATTCCAGTAAGAATGGAGACTCTGGGAGTGGATGTCAGAATTACTCAGGAGGAATAATTTTCAGGATGTGTGAGTGATCAAATCTAGGGGTCAAAGAGTGAAAGAAGAGCTCAGAAGGTTGAACACATTTAAGAGGAAAGATGAAAATTTTGTTCAGTGTTGTCAGCAGTCAACTAGATGGAAGTGTAAGAAGGAAGATGGAAATAGGAGACTACAAAATAGGAAACAGAGCTACAAAGAGAAATAAAGTAATCCATAGAAAGAGCATTTATTAGTGGACACCAAGAGTTGGATGTCGATCCTTTGGAAATGTCATATTTCAATTGCTCACAAATTCTCCAAATTGACAATATGGCAAGTCTATTCAAAGATAAGTAAGTCATGGTACACAGACCAACTCTATTATACCAAGGACACTTACCAAGACTAGGAGAAAACAGAGACTGGGAGGAATAATTCTGCCTTGGGACCAGAGGAAGAGAGCAAGAGTTACAGAAAAAAGAGGTGGCATTTGAGCTAGCTCTTTAAGTATGAATGGGAGAAGAAAGAAAAGGGTATCTGGAAACAAGGAAGCAGCAGTAGCAAATGAGGAAGAATCGGAAGGGAAGCCAGAGAGCACCATTATCACCAGAGGATATACCAAATCCAGTCATTCATAAGCTATTTAGTTTGTGATTTTAAACAATAGCTGCTATCAGCCGGGCAAGGTGGTTCACACCTGTAATCCTGGCATTTTGGGAGGCTGAGGCAGGAGGATCACTTGAGGTCAGGAGTTCAAGGCCAGCCTGGCCAACATGGTGAAACCCTGTCTCGACTAAAAATACAAAATAAAAATTAGCCAGGCGTGGTGGGGTGCACCTGTAATCCCAGCAATTTGGGAGGCTGAGGCACAAGAATCGCTTGAACTTGGAAGGTGGAGGTTGCAGTGAGCCAAGATTGCACCACTGTACTCCAGCTTGGGCAATAGAACAAGACTGTCTCAAAATAAAAAAAAAAAATTTTTTTTAAATAGCTGTTACCTTCTCCTTAAAATTAATTTAAGTTGAAGGCAGGGATTATGTCTTACCCAGCTGCACTACAATGCTTTTACAGAGAAGGTTCCTAAATTTTAATTTAGTACATATATTTCTTCATTCTAGTGTAAATTACCTGAGTTAGTGATGCACTGTGCTCCATAACCTTATGGCATCTTTATCCATAAATGGCATTCATATTTGTGAAGTTCTTTGCTTTATTTTAAAAAGCAGTAATGGATATATGTTTAAGTGAATGTGGCAACATCAGTTATCCCCATTAAGCTATCTAAAACCCCATGACATGAAAAGGGTCCACTGCATTCAAAGCAAAGAAATTATCCAAGCATCTTCACTGCTCTCACCTTTTCATTGGCCATTGAATGGTACCACCAAAACAGTCGTGTTGTGATATAATAAGCAATGATCACATCGACAGTGTAGTGTTCATGTGCTACAAGAATGCAGATGATCCCGGCAGCACTCAGCAGCCAGCAGATTAAATGATACCACCAGAAGTGACGAGGCGAATCTGGACAGCAGAAAAATTACAGAGTTAATAAGATTCCCAGAGATGAATATAATGATTACAGTCTGTCCTAACGACCTTAAGTAGAATAACCCAGGATCAAGAGGTCACCAGAAGGAGAAAACTGATAACGTAAACTGAGTCACTATGAACTGCCCAGGATCTGCTCAGGTAGGAGGGAGGCAGAGGGGCTCCCTGGCAGTGGGCGTAATAGTCATTCGCTGGGGAAGCTGGTAACACTAGACATTCTAGGCCTTGCCCATGTGAATAAGCTGTTTCATAAGAAAGAGAACAGAATTGTTTACTAGGTTGGCTGGAATTGCATACTGGCTCACATAAAGGAGCCACTTTCCCACTGGAAAGAAAGATAGTAGGGGTCAAAAGAAAAGGTGGTTGTCTATGAAAATAAGGAGGGAAATGGGAAAACAGGAGTAATTTCAGGTTTTAAATTTATATTAGTTCTCCAGGGGTATGTGTAGGGTAAGGGCGTCAGAAGGAATGGCATTGTGGCTAGCAGTATTTTGATTCTCAGCAATTTTACACTGTTATTGCCAATAGCAACTATAAAACATTCCCTCTATAAAGGTTAGGATTCCTGACCATTCACTTGTGGACTCAGCCTTCCTGGTAAGGCCACTTAAAAGTTCATTCTACTTACCAGCTGTAAGAAACAACTACGGCACTCACTAAGGTCTCTTAGCAATCCTGCTTCCCAATGTATAGGTCATCTGGTATTTACCTTAGAAGTTCAAAATGTTTGGGCAAACTAGAACTATTTTGCATTTGTTTATTCACAAGAAGCAAAGCTGAAGTAGGTATAGAGGTGGCCTGAATCCTCTTTTTACTACTCATGGAATTGCAAGTGAGGTTTTAGGAATGGCTGGAAACCCCAGCAGTGCTTTCACATAAAAATGTATTTCCTATTATGCTACCACATTGGGCCCACCACTCATCAACTGAGAACACTGGCTGACCCAAAGAAAAGATTGAATAGAAGGTGTTTTGAAATAGAAATGGCAAAATGGTAATCCTCTTACTTTCTCATTCATCCCCTAGGGATAACAATGAGCTAGATGATGACACAAATAGTAGTTAACATCACTGTCTGTGTGGAATTCTAGCCCTAGGAGGCATTAAATAATAGAGACAATGGACTTGGTATGGTGGCAACGTGAAAAACCAAAAAACTGTTCTCTACTAGCCAGATGTTTGGCACTAACAGCTAGTCTGATTTCTCCAGGCTAATTTTATCAGGAATCTACACCCCAATTATAATATTTGCACGACTGTATGAAGCCCTCCCTTGTTAACCCCAAAATGGTCCTGGTGCCACATTTTCATGTGCTCTCACAACTAAATTTAAATCTACTTATGACAACACAGCAAAGAAGGAAAGAGTCCAAATTGATCAAAAGGCGGAAAGTAAAAATATATATATAAATGATGCATCTAATTCTAGAAGCAGACTTTTCAAAGAAACCACTGGAACCACTGCTTACTCAGAACAAGAACGTACAGTATAATTTAGAAGATAAATGTTTTTCCTAATTGCCTAGAAAAAAAGCAGACATAAACATGGAATGCTCTGCTTATATACAGAATTGACTATAAAATTGAGTTTGTGTTAAGTATTACAGATATGTCCCTTTATTTCTCACCAAAAATTGGAGAAAGCAAAATGGTATTCTTTGCATGCTACATATAAATTTACACAATTTTAGAAACCTCTAGTCAAAATAATGTCTTGGGGAAAAATGTCTCTACATACTGAGTGGCCTTCATTAAAGTATAAAATCAATCACAAGTTGCCTTGCTGTTGCTCTGAGGTGAAAGAATGTACAATAATGAGCAATGTCCCTGCTTATAGATAAGTATACTATTCCTTGGCAGTACAATAGAGTCAACCAGCTTGAATTTCCAAAGTTCTAAACACAGCCAAGAAATTAAAAGCAAAACCTCTGGATTCAGCCTGCTTCAACCTGAATACCTGCTTCTCCAAATGATGGCTATGCACTGTGGCCAATCACTTTCTCTATGCTTAAGTTTACTCATCTGAAAAATGGGAAAAAAGTAATGCATCCCTCAGACGGTGGTTGTAAGGATCAAATGAGTTAATTTACATCAAGGCCCTAGAATAGTGCCTGGGACAGAGTAAGTATTATGTCTATTTGCTAATATTGTTAATGATATGGTTTGGCTGTGTCCCCACCCAAATCTCATCTTGAATTGTGGCTCCCATAATTCTCATGTGTTGTGGGAGGGACCTGGTGGGAGATAACTGAATCACGGGGGTGGTTTTCCCCATACTGTTCTTGTGGTGGTAAATAAGTCTCACAAGATCTGATAGTTTTATAAGGGGAAACCCCTTTTGCTTGGTTTTCATTCTCTCTTGTCTGCTGCCATGTAAGATGTGGCTTTTGCCTTCCACCATGATTGTGAGGCCTCCTCGGTCACATGAAACTGTGAGTCCATTAAACCACTTTTGTTTATAAATTACCCAGTCTTGGTTATGTCTTTATCAGCAGTGTGAAAACAGACTAATACAGTTAATATCAGTTGGTTTTCAGTTATTTTAGAAAACTGAATCTAAGTTTCCTGGGGGTGTTTTTATTACTTTAAACCTACAATGCCTTCACTCTGAAATGCCCTTCCCCACCTCCACCCTCATCCCCATCTCCTTCTGTAAGTTTTTTATGATCTTCAGATTAGAGAGAAGATCCGAAACTCAAATGTACATCTAGACTAGACAATGACTGATCTTACATTGCACACTGATGGAACTTTCCTTGGCAAAATTAGAGTTAGAACCATAGCAACATATATCCTTCCACCCAACCCCCCAGAACCAATAACTCAATATTAGAAATGGAGTGACTAAATTTAAGAAAGAGACCATCCTCTGATGATGGTGCAGAGACAGATCCAGGACCCACCCCACCACCCCAAGAGTGTGAGAATAGAAATAAGGGAAAAGGTGCAGAGGCTTCAACTTTTAAGTCAAGTATGAAGATCCCACATGTATCCCAATTTCTCCCTACCGCAGGTCTGTATGTAGAATTTACAAAGGAAGCAACAAAGAGATGCTACAATTCTCACAAAAAAAGACTTGACTTCATCTACTACAGAGAACCTCAACTCTTTTGTCATCTTGCCCTCACAGCAGAACTTAAACCAAATACCCCAGGTAATCAAAGGGGCAATAATTCACTTCTGCACCACTGAAGATAACCCTTGACTTCCACACCACCATTCAATTAGGATGAACCTATTTGGATTAACAAAGGGCCAAGTGAGGAGGGAAGAGCAAGGAGGACAGGGGAGGGGAAGCTGCCTTCTGCTGCTCTCTGCTGAAAGACCTCCTTTTAAATATGTCCAGAGAAAAGGATTAAGATAAACCTCTAAAAAATACTGGCATGAGGTAACTTGGAACTAAAGATGAAGGGTAATACTGACCAGCTTTGCAAACCTGAAGGGAGAAGCATTATTACTTCAAAAGGATTTTGAGGTAACAGGCCTAAATATACAAAACCTCGGAAATATATAAAAATGGGATCTACTGGGCAGCTAAAACAGTACAACCCTACAAAGAACAAGACATGATAGACATGATTTTGGCCATAAAACCTACTAGAAAACCCAAGGATTTTGTATAATGTGAACTAAGCATATAAATATAGAAAGATTTTTATTTTTTTGCCACCACATTTCTTCTTGAGAAGAAAATAATCAGTATTGGCAAAATGGTCCATGAAGACTCCTATGAAAGCATAGAAAATGCTGGAAAATGATGAAATTAGAATAAAGTGGGACTTGGAAATGTTTTAAAAAGAGGAACACATTAACTGAATTATTTGGAATGCTAGAATGGAAGTGTCCTACAAATAATGCAAAGGTCATTACAACTGTCTTTAGAATGTACCAATCCTTTTTGCAATAAAATTAACAATTAATTCTAATATTAAGATAGATTTTCATACCTTAAGAAGTACTAACCAAGAAGGGAGATGTTTTAGAGGCATGTTAAATGCTAGAGAGAAGCCAGGGCCAAGTTTTAAGCCTTCAGGGTTCAAATCACATATGACTAGTTGAAATTTTATATATATATATATACACACACACACACCTGTCTCTTTCACAGCTTATCAATCCCAAGAAAATAAGGGCTCCTATCAATTTCAGAGCCCAGGGACCCCTCCCACTACAGTTATCAGTTCAGTGGGAATGGGCTATTACTTACATTCTTTGATGAACAAATAAGTCAGTGTCAGCGTAACCGTGTGACCGCTGAAGAGGAAGTCTCCACATAAGATATGTGATCCAGTTATGGACAATCCACCACCAGAAATCAATCGTAGAATCCGTTGTACTTTTGCCTGAGAGTCTCCATTAAGCTGAACGACACAAGAAGATTAAGAAGGGAATCTACAAGTGGCTAAAATCATGTTTCAGTCTAATTGTGTGACTCTTAGAAAGGACACCAGGTTGTGATTTTTTTTTTCTTTTTAACCTAAAAAGTCAAAAAGAATCCAAGGAGAAGCTCCTCAAACTGGGTTTTATTCATTTATTGGCAAGTTTTATTGACATGTTTTAAATTATTCAATATGTTACTAATAATATGTCTTGGTGGTGGTGTGTCCTTGGGCAAAGCTTTTAAAAATATTAATAACCAATGACTTTACCACGACTATGTGCTAAAAAGCAGATCAAAGCTACTTTCTTTCCTTTTTGCAGGGGGAAGTGAGGGTTTTGAATGGTTAATATTTGATTCAGCTGCATACCACATTACCAATATTCTCTACAGTGAATTGGTAACTTGTATTAGGTGGGCAGCCTAAAGTGGACAGACATATAGCTGTATTAATGTCTGATCAAAACATTTACAATTAAGAAGAGGAGTTGCAACTCATTAAATAATTTAAATAGGTTTGAAAATGATGGATTAGGGATGCACTGGCAGCTTTAAAAACGAGTAGCTTTGATTAGGAAAAACATCCCTAAAGAAATAGCCTGTGTTCTATGGCAGGAGGCTAGGAGAGCTCCTTTGGACAAGGTGCAGCAGCCCCACAAAGCCACTGTGATGACATGAGAAACAATGCTGGGCTAGGCCAAGGGCTGGAGAGGTTTGTATTCCATTACAATTTAATCATACAGGAAGGAGTTGGTCAAAACTGTAGGCACAGAAAATTGGAATACTGAATTATTGAGGGGCTAGATTGGGTGGGGGATTCAGATCAGACGAGTGTAGAGCAAATTGATTGAGAAAATCAAAGAATAATGCTCAGAAAAAAAATCATGTAATAGAATACACGGGAGAGAAATACAGAAAGACCTTTTGAGACAGGGTCTTGCTCCTTCACCCAGGCTGGAGTGCAATGGGTGGTACATTAGGTACAGGAGAGACCAACTTGGCTGCTGCCAAATAGGAAAGCTTATCATCTACATTGTTTCTTCCATTAAGAAGGTAAGTATCTGAGGTCGAGAGTTCGAGATCAACCTGATCAACATGGAGAAACCCTGTCTCTACTAAAAAAACAAAAACAAAAACAAAAACCAGCTAGGTGTGGTGGCACATGCCTGTAATCCCAGCTACTCGGGACACTGAGGCAGGAGAATTGCTTGAACCTGGGAGGTGGAGGTTGTGGTGAGCCAAGATTGCACCATTGCACTCCAGCCTGGGCAACAAGAGCAAAACTCTGTCTCAAAAAAAAAAAAAAAGTAGGTGTTTGGCCACCTGTGGCCAAGGTGAGGGATAGCTCGCCCTAGAAAGCTTTCTCAGGGAAGGGGAATGTTGCTCTCCCAGCCAAACATTCTTATATGTGGAAAAATAGGTTTGCAAAGCTAAATCATTTCATGTAATCATTTTATAATAACTGGGCCAACACTTATCTAAACACACTTTGAAGAACACAGATTGTCCGACTGTCAATCAAAACTTGGATTGGAGATTAAAGCAAATTCTAAGCAAAAAATTAAAAGTGAACCATAGGATACATAAAGGAGAAGGCAACTGGAAAACTAGGAAAGCAAAGCTTTCACTATGATGGCTCTTGTAAGCATGTCTGGTGAGTTACAAGTTGTACAGGCATCAATTACTATAACAGATATGACACTTTTCCATAGTGAGTGGCTTCCATATACAAAGTTCTGATATTCCTTATAGTCATGAAGGACATTCTATAGAGTCAGCAACACAGGAGACAAGTAGATTATCTAATAGCTTTGTAACCATAAACATCTAAGCAGCACCCAAAGCCAGCAGACGAACCAAATTCAGAACACAACTCTGATGCCTGTTCTATGACACCACCTCACCTCTAGTCAAACCAACTGATTTGTGTTTCTTTTACTGAACCATGATTCAGGCATGTATAGCTTGCTTATGCTTCAGGAAGGGGTCCCAACAAGTGAACCTGGGAGATGATTAGTAAGGATGTTACCAGAGGTTCCACTGTGACTATTTGTAGCTTGGCTATCCAACAGCACTGATGTGGCTTCTGAAGATTGCAACTCTTCCACGGAGGACAATCTTTAATTTACTTTCTTTCTATAATCATAGCAATTCATCCTGCAAACCTCATCCGTTACTAAGATGGGTTTGCCTTCTTTTCTGTGGCCATTTCTCCATTTAACACATTGCAATAGCCCCTTAGAAGTGTTTATTACACTTCTGAACTTCTCCCACGCCTTAAATTAGCTTCACTAAAATCAGCCAGTGTTTAAATTCAATATGTACACTGTTTTAATTACAGACATTTTCTGCTTTGATGGCTTTGGAAAAGTATAGCTTCTCCAGCCACACCTATATTTGGTGAGGGAGACTGTGGACGTCTTCAGAGAAGCTCGATTTTTCTTTCACCTCAGACATCTGCTTAGTGTTCAGTAAAATATGATGTTAGACTTCATTCCTTTGTCCAGAAAGCACATGATTTGTAATTTTCCATTTTGTAAACCAGGGTGCACTGAAGTCCGAGATGATTAACAGCTCTCTCAAGAACTCGCTCTTCCTGGATAAACTGTAATTCCTTCTTAGGACGGTTTCAGAAGACATCCTCACGCACTGTCTCACTCAAAGGCCACTCTCTCTTTCCAGCTGCTAAAAACCTTGGAGTCATCCTTGACTCCTTTCTCTCAAACCCATATCCAAGTTATTAGCATATCCTATATCCCGAACTGAACAACTTCTCATTATTTCCACTGCTACCGCTAAGGCTGAAGTTCCTATACCGCACTGCGAGACCCTATGTGATCTGTGGTCTGCACACCCCGACCCTTCACAACTCCACTCTGACACACCGGCCTCCCTACTCTTCCTTTATTCACTGTGAATAAGCAGTGTTTTAGCTAGAGCTCTCATGCCATCCACATGCCTCATTTCCTGGTCTTGGTTCCTGCCCAAATGCTTTGTTATTAAAGACCTCTATATCATCAAATAGAACCCTCAAGCACCCTTTCACCTTACTCAGCTCTGCTGTTCTCCATATGACAATCACCTGACTTATCATCATGTGACAAATTATGACTTTGTTTATAATTTGTCATCCCTAATAGAATATAAGCTCCAGAAGAGGGACATTGTTTGGGTTACTACAATCCCTGGTACATAAGCTTAATGCCTGCAGAATGAATGCATTAATGAATAAGTAAATGAGAAGGTAACAAAGTAGAGTCAAACCCCCAATGGTAATTTTCAGTTAGCAGAAAATATTTTTTTTTAGCACAAAATATATTTTATAAATACATTTCAATTTCTTCCTCTCAAATCTAAATAGAAGACAGAAAAGATGCTAGATTTCAGTTAACACATAGGAAAGTGTCTAGAAGAATGTATAATAAAGGGTAAGTGATCAATGACTGTTTGCCTGGTTTCTTCTAAGTGGTAGTTTGGAAGTACTGACCTTTGGAGCACACTGGAAATGCATTCCAGGCACAGGTAGAGTAGTAACATACATTGTAATGCAGCGATACAGGTATAAAGTTCCAATAATAAAACAGAATCTGCGTCCCACTATTGACCTAAAGGAAAAAATAGGGATGGGGAAAAACAGGTTTACTGTTTGTTTTTATTCCTAATGAAAAATAAAACAATGTTTAACAGGATAAAGAATAATCGGTACAGAATGGCATTAACAAACAAACCACAGTTTCACAGAGTTTAAAGGCTTACTTGTGAGTTGCCCATCCCTACAGTTCCATGGAGAGATTGCACCACAGTTTTCAAAATGAAGATTCACTTACTGCAATAAATCTAGGTGGTTTGACTTCCAAAGGATGTGTGTGTGTGCAGTGGGGGAACTAAAGTAGACGAAGAGTCTACGTAATCACCTCTCCTCAAAGGCACTCTTTACCAGAGAATTCAATGAACCTGTCTGTATTTTCAGTCAACTCACCGCATTAAAACCCTCTCTTGAGAACATATGAAAGGAATAAGCAAGCTACGATCACAGAGGAATTAACTAATGAGTCAAGGTGACATTACATCATTAGACACATGGGAAATGTGACAACACATTTAACCCACGGTATAAGCAGGGTTTATTTGAGGACCATCTGAAGGTATTTTGACAACACAGGCATGAACTATTCTCTCTGTGGCTAAATAGATTTTCAAAAAACTCTATCTTGAAAATGTCCATAAGTGTTCTCATACAATTAATTACATTTAATAGTGAATTGTAAGCTGATTATTCAATCTTGATCAAAAAAGGACAAAAAAATCCCACAAGTCATTTTTCACTTTATATTTCTGTGGGAAGAAAGTTGTCTTAACTAACATTAGCCCCTGTGCTTCATGACCTGAGTCCTCAGCCTAAGCCAGGCTTCCCAGTGGATGACTGAGGATCCTGTCTTCAAAGGGGAAGGGCTCTGCCATTGTACCATTGCCTCATGGGTATCTGAATGGGCATCACAGGTCTGAATGTCCTCAGTCCAGCTGAACAGGACAGCTCCTTTTCTGTTGTATAGTTAGGTCTATAAGCTCTGGGCTCTGGGGATTAAGAGAAGAGTGGGACTCCACATAAAGCCCCTAGACTTGCTAGGTGTTATTTCCTTAGTACATAAAACATATTACTCGAGGTCTCTCATTTTCAGAGCTCTCAAGCTTTCAAGACTGGTAGTGATCAAAGACTTCGGGAAAAACAGGCAGTTTCAGGTAATGTGACATATTTTAAGTTTTCCCTAAGATTGTGGTTCTGACATGAATCAAAGTCTAACTCAGGTACCATCTGGAACTTCTAATTTCAAGAATTATGTGTAAATATATATTTCAGCTGTCTGTTTCCAATAGCTATTTTAAGAGTATTCCAAGGTTTCTGGGGTCAAAAGAAAAAAAAATAGAAGGGAACACTACCTAGACTGGTAGATGAGAGTATTTATTTATCCCTAAGGCATTTCTTTAAAGGTTTGCTATTCTAGTTCTGCCTTTCCTGGTACTAAAAAGGAGCAGGTAATAAACAGTGCTGAGTTTCTCCCCTCGGTTAAGGGAAAACCAATTCAGCCTTTGATCCAACCTCAGGTTCCAACAGAGTGCTGTTTTGAATTGTGCTCCATGCTGTTAGACAAGGTGAAGTAATAAGCAGAAATTATTATGAGTCAATTACATTCATCCCAGCATTCTGAGTTCAGCTGTACTCAAAACAGAAAACTTAGAAGGTGAAAGATGTACTCTACAGCCTTATTTAGAAAATGAACTAGTGCTAATGATTTTTTTACCATAGCTTTGAAAGGTGCTTTTAAAAGAGAGAGTAAGCAACATTCCTCATTCAGCTGGGATGCTCAAAACAGGTTATAAAAATTATTCTACTAGTTACTAAAATGTAAGATCCAATTCTACTTCAAATGTAAAAAGGCAAACTTGTGTGAATTGCAACTGAAACAGTGGATATCATTAAAATGTATGGTCCGGCTATGTGACCCTGTGTTTGGATATGTTGAAATCTAAGGTGGTAAGTACAGGCAGTTAACAATAACTATCTAATGAAAATTCAAAAAGAATCTAGATGAAAATATAGCTAAATTGAGGGAAAAACTATACTTCAGGGTGGAGTCCACATACTTACCAGATCCTGGACAATTTCTCATTTCACACATATATCAATAAAACCTTGCTCTAAATAAAGAAGAAAGCAAATTATCTGCAGCCTTAGCAGGCTCTCTTACATTGTGTTAATTTCCAGACACTAAAAAGAAAAACACTGAAGTTCATAAATACATTTTTTGCTTTTAGCATAAAGCATCCTTTAACAATTTAAGGAGCAGGTTACTTTTTTAAGTAAAAGACAACTCATAGTTAAGTCTATTACTTAAGCATATTAAGGAAACACATGAAGAGTTATATTAAGGAAAATGCTTAGGAATGACTGCAGTTTGTGGAATAACGTTTTAAGACTGCAAAGTTGCATTTGGGGAACTCTTTGAATTCCTCTAATCACAAAACAGTAACAGTGTTAGGGTCTGAGTGGATATACCACATTGAGAGTCCTATAATTGATCAAGTAATGAAAAATGTTACCAACTGAAAAACAATACAGCCAAAATTCTCTAAGAATGATCTTGTGGCATTAATACTGAAATCCTATGTGACCTGGAATCTTCAGATTGTATACAAGTTAGCATATATTACATTTTTAAACTCCATATTATGGTCAGTGTTTTGATCAAAATCATATTTTAGTGATTTAATCACTACCATCCCAGTAGAAAACAAATGTCTAAATGATGAATGAGAGGAAAGGAGGAATTAAGGAGCCTTTGTTTTTATGGACTAGGAGTCAGAATTCACATAGAGAAGCAGAAATAACCACTTCAGGGCTATGTCCAATTCTTAAGTGTCTTCAAAGCAAAAGTACCTGACTTATTTCTTCTTGATTTCCTACTATTCCAAAAATGAGGAGGCTGAACCCAGTGAACCATGAGCTCCTTTGTGATGTCCAAGGAAAACCAGAGGGCAAGTTTACTTTAGAAATCTAAAAATCAAAACCGCATGGATTCAGTTCTAAACTCAGTTTCTTAAACTCTTGTAACTAGATAGCAAGCAAACAAAAAACCAAAACCACACCCACACACCCAGCCCCACAGAAATGTAAAATTTGAGAACTGAATCCAGGCAAACCTTAAAGCAGGCTATTGACTCTAGACCAATACAGACATCACATTATGAGTAATGGAGAAAAAAGTTTCTCAACCTATTCCTTTTCCCACTTGTCAAGAGCCTGAAATAACAAACATGATGGAAGTGAATGTTATTCCTTTCCAAGCCTCTTGATTTATCATACAAATACCATAGCTGGAAGTCAGGAACTGCACCTTAAATTCATCAACTCTGAGTCACCCACCACAGTACTGCTGTACACTGCCACTTTCATACACAGTTGCTCAACAAACACTTACTGAATAGTGACTGAATTTATTCAATGTGGTAGAGCTTTCTACTGCTTTCTTTCATCAAATGTTTGGGTAAGACTGAATTTATTGGAATAAAAAGGAAAGATGATCTCAATTACTCATCTATTCACTCAAAAACAAACCCATGGCAAATCCCCAAAACATTAGATTTACTTACTTGTATCTCAGAAACAGCCACTGGGTGATCCATAATCCAACTAATATAATCCCATTTATTTCTGATACAGAAAATGCCCATTTCACCCTATCAATGTAATCAAAAAACTTGTCTGGGAGTGGAGGGCTAAGCTCCTTGGGAGGGACCCTCTCATGTACAACTGTGATCATGACGGTTGTCAAGACGAGGTTGAAAACCGCATATATGAAGGCAATGCCCGTTTTCCACCACTCTAGTGGAAATTTGTTCCTTGATTCAGTGGGCATAGCAATTTGGATATAGTCCGGGTACTTTTTGGTGCCTTTTCGCAGCCCACTGGATAAGCTCTTGGGTTTACCATTGCCATTTTTGTTTTCTTCTTCAACAGGTTCAGTGGGTCTTGTGTAAGTGTTTGTAGGATCACTGGGTTGATTTTCCAAATGTTCTTCAAGTTTTGCTGTCTCTATGATATCCATTGTCCCCTAGTCTTCAGATCAAAAAGGAGATGGTCAAGTTCTTGTTCTTTGTGGAAATTTAGCTTTTTTCAATCCTTCTATTTCCAAGATCAACATGGACTCTTACAATGGACTTTGTTTCCTAACACAAAAGGTAGAAGGTAGCCATCTGATTACCGTTCCTTCCATGCAACTATATGCTGTACCTTCACCACTTTCAAGAAAGGAAGCCAATTCTTCCCTCAAAAAGATGTTACTATCCCACCTAAAAGAAAAACAAAATTATGTTCAGAAACTATGCTTGTCCAATTATCAACCATCCAAAAAAAAAATTCTTAAAATAAGGAAACAAATACCAAAGTCATTTGCTTTATAAACATAATGTCAGAACCTAGTTAAAGCTGCCGAGATCAAGTTGATTTACAAAATACTGAACTGTTTTATCTTGGAATTCTCATCTCTTTTTGAGCTAGTATCAGTAGAAATAGGAAATAGGAACATTTTAACAATCAGTTCCCTTTAAATTTCCTTAAAGAAAAATCAGGACCCAACATTGCAAACACTTCATCAGACACTATCACTTGTTGCTAACCATGAAGTCATAATAAGCTAGAAATTAACCAGAGATCACATCAATCCTTCCAAAGACTGTATTTTCTATGAGCCATAAAGAAAGAATACAAAACTGGTAAGTGGCTTATATGCATTGAATAATTGTTACTCTCTGCATTTGTCAAAATAGTCAATTTTCTATTTTCTAATTAAAAAACAAGTCTTTTTAAGTGCTCGCTTTCAAGAACAGATTCAAGAACACCACATTCAAGATATTTAAAATGGCACAGCCTCAGTTTATCCTTTTATATTCAGAGATGCATGCCATATACAAGAAAAGCTGGCAGTCTTCAAAATAACTCTGAAAAGATACACCAAGCTTTAGCTATGTCTCTCACACAGGTAACAAGTAGAATTTATTTGAAGGATAAAAATACCTCACTACAATTGGCATGATAAATTAGTAACTAATGACATTTTGATGCAGCCACCACAATTTCTACCAAACAATAGAAACGGGCCTCCAGAGGACCAGCTCAGGGGACTCACCCACCACGACACTGATGAGGATAACTACCTTTGGCTTCAGCTTCACAGGTTCCAGAGAGCACACATTTCTTTAGGACACAGGGCGCCACTGCCACCTCTTTTATACTTGCTCGTACACGGCCCCAGCTGTTCTCAATTTAGGAGAGCAGTCTTTTAGTCCTGCTACAGAAGCCAGCCACCTGATGAGGTTTTCAAACCTTGTAATTAGTCCCCTCCCTGGATACACTGCTCAACTTAAGCACAATCCACTGCATTTTAAAGCGCCCCCCAACCCCTTTCAGGGTAACTTCAGGGAAAACTGAGGAGGACAAACTCAAAGTGATGACAGCTAAGCCTTTATTTAATGAAAGAAAAAAAAAGTGAAAATGGCAGTCAATATGTACAGGCAATGCCTGTTTACAATTATGGGTGGCAAATAAGCCACAAGTGTTTACTGTACACCTAAATGCCCCAGTGCTGAGGGCTATGTAGGGGAAATTAAAAGGAGTGAAAAACACCTGACCTGAACATTCAGCCAAAGAGCTTGCAGTCTAACCAAAGAGACAGGGCTAAAACGATGAAAGACTACTGAAGAAGACTGATTGGCATATTGTGAAAGGAAGGAGTGGGATGTGCTGGTCACTAGATAAAGTGAGAGGTTTGGTTGTACTGTTTCCCTGCTCCCGGGACAAGATGTGTCCGCACACAGGCTCTGATTCTGAGAAAGCAAAAGCATATGGAAAGCTGGCCTGGTAGAGAAATAGGGGATAAGGGAGCATGAGACTAGCTAAAAGGTGCTACTGAGAATTATGAACATCTCACCTTTCTCTTGTCCTTCTGCAGAGCCCCCAGCTATCAATACATTACAGCAGGATAAGAAAGGCCCAGTGGCCCTCTGGCTTGACAGTGTCTTGGCACAATGTTGTGGGAAGAATAGGCACAATGTTGTGGGAAGAATAAGCACAATGAAGAGGTGCCTCAGGAAGGTATTTTCAACAACAAACCTTCAACACCATGAACTACTACTTCTAACGGAGGTCGGTCCGAAGCACTAACACAGCCATTTCCTGTATCTCTTTAGCAGCCTTGCCTAATCCACTTACAGCATCTTGCCAAACCATCATCCAAATTCCCTTCAACTTTACTCTTTCATATGTGCTCCTAGACTTGTGTTCATGTGAGAAAGAAGCTTGTGATTTTGAAACTCCATTTCACAGTGGATGTACAGATGGTCTTTATAAGGTAGCTACTTGGTTCTAGAACACAGAATGTGGAACAGAAGAAAATCCAATTAGTAACCTTTTTTCTTTTTTTTTCCCCAAGAGGAAACACTCAGCCACCCACCTCATGGGACTGCTATGAGAATGACTAAATAATTATGAAGAGCTTTGTGCCCCTGGGAGTAAGAACACTATGTGAGTACAATGCCCATTTATCGTCATTAGTGTTAAAATTAATATTTTCCTTGGGATTAAGATTAAATATACACAGCACATTCATCATGTGTCAACAAATCTTGGGACAGAATGTTTGTCATCAAGACAATGATCGCAACATATTCATTCCTATTGTGAAAGGAAATATCTCGGGGTCCCAAAATCACTAAGCTAGAGGGAAAAGTCAAGCTGGGAACTGCTTAGGGCAAACCTGCCTCTCATTCTCACACATCTGCTCACTGAGATAAATGCATATCTCATTGCCTGCTTTGGAGAGGCTAATCAGAAGCCCAAAAGAATGCAACCATTTATTTCTTATCTACTTATGACCTGGAAGCCCCCTCCCTGCTTTGAGTTGTCCCACCTTTCCAGACCGAACCAATGTTCATCTTACATATGTTGATTCATGTCTCATGTCCCCCTAAGATGTATAAAACCAAACTGTGCTCTGACCACCTTGGGCACATGTCATCAAGATCTCCCAAGGCTGTGTCATGGGCGTGCATCCTCAACCTTGGCAAAATACTTTCTAAATTAACTGAGACCTGTCTCAAATTTTCAGGGTTCACATTTTGGTAACCACAGAGGGATTCTGAGTGGAGATGCCCCTAACCTTTGACAAATCTATCAGTGCTTGGTTGAGTCTTGGGCTATCTTTATGGCTTAAACCAACAGGACAATTTGCTGAGGCCTGGAAGCACCCATTCCAGAGAATCCCTGATCTCCCCAATTCTAGTTGAGATCTAAAGTTTATTTTGCTGTCACAACTTTTTTTTGGAGTTTTAGTTGCTTCCAATACAAGGAAGACACGTTTTCTTGCTTCCATGATGATGGAACGCAGGTAACTCCTTTACGGAGTTTCCCTTCCAAAAGGGAAGATGAGTTTTTTTTTTCCTGCTCCTAGTGACACAGAAGATAGAAAAGTTATTTAGGCAGATAGTGAGGGTAAAAGAGTCCTCAGCAAGGCTTCCCTTCTAACAGAAAGCAGCCCGAGAAACATTTTTTTTTTGTCTAATGAAGAGCAGCCTGAAAAATTGAGCTGCAAACATAGATAAGCAAGCTGGAAGCTTGCACAGGTTGCTGCTGGCAGCTGTGCCAATACAAAATGGCTACCTGGTAGCCAGGTATGTTCAACGTGGAGGCTCCATCTTCCCTTTTGTCACCATGTGTACAGTAAAGACACAGGCAACATGGTGCTGGCCAGGAAGATAACCTATTTGCATAATAAAAGATTAGGGTGGAGGTGGCCAGTTTTTTGCACCCTTATGCAAATGGCACACCTGGTCCAGGCAATCTTTCATGCCCTATGTAAATCAAACACCACCTCCTCAGGCTCATCTGTAAAACCTCCTGCATTTCACTGAGGAAGCAGAAACCCATTTGGGACCCCTCTCTCTGCAGGAGAAAGCTCTTTTCCTTTTGCCTATTAATTCTCTGCTTTTAACCTCGCTCCATGTGTGTCCATGTCCTTGATTTCCTCTGCATGAGACAATGAACCTCAGGTATCACCCCAGACAACAAGGCTGCTTCATTAGGATAGACAGCAGTCTTCAGTCTGAGACCCACCCACCCCTAGATAACTAACTAAATCGGGGTTTGTCTTGGCTAAAGTTAACATTAACAACCAGCTGCTCTTAATGTCTCTTTACCATTAGAGCGTTCAGTAATCATATAAGTTGTGTAATCATTTGTTTTGCTTAACTGGTTTTTTATTTATTGTTTCTGTTTTTGATATTGTTTCAGTCTTTTTCCCATTGGGTTTAACCAACTTCACCCAACTTGATCAAATCCGAATGAAAGTTCCAAATTATGGGGAACAAGGCCTCTGAAGTGGCTAAATTCTCATAGACACACACAAAAAAGGTAGTATGGTAAGGTGGTATAGTGGGGGGAGAAAAACAGCCAGAAAAAGGAAAAAAAAAAAAAAAGGAAAGATTTTTTATTTTGATTACTTAAGGGGCTTTATTTACATAACAAAGCCACCTTTTTGCTAGCCAGGTCAAACTGAAAGCAATGGCGGTCACCCCATGCTGCATTTCAATAGCTAAGGTTCTGCCTTTTCTTTTCCCACCATGACAGCCTGAGGTTTGGTTACTAAATCAAGCCCTTTCTGGTTTGATACTTGGTACTTCTGAAATAGCGGCAATTTGTCCTAGTTCATGAAATATGGAAATGAGATTTAAAGAGTTTTTTTTTATTAAAGGAACTCAATGGTTAAAGTCAGCTTAATTGAAAACTACCATCCACGAGGTGGGTCTGTACGTTTGCATGTGTTTGTATTTAAGAGGACTTCATGTTTTTATTTTTTTCTCCCCTAGGACCTTGTCCTTTTTTTTGTTTTTTTTTTTGAGACAGAGTCTTGCTCTGTTGTCCAGGCTGGAGTACAGTGGTGTGATCGTGGCTCACTGCAACCTCAGCCTCCTGGGTTCAAAGGATTCTCCTGCTTCAGTCTCCCAAGTAGCTGGGATTACAGGCACACACCACCATGCCCAGCTAATTTTTGTATTTTTAGTACAGATGGGGTTTCACCATGTTAACCAGGCTGGTCTTGAACTCCTGACCTCAGTTGATCCACCTGCCTTGGCCTCTCAAAGTGCTGGAATTATAGGTATGAGCCACCATGCCCAGCACCCTTTTTAAAAAAATTTTTTCTTCTCAGTTGACTGGATTCTGTTTTCTTCCTTTACTTCTGCTGTCTCTCCTTTCTCTTTCACCCTCTGCTTCATGAGGGACCAAAAATACTTTATAATAGCCTGGGGTTCCTTAAAGAAATTGGAGAAGGCATCAGACTCCCTTTCAGGGAGAAACCTGTTTCTCCTTATGGAACTTCAAGAGTATAAACAGACAAGTTCATCTCAGCTTTTAAACTGCTTGCTTTTGTATTGTTACCTGATTTATTGACTAAAATAGTTATTGCAACAGAGGCTTAGCTTCAGTTTTTAAAGAAAAGTGTAGTTTAAACACTTAGAAATATATTTGTGTAAAAAAATTTTTTTAAGTGCACCATAAAAACATCACATGGTCTAGCCTCACAAAAATTCTCCCTTTTTGGAAACCCAGGATTCAGTGTGGGCTCTGCCCAGGGTTCAGAGATCTGGTTAAAAGATAGATAGGTAATCTCTAAATAAAATTGGTCTCCTTATGCAATCCTATGATAGATTTTTATAATTTTACATTTGATTTGGCATTCATCTTTAATCTCCCTCTAGACTTTTTCTCTCTGTATCTTATGATTCAAATTTTGCTATTTGATTTTCACCTGAGTTGTTTCCTTTAATATGCAAATTTAAGGCTACCTAGCTGACAACTACCTAAGGTTATGAAACAGGTTATCAAGATCCTGAAAATCTGGGGTGTGCCCAAGATGGCCGAATAGGAATAGCTCCAGCCTCCAGCTCCCAGCATGAATGACACAGAAGACAGGTGATTTCTGCCTTTTCAACTGAGGTACCGGGTTCATCTCACTGGGGCGTGTCAGACAGTCGGTGCTGGTTCAAGGGTGCAGCCCAACCAAAGAGAACTGAAGCAGCGCGAGGCATCGCCTCACCTGGGAAGTGCAAGGGGGAAGGGAATTCCTTTTCCTAGCCAAAGGAAATTGAGACACACAACACCTGGAAAATCGGGTAACTCCCACCCTAATACTGCGCTTTACCAAGGGTCTTAGCAAACGACACACAAGGAGATTATATGCCACACTTGGCCCAGAGGGTCCCACGCCCATGGAGCCTCGCTTCATTGCTAGCACAGCAGTCTGAGATCTAACTGCAAGGTGGCAGCCAGGCTGGGGGAGGGGCACCCACCATTGCTGAGGTTTAAGTAGATAAACAAAGCCACCAGGAAGCTCAAATTGGGTGGAGCCCACTGCAGCTCAAGGAGGCCTGCCTGCCTCTGTAAATTCCACCTCTCGGGACCGGGCATAGCTAAACAAAAAGCAGCAGAAACTTCAGCAGAGGTAAATGTCCCTGTCTGACAGCTTTGAAGAGAGCAGTGGTTCTCCCAGCATGGAGGTTGAGATCTGAGAATGGACAGACTGACTGCTCAAGTGGGTCCCTGACCCCTGAGTAGCCTAACTGGGTGACATCCCCCACTAGGTGCAGACTGACATCTCACACCTCACATGGCTAGGTACACCTGTGAGACGAAGCTTCCAGAGCAAAAATCAGACAGCAACACTCACTGTTCAGCAATAGTCTATCTTCTGCAGCCTCCGCTGCTGATACCCAGGCAAACAGGGTCTGGAGTGGACCTCAAGCAAACTCCAACAGACCTGCAGCTGAGGGTCTTGACTGTTAGAAGGAAAACTAAGAAACAGAAAGGACACCCACACCAAAACCCCATCAGGATGTCACCATCATCAAAGACCAAAGGCAGATAAAACCACAAAGATGGGGAAAAAGTAATGCAGAAAAGCTGGAAATACAAAAAATCAGAGCACATCTCCCCCTCCAAAGGAACACAGCTCATCGCCAGCAATGGAACAAAGCTGGATGGAGAATGACTTTGATGAGTTGAGAGAAGAAGGCTTCAGTCGATCAAACTTCTCAGAGCTCAAGGAGGAACTACGTAACCAGTGCAAAGAAACTAAAAACCTTCAAAAAAGAATGGATGAATGGATAACTAGAATAATCAATGCACAGAAGACCTTAAAAGAATGGATAGAGATGAAAACCATGACACGAGAACTACATGACAAATGCACAAGCTTCAGTAACCGACTCGATCAACTGGAAGAAAGATTATCAGCGACTGAAGATTGAACGAATGAAATGAAGCAAGAAGAGAAGTGTAGAGAAAAAAGAGTAAAAAGAAATGAACAAAGCCTCCAAGAAATATGGGATTATGTGAAAAGACCAAATCTAAATCTGATTGGTGTACCTGAAAGTGACGGGGAGAATGGAACCAAGTTGGAAAACACTCTGCAGCATATCATCCAGGAGAACTTCTCCAACCTAGCAAGGCAGGCCAACATTCAAATTCAGGAAACACAGAGAATGCCACAAAGATACTCCTTGAGAAGAGCAACTGCAAGACACATAATTGTCAGATTCACCAAAGTTGAAATGAAGGAAAAAATCTTAAGGGCAGCCAGAGAGAAAGGTCGGGTTACCCACAAAGGGAAGCCCATCAGTCTAACAGCAGATCTCTCAGCAGAAACTCTACAAGCCAGAAGACAGTGGGGGCCAATATTCAACATTCTTAAAGAAAAGAATTTTCAACCCAGAATTTCATATCCAGCCAAACTAAGTTTCATAAGTGAAGGAGAAATTAAAATCCTTTACAGACAAGCAAATGCTTAGAGATTTTGTCACCACCAGGCCTGCCCTACAAGAGATCCTGAAGGAAGCACTAAACATGGAAAGGAACAACCAGTATCAGCCATTGCAAACACATGCCAAAATGTAAAGTCCATCGATGCCAGGAAGAAACTGCATCAACTAACGGGCAGAACAACCAGCTAACATCATAATGACAGGATCAAGTTCACACATAACAATATTAACCTTAAATGTAAATGCACTAAATGGTCTAATTAAAAGACACAGACTGGCAAATTGGATAAAGAGTCAAGACCCATCAGTTTGCTGTATTCAGGAGAGCCATCTCACATGCAGAGACACACATAGGCTCAAAATAAAGGGATGGAGGAAGACCTACCAAGCAAATGGAAAACAAAAAAAGGCAGGGATTATTGTAACTTTTAATCTTGTGGCTTTGGGCAGTTTAGTCCACAGGAACTGAGGTTTGTTTTGAGAAAGGACTATTACTGTCTTTGTTTTAAAGCTAAACTATAAGCTAAGGTCCCAAAGTTAGTTTGTCCTACACCCAGGAATGAACAAGTACAGCTTGGAGGTTAGCAAGATGGAGTCAATTAGGTCAAATCTTTTTCACTGTTTCAGTTATAATTTTGCAATGGTGGTTCCAAAACTTCACATGATGGCTATCACAGTTTTCATAAATAATCTAGGTAAACAATTAAAATAATTAGGTAAATGTAATGGGATAAATGATTGTAGACAAACAGGTCATAATTTAGAATCTAAAGTTATATTAAATAATAGATATTTCATTATTTGGGTATTTTCCAATAAAAATATATTTGTAGGAAAACATTCTTTCAAAAAGAAAGTGTCCTTTTAAAAAAGGGTGAACAATTTTTGTCTAATTCAAAGCTTATTTAAAGGTCATGTATAAAACAAACCAGGAAATAAGAGAGATGTAGAGAAAGTTGTAAAAATAATTTTTTTTTGGTAAGAAAGCTTAAAAAGAAATAATTTCAAATAAATAATTTTGTATGAGATTCTTCATATGAGAAAGAATTTAGTCCTAGAGTAGAATGACTGGTTGTTTAAGAAAGAGGGATGATCAGGACAAACCAGAAAGTCCAAGCATGTAATGAATGGTCTGCATAAGTCACAAGGAGAGAATTAAAGAAAACTTGTATTTTCAAGTTGTCACATTAAGTTTTGGTTTGCTTAGGAAAAAACTGAGATTAAAGCCTTTTTTTAAATTGAGGTTATTACATGCATGTAGCTCTCTGTATGTGCTTTTAAAGTACTTGTGACATTGAGTTACAGGCCTTTGACTTTTGTGTCTAAAAAAGACACCAAGTCCTGTTAAATTTTAAACACTGACAGCAATTAAACCCCATCTTCAGGCCCAGTAAAAGATGCCAATCAAAATAAACTGCATTCTTGAGACACTGGGCCAGAAATTAAAGCTATTAAACTCCTCAAGGCCCAGGAACTATCATGGAACAGGTGGGTGTATGAGACTGTAGGAATTGATTCTGAGAGATAAGTTCAGTTTCTCTACAAATTAATCATCAATGTCAAAGACACACTGATGTAAGATGAGCACATGGGCCCCTGTGCCTGATTAGGTTTTCTTGAAGCATTAACTGACTCCTTAGTAAAGGTTATAAAGCTTATAAAAGGCTTATGGAAGTTTTATCTTATGGTTAAAATTAAAATTTTATAGTTTATAAAATTTTGAAAATCAAATTTAATTGGCTTCATGCTGTTCTTATTCAGGCTTATTGTTTGGAAAATTAAGTCTCCTTTCCCAAAGAATGAAGGTATTGCCTTTTTAAAAAAAAATCTTTTTGGTTTTTTTTTTTTTTTAATCCTTGTGTTATCATTTTGGTTTTTTTTCTTTTTAATCCTTGTGTTATTTTGGTTAAATGAAATTACTTATTTTACAATGACTTGTGATCCTATTTTGTGATATCAAGTGTTTTAAACCTTGGATATTTGACAAGCTTTCCAAATCAAATTATAAATTATGTCTTTTTCTTACCTAATTAATCCTTTAAGATATTAGATTCCCTAAAGTCCAAAAATGACGTATTTGACTTTGGTATAAAAATTATGCAGAAAGCATTGTCAAATATAAAATGATGTTTAGTTTTCTTTGGGCTGTATTTATATAAATATGGTATTGGTATGTGTTCCAAAATTATGAGAAACTTCCATAATTCTGATATGACTTAATGTACATTATCAGTAATAATTATAATTATGTTAAATTATTGCATGCCACAGACATAACCAATTTCCTTGTCAATTATGTCTTTGACTATGGCTGCCCTAAAACATTTTGTCATCCACAGAAAATTGTCTTATTTTGGTCCTCTTTAGAAGGGGGTTTTATAATCAGCTATAAAACCCTTACAGGTGCTCCTGAATGCAGGTTTCTGATAACTTTGGAGATTGTGACATCAGAATAGAGGAAAAACTTTCAGGACACATGGAGAGCTGAAATGTTCATGAATATTAAGCAGAACAGGAATTAACTGCATGGACTAAACTAATAGAAGTCTGAAGTAATCTTTTTAACTTTTTTTGTTTAAAACCTGCTCATCCTTTGTTTTGTTTTTCAGAGTCAGGAAAACTTTTAAGCTATTTACAACTTTTAACAATTGAGTAATGTATATTCCTATGAACAAAATTTGGAGCATATTTGTGTTCTCTCTGATTTTTCCAGAATTGGGAAACTATTGGAAACTATTTGTATTCTTAACTTATGGCAATACAGTTATTTGCGTATAAGTACAATAAGAATCTGTTTTCATTTATAATAGGACACAACTGGAGAAACTGGTTATTTTTCAAGGCTTAGGCTGGAATGGTGTGCTTTCCTTTAAAGAATCAAACTTGACTTATGGAGCCTATAAAAGCCTCTTGGGAAAACTGGCCTCATACTTGTCTACACAGTCCCTGTACAGGGTTCCTGACCTGTGGTAAGTAAAGAATATCACTTTCTGACAGGCCTAGGAGCTCCAAGTTTTATCTTAGAACCTCAAGAGGAGAGAATCACCCAATTCACAGGTATTTGATGATACATATCCATGGCTGGGCTTGGTTTTTAAAAAGTCTTATCTGAGATTCCTTCTATTGATGTGGTGGCTCATACCTGTAATTTCAGTACTTTGGGAGGCCAAGGCAGGAGGTCATTTGAGCCCAGGAGTTCAAGACCGGTCTGGGCAACATGACAAAACCGCGTGGTTACAAAAAAAATACAAAACATTAGCTGGGTGTGGTGGTGCACCTGTAGTCCCAACTACTTGGGAGGCTAAGGTTGGAGGATTGCTTGAGACTAAGAGGTTGAGGCTGCAGTGCCAGTGATCACACCACTGCATTCCAGCCTAGGTGATGGAGTGAGACCCTGTCTCCAAAAAAAAGTTGCTGTTACCCAGTATTAGTTATGTAATGTAGCCTAGTGGTATAAACCTGCCGCTGCTACCATTTTTACTCTCTGATGAACTTTGGAATCATTTTATCAGATGATAGGAAAACTTCTATTGACATTATGAAAAGGAAATGACTCTCATTATATAATATGGCAACATCAAATCTTTACTGGGATAATACATCAGCTTCCCATGTATGAATATAGTATAGCCTTATGCTTACTTTTATCTACATCAGCTAATTTTTATAGCTTTCTTCATATAAGTTCTGAACATTTATTTTAATTATTAAAATTTGATGCCATTTTTTCTTTGTTATGGTGGCTACATCAGTAACCAACAATCAAGTAAGTGATTTTTTTTAGCTTTTCTAACTGGTTAATACTGATTCTATAAGGATACTGTGTTTTTAATTCATAAACAAAATCTAACTTTCCAGTGGAATATTGCATGTTTTAGTTATTTTCACATATATATTTTCTGCCTTTTAGTCATTACCTGCCCGTTTTCTTTTTATTTTCTTGGCTTCATTGGCTAGAACAATGTTAAAAATTACAGATGTAGAAGTAAAACACAGAAGTACAATGGTGTCTATGGATGTGTTTTCTTGTAATTTGACAGAAAGATTCTAAAGCTCATTTAGGAGTGCAAATGAAAGCAGCAGACTTTTCCCACTAGGTATTGCAACATCAATTGGATACTGAGTTTTACCAAATGCCATTTTGGTTTCACTCCAGATAATAATATCTTTTCCTTTTAAACATGTTTGTGATGTATTTTATTACAATCATTTTCTAATTTTAAATCTTCCTCACATTTCTGGAATAAATCAGGCTTAGTTCAAAAAAAAATGTAACAAAACACTAGCAGTGTACTGGAAGGTTCAGAGTTTGCCATTTGCCTTCTAAAGGGAGATGAATCTATACAGATCTTTAATTTTTTCAGTATTTTCTAGGTTAACTTCCAGTATTTTGCAATGTAAGAGGACTCAGAAGGCTTGGCATCTGCTTTGTACTCTGGTATACTACCCTAAACAAATGAACTAATGGAACTGCCACCCACTGAGAGAGGAACTATTGTGGCTTTTTTCGCTTTCCCAGACACTGGTAGGAAAGGATAACTATAGTGTGAACCCTGAAAACCTGAAATAGATCTTAATTTAGAAAGGTTATTTTGCCAAGGTTGAGGATGCACACCCATGACACAGCCTCAGGAGGTCTTGATGACATGTGCCCAAGGTGGTCAGAGCACAGTTTGGTTTTATAAATCTTAGGGGTACATGAGACATGAATCAACATATGTAAGATGTTCGGTCTGGAAAGGTGAATCATGAATCAACATATGTAAGATGTTGGTTCGGTCTGGAAAGGTGGGACAACTCAAAGCAAGGAGGGGGCTTCCAGGTCATAGGTAGATAAGAGATAAATGGTTGCATTCTTTTGGGCTTCTGATTAGCCTCTCCAAAGCAGGCAATGAGATATGCATTTATCTCAGTAGGCAGATGTGTGAGAATGGGAGGCAGGTTTGCCCTAAGCAGTTCCCAGCTTGACTTTTCCCTCTAGCTTAGTGATTTTGGGGCCCAGAGATATTTTCCTTTCACATTTCCCCCCTTTTGTTCTTTTTAAATCTTTGGGAGAAAGCATTTTAGAAGGAAAAGTCTCTGGGCTCAGGTTTCATCTTATCTCTCATGGCTAGGGTGGTTTATTCCAAGATGGGTAGGTCCTGAGTTATTAGGAAAGCTCATTTTTAGAAGGTCATGAAGTCTTGATGTCCTATGAAGAGAATAAAGGGGAAGGAAGGGAGAAAAACAACAACAAACAAAATAATCCTGGAAAATCAATACAGATCACATTACTCTGAAGTTTATACATTAGTAGGCAGGTATGAAAGTGGCTTATGAATGTAAATAGGTTGTTATTTTCTTCTGAGGTTTAAGTTGTCTAGCTTTAGTTCACAGGTCTTCATGAAAGCACAGCTTAGTTTTCAGTGACTTCAAATTAGGAAAAATGGGGAAGAAAGAAGAAAAAATTGAAAACATTATTTTGAAGACTTCTAGCCAAGAAAAATTAGAATTCGGTCCAAACTGTAGAAAATATTAAAAATTGAAAAACATTAGGCAAGACTAGAATCTAAAAACAGGTGTACTATAGTTTTTGAAACACAATTTTTCTGTCTGCAGTTTCCTGTACTAAAGACAAATCATGCTAGGACTGGTCTGCTTTATTATACTTGGCCTAATTATTTGTATACAGTGCAGCAAGAATAATTATTTTTACATAGGCTTTTAAATTGGCTTTGAATAGCATTTTTATTCAGTTATCCTATTTTATGACTTTATCTTTAGGGAATTAGATGTACAAAACATATTTTTACAAGCATATTTTCAACCGTTACATATAAGGGAAAATTGGAAATAATCTAATATCCAAGAACATGGGGTTCGCTAAATGAATTATGGTTACCTTAATATTACATATAATGTATGATACCATAGTAACTGTAAAACTGCAAGACAGATATATAAATACTATATAAGAAGAAAACAGTGCTGAGGTAGGCAGATCACCTGAGGCCAGTAGTTTGAAACCAGCCTGGCCAACATGGTAAAACCCTATCTCTACTTAAAATACAAAAAATGAGCTGGGCATGTTGGCACACGCCCATAGTCCCAGCTCCTTGGGAGGCTGAGGCATGAGAATCCCTCCAACCTGGGAGGCAGAGGTTGCAGTGAGTTTAGATTGCATCACTGCACTCCAGTCTGGGTGACAGAGCAGAACTGTATCTCAAAAAGAAGTATCAAATTAAGAAGAAACTTCAATCTTAATAGAAACTGTAGAATCTCAATCATTCATATCAAAGGTTATGGTTTTACAAAATGGGAAAATGCTATGTGATCGATACTCATGGCTACAGAAAAAGGTGCAGGGAATGCAGTTCAGATCTGACACTCACTGACGGCAGCTGCAGAGGCGACTGAGTATAGACATGGGTTCTAGTAGAAGGGCTTAGAAATGCTTTGTGTTCCAGATTTGTAAGTGTGCCTTGTGGTGTATATGAAGTGTTTAAGATATATTAAATATGTAAATATAACTAAAAAATTAAGAGATTTTTATCTATAGTTTATTATAGTTTTAATATTTAGAAGAATTTAATCTGTTCAAGAACGATGCAAAACATTGATCAAAGAAAGCATGTTCCTGCATTTATAAACTGCAATAATGAATAACAGATGTTTATACATTGAGCTTAAAGATTTAAGAAAAACTAGGTCTTGAAACAGAATTTGATTGAATTGAATATCAGTTGAAACAATCTGAGGATGAATTTCTTAACAGACACAAGAGCTTTCTTAGACCTTAAAAAAGAAAACTCTGTTGTCACTATAAAACCATTAAAAAATCAACTTGTGGAATAAAATATTCACAATATAATAGTTCTCAGCAAATCTTACTTATATGGCAGGTGCTATGCTTGTGTATTATCTAAATTAATCACAATAACAACCCTAGGAAATATTGCTAGCCAGATTTTTTTTTAATCGAAACGAAGTGAAGAGACAACCCACAGAATGGGAGAAAATATTTGCAAACTATCCATCTGACAAGAGATTAATAACCAGAATATATAAGGAGCTCAAACAACAGGGAAAAAATCTAATAGTCTGAGTAAAAAAATAAGCAAAAGTTCCAAATAGACATTTCTCAAAAGACAGACAAATGACAAACAGGTATATGAAAAGGTGCTTAACATCACTGATCATCACAGAAATACAAATCAAAACTACAATGAGCTATCATCTCACCCCAGTTAAAATGGCTTCTATCCAAAAGATAGGCAATAACAAATGCTGGTGAGCATGTGGAGATAGGGGAATCCTTGTACACTGTTGGTGCGAATGTTAGTTAGTAAAGCCACTATGGAGAACAGTACGGAGGTTCCTCAGAAAACTAAAGATAGAACTACCATATGATCCAGCTATCCCACTGCTGGGAATATATCCAAAAGAAAGAAAATCAGCACATCAAAGAGATAACTTCACTCCCATGTTTATTGCAACATTATTCACAATAGCCAAGATTTGGAAGCAACATAAGTGTCCACTGATGGATGGATAAAGAAAATGTAGTACATATACACACTGGAGTACTATTCAGCCATAAAAAAGAATAGGATCTCATCATTTGCAACAACATGGATGGAACTGGAAGACATTATGTTAATTGAAATAAGCAAGGCACAGAAAGTCAAACTTCACATGTTCTCACTCATTTGTGGAATCTAAAAATTAAAACAATTGAACTTATGGTGACAGAGGTAGAAAGATGGTTACCAGAGGCTGGGAAGGATAGTGGTGGGTGGTGGGGCAGGCGAAGTGGAGATGGTTAATGGATAAAAAAATATAGTTAGATAGAATGAGTAAGTTCTGGTAATGAGTAAGGGTGACTACAGTCAATAATAATTTATGTATTCAGTACATTTAAAAATAACTAAAATTATAACTGAAATGTTTATAACAAAGTGATGAATGCTTGAGGTGATGGATACCCCATTTACCCTGATTTGATTATTACACACTATATGGCTGTATCAGAATATCTCATGTACCCCATAAATATATACACCCACATTGTACCCATAAAAATAAAAAAAATAAAAATAAATTAAGATGATGTATGTTGCCCAAGGTCAGAGAGGAAGTAGCAGAGCCTAGATTTAATCAGGAATCTGACCTCAGGAGCCTCTGTTCCTAAATGGTATACCACAGCCTCTAGTACCATTCCATATGAAAAGGTCAACAATAGCATCAGTGAAAAAGATTAAGAGACAATCAATTATGAACTTGGTTTTTATTTTCATTTCTTAAATTTCAACTTTTATTTTAGATCGGGGGTACAGGTTTGTTACCTGGCTATATTGCATGGTGCTGAGGTTTTCTAGATTACAGTACAGGCAATTCTTCAGTCTTTATAATTTTGTAAAGATCAATATAGACTTAGAAAAAAATTAACTTATAATTCACTATTATTGTAGGGTAAAAAGAAAAGGAGCCTGTTAAAAATTTCCCTATCACCCATATCTGCCATTTAATTATAGTTAATATTACTAATAAGCCACCATATTAAATCTGTAATACAGTTAGGTATATAATTTTATGTTAACAGCATCCAGTTTAGCTAAGAAATCTCATGCCCATAAAGTTTTTCCTAAACACCAAGACATCTTACCTTTTTCTTTTCATCTTTTTTTGTTTGTTTGTTTGTTTTTTGAGACAGAGTCACGCTATGTCACCCAGGCTGGAGTGCAGTGGTACAATCTTGGCTCATTGTAACCTCAGCCTCCCAGGTTCAAGTGATCCTCGTGCCTCAGCCTCCGTGTAGCTGGGAATACAGGCACGCCATCATGCTCAGCTAATTTTTGTATTTTTAGCAGAGACGGGGTTTTGCCTTGTTGGCCAGGTTGGTCTCGAACTTCTGGCCTCAAGTAATCCATCCATCTCAGCCTCCTAAAGTGCTGTGATTACAGGTGTGGGCCATTGCACCCAGCCAGCTTTTTCTTATTAACAGTATTTGAGACTAACTTCTTTGTAAAATTCTTTCCAGCCAAAATGGGGAGGTACCAATATGCTTACGGATGTAAGCGTGCTTTGTGAGTGATGGGATTCTATTTCAGAAGTGCCCACAAAATTTGTTAAGTATTTTTACTAACAAGTTCTTGAAAACTGACAGAAGATTCACTGCTTACCAAAAAATTATCATGTATTTCTGAAATACTTTCACAACAAAAGTCACATTGAAAAGAGTCCTTGTCAGATCATTACAAGTTTTTATACTGCCACTAAGTCCTACATCTTTTTTAGTGTGGTAAGATTTTTAATTTGGGATATGGGAAAGCTTGATGGTATCTTGATGACACTTTCTTCTGAGAATGGCTTGGTAAAAAAAAAAAAAAAAAAAAAAGAATAAGGAAAAAGATATAATTGAAAAATTAGCTACACACAGTAACTGTACTTCTGAACTTTAGGGGAGATATGCTTGGGTAGAGGGCAGATATTTTTATTTCTGGTACTTATTTTCCATCCCATATTCAGGTAGATTGGACTACTTTGGTTCTACACCCAGTTTTCATAAGAAGAGAAAGATACAGCCTAACAAACAGAGATAGAAAGTAATTAGTGGTTATTTGAGAATGCAGGTGGGAATGGCAGTGACTGCAAGTGGGCTGGAAGTTTCTTTTTGGGTGACAGAAATGTTCTAAAATTAGTAATGATGGTTGCATAATTCTGTAAATTTATTAAAAATCATTTCATTTTACCCTTAAAACAATTTAACTTTATGATGTTATCACTCAAGTAAGCTGTTAAAAAAGGTATAGCCCACCAGGTGCGGTGGCTCACGCCTATAATCCCAGCACTTTGGGAAGCAGAGGCAGGTGGATCACTCGAGCCCAGGAGTTCGAGACCAGCCTGGGCAACGTGCCAAAACCCCGTCTCTGCTAAAAATACAAAAATTAGCCAGGTGTGGTGGGGTGCACCTGTAATCCCAGATACTCAGGAGGCTGAGGCGCAAGAATCGCTTGAACCTGGGAGGCAGAGGTTGCAGTGAGATGAGATGGTGCCACTGCACTCCAGCCTGGGCAACAGAGTGAGACTTGGTCTCGGAAAAAAAAAAAAAAATAATAGGCCATCAAGATAAATTATTTCTAAAGAACTAGAAAACCAAGGAACATCCCATACCCTCTTATTAACTTCCGGGCTCACTCATCCCTTTAAAGTGTTGTACTTACCAGCTAAACACTACTTTTACAGTGACTCTGAAATAATAAACATTTCCAAGTTTTCTACAGACAAGATCAAGAACTATCTAATGAAAAGCAAACTATTTAACAAAATTTGTGTAAACTGTGCTCTAAAAATAAACTTGTAACTAAACAACATGAAATGACAAAAAAGATGGATTTTCTAGCAAAATTCATCAAAATTTACGATGAGTTAAATTAAAAGGGGGAAAAATGGTCTATATCTCACACACACACACAAATGGCCAGGTAGACCATTTAATACTTGTTGAAATGAATACAGTATTTACCCACAGCAAATATTAGCTGTACAAATTTGAAAACAACAAACTGTAGAACTGAGAGTATCTCACAAGCAGGGATGATCTGCAGTCCACAGTGTAGCATACAGAGATGGTGGAAGACTGCTTACCTTATCAACTGTTTTTGCCTTAATGATGCTGATATAATAAAGTACCTTCAATACAACTGGAAGTTCCACAGGATATTTTAAAATTTGGCTTCTTTTTGTGGACATTTCCTAGCTGTGAGGCTTTCTATTGGTGACTGGAAAATTTGATGATTAACTGTGATTCTTAGCATATTTTGGAAAGACAGAAATCGCAGCCCTGGGATTGTGAAGCTAAAGCTCTCCAGAAGGAGAAGAATCTTAAAAGAAGATGGAGTCACATGGGAAGTTGCTTTAATAATCCATGGTACAATAGGGAACATGCAGTAAGGTGAATGAATGGATAAATGAAAAAATAAAGGAGTGAATAGATAAATAGGTAGGGAGGTAGATTATTTAGATAGGTAGGTATGTTAATGGAAAGATAGAAAGGGTTACCCAAACCCTGAAGATAGAAGAAGACTATAAAACAAGGTCAAAGACTAGGGAATATTTAAAATAATTCTTCACATTTCCATTCAAATTTACCCTAAATGAGAGGTTCTCAAAGTTAAGGTGTGAGAATTGGGGAGCATATCATGCATTGGAGCTTCTCCCAAATGATGGTTTATGCTCGCTTTCCCCAGCTCCATTCTTGACAAATCTAGAGTTTCAGTAGGGTGGGGAAGAGGGGACTCCCTAAATAGTGTCTTCCTTCTTGATGTAGATGTTTTCAGTGTTTAGTACAAAGAGCAAGGCTGAGGCCAGGCACGGTGGCTCACGCCTGTAATCCCAGCACTTTGGGAGGCCAAGGTGGATGGATCATGAAGTCAGGATATCCAGACCATCCTGGCCAACATGGTGAAACCCCGTCTCTACTAAAAATAAAAAAATTAGCCAGGCATGGTGGTGTGCACCTGTAGTCCCAGCTACTTAGGAGGCTGAGGCAGGAGAAACACTTAAACCCAGGAGGTGGAGGTTGCAGTGAGCCGAGATCGCGCCACTGCACTCCAGCCTGGGCGAGTGAGTGAGACTGTGTCTCAAAAAAAAAAAAAAAAAAAGAAAGAGTGAGGTGGAAATTTGCGACTTTCCACCCCTTTCTGGACTTACTGCTAGTGAAATATGACATCCAGAATAAGCTGGGTTGAAGGCTTATCTTTGTGTTAAAATGTTTATCTACTTAGCAGATGAACAAAAGAAGTCCCTATAATATAAACAGACATTTGCACTTTCAATAACCTAAACTATCATTTTACTAATTCACAAAAGAACTTTACAGGATAGATATGTGGTCACTAGAATCATTTCATACAAGATAGACACGTGGTCACGAGAATCATTTCATACAACTTGCATTACCTGTTCCATGTTTAATGGTCAAACAAAAGCAGTCAGCACTTGTTTAGGCCAAACACCCTGGGGGCTTTATCAGTAAGGTTAACTATAACAGCCTAACTGAACAACAGTGATAATTATCTGCTTCTACATTCCTAGCTTTCATTATATACCCCAAAGATTTATATACCTAGAAACTGATTCTCTTAGGTTTTAATACCTTAGGGTTTAATTTACTCTGTAATAGGAGGCTGCATAGATTACCTATTGAAGTGAGAGGTGTTGAAAACCTTAAAAAAATCCCATTTAGTCATTTTTGTTTTGCTTTGTTTAGAGAGGGTGTCTTTCTGACATCCAGGCTGCAGTAAACTCCTAGGCTCAAGGGATCCTCCTGCCACAGCCTCCCGAGTAGCTAGGACTGCAGGTGCACACCACTATGCCAGCTAATTTTTTAAATAATACTTTGTAGAAATATGGTCTTGTTATGTTGCCCAGGCTGGTCTCATACACCTAGCCTCAAGTGATTCTCCCCCCTCAGCCTCCTAAAATGCTGGGATTATGGGTGTGAGCCACCACAACCAGTCCCATTTAATAGTTTTAAAATAAGATATTTAAGACTGATATTGGAGTTAATATTTTCTCCTAAGAATAATGGCTAGTCTAGGGAAGAAAGAAAAGCAAAACCTGAGTCTAATAGTTTAACATTATATTCCCGTAAACCACATAACACTCTCTAAATGAAACTAGAGATCTCCTTCTAAGTAAATAGATCACAGTCAAAGTCAACAGTATATCATCCTTGTCAACAACAAAAAATTTCCTAGATTTGAAAGAATAATCTTGTTGCAGAAAAGTCAGGATAAAAAATGAAATAAAGAAAAAGAATAGTTCCCTTAAAATAACTTTATAATTCTCTATTTTAATACAGCTCTTGTATTCCATGACCTTCAGATTATTTTAGAAATCCACATATTGATTGCTGCCTCTACCACATGGAGACCAGTGTATATATTTCATACTATTTCAAAAAACAAAAGTTGCAAAGCCTAATAAAAACAGGCCACTGAAATGGGTATTTAAAAATGACTTCTTGAAACATTGCTTGCTGTTTACTAATGCAACGGAAGAGATATTACCACTCTGTTTTGAGATTTAAGCAAAGTTACCTTTAAGCAAAAATCTATAGAAATGAGTTAGATAATCCTGCTCTGTATGGAGATAAAGGCAGAGACTTGAGGAGAAACATTTAACCAGGTGCTGTGGCCAGTACATTTGGTGTTTACAGCGGATGGCACGTGCCTAAGAACAGGAAGTTTACTCAATCCCTGTGCTGCTGCAGAAATGGCACCTAGATATACTTCAATATCATTTCCTTATAGGAGTCTAACATCTAGAATTAGACGCTGTTATTTATTTAAAATATAATGGGTTACTGGTTATCACATTTGTGCTTTGTGCTCTGTGCTAACAAAATGAGTTCAAGAAATAGCTTAATACAGCCTGAGAGGTTTAGGGGCACATTTCCTAGAAGCAGGAATTGGGCACTGAAAAATTATTAAGGAGAAGGTTGGTTCTAGAATCTGTACCTTGAGCAGTTTAGTTCCATCACTTCTGCAATTTACCAAGTCTTAGTATAGGGTATTGTGGAGTGGGGACCATGAGGGCTAGAAAGCTCCTAGTGTCCTGAAGTCCTATGCTTCAGTCCACCTGGGTTCTTCAAGATAGAGCAGGGTCTTCATTAAAAGGAAAGGAAAAAAGAGAAAGGGAGACAACACAGAAGACCTAGAAAGGACTGAAAACCCTCCATTTTTCATTCTCTTATGCCAACCACAAAAATGTTCCACAAATGAAGTAATAAACAATGTAGACCATTCACATACAGTCTATACTATTTTCTGCTTCCATTTAAAAATGCAACGCTGTTTTCTTTGTTAACTTTTAAGTTCAGGGATACAGGTGCAGGTTTGTTGCACAGGTCAATGCGTGTCATAGGGGTTTGTTGTACAGATTATTTAATCCCCCAGGTATTAAGCCCAGCATCCATCAGCTATTCTTCCTGATACTCTCCCTCCTCCCACCTTCACCCTTCGGTGGGTGGGCAGCAGTATATTTTGTTTCCCTCTATGTGTCCATGTGTTCTCATTATTTAGCTCCCACTTATAAGTAAGAGCACGTGGTATTTGGTTTTCTGTTCCTGCATTAGTTTGCTAAGGATAATGGCCTCCGGCTCCATCCATGTCCCTGCACAGGACATGATCTCATTCTTTTTAATGGCTGCATAGTATTCCATGGTGTTTATGTACCACATTTTCTTTATCCAGTCTATCATCAATGGCCATTTAGGTTACTCCATGTCTTTGCTATTGTGAATAGGGCTGCAATGAACAGACATGTGCGTCTGTCTTTATAACAGAACGATTTATGCAGAGCTGTTTTTCCAGAGTTGCTTTTGCATGAGTGACTAAATAAGCCACTGCTTTCAAGTGTTTTGAAATTATAAAAAGGTATACCTTCTCTAAAGCTATTAAGTTTGTTGTAATAGGCTGTAGGTTCTCCTAGAATTTAAACCGTTATGTTGCTTTTAAATAAATAATTGTCTCTCAAAAGCACTTATTTGACCAGTGCTTCCAATCATAGGCTTCAGAGATTGGTTTCTGCAAATAACCTAATAATGATGATTTATGTTATTCAAATTTGGCTCTAGGAAGAGGGACCCAGATATCTCAACCCAACCCAACACTTCATTGAAGACATGAGGTAGAGACACAAAGAGAATAACCTTAGAGATGAAATGTACCTAAAAGATTAAAATCGTTAATCTAACAGAATGCCATTTAAACAATGTTAAGGGATGCAAGTGACAATGATATTGATACTTAAAATATACCTATATTTATCTATTGAATTTTCATTTATTCTAATAAATCAAGGAAATGAAGAAACTGCCATAAAATATAAATTTCCACAATTTTCACTAGAAAGTTTGTATACTTAAAAAAATCACTTGGAAATAAATTTGGTTTATTCATCATAGTACTTAAGTACTGTTTTAGATAATATTAGTGGCTTAGTATATGGATATTCAGAATGGCTACCAATAGACATAGTCTCCTAGGGAAAAATAAGGTTCTTTAGAACTAAATCCCTATGTTGTTAGCTCTAGAGCAAGTAAACTAATCCAGTAACCTTCAGGGAATGACGCATTTCTCTCTTAAAACAGGCAGAACAGCTCACTCAAGACTTTCATTTCCATTTGTGACCAACTGTGCTGGTTCACAAAGTTGCAAAGCAAAGTTTCTAATAAACAAATGCGTCTTTTGTTGCCTACTCTACTGAAGTAATGCCCCCTGTACAGAGCTTGAACATTCCTCACAAAGCTTTGGTGGCTGTTGGCACAATAATGATCGTGGAGTGTCTATTTGTACACCATTAATTATGCTGTGATCCCTAGTGAACTGCCTGTTTTTCTTTTGCAAAAACCTAGAACACGGTATACAGCTTATTTTGTGTTTCTTTTAGATATATTATAATACAAGAAATTTAGTTCCAACATATCCAAGCTGTCCCTTCAGAAGGTGATCAGAAGAGAGAAATGAGTTTGGAAAAGAAAATGAATAGGTGAACAAAAGTAAGAGTTTCTGCAATAAAGCCTTAAAAGAGAATAAAAATGTGGAAAAGTGAAGGTAGACACTGGAGCTGCATTTAAATAGTTCTTAGGAGCCCAAAGTAAGACATGTTCTGTAAAAGTAAAACTTACAGGGGGATCAACCCTTGTCATTAAAATCCGGAGTATCTGGATGAAAAACCAAACTGTGGTGGGAACTGTGGGCAGGTGCTTTTACACAGCGACGTGATATTAAAATTCTACAGACTGAACTGAAATATTTCTACTGTGGCAATCGTAAATCATATACAAAACCACAATTAAAACTAATTTAACATGTGAAAAAGTCAGATACTCTATCAGGAACAGTTCATTATTATAGGTAAATAAACACAGCATAAGTATATAATTAATTTTAGATTAATAATATATACAATATAATTATGATTATTTATATAATCAAGGCTTTCATTTGAGGCCTTGATGCTCATCTTTGCACACTGTCAGTTTTTCATTTTCATATTCTTTTCATATCCCTCGTATATATATGAAGGCAAATGATTTCAGGAATCTAAACCCCGAGAAAACATGGGGAACAGAGAATAACTTTTGCTGTGATATCTACTTCTGCAGTGAGTAGAGAAACAGAAATAGAATATAAATCTGAGGTGAGCCAGAACTCATTTCTTTACTTCCTATTTGAAGCTGATTTCCCCTACACCTTCTCTGACAAATCACAGGCCAAAGAGTTCCTGTGACTAAATATCTCCCAATTACCAATAATATAGAACTTCCTACAGAATGTCTCACTGATAAATTAGCACACAAGCTTCTACCCTATTCTAATTCATGGATAAGGAACACTGGAAAGTTATTTTGAAACAAATCCCATTAAAATGTAATTTAAGCTATAATCAGAAAGGAGCATAAAAACTGCACTGAATTGCTGGTAGAATCATAAATTGGTACCATTCTTTTGAGAATATCTTTGTAAATATGTGATGAGCTTTAGAAATGCTTTTATATTTTGACACAGTAATTCTACTACTGTTCAGATTTTGAAATTGTGGATAAGTGATTCTGGATCTGTAAGACTAAAAAACCAGAACCACACTGTCCATCAAAATGGGACTAGTTGCATTATAAATAAATGTATATTATATAAATAAAATTGTGTTATATAAATTACATGGTTACTGGAAGGGTGATACTACATGGAACATTTACTTCACTTTTTATCTTTTTTTTTTGCTTTGAAAAAATAAGCAGCATGTTTTAATTTTGCTGCCTAAAAAGACAAAAGTTGTTCTTATTTTTTAAGAGAAGGGGTCTCAATCTGTCACCAAGGCTGGAGTGCAGTGGCACAATCATAGCTTACTGCAGCCTGTAACTCCTGGGCTCAAGAAATCCTCTTGCCTTAGCCTCCTGAGTAGCTGGTACTACAGGGTGCACAATACTATGCTTGGCTAAAATAATTATTCATTCAATAATATTTAGTGAGTGCCAACTACGTACTGGTCACTGTTCTAGGGATACAACAGTTTTAAAACAGTCACTTCCCTCATGGAGCTTGAATTCTGCTAATGTAAGACAACAGTAATTAAAGATTAAAAGTGCTACAAAGACAAAGCAGGATGGGACATTAAAGTAACAGGGTGACTATTCAAATTAGGCTCACCAGACTTATGAGAAACACTCAATTTAAAATTTTAAATGAAAAACCATTGTCAGAAAAAAAAATCAGTGCACCATCAAGTCAAAAGAACATCAGGAACATCAATGTTCCAACCTACTGAGATCCAATTACAGTAAATGCCCTCTAGAAACCTGTACTAATATAACTTTCTAAAACTAAAAAGATTCCTCTGAAAATGCTCCCATACTTACTCAATTATGGATTTTTACCTTTGAGTTCTTTTCCATTTATAATAGATCAAAATAGCATGTGTATAGTATTCTAATTACACTAGTCATAATGGACTTTTATTTAATTGATCATCCCAGTGCTGTTTTTTTAAGTAAGTGTTTAATGCATATTAGGCTTTTTAAAAAAGGCTAAAGATGCAATATTATAAGCAGAGGAAGATAAAAACAAAAGCATTATGTGGAGACATAAAAGTTAAAGCTATCAAATATCTAACAAGAATTCAGAATTTGACCTTCAGTGCAGACATTTTTCAATTTTATCTAAAGTAAATGGGACAGAAGCTACAGGTACAGAAAACTTTTAAAACTGTACCCTGGGTTGAATGAAAAACAGTGACCAAACTCAAGATATCAGTACTTGCCGGTTAAATATGTAGCAATTGTTAATACTATTGCTGATAGCCTAGAAGGTAAAGTAAATAAACAGACAGCCAACAAAGACAGAATTATTTATGTCCTCCTGTTCTGTGCAGAATTGGGTCCTAAGTGCTAAGGAAGGCAGCAGAAGAGAAGCTGGCTCCTGTCCTCAAGGCATTTTTGATTAGTAACTGCTTTCTCCCCCCTTCCCAAGCAGAAGTCACTTAAAAAGAACAATGAGAGATAAAAACTTTTACAGATTAGAAAACAGCCTGAAATAACATTTGAAGTTTAGTAAAACCATATGCCAGGTAGATGTAAAAGTGAAAAGAAAATCAAATGACGGAAATAAAATGGGAAAAAGACTGGTTATACATAACTTAACAGGAATTTTTAAAACGTCTAGGGTATATAAAAACTGAAAATAAATGCAAAAAATTAGCCAGGTATGGCGGCGGGCGCCTGTAGTCCCAGCTACTTGGGAGGCTGAGGCAGGAGAATGGCGTGAACCCGGGAGGCGGAGCTTGCAGTGAGTCGAGATTGCGCCACTGCACTCCAGCCTGGGCGACTGAGCGAGACTCCGTCTCAAAAACAAAACAAAACAAAACAAACAAACAAAAAAAAACCAAACCTGAAAATAAAATCAGAAAGAAGTAAAACAGTCTCTCTGTTAATAGCCTTTTAAAATGCCAAGCTCCACCTATCAGCAGTGAATAGAAAATCAGCCAAGTAGTTATCCTATTTGGTTTGGCACTGGTCTATCCATGGGAGTGAACTATGATCAAAACTGTTTTCTAAAGGGTGAAATGGGCTTAGAAAAACACAGGATGATTAAAATCGCTGTCTCTAAACCTGAACATAATGCCAAGAGGTAGTCAGGAAACATTACAAACTCAATGTTCAATTAGCATTAGGAAGCTAAAAGATGTAATTTTATAGTTAATCTTATTTCCATTAAATCTAATTGTCATTGATGACCCTATATAAATAAAAGTGCTTGCCTATAAATAATCACTTTAATTGCTTTTTAAAATATAAACATGCTATCAAATATTTATATTTAAAAATATCAAAGAATTATACTTCTTTGCTTCCCATGAAACAAAGAAACAGCCTAGAAAATGAGTTGTTTTTATTGTTTCTAAAATTATCTCTTACAGCATAATCTGCATCGGTAAGAATAGGACATTGGGAGCCCATTTCCAAAGCTTATACCAAACCAAACGAGACCAAAAATGACATTCTGGTTAATGTGCCTGGTTAAGATACCTTAGAGGCAATCTTAAAAATGGCAAAAGTGATTATGGGTTAATGGGGGGTATCTTTAAAGGAAAATAATGAATTCCATCTAAGAGTTCATAGCTCTAAGAACAAAGAAAAAGCAGATGCTTACAACTCATGTACCAAAACACACTTGCCATTTCCTTCCAGTCAGACACCTCCTCTTCCATTTCTTATCACAGTAAATGGTACCACCATCCAATCAGGTCTTCGGAGTAAATAAATGTTAGCTATTATCCAACTTCAAACTCCCGCCCCTGCTCACCTGAAAATCACTCCAAATCCTGTCCGTTTTAACCTCCCATCTATTTACCTCTGCTCTCTTTTCACAGACATCTCTTACTTACAGAGGACAGACGTAAGTCCAAACAAATCAACAGCCACAACAAATTTTAAATGGATTCAATCCATCCACTAACAAGACACATACAAGATTATTTTGTAAATAAAAGGCTGATAAAGTATTAGGAATAGCAGGCATTACTAGTACTTTTACAAGTAGAGTACAAAGTAAAAGTATTAAGAGAAAATAGATAATAGAGAACAGCTCACCAAGAAAATATAAAAAGATGGACATTCTTACACAAGGGAAAACTGACAGCTCCACAATCATGGTATTTAATGCAGCACTCCCTTCCTCTCTGCTTTTGTTCCTAATCTATTTCCTGCTTTACTGACCTCGTTAAAGACCTTAAACGGCTCCCTATGACCTAAAAGTCCATTGCTTATTTTGACTTAAGAAAAAATTCATAAAAAAAATCTCAAACACAATGAAAGTAGAAAATACTACAGTGAACCCCATTAGCTATAACAATTATCACAGGAAATCTTTTTTGTTTCTTAATCTGTCCTCTACTATGTATTTTTGGAAGCAATCTCAGAGACCATGTAATTTAATCTGTAAGATAGAGATTCTTTTTTTCCCAACATGACCCTAATGCCATTTTTACACCTAACAAAATTAACACAATTTCCTTAAAAAACAAATACCTAGTCAGGTCACCTTTATCCAATTACTTATTCTCAAGACTGCTTTTTAGATGGTGGCATGTCCTTCTGACATCTACTGTTTCTTAGCATTGCTTACAAGGCTTTTCATAATCTGGCCCCTACCTTCACTTCTAGCCTCGATTTTTGAAACTAGTTTCTTCTATTCCCTAAATCCTGCACTTCCACCATATTTACTGAATTTCTGTTCATTTCACATGCAATATCCCCTCTTATCAAGCTTTATGTATAATTTTTTTAGCGGCCTAAACTTCTTCCCAACCCCATCCACTTGCTTACACACTTGCCTCTCATGCTTCAGGTCTCAGCAGATGTCACATCTTCCAACAAACCTTTCCTGCTACAACTTCCTGGTATGTGCTACTGGACCTAGAAATGAACTTTCAAATACAGCACTTGCTACCCAGTTGGGTTACAAAACCCAGTGTTCCCTCTCCCCTAAATTCCTTTTTAAAAAGAAACACCAATTTATAACATTCTGCTTCTTAAGAAACCAACCTTCCCCTCTTGGGTGGTTTGTGCCCAACATGTTCATGGTATGGCTACTATTCTTTACGGCTACCTTTTGACCTATATTCATGCACGATTATACAAATCTCTTAAAAATGGTGTTCTGTAAGTGCAAATCAGACTTGTTCAAAGGCTGCCAATAGTAAGAAAATACACAAAATTACTTGAACATAATATTCAATAATCATAAAGCTTTCACATGTGAAACATATCCGGATGTGATAAAGACAGGTACAAAAAGGATAGTGGAAAAAGAAAATCCTAACTCCAAAATAGGGCTTCAGAATCCTACAGTTACAGGAGCAGAAAAAGGCTTCATTTTATTCTGAAAATGACAGCTTTTTTTTTTTTTTTGAGACAAAGTCTCACTCTGTCGCCCAGGCTGGAGTGCAGTGGCACGATCTCGGCTCACTGCAACCTCCTTCTCCCGGGTTCAAGCAATTCTTGTGCCTCAGCCTCCCGAGTAGCTAGGATTACAGGCGTCTACCATAATGCCCAGCTAATTTTTGTATTTTTGGTAGAGACAGGGTCTCACCATGTTGGCCAGGCTGGTCTCAAACTCCCGACCTCAGGTGATCCACCTGCCTCGGCCTTCCAAAGTGCTGGGATTACAGGCAAGAGCCACCGCACCTGGTTGGCAGCAACTTTAAGAACAAGAATGTACTCATCAAGGGCATTATTGCTCTTCAACAGATAATGGCCTAAATACACACTTTCTTTGCAGAGGTTTTTACTGATGTGCAATCAGAAACCTTAATTTGAAGATCGACAGTCAAAAAGAGTTTTCTAGGAAATGTTGGTTGACCACTTTGTGCAGCTTTCCTTACCTACAATAAAATCATGCAAAACTAAGTAAAAGTGAAAATGTCTCCAAGCCTTTAACAATCTAATTTATATTGCAAACCCAAGTGATTATTATATTGTGGCTTTGTTGTTATTTTAAGCTTTTATTTGGAAAAGTATTTAAAAATATACACTTTAAACAATTTCATCAACATTGTGATCATGCAAAGCTAATTGGGCTTTATCACTATTATGCTATATTCCTCTGCCAAAAATATATTTTTATTTCAGTTTAACAACACTAGATTGGAATATTTTCCAAGTGTTTAAAAATTTTGACCATGTATCCTATTAATGATTTAAATTTATATAGCCTGTGCTTGACTCGGCAGCACATATACTAAAATTGGAACGATACAGATATTAGCATGGCCCCCGCACAAGGGTAATAACACAAATTTGTGAAGTGTTCCATGTAAAAAAATAAAAAATAAATTTATATAGCCTAGACTTAAGAATAAGAGCTATAGCTAACACTCATAAGTACTTACTATTGCCCAAACACTATAGTTCTAAATGTTTTGGTTATCTTATTTAATCTTCCCCACAACTCTATGAGATTAAATATTATTACCCATATTTTACAGATGAGCACAGAGATATTAAGTGAATTGCCCAAGGTCACCAGCTAGTAAGCAGTGAAACCAGCATTTGGTACTTTGGTAGCTCTGACTCGGCAGGCTGTTCTACCCGTCCTTGGGAAAAGCATCATAAATGAGCACACACCTTCAGGGTGAATTCTTACAGCAAAGAAAAGGAAATGGGATAGCACAGCCCTGCTATGTCAGAAGAACCAACATCAAACATCAGTGGATTCTCATAGCAACATCTCTCCCGCTGCTTCCTCTTGACACACAGGAAAAATGTTCCAGAATCAACTGGGAAGACTGGCATTGCATTTATAAATGTAATTCCCAGGCTGGGTCAGTATCTCCTCCAACCTTTCCAATTACGTTCATTTCAGATATAGGGGACAGAAATGCTCCAGAAAAGAACTAGACCATACTTGGAGGAGGAGAGAAGGAGTAAACCCTTCATCTGTATTGTGAACTATGTCAAGAGCAGTATATTACAGTACAGAGAGTCTTGGGGAGACCATGTGCATATGTCTTTAGGCCTCCATCTCCTTTCAACTTGAGGAGCTCTGCTTTTCTTTCTATGTTAGAAGGGTTGCCCAAAATCTCATCTGAAATATGGGTTCCATGGCTAAAGAAGTTTAAAAACTGATAGTGCCATGACAAAGCCCTGGATCAGAAGTCAAGAGACCAGAATCTTTCTCTCAGTTTGGCCACAAACAAGTCATGATTAATCCTGGGTCGGTAATTTGCAATCTTGGGTTGTAGTTTTCTCAGTGTAACACCATTACTTTACAGATTTCTACGACTCTTGGCCATATAAAAATATATCATTATATAAAAAGAAAGAAATAAAAGATATGTTAGTGACCTCACCAAAGAAAGTTTAAAAAGGTAAATAAAAATCCCATGTCTCACAGAAAGAAAAGAAGTAGGGTAAGGTAATTTACTGATAAAGAATGTACTAACCATCATATGATCTAGTGCTCAGAACACCACCATGAGATTGGTCCCATCATATAAGAAATCAGTATTTCCCAAACACTTTTTTTTTTTTTTTTTTTGAGACAGAGCTTCGCTCTTGTTGCCCAGGTTGGAGTGCAATGGCTTGATCTCAGCTCACTGCAACCTCCGCTTCTCAGGTTCAAGTGATTCTCCTGCCTCAGCTTCCTGAGTAGCTAGGATTACAGGTGCATACCACCACACCCGGTTAATTTTTCTGTTTTTAGTAGAGACAGGGTTTTGCCATGTTAGCCAGGCTGGTCTCCAACTCCTAACCTCAGGTGATGCACCTGCCTCGGCCTCCCAAAGTGCTGGGATTACAGGTGTGAGCCACCATGCCCAGCCAAGAGTCTTTTTTTAACTTGGTATTTTTATTTAGCTTGATGCAGATAATTTGTGGATAACATATCCATATGAATTTACTATTAATAAATAACAAAAGTTTATTCAATAACCATGGCCCCTACAACATGCCCTTGCTAATCTCAGAAGCAAATTAAACACAGGTCAAGTGTACATTGTAACATCTTAGAATCCTAAAATCCAGGTTCTAACCTGACTCTGCCACTTGATGAGAATTAATGCAATCTCCCAGGTTCTTAGTTTCTTCTGTCCTACCCCTATCACATTCTCAAATAAGGGGCTATGCTAAATGATTGGCCATTGGCATATCATAGTTGATCTTATGCTTTTATTTCTTGTGGCAATCACACAGTTAGAATAAGCCACATGAAAAGGAAAATACATTCATGGAAGAATCACCCATTAGGTTCTAGTCACTACTTAAAGCATCTGAATGGAACAAGAGGAGACTATGGGGGTGCAGGGGAGGCTTCCACCAGGACTGAAACTAATTAAATAAGATCTTAATGAAGAGAGCTCCTGATTCAAGTTTATTAGAGAAGAAATAAGGCATTAAAGAGAATGAAAATATTTTTATAAAGTTGTAGGTAAAGGTCATATTCCCTAGAACAAGAGACGTTAATTAGAAGGTAAACAATGGAAAAGTTATTGGGCAAGCTCAGAGACCAACAGGAAAGAACAGAAAAAAGTATTATGCTTTATAATGCTAACTGACCATTATACAGATGCAGATTCAAAATTAGGAAATAATATAATACCAATTAGTATAAACTGGTTAGTATTTATAAATAGTTGGTGCTTTAAAAGGCCTTTTCCAAAATACCTAAAATTGAAATATAATAGTATCCCAAGTAATCTGAAATTGCATATTTTGATTTAAAGTTGGACTATAAATTCCATTAGCATTCATGTTTAAAGGTAGACAATTTACAGTATTAAGCTAGATGAGACCTCTATTGTAACAGATTAGCAATCCCAGATTGTATATTTTGTTCTGGGTTGCAGACTATTCCAGTTTTAACATCATACATGACATACACTCCTAAGCCAGATAGCTTTGAGAAAGCAGCTGATTATGTCTTAGAATTTTGTTAATTAAAACTATAAATTCCTATCTCAAATGCTTTTTGGAACAAGCAAATGTAAACAACATGAATTCTATCGAAGCTTTTTTATTTGAATCACTTGAGACATTATTTATGGCTGCTTTTGAAAATGTTATGTGTGTTCAGTGATATTTTACAAATAATGTTAATACAGTTTTCCACCAAGTAACATAAAGATATCTGATGAAAGATGGAGAATCTAAATTCATGTAAATTGTAATAAAATAGAAACACCTCTGGGCTCTTTATAAAATAAACCAAACTTAAATGCATTTTCCCCAAACCAACACACACTTACAGAAAGTTATTCAAGGCATAAGACTGCATATAAAACAGGGATTCTACCTTCAACATTAAATTCAGTGAAGCACTTTATATATTGTGACTTCAAGGAAAGCTGGGAAATGTTATAGTTCAATGGGCTTTCTCCTTTACTTTTTATAGAGATTGAAAAGTTAACCTTAAGTCATGAGGCCATTATGTTGGCAATAAATAAATCATTATATCATGTTATACACCTTATTATATACAATTTTTGTCAATTAAAAACACATATTTTAGGCCGGGCGCGGTTGATCAAGCCTGTAATCCCAGCGTTTTGGGAGGCTGAGATGGGCGGATCACAAGGTCAGGAGATCGAGACCATCCTGGCTAATATGGTAAAACCCCGTCTCTACTAAAAAATACAAAAAACTAGCCAGGTGTGGTGGCAGGTGCCTATAGTCCCAGCTACTCGGGAGGCTGAGGCAGGAGAATGGCATAAACCGGGAGGCGGAGCTTGCAATGAGCTGAGATCCGGCCACTCGGCCACTGCACTCCAGCCTGGGCAACAGAGCGAGACTCCATCTCCAAAACAAAACAAAACAAAACAAAACACAAAACACATATTTTAAAAGAAATCTTTATGGCTATTGAATAAAACGTCATGTACTTATGTTGTACAACTGACCAGAGTTTCTACCTAATTCAAATTAACTATTATGACCGGCTTTTGAGGCAACCCTGAGAGTCACTCCCCAATCCTTTTCATCCCTTTGACTTTCAGGCCAACTAATTCCTTGGGAAACACCACCATCTCTCAGTCAGCAAAGACAGAACCAGAGAGAGAGACTGCAAGTTCAGGAAGAAAGGTTCCAACTACTTTTACTCTCTGTTGCATCTCCTAATGTCATCACTTTCTCAGAGCAGGGTTTAGTCACTACTACAAAACACTGCTCAGGAACTGCAGAGCCACTAGCCTGGCATGTGGTGACACATTCCCAACACAATTCTCTAACATTCTGATTTCCTTTCCAAAAATAAATTCAAGCAAAATTAGAACTCTTAAAGATCAGATTGAGATTGAATGTCATTGGCTTTCTCCCCATACCTATGATCCTATACATCTCTTCAGCCCAGCACAGGGTTTTAAAGCTCACTGCTTACACAGGGCTATCTCCTCTGCCGGTTATGAGCTGCAAGGACAGAGTCCATGTCCTGTTTGTGTTGGTGTTCCTGGCCACTAGCCAAGAACTTGCAGCCCAGCCCTAGAATAGCAGCTGAATGAATGTGGCAGCCCACACACTCAAAGACACCAGAATTATCTTACCCTTTCCCAGAGAGCTTCAGGTACCTTTCTTTTCCTAAATGAGTCACTAATGTGTCTGTATAATTATGGTTTCCATATGTGACGCAGAGCCCCAAAATTTCATCTTACTGTGGTTTACTTTCTGTGATTGCATTTTTATTATAAAATATCTTATATAAAAAGGGGGATATAATAGAAGGGAAAAACAGTAAAGCAAAAACCCATATCTAGCTTCAGAGCATTACATATCCACTGGAAACCCTAAAGCAATGCTCCATGAGCGCACGGCCTTTCCACTGCATAGCCCTGAGGTCATTTTTTGATACATAATTCTCAAACTATGTAGTGCTGAAAGACCTTGAAGAGATTCCTTAAATGATTTATGGTTAAAATTTCTATGATTGCAGTCCTGGAAATCATAAAAGAATAAATATATCCTTGGAAAAGACCTCACTTCTCTTTTTCTTCATTTCTTCACAATTCAGCCCCCACCTCTCAAGGAACTATGTAAAGCATGGCGGGCAAGCTAATGCATCCCCAGAGTTTATGACAGATACTAGTTCTAGTGTTTCCCAAATACTAACATTAATACACACAACTACTGTATGGGGTACAATCGCCCCTAGCTGAGGTATGAGAAGTTAGAAATCTAACAAGTGACAGAGGTAGGATTTGAATGCATCTGAGTCCAGGCTCCTGGGTAACTATGCTATGTTGTGATTTTCTGGGATCTTGGGCTATTTTTACAATTAGAGATGTGACCTAAGGGCAATGGATTTCCATCCTGGTGAGTTCTTTTGGGGAGAGACTGCACTTCTCCCAGCCCTGTCCCCAACCCTTCCTCCTCATAGTTACCACGTAGGAGCAAGCAAACTATCCATGTTTGCCCAGTAAGGTGGCATTCTTTCAAACATTAGCTGGCCCCCCCTTATAACACACAGGCTAGAAGCTCTAGGTCACTTGACCTCAGAGCACGTGCAAATGTTTATCAGGCTACCCAGTGACTTATAGAGGAGGCATTTCCTGGAAACATCGTGGTTAGACATTTCATTCAGTGAGGTGTTCAGAGCATCTGAATCACTTTTGTTGCCTAGTAACTTGTTTGTGTTTGGCAGGATGAAGACAACTCAGGCACAGATACAGTCAGACACAAGGCAGGTATCTATTCAGCACAACATCCTCCCAACACTAGACTGCTGATTTAGTGCTTAAACTTGACACTGTTCTTTCCACTTTCTCACTGTTGGTAGAGGCCCCTTCAGTCATTCTCTTTAAGTCAGGAGCATTCAAAAGGCACTATGCTGTACAGAGAATCAACAGATCCTTTGTAGCTGAAATATAGGCTACTCTTTTTCCTATAGAGTTTTGAAAAAAAAAAACTTTTAAGACAAAGCTAATTACAGGGTTCTTACGTATAAAAGGGAAAGGAGTTACATGGTATCATGGAAATTACTTGTCATCCCTAAAAGAATTAGTTCTCCCACATATTCACATATCTGTCCCTTTTTTTGATAACAAGAATTGATTACCACAATATAAGTAGCTTCAGAATCAAGGAGGTTCACCCTCCAATACCGTCGTGAATACAAATATATAGCAAAGCTGGCTAAAGTCACTTTACTAACCTTCATCTTCAAATTTAAGTTAGCATGTGTGCCTGGGTTACTCTAAGAGCCAAAAGTCTAGAACAAATCACTCTGGGCTTGCATTCCATTATACATTCTCTGACAGTCATGGCTTTTCCTCTATTATTTTATGTCTCCGCTACTTTCTCATCATTTCTATGCATTAAATATTCAGAGGAGGAAAAGTGGTTTTAAAAAAGCTGCCCCGCCACCGCCCCAATACTGGGGTTTCTGTTGTTCTTTCATTTTTGCTCTTCTTGTCAGAGGACATGCCCGCTATAGAAACAAGAAAATAAGATGTAGGGTGTGCTTAAATGTTACTCCTAATCTTAGTGGGAAAGTCCTGAGTTCTAGGTTTATTTAATGTTTATGGACAGGAGGACACAAAAATTGTTTAGAAAATTTTATTTTTTCTTCCTTTCATCCAATAATATTCATCCTAACCTTGGGGTTTCAGTATGCCTGATATTCATAAGTACTATTAAAAATCAAATAGATATGAATTACTTCACTTTAACAACTATAAAATGGGTATGAGTTTACTTAGCAAAGGTTTTCAACTTAAGCATATGTTAATTCTTTATCTCCTCCAAAATATTTTTCTTTTAGAAAGGCATATTTAAGGAAAAAAATCTTTCCATATTAAAAAATTCTTGAATTCCACCAGACAAAGTCCAGAACCGACGTAAGAAAAGAATACTCTCATTATCTAGAACTGGCTAACTGTAGACTGCAATTACTAGTGGCAAGAAATAAGGGGGTTGAATCACTCTCCAAAATATTTCCAAGTCCTCAACCACATCTCTCAAGCAAGTTTTCCCACTCTGGGGTTCGTAGTTGATAGGTGGACCTCCTGAAGCCCTGTAAAATGTTTTGGCTCATGCACATAACCGGAAGTAGAAAGCTTTCTATTCTTCAGATTCTCAAAATCGAGTCTAGGTCTTGGGAAATCAAATTGCCAGCAGATAACTGAGGATTTAACCTCTTGAATTTGTTGCTGACTACCTGCTTAATATAAATTTCAGTAACATAAAAGAAGAATGTTTGTTCCCGTGCTGTAACTGAAGATTTCTAATAATTAAAGAGCAGTAGAGCCCCATCTATGACAGCAGCCAGTTTACTGCACTTGTATAACCTGCGAGCTAAATTACCACTAATTGTCTCATCTTTTGAAAATGTATTTAAGCTTCATTAGACACGTGAATGTCTGTTATAGCCAGGTGAAGGAGACCGACCTAGTCCCTAGCCTCACAAAGCTTGCAGTCTAGTTGGAGAAACAAACAAATCATTATCACACAGGGAAATAAATGTTTAGATAATTGAAAATTCAAGATGCTATAAGAACACATTGCCAAGGCACCCAACCCAGTCTGGCATTTAAGCTATGAGAATTGGCAAAATATCCAGACGCGGATGACAGCAGGTACTCTCACAGGTTTCTAGCAGACATGTAATAAGAAAACCTTGGCCAGGCGTGGTGGCTCATGCCTGTAATCCCAGCACTTTGGGAGGCCAAGGCAGGCAGATCACCTGAGGTCAGGAGTTCAAACCAGCCTGGCCAACATGGCGAAACCCCATCTTTACTAAAAATACAAAAATTAGCTGGGCACAGTGGTGGGTGCCTGTAATCCCAGCTATTTGGGAGGCTGAGGCAGGAGAATTGCTTAAACCCAGAAGGCAAAGATTGCAGTGAGCTGAGATTGTGCCACTGTATTCCAGCCTAGGCAACAGAGAGAGGCTCCGCCTCAAAAAAAAAAAAAAAAAAAAAAAAAAAAAAAAAAAGAAAAAAGAAAAGAAAACTTTCCTCTCAGAGAGGCAATTTAATGATATCTATTAAAAGTACACATATACCTTATGACCTGCAATTCTACTTTACAAGTTTATATAGATATATTGCCTACATGCAAAATAACCTACATACAGTTACTTACTGTAGTATTGTTTAAGAGCAAACGTTGGCCACAACCCGAATGTTGTCCATCAATAGATCGCTATTTTAACTGTGGAACATCCATAAATGGACTCTGTTATTCTGTAACTGCTTTAAAAAAAGAATGAGGAAAGTGTCTTAGTACTCGCTTATTAAATCCTCCTCCATATATTGTAAGGAAAAAAAGCATACATTGCAGAGAAATATAGTATGCTATCTTTTATGTTATGAAGGGGTCTTTATGCATAAAGAAATTCGAAGGATGCATTAGACATTGACAGAGGCTGAGAGGATGGTGGGGGCAGAATTTGGGCAGACCCTGAATGCAAAATGTACGAAAATGGTATACTTAAAAAGTAATCCTTACATCAAGTGTGTGGGACATTGAAAAGGAAAAAAAAAAAAGTAATCCTTTATTTTTCAAGCCCAAGTTATATCAACCCAGCACATTTTTTTTTGTTGTTTATTATTTTAACACGCTTTTAAAATTCTGCAGTGATTAAATTAGAACATAAGACTGCTTTATTTTCCAAATCAGGGTTCCACTCTCTCCTTTCCTGCCTGTGTCCATCTGCCATCCTGAAGGGGGTTTCCCCGGAATACCTGAGAGTGAGGCAAGTCCTCGGTGTCTCCCTGCTCTGGTTTGTTGACTGAGGATATTCAAGAGATTTTTTAAAGCTCATGAAAGAATTTTGTTTTGTTCACTGCCTCATTTGCAACACTGAAAAGAATGCCTGGCGCACAGAAAGTGTTCAGTAAGTATTTGTGGAATAAATGAATTCTTTTCTTCACTCAGCTTCAATGAGACAGACACCACCACCAGACAAAGGGAAAGATATCAAAACGGTGTCAAATATTTGGAAATAGCTGCCATTCCTAGTACCAGCTCAAAACAGGCATTCTAACCTTAGCAACATTCCTAGAATTATTGTGAACTTCACAGAAGACAAATAATGTTAGAGAATACTGTGCTCAATAATACTAACTACCCACAAATATTTATTTTAAATAATTTGGGATTACACGGCCCTGGTGTCTATCTTAGGGTAAAAATCTTTTTAGGCAACCACCACACTAAACAGCAATGATAAAAAGTAAAAAAAACCAAAACAGCTATCATCAGGGTCAAATGAACCCTAGTCTTCAGGTGCCCAGAGATATAGCAAGAAAAGAGAAAATCTTTTGTACCGAAAAATGCAAATATTTTTATTTTCAATAATAAAATTATACTTGAAATAAAATTAAAAGTACTCTAGGCAGTGAATTGAGTTGTACTGCTTCAACCACAGCAAGCAAAGCCTCTTCCTCCTCAGTGGGCACAGAATGGGTATAACTACCACAGCTCTTTAATTTTGGTTTAGATAACTATAAAAAACGGAATAACTTTGCTAGTAATTTCAGTACTGTTGCTAAAAGGTGCATGGCTGGCTGATATTTCTTTGAAGATTTTCTGTTTTCTTAAGGCGTGGTTGAGAGAGTTGATTGAGTGCTCTCTTTTGGCAGTAATGCAAACAGGTTAGGAAGTTTTGGGGTTACCTCTATTTCTCTGGCTGTCATTTAAAACGGCAATCCAAGACTGAGAAAACATCCATTCACCTGAAAGAGCTTGAAATTTAAGACTGTCCTGAGGATAAAATTAAAATTCTCAGAGTTAAGACATTTATGAAATGTCTTAACCAGAGAAGGGAAGATAGCAGCAAAGCTGCAGGATAACTGATAGACAGCCAATCTTCAGCTGATGCAAGTTAGACTCATGCTATAGCAGCAGGAAGCACCAAACCTACCAAACCTACTGTTTCCAGATGGTAGCACAGTAATTCCCACCTTGGTCCTTGCAGCAGTCAACACTCCCAGTCTCTGGCAGATCCTTTCGGAGCAGAGTGTTATAGGGCCACAGGATGACAGCTCTAGGGGAAGGAAAAGTCAGAGATTAAATGAGAATGAGGCTTTGATGCTATGTTTTGCTAGTTTTCTGGGGGAGGAGGTGAAATGAAGAGCCCTCTGATGCTACCCTCCTAGAGCTCTCCAATACTGACCCTCCAGGAGAGTTGCCAGGAAAATACTGGCTCTGATAGGTACTGACATTTCAGGACAAGAACAACTACTCAGCCATTCATTCCACTAATATTTGCCACCTGCCAGCCCCTATTTAAAGTTGGAGTAGCGCGGGCAGGCAGATTCCCTTCCCTCCTGATGTTCATGTTCTAACACAGGAACACACAGATAAACAAGACCAGTCAATGCCGCTCAAAAAAGTCAGAGTCAGGGCAAGGCTGGTGTGGTTGATGTAGAGCAAGCGGTCAGGGAAGCCTTTCTGAGGAGATATTTAAGACTTAATAAGGGTTGAGGACGGGGCGGGGGCAGCTGCAAAAGAAGAGTAAGCCAGGCAGAGGGAGCAGCTCATCCAAAGGCCCTGAGGCAGGAATGAGCCAGGAAGGTTTAAAAAGAACAGAAAGGCAAGCATGGCTAGAGTATTGTGAACTAGGCATAGAGAAGGGAAAAAGAGTGCAGAGGGCTTTATAGGACAGTAGAAGGACTATGTACATAAAGGGCAAACTAAGTGTCACAGAAACTTAGGTTGATGTGCTGTGCATAATCTGCCACCTACTAAATGGTAGAAGATTTGCTTTGAAATACATACAGTTGCTGCAGTCTTTCAACGGATTTTTAAGTAGCTGAAATTTGCCCTGTGGATGGAAGCAAAATATAGGCCACTGGCCAGAGGTCTCCAGTTCATAGAACCACAATATGAATATCCAAAGAATACAGCCTGAGACTACCCAACAGTGCATATATGCATATGATTTGGTAGTGCATATATATATATCTTTTAACTACCTAACAAATTTCATTAAAATCTATGTTTAACAACTGCAGGACGTACACTCATCTGCAACCAGAAATTGATTTTTAGTTGAGATCCCATCTTAATCAAAAATACTCAACTCTTGGAAGAAACTCAAGAACAAATGTGTCACTCTTAGGTATATACTCAAGAAAAATGAAAACACCAGTCCAAGCAAAAACTGTACACAAATATTCATAACAGCATTATTCATAATGGCCCCAAAGTGGAAACAACCCAAATGTCCATCAACTATTAAATGGATAAGCAAAATGTGGCAATCCCATATAATATTACTGAGCAATGGAAAGGAATAAAGAGTGATACACACTATAGCACGAATGAGTCCTGACAACATTATTCTAAGTGAAAGAAGCCAGTCACAAAGACCACATGTTATATGATCCCATTTACATGAAATGTGCAGAATAGGCAAATCCATAAAGACAGATTTGTGGTTGCCAAGGGCTGGGGGACGAAGAGAAGGGAAAGTGAATGCTAATGGGTATAGGGTTTCTTTTTGGAGTGCCGTAAATATTCTAGAATTAAATAGTGGGGTTAGTTGCACAACTCTGAATATACCAAAAACTACTGATTTGTACAATTTGAAAAGGCCAGTTTTATGGTATGTGAATTATATCTCAGTAAAACTGTTGTAAAAATAGAAGAACAAAAGAATATCTGAAATGCTGTGAACAGATGAAATAAACTTCAAGTGGCCCAAAATGCTATATTCCAGTAAGCATTACTAGACCCTATTAAAAGGGATAAGCAGTTTACACTTCAGATACTGTATACTACACTCCCTGTGGGACATGTTTATCCCTCTGGAAAGATCACCTGATCCTTGGAGGATGTTTTTCTTGTTTCACTTGGAACCTTTCTCCAGTTATTACCCTCTCTCAACTCCACCTACCATCCCCACTCACTCTATGCAAACGAAATTAAAGCAGATAGTTGCTTTTGTGCTCTAACTCAAGTCTGTGGACAATTACAATTGTTTAGGGCATGGTATTAATGATATTTCTAATATGGTCAGCTTATAGATTTTATTCAGTTACACAGCCAAACCTAGCACTTTTCATCTAGTCAAGCTGAAAATGTGTGCTCTTGTCAAAAAGGAGAATGGGCAAAAGGGTAGATACTGGAATGCAAAACAAATTCAAGCTTACTACTCTAAAATCCCTTTCTGTATACATCTTAACATGGTGTTACATTAAGACTACATTCATTTTAAATAGTATCTTACAAGTTCATGATTTATTTTAAAGTATATGTAGAATATATAATTTCACAAAGGAATAAAGTAAATTATATAACAGCAGCAAAATACTACTGTGAGACGATTAACGTAGAATCAGAGAGGCAGGTAAACACAGAGAGAGGTTCTTGATGACAAGGTGTAGTGGAAGAGGGAACACTATCTCCTGGGACTGAATATTGTTCTACCTGCTCCCTGTAGCGAATCACTGCAGAGGCAGCAAAGTTTGATGTTTATGAACAAGGATTCTGAAGGCCGACTCCACACTTAGCATGACTCCACGATTAAGTATTGTGGCTCCAGGCATGATACTTAATTTCTCTGAGACTTAGTTCCCTCATCTATAAATAGTACTAACTTAACAACGTCCTTAAAAGGATCAAAGGTTATATAAAAACAAATAATAGATCTAAAGGGAGAGACAGACGGCAATACAATAATAGTAGAGGACTTCACCCCACTTTTGGCAATGGACAGATCATCCACGCAGAAAATCAGTAAAAAAACATTGGAATTAAACTATACTGTAGACCAAATGGACCTATAACAGACATTTACACAACATTTCATCCAACAGCTATAGAATACACATTCTTCTCAGCAGCACATGGAACATTCTCCAGAATGGACTATATCTTAGGCCACAAAACAAGTCTCCACAAATTCAAAAATGTCACTATCAAATCAAAGTGTCTTTTCTGAATCCAATGGAATAAAACTAAAAATCAATAACAAGAACAACTTTGGAAACTGTGCAAATGTATGGAAATTAAACAACATGCTCCTGAACAATCAATGAAGAAATTAAGAAGGAAATTTAAACATTTCTCGAAATAAATGAAAACAGAAACACAACATACCAGAACCTATCAGATATAGCAAAAGCAGTACTGAGGAAATCTTATAGCACCATATGCCCACATCGAAAACATAGAAAGACTCCAAATAAATAACCTAATGGTGTACACTTCAAGGAACCAAAAAAGAACAAATCCAAAACTAGTAGAAGGAAATAATAAAGATCAAAGCAGAAATAAATGGAGAAAAAAAGAATCGAAGGAGTTAATACTAATAAAGAGATCAGAAAGAGCACCTGGTATACAATAAGCATTAGATGTATTTGTTAAATGATTAAAATAGAGTATACTAGTTAAATCTTGCAAAATGACTAAAACTGTGCTGCATATTTGCCTCTCAACTCCTTTGTAGTTACAGGGGAAGAAATTTTCCAAACTCAGAGACAGAAAATGCATGTATCTCCATATGTGTTAGGAGGAAGGCAAGTGGGAACCATATTTTGTTCCTCAGGAGAAAAAAGAAAGCATTTGACACTTAGCTTTAATATGGCCTGTAAACAAGAGGCAATGAGCAATACTGCAGACCAGGGAAGACCACCATATGATGTCACTTGATAGTTTTTCACTGCATTTCTCAATAAATCCCAAGGCATAACTCTCTAGAATTTCTGTAGTAGGAAGACAAGGCAATGTGATACAAATATACAACTCTGATGGTCGGCTCACAACTGCACCAGAAATCTCCAATCCATCTTTTACTTCCATTTCCCTCTGCCATGCTTCTGATAACCAGAGCTGAGGAGGAGACAGTTCCAGATCTCTGAAACAAATTCTCCAACATTAGGAGATGGCCAAAATATAGCCACATAAAAACACTAAGTAACCTGATGCATTGAAAAGCAACTCCCCCAGAAGCATGTTTTTAAGTTTAATGGACTTCAGAGTCATTGTCTGGCTAAAGAACAGCTATAATCATCTCAGGGGATTAAAGAACTTGGAAGAATATTCCTATTAGTCATAGTCATTTCAGGCTCCAACTAACAGTTAAACACAGAACTTTCATGAATTACAAAAGCTATTATGCTTAAGCCATGTTTTACTGTAAATTGGACAGTAGATAACTTTTCTTTAAATGATTAGTTATACGGTGCAAACCTTAGCTAGAAAACGACCTGTGTTTCTTCAGATAGTCCCATATTGTACATGGAAGACATGATAAAGTTGAATTTCCACAGCTATTACACCGTCCTGTGACTAAGCTGATGTCCCAGTGATTTATCAGCCTTTTTCACTCCATCTGGCAAAGTATGTTGTTCTTAAGGCTATTTAATTATGTTTTCTTCAGACAAAAATGGTACTAATCTTATAGTGGTTAATCAACTATAGCAATGTATTTTCATTTGCATACCTAGGGAGTATTGCTAAAGAGAGTAGAAAATAGATTAATTCCCTTGCGGTTCATGTACACTAAATGTAGCATTCTGTAAGGAAAGAGAGCAAGAGATGGCATTTATAACTAACTCCTGTGCGTTCTTGGAGAAGCCTTTTTTGACCCTCCCAGACCGCATTTTGTTTCCTTTCCCTTGCTCCACGTTACTCTCTGCTTTTTCTCTGACATAACAGCTTGCTAACTGTAACTTTGGTCAATTATTTGTAGAGATTTACTTGTCTCTTTCCAGTCAGACTGCAAGCTCTGTGAGGGAAGGGATCATATGTGTCAGATTCTCTGCTGTCTTTCTGGCACAGAATTGAGGGTTATAAATATTTGTTCACTGACTAACTCCCACTTTATAAGATAAGCTGTGTTCCTAAAGAATCACATGTCAGTTCCTCTCAAGATAAGGAAGTCACTGAAGTAATCTTATAAGGGGAGTAAGGAGAGGGAGTAAGTCCCACTAATACCATTTAATATTATGAAACAGTGACCCACAAGTTTGAACTCTGAAAATTACAGAAGCAGAGTCCATGGATATGGCTATGGCAGATGTGACTGAGGGGGAGGGAGAAAAGGAGTGGGGAGGAATGACCCACTAATTTAGATGGGTGCTTTCAGAGTGAAAGTTTATTATAAGAGCTCAAATAGTGTTTTCTAATTATAGACTGTTAAATTTAAAATACATTGAAAGGCCACTCTGTACTTCTCTCTGCCCAATGCAGACTGAATTAAAATATCCAAGAAACAGGACTTTTTTTTAAGCCCAGAAACGCTGACACACCTATTAAAAAGTTCTGTCTCATAAGGACTGCTTTCTACAGTTTCTGTTAGGTCTTCCATGGCTCAGACAATTGGCAATCTTGTTCTTTCTTTCATGACACAAAGTTGTTATATCCAAACAATTAACCTCCTAAGGTTAAAGTCATGAGCAATGACAAGAAGGTCATATGGTATCACAACAGTGAAAATTAAATAATTTTAAACAAATGCCTTCAAACCTTCTGCAATAAAAGAAAATAAACTCTTACACTTTAACATTTAAGGTGAGAAAGTGTTTAACCTTACTAGTGAGCAAAGAACTCAAAGAAGTGAGATAGCATTTTTCTACATATTAAATTGGCTCTTTAAAATACCAACATAAAATTACTAAGCTGTTCTCCAGGGCTATTATAAAATATATTTCTTATATTCTATAAACCTCCTAAGAATGTGAACAAAGATTTAGCTCTGAGCATATTAACCATGACATTGCCGATAACAGTAAAAAAAAAAAAAAAAAAAAAAATGAGAAACAAGTGTCCAATAATAAGGGACTGTTAAAAACAACATGGTGGGTAGATACAATGGAAGAATGAAATGCTCCTATCACAGTTAGTGGGGAATGACAAGAGGTTCACTATATATTCATGGGTACAAAACAATGATATGTGTATGATCCTATTTCTCCTGTTTTTACAAGTTGCATGTGTAAACATAAACGTGACTAGAAAGACAATGCAAAATGCTAACAGATAATAGATTTCTAGATGACTTAAATTTTTCTTTTGCTTATCCAGGCATAACATTTCCTAAAATAAACATGAGTTGCTATTATAATTAGAAAGTTAAAGAGAAAAGATGACACGAAAACTCCCAAAACACATTTCCAAATAGCTACCATAGTCACATTCTCTTTTAAAAAATTATTATGACTTGGGAGGCTGAGGTGGGTGGATCACAAGGTCACGAGATCGAGACCATCCTGGCTAACACGGTGAAACCCCGTCTACTAAAAATACGAAAAAAAATTAGCTGGGTGTGGTGGCAGGCACCTATAGTCCTAGCTCCTCGGGAGGCTGAGGCAGGAGAATGGCGTGAACTTGGGAGGCGGAGCTTGCAGTGAGCCGAGATCATGCCACTGCACTCCAGCCTGGGCGACAAAGTGAGACTCCATCTCAAAAAAAAAAAAAAATTTTATGACAAGCACATTGTTTCATATCATTATGCTCTGGGGATAAAAACGGTACACCTCATTTTTCATTTTGGTCAGTCTGTGTGTGGGGCAAGCAAATAAAGACATTCGGTCTAGAATCTTAAAAGTTTTCCTTTTAGCAAGATGCCATTTGTGGTGATGTACCACCAAGTAGCAAAGAGGTCAGCCTCTCCAGTTAAATATAGCCTAATTACATAGTTGATAAAAATAAAGGAAAATGCACATATTTACTATGATTACCACTCATGCTCAAAGAAAATCCTGTCTTTGAAATAGAAATGAAACCAAAAGTAAAAATAAAACAAGAAACTTAATTCATAAATGTGAATTAAGATAGAAGCAAATTTGGGAGGGGGTTATTATAGAGAAGCTGCCCTCTGCTCAGGGAGACAGGACATTTGCTGGGAGGCAGAAAAACTCACCAGGATATACAGAAGTGTTATTATCAAAACTGTAAGGATCCTGTAGAATATACACCTGAGTAGGTTAACAGAATGAGCAGAATGGCTATACCTGAGTACTTTAGCCAGAGCTAAGTTTATGTTAACTATCCAAGTTAGGCAGTGCCCTTCAGCTTTCTAGCCATCCAAGTCTCTCATTGACTGGATGGTAGTTACTTGGATTACCTGATTGGCAATCCATGTCCTCTAGTTTTTATTTTCCTCTATCCTAATCTTTTGTTGCCCTTGTTCTTAAGATTTCTAAGAGGTTGCTTACTCTAGCCTCCTCCATAGTTAGCAGTTTGCTTCTCTTGTGAGAAACTTGTTTGAAAGATGAATCATTTGCACTTGTCATAACTCTTACAAAGACTTCCACCAGGTGTACCATGAGCATGGCATGCACCACAGACTTCCACACCGTGCAGGCTTCCAACATTCCTTCCAAGCAATCAAAAAGCAAGTTGCATATTAGCATATTTATATAAACCCCTATTTCACAAAGCAAAGTTTTTTCAAGTCTTCTTTTAAGTCTTGGAGGGAGGATGACATGTAGAGATAACAAAACGGGAGCTAAGAAATTAAATATTCAGGAGTTATTTGGTGATGTCCATATAAAAGAGAGTATTAAAATACTGCAATCACTGGAGCGAGAGAAGAAGAAAGTGAAATGGGGGGTATACTTGTAGAATGTTTTGCAACTGAATCTTGAGCAACATAAAGGAAAATAAAGCAAAGCCCCCAGAAGCTGGGAACATGAACGCATTTGGATGAGCATCGAGGTGGAAATCAGAGGACCTGCCAGTGGAACCTCAGAAACCACCCAAGCTCTCTCTAATGGGCTGTCACAAAATGGGATGGTGATGCTGACCATGTAAATAGGGCAGCCACAGGCTTTTACCTCAGACTTCTAAGTCACGCAAGGTCAGACGCTACACCTCAGGTACTACAGGAAGGGAAAGTGAAAGGAGTGAATGTTACTAATGTCATTTTCAGTGATCACACCACTCTTCCTGGGCTAGATACCCTGGATGCCCCTTGATCTCAGAATATGGCATCTTCAATAGAAGGATGAGGTTTAGCACACAGAAAGGGAACCTCTGAGGTTTTCCCTTACCTCCCTAAAGAGTCTAAAGCTTGCTATAGGAAAAGTAAAGAATAATTCTTATCTTTTCAAAAAGGCTTAGAGATAGTAAACAATACCAGTTTTCCATCACATTTCTAAACAAACAAAAAAGCATAAGGAAAAGGTAACCACATTGTGTTAGTCTGTTCTTGCACTACTATAAAGAAATACCTGAGACTTGGTGGTTTATAAAGAAAAGAGGTTGAATTGCAGTTCTGCAGGCTTTACGGGAAGCATTACGCTGGCATCTGCTTGGCTTCTCAGGAAGCCTCAGGAAACTTACAATCATGGCAGAAGGTAAAGGAAAAGCAAGCACATCACATAGCAGGAGACAGTGAGAGCGGAGATGCCATACACTTTTCAATGACCAGATTTTCTGAGAACTCACTATTGTGAGAACAGTACCAAGAAGATGGCACTAAATCATTCATGAGAAATCCACCACCACGACCTAATCACCTCCCTGCAGGCCCCACATCCAACACTGGGGATTATAATTCAACATATTTGGGTAGGGACACATATCCAAACTATATCACACATGTGTTCTTTCCAGTGGGGATACACACACTCATTTTCCACTTTGTTTTTCATGGTACTTTGGCTAAATTGTAATATGTAATAACAATGGAATAATGTAGTTCATGAGCTACTTTCTAATTGAGAGCAGAGGGAAATATGATGAAAACAAGAAGCCAAGGAGCTTTCTGGGGAAAAGACCATGGGCAAAAACTATTTATTACAATTAGGAGATCTGGTTTTAATCTAGACTCTGACATTGTGATCTTTAAAAAGTCAATTGTGATCTTTAAAAAGTCACTTTAATTCTGTGGACCACAGTGAACTCAACCACAATTTGCAGTTCATCTGTATCCTCAGGACTCAGAAATCTCCTAGTACATAGTAAGTATTATCAAGTATTTGTTGAAGGAGAAAAATAAAGACACTGATTTAATAGTCTCTCAAATCTGTTCTAACTTTCTAGTGCCGGACTGTCCAATATAACAGCTACAAGGTACGTGAGGCTACTTAAGTTTGAATTTAAATTTATTAAAATTTAAAATTCAGTTCCTCAGTCACACTAGCTACCTTTCAAGTACTCAATAGCCACATGTTGCTTATGGTTACTGTACTGGACAGTGCAAAATTATGGAACATTTCATCATTGCAGTCAGTTTTGCTGGACAGGAGTGCTCTCAGACATAACTGAGGAGAAAGGCAACACACTGTACCCTCCTATAGACATGGCTCTCTATTCTACGAAACTTCATGAAAGGTTTACAGAAGGAACACGAGGGACTCAAGCAGAAATTAAGCATTCCCTTAGAGAGCCAGTCTGTTTCTCTGCATGTTAAAGTGCTGCTTCTCAGGATAGTCTTTTCAACAAATTGTGCTAAACAACTGGACTTCCACATGTGCAAAAATGAATCTAGATACTAATTTATAAGATAACATAGGAGAAAATCTAAGTGACCTTAGGTTTGGCAATAGGTTGTTAGATGTAACACCAAAAGCATGAAAGAAAGAAAAAATTGATAATTTGGACTCCATTAAAATTAAAAACTTCTACTCTAAGAAATACACTGTTAAGAAAAAGACAAGTCATAGACCAGGAGAAAGTATTTGCAAAACACACATCTGATAAAAGACATATTCAAAATGTAAACAGAGCTCCCAAAACTCAATAAGAAAGATAACCTAATTAAAAGGTGGGCAAAATATCTGAACAGATGCCTCACCAAAGAAGACATATAGATGACAAAAAATTATATGAAAAGATGCTTAATATCATATGTGATTAGGGATTTGCAATTTAAAACAACAATGACCTAAAACCATACACAACAGCTAAAATCTATACTAACACTACCAAATGCTGATGAGGATGTGGAGCAACAGGAACTCTCATTCATTGCTGGTGGGAATGCAAAATAATCCACCCATGTGGTAGATGGTAAGGCAGTTTCTTGTAAGACTAAACAGTCTTATCATGTGACAAGGAAATAGTACTACTTGGTATTTACTCAAATTAATTGACAACTTCTGTCCCCACAAAAACCTGCACACAAATGTTTAAGCAACTTTATTCATAACTGCCAAAAACTGGAGACAACCAAGAGGTCCTTCAATAGGTGAATGAGTAAACAAACTATGGTATGTCATACAATGCAGTATTATTCAGTGCTAAAAAGAAATGAGCTATTTCAAACTACAAAGACATGAAGAAACATTATATATAAATTGCTAAATGAAAGAAGCCAATCTGAAAAGGCCGTATACTGTATGATTCCAACTACATGAAATTCTAGAAAATGTAAAACTAGCGAGACGGTAAAGAAACCAGTGGTTGCCAGAGGTTGAGTGTTGGGGAGGAGTAAACAGGCAAAGCATAGATTTTTAGGGCAGTGAGACTACTCTGTATAGTAGTACAATGAGAGCTACATGTCATTATACATTTTTCAAAACCCATAGAATGTACGATATAAAAAGTGAACTCTAAACTATGGACTTTGGTTAATAATAATGTATCATATTGGCTCATTAATTGTACAAAGTGTACTACACTAATGTAGGAAACTGAGGGGTAGGGGTATAGCTTATGGGAACTCTGTACTTTCTGCTTATTGTTTCTGTAAATCTGAAACTGCTTTTTAAGAAACACCTATTAATTTACCCAAAAAAAAGTCCTTCTCAGAATTAGCTATAAACTCTAGTAATATCTAAGACAACAATAATCTGTTTTCAAAAAGTAAAACAAGAAACACTCCAATTACATGATTTAAGATGCAAAGCAACACCCAAACATTAGTGAAAAACAGCTTTCCCCACCCCTAGTTAGGTCCTTTAAGAATAATGACAATTTGCTCAAATACAATCACTGATCTAAATCTGCCTTATAATTCCAAAGCACTTAAGCCTTCTAAAAGTAGAAAGCATTCTAAATGCAGCTTAATGTTGATGAAACGACATTTGTGGTCAGGGCAGCATTCCATTTTGTGGCATAACATTTAGATCTGTAACTCCATCACTGCCTCCTATAGCTTTCCCATTCAACATACATATTCATGAAGGTGAAGCTTTATATAACCAATGACAGGACACGCCTTATCCCTCATTCAGTGTGCAACACAAGCACATGTAGGGAAGTGTAGCACAAATCCTTAATGTGCATCTGCAAAATTGTACCCTGATGAAACAATGTCTAAGAGATGCTTTACTTCCAAAATGACATCTTTCGGACATCCCTTTAGAACATACTTGTAGTCCAAGATTCACTTTAATAGTGCCCCTAATTAAAGAGTTCAGTAGCTGCTTGTCTCAAGGAACCATACTACAAGCCAGGTTTCTCTTTTGTAGAAACCTTTTCTCGAGGAGAGACACCTATCCTATACTTTGTTTGGCTTGTAAGTCCCATTAGGTTCACAGCAGTGAAGCACTCTTGGAGACCAGTTGATTGCTTTGAGAATGTTGGGGTACAAACCACACACAACAGAGGAAGGTGCAGAGCACACCTCACAATGCTCTTCTCAGTAACCCTGTTTTCACGAAATGGCCACACGCTCCTCTTCCTCCCTTTCAGATCACAGGCTCCTTTACTACTCCTGCAACATATCATGATCACTCTCTCTCTTCTTGAGTGTTTCCTGCTTCCAATTCCAAATCCAGACTGTTCTCAGAGCCTGGGAGAAGGAAGGTTCTGCTAACCCAGGCCTCAGATGCCTCTTGCAGGATGCTACAACATCATCTTCCTCATCCTGTGGCCCAAAAGACTCCATCTCTAAGGAGTTCTATAACTGGCTGCTCCCTGGCCTGGGGCATTCAGCCCAGCCTCTTGTCTCATTTTTCCTGATTAGTTCCCCTTCCTGGCTCAGCAAAACTGCTCTTGCATATATGGGCTCTGGCCTGCCCGTGACTTGAGGGGACAGGGAAGACGACTTCCAAGCCTCTTTCTAGGAGAGCTACAGTCATCTGCCACAGCTTGTATTAACTCTCTCCCCAGTTTAAGGGAGAACGAATGATCCAGTCTCCATTAGCAACTAAGGCAGATCAAAGGCTACACCAATTAGCACCTGAAAGACAATTCACCTGTATTTGACTGTACCTAGTTAAATCCTATTTACACATGAGCTCTTTGAAGAGATGGGCTGTCATTTCATTGGTTCATTTTAGAATCTAAAATGCAGTCTTAATGAGAGTAGACTTTTTTTTTTTTTTTTTTTTTTTTTAGACAAGATCTCATTCTGTCGCTCAGGCTGGAGAGCAGTGGTGCAATCACAGCTCACTGCAGCCTTGACCTTCTGAGCTCAGGTGGTCCTCCCACCTCAGACTCTCCAGTAGAGTAGCTGGGACCACAGGTGTGTGCCTCCATGCCTGACTAATTTCATTTTTATTTTTTGTACAGACGCGCTCTCCTTACATTGCCCAGGCTGGTCTCGAATTCCTGGGGTCACGTGATCCTTCAGCCTCAGCCTCCCAAAGTGCTGGGATTATAGGTGTGAGCCACCATGTCCATCCAACACTTTTTTTTTTTTTAAACACCCCTAGCCACCTTAGTTACATGCCCACCCAACCTGGCCAAATGCAAGATGATTTTAAAAAGCAAATTTTTTTTTCTTTGGAGACAAGAGTCTCACTCTGTCACCCAGGCTGGAGTGGCCCAATTTCAGCTCACTGCAACTTCCGCCTCCCAGGTTCAAGTGATTCTCCTGCCTTAGCCTCCCAAGTACCTGGGACTATAGGTGCCTGCCTCCATGCCCATCTAACTTTTTTTGTAGTTTTAGTAGAGAGACTGGGTTTCACCATGTTAACCAGGCTAGTCTCGAACTCTTGACCTCATGATCTGCCCGTCTCAGCCTCCCAAAGTGCTGGAGTTACAGGCGTGAACCACTGCACCCAGCAAAAAGAGGTATTTTAATCACCTCTTGAAACCATTCTTGAAACACCTCTTGAAACTGCAGGTGGTGGTCTACTACCTGCAGACTACTCTTGTACTGTCTGTAGAATAGTGAGTCAATTAAAGCCTTTAAATAAATAAAATAAAATAAATAAATTACAGTTAACATGAAGCATATCTACAAATAAGATTCTACCATAAGACAGAAAACTGACTGCAGAAATAACAGCCAGGTCCCCAAAAATAATTTTCTGCCATTTTCAAAATTCCGTGTAAGTTTTATACTGTGAGTTTAAATAAAAACATCTCAATTTCAAACAACCTTTTGGTGTTTTCTGTGAATTACATCTAGAATTCAATGGGCTCTGCCTTGCTCCTGACTTGAGGGACAGGGAAGATGACATCCAAGCCTTCTTGGAACCTGGTTGGTCACACTGAATGCCCTTTATAACATAGCATTCTGTTGCACAATAAATTTACTCTTCAGTCCTAACCGAAAGGATGTGAGATTTCTGAGCCTTTTCAGGTGAAAGTACCCGGAGGATGGAGGTTGATCTGAGCAGTCCAAGACTCAGAGTTCCTTCTCCAATCTCTGTTGCCATGACACTCAGCTTATTTGGCTTCTCTTTGTTGACAAGCACATCCATGGCAATTCACAGCTGACACCACACATCTTCCACTACTTCTGCTTCCAAATTCCATTAAGAAACTATTAGGAACATTTGTGCTTTATAAACATTTAATAATTTGTTAAATTAGGGATAAGTTTAAAGTCTCAATCCACATTCTCTTTAGAATATAATCAGTTCTCATATAAATGAGTAAAAATGTTTTTGAGGGCAAATGATTCAAATTAAGCATTTTGTCAATATTTAAGTTGAAGGGATCAAAGGATTCTCAGAATGCCAGAATAACTAATTACTTGAATAAAAAAGTAAAGAGGAAGTTTTCATAAAAAAAAAAAAAAGTAAGTCTATACTCAACCCTAAGACTGTTTCACAAATGACATTTTAGTAGGAGGTTCAAGCACACCATTTAAAAACAAACTGAAGGCCTTGTTTTCTTTAGTGATGATGGCAAAGTTAGGGCCATCTCAAAGTAGGGGCTCAACTGCTTGCGCAAATGGGGCAAAAAGAACAGAAATGAAATGTAACAACTAATACCATGTATTGTCTTTCTTTTGCCTTTCCTACTAAACCATTTAGAAATAACTTTTATATATCACATCCTTTCTGGATGTAGTTTCATAATTTTCCTGCCCCTACTAAAGGGAATTTGCTTGTTAAGAAGGAAAATAAAACAAAAATATTAAAAGGGGGAAAAATCACTTGGATTACACCACAGGATTTAAAGAGTCGAAAAAAATTAAGATCTATCTGGCAGTAGTGGCTGATGAAATAAAAGGATGTAATACCTTTAAAATGTTGAAGTCTGTTCGACAGAATGAGCCCACCTCAAAAATTCTTTGAGGCACACATTGGAATTACGAGACAGGTCACTAAGTCGTGTACACCTTACTCTAGTTTCCATGACTGTCTACCAGACAACTAGAACTAATTTGATCTAAACGTCTCATTCACACACATCTTGACATAGTTTAGGTGTCTGTCCCCTCCAAATCTCATGTTGAAATGTAATCCCCAGTGTTGGAGGTAGAACCTGGCGGATCCCTCATGAATTGGTTCAGCACCATCCCCTTGGTAATAAACAAGTTCTCACTCTGAGTTCACATGAAATCTGGTTCTTTAAAAGTGTGTGGCACCTCCCCCGTCTCTCTCTTGCTCCCGCTCTAGCCATATGAGACGCCTGCTCCCCTTTACCTTCTGCCATGATTGTAAGCTTCCTGAGGCCCTCACCAGTAGCAGATGTTGGCATTACACTTCTTGTACTGTCTGCAGAATAGTGAGTCAATTAAAGCCTTTAAAAAATTAAATAAATTTATTTATAGCAATGCAAGAACAGCCTACTACACACCTTAATACACAGACACAGATACAGAGAAGAAGATACAGACTACAGCTTTCTTACCTAATTTCAAGTATATTCCCTACTTTCTTCACAACCTAATATGTTTTACATGATTACCCTTAATAAGCCGTCTAAGAACTTTCAAACTCTACTTCCAACATCTTTATTCCGCCTCTCCCAACCTCATGGAATATTTTTTTAAAAAATTTTTTAAAGGTCAGGTGTAGTGGCTCGTGCCTGTAAGTTCCAGCATTTTGAGAGGCCAAGGCAGGAGGATTGCTTGAGCCCAGGAGTTCAAGACCAGCCTGGGCGACAATGCAAGACTTTCTCTACAAAAAGACTGAAAAGCTTAGCTGGACATGATGGCATGCACGGTAGTCTCAGTTACTTGGGAGGCTGAGGTGGGAGGATCATTTGAGCTGCAGTGAGCTGTGATTGCATCATGGTACTCCAGCCTAGGCAACATAGTGAGACCCTGTCTCTTTAAAAAAAAAAAAAAAAAAAAAGGCCATAAGTATATACACCTACTATGCACCCACAAAAAAATAAAAATTTTTTAAAAAGTACCATGGTAGGTAGCATCTATTATTACAGCTTTCCCAACTAGTGTCGGTCTCTACCTCAAGGAACTTAAAGTCCAACTGAACATCCAAGAACAATTTCTGACTGCCTCAAAATGAGCCCTACTAATAGATGATGCATTCTCAACAAGGGCAAAGATTGGTGCTTGAAAGGTATATTTAAAAAAAATAAAATAAAATAAAAAAACGTTTGTAGTCTTCCAAAGGCATTAAAATGTCGCAGGGGAAAAAGAGTGGCTAGAAAAAACTTGTCTAAAAATGTGCCTTCAGGGGTCAATAATGAAAAAAAGATGGGGAAACTCTGCAGGAGGAACCCAGAAGTGCCTCATGTTTGCTAATAGTTGGTTAGATTACCCTGAACAAATTACTTAATGAGTCTGACCTTGATACACCACTAACTTCATAGAGTTTTGGTTTACGTTAACAACTACACATGGCCAGCACCTTCTCAACTTTAATATTCCTTCCTCAAAGGGGCCTTTTACTAATCACTCTCCAAAGTGGGTCTCTCTTCTTATTTTCCCAACATGCGTCCTCGTCCATAAGTTGTAATTATATACCGATTTCCTTGTTTTAATTGGATATCTCTCACAATAGGTGGTAGGCTCCATGACGGTAGGGACCACATCTGTTTTGCTTACAACAGTACACTCAGCCTGGCACAAAATAGGTGCTTGCTTGGCTATCACGAAGCTCTTCCCTTCACCAACCTTGATTCTGCTGACATGTTGAAGAGTGAAACAGGACTCTTTTCTAGAGATTAACCCTGAAAGGTGGCCTCCAATACTAGTAGTTTACTAACTCTTACTTACCTTTACAATCACTTCAAGATCCTGTTGACCCTAAAGCATAACCTGCCCAAAAATTTCTCCAGGATCTTTCATTAAATAATAAAAATTTTAGTATCATTTTCAGAGTTTTTACAATAATATACTTGATATTAAGAGGAAGGTGTTAGGGAAAGAATGTGAATACTTTTTAAATGCAAAATTGCATATCAACATGGAACTTTTTACCCCTCACTGTGTCCAAGTTTTAAAATATCTTTCCTTTCCTATTCACTCCAGTGGCTGTTAGTCTACCCTTGGGTATATCAATAACTGAGCTGCTAATAGAGAGATGAGACTATGAACAGTCTAGGAGAAGAAATCTATTGTGAACATGAGGTGAAAATGTATATGGAGGAGGGAATCAAACTTGAGATACGATCTTTTCAAATCACAACAGCTAATATTTGTACAACACTGACCACCCAAATACAGCCCTCGCCCAGTTAGGAGGAGCCAAGTCAGGCACTATTACAGTGCAGTGAATCTTAGTGAAAACATAACATGAGGAAATCAGAGCTCTATCAAGAAAAGCTCTTTTGACTCGCTTACAACAATAACAAGAAAATATATATCTTTCTGCAGTTTCAAGACATTGGGGCAAGATTCTATAAGTTTAGTTGAAAAAAGTGAAAAATCACATATGTATGTGCATATGTGTATATAAGTTACGTGGATTAAAACAAGATATATGAAATACTTCATTCCTTCAGTTTTCTATTAAATGTAGTCTTTAATTAGGGTGACCATATAATTTAACATCCAAACCTGGCCAGTTTTGAGAGTCAAAGACAGCCTTACTAATGAATAAGTATACTAGGACAATAGTACACACCATGACTAGTGTGAACCAGGACACAGAATCACCTCAATTATTACAGAATAAAGGCCATGGGAAGCTGCAAGAGTTCATGAAATAGAAATCAGATGGAATAATATTAAAAAATGTGTCTCCCTCTAGTAAAGTTTTAAAAAGCTTTTAAAAAATAAATTTTAAAAGATCACTTCAAGAAAATATTCTGTCTATATGGGGAATTTATGTTCAAGGGACTTAAAGAATGAACAGCAAAGTATTAAAATAGGGTATTAATCTCAAATAAGATCAGAATCTTAAGTTAATATTTTCTTTAATTAAGAAATTCAATCCCTTCTAAAAGCACAAGCAAATCCTATATAGCCATTTATATACCACAGTCTCTAGTAACATTATTTTTGTTACTAGGAAACATTTGCACAAAAACAAGATTTATAACCTCCTCTTGCTTCTACCCCTCCACCTAAAGGAATAATCCTCCATTAGCAATACACTTAATATCTCCACAGCAACTAGTATAATTGGGGTGTTGCAACAGGAGGATAATGAAGTGGAAAACAAACTGATAGAAGTAGGAGAGAAAGGAAAAAAAAAACAACAACCACTTCCAGACAGCCGTGGTAGCAAAATAACTACCGGGGGGGGGGGGGGGCGGGGTGGAGAGGGGAAGTTGCTAAAAAGAACCCTTTTGAAGTTGCCATAGTCAACTGCTACCAGGCAAATAGAACCCAAACTTTCTAGGTCTCTAAGCTACTTAAATGTGCAATGGAGCAAATGAAAGTTTCAAAAATGGTAAATTGTATGAAGTAAATTCAGAGATGTCTTCACCCAAAGAACTCAAGAGGTGGGGGAAAGATGGGGTTTCTGAAATGGGTAAGAAGGGGATTTCCACAGGTTTTCATATATGACTCCCAAGAAAGTACAGGGTACAAATGAAATGTCCAAGAAAGGAATGGAGCTAAGCAAGCCTTCAGAATCAATCACTGGCAATTGGCTTGGTGGTGGTGGAGGAAGAGTCAGAGAGGAGAGGGAGTGATGTAATTCTGGGCAAAGATATCCTCAGCCCAGGCAAGGCAGTGGCTACAGAAGGCAGGTGGTGCAGGAAGAGGTTAGCAAATTGATTGGAAAACAGGAAACCTGGGTTCTTCATTTGCTTCTGCCTAAGAGAACACAGTAGCAGATGATGTAAGCAAAAATACAGCATTCAAGAATATTCAAGTCACTAACTCAGCAAACATGTATGAAGTGGCATCATGCTAGGAAGTACTAAAAAAAAAAAAAAAAAAAAGATAAACTCTACTCAAGGAACTCTGTCTAGAAGAAATACAATATAAACAGAAAACCAGATTATAATATGGTAGTGGAGTGACAAGGGCCTGCAAACTTTGAAACAAAAAGAAGACTGGTTTTGATACTATACTAGAGTTACACAAGATGCAACCATCAGGAGTAACCAGTGAAGGCTAACAAAACCCTCTGAATCATCTTTGTAACTTCCTGCAAATGCACAATTATTTCAAAAGAATTTTTTTAATATGTAACTTCAAAAAAAAAAAAAAAAAAGAAGAAGAAGAAGAAGAAGAAGAAGAAGAAAAAGGCCTCTGGCCCACAGGGTAAAGTGGAAAAGAGAGAGAGCAGGAAAGTTTCCTGCAGGGGATGCTGGAGGTAATTCAGCTGTGCTTTGAATCACTTCTCTAAAAATGCTCAACAAGATCTCAAGTATCTTCCACATTGCTAAACCCAATGAACATTGTGTTCTCATCTTACTCAACTCTTCAAGAACTTACAAGAGAACTGATTACTCCACCCTGTCTTAAATATTTGGTTCCTGTGGCATCTGGGACACTGTTCTTTTGGTCCTCCTCACTGGTTACCCTATGGTCTCCTACTTGACCTATTAACTGTTATTTCTCAGGGCCTCTCTGCCTACAAAATATTCCCTGGTGATTCTAGACTTCCCATAACTTTACATATGACTTCTATACTGACACAACTCTGGCCCTGATCTCACCCCTGAATGCAGGTCTCTGCATCACAACTGGCTATTTAACATCTGTCACCATTAGGATGACTAATGGGCAACTCTAATCAACGGCTAAACTACAACTCTTCACCCACACACACACAAAAAAACTAGGAGTCATGCTTAATTTTTTCTACTAGTATGCCACATATTGTACCTGTAAGTCTCCAAAACTCTCAAACCCATCCATCATTCTCGATCTCCAACACCACCACTCTTCTCCATGTTGCATCAATTCTCATATAGAATGCTCCCAATAGCCTCATAACTCTCCTTCCTTCTACTCTAACCCCCTCCTACTCCACTCTCTGCCGGCCCAGCAGCCAGAGGGATCTATTACAGATGTAAATCAGACCTCACTCTCCCTCTTATGTCACATCACAATGCCTTATCATGGCATTTGGAACAAGGCTCATACTCCTTACAAAGCCTGCAAGCCCTACCCAACTCGATCCCACCTGCCTTGCCACACCCATCTCTCACCTGCTTCTGCTGCTCACAGGCTGCAGCAGATTGGCCTTCCTCCCATTCCTGTGTAAGCACACTCTTTCCCTCCACAGGTTGTACATGCTGTTCACTCTGCTGAGTCTTTCTCATCCTTCACATCTCAGTGTAAATCTGACCTCTTCTGACGAACCTTTCCTGACTGTCCTAGGGTAGGCCACTCCAGTCACTCTCTATTTCCTTCCAAGAACTAGTCCAAATCTCAGCTTATTCATTGGTATTACTTGCCTATCATCCTATCAATCCTGCTTTCCAACACCTTTTCCTCTCTCAACATATACAACCGATTTCCATTGGAGGAGAAACCTAGACTCCTGTTTACTGCTGAATCCCCAGAATCAAAAATGAGGTCTAGCACCTAGCAAGTGCAAAAAAAAAAAAAAAAAAAAAAAAAAAGGTGTTACATACATTAATCAATTTCCAAAGGCATGGAGGAGGGCTTGGGATTGTGTCTCAGCAATCTGTGTCATGTAGGTATTTGATTAAGTCAATATATTTATGAAATCCAAGGCAACCTATCCTGGGAGCTTGATGAATGCAGTGACTTCCCCAGTAGTCAGTGAATTTTCTGCTACGAAATCCTTCATCTGCACTGAGTTATTTTTCGTCCAGAGAACTGTACTCTACTCTCCCTTCCCTCCCCTGCCCATCCTCTCTCCCAGTCTCTACAATGCCTGGGTCTTCTTACATTCTAATCATATCTGTCCCTGGCTGCTGAGTATTTGATATCAAGTAATATTTTCTCTGATCGAGGTTTTACAGTGGCCTTGCTTCCCAAACTGTCACAATAAGCAACTGAGGAAGAGCACAAATTAGTAAACAACATTACACACAAAAACAAGGCAAGGATAGGGTAAAGACGATGGTGGACAAGAGGTAGACAATGAGGTGATAGATCAGGAGTTAAATGTACTGATGCACTCTAGGTAAGAGACCAGACCAGATGCTAAAGAGTATGAGTGGCCATCTTTCCCATACTCATGAATCAAATAATCTAAACATTTCATTTACAGGCCCAGGCACATCTCCTGGCATGGATAGTCACAAATCGAAGGTACAGATAACCTCAGAGAGAAGTTTCACTGTAACATTTGTTAACTCATACTTGCAAAAGACTCTAGAACCAGTGTGATGTGGCACTCACTGAGTAACTCCATGATATAATTCAGTTTTTAAAATACAACATGCCAAAGTCATTGGATGGCAACGCTTAATGAATTGTCTTCAGATTTATGTGGGATATTGTTCCTTAAGGATAAGGCTGGTTAGAGCTGTACTGCCCAGTATAGGAGGTGCCAGGCACACGTGGCAACTGAGTGCTTGATATGTAGCTGGTCTGAATTCAGACATCGTGTAAGTGTAGAATATACATCAGATTTCAAAGGCTTGGAAGAGAATGTAAAAATTTCAAGAATTTTATATTGATTATAACTGGTAACATTACATATAATATTTTGGTATATTAGGCTAAATAAAATGTTATAAAAATAATTTCATCTGTTTCTTTTTACTTTTTGTAATGTAGCTATTGGAAAAATCAATTACATAAATGGCAATCATGTATGGCTCACATTATATTTCCATTGACAGTACTAGGTTCTTGGGAGATGGTTAACTCTTTAGGGATGCTGTGCACATTGGTCCAGAGTCTGCTCTTTCTAAGCTCAGAAACTAGTTCATCAAAGAGAAATAAGCTCTAGTTCATATTAACAAAAGATGCAACAGAGAACATCAATCTTTAAACTTATCAACAATTGCTGGGAGATGGAAAAGATACCCTTCTGGTACTAGTGAAGGTTTCTTACTTGGCTACTTATATAGCCAAGACATCCCCATTCTGTCATGGAGATACTGGCAGGACAAAGCAAACTATTAACCAAGAATTGTGCTTGACAAGGATAAAATGTAAGCAAATGAGTCAGAGTCTGATGGGATACTACACCCACAGAGCCAGGGCTCAAGAAGTTTCTAAATTAGAGAAGCAAGGGCCTAGAAAAATCTCTAAATGCATTTTAGAATACAGACCAAAACTTTCTATCCTCCCACATCAAGTTTTTATTCAAACATGCACATTTATAAGAGGAATTCAATCCATCTTATATGTACAGATATTTTCCTCTTAAAGTCGCAAAGTGACTCCAAATCTAAAAAGAATGTATTTAAAAGAATTACAAATACGAAAATATTCTATCTCTATGGTTTTAGAGTTTCCAATTTTTTTATCCTTCTACATAAGACAATCTCTTCCCCCTAGAAACTGCTATGTATATTAACACTATCCAGCTAATTTTCCACCTGTATTTCATAAAAATTACCAAAATTCTACACTATTTCTGATTCCATTTTTTAAGACACAAGAAAATTCCCAAGATTTTATTTCTTACACTAGTGCTATTGCTACATTGTACAAAGAGAAGACCTTTAACTGAATATAGGATTGTTATCACAGGGTTCCTTAAAAAAATAACCCCATCTATTGTTATAATTCTTACTCATTTTATTTTTAGAGATGGGGTCTAACTGTTGCCCAGGCTGGAGTGCCGTGGCATGATCATAGCTCACTGCAGACTCCAAATCCTGGGCTCAAGAGATTCACCTGCCTCAGTTTCCTGAGTAGCTGGGACTACAGGTCCATGCCACACCTCGCTAATTTTGGAGGAGGGGGAGGCGGGGTGGGGGGAATGCGGGGGGAGGAATTGGCGGCGGGGGGGAGGCCGGGGGCGGGGGCGGGAGGCAGGGGAGGGTCGGAATAGGGATGGAGGCCTGGCTATGTTGCCCAAACTGGTCTCAAACTCCTGGCCTTAAGTGATCCTCTCACCTTGGCCTTCCAAAGCACTGGGATTACAGGCATGAGCAACTGGGCCCAGCCTCTTGTTCTTTTTACTTTCAGAAGTTGACACTATGATTCTGAGATACTGTCTACTCTGAGAGTCTATAGCCCTCTACGTACTTACAATAGATGACCCAATGAATGATGCCACCTTTTGTTTACAGCTGTTGTTCTCTAGGACTTCATAATAACATTGCTAGTCAAACAGAGAAAATACAAGATCTTTAAAAATTAAAAGGAACCTGGAGTAAAAATTAAGCGATAATCTCCACCATCCCAGTATCACCATGCTGGGACTATCATTTCACCCTAAACAAATGCAAAGGCATGACACAACTACACGGGATGCAGAGACACATTCCTGTTAGGCAACTCTGACAAAAAAGGCTCAAGTGGCTCTACCTGCTCCAGAATCACTAAGACACTTTTTTCCTGGAAACTTTGGTACTGTCATTTTAAATAATTGCTAGGTATATAAATACATAGAATTATCAAAAGTTAACTCTCCCTCCCACAAAGTGGTTAATTTTACATATAAAATAAAACAGCCCTCAAAATGTAAACCTTGCTATTCTTTTTTTTTTTTTTTTTTTTTTTGAGAAGGAGTCTCACTTTGTCTCCCAGGCTAGAGTGCGGTGGCACGATCTCGGCTCACTGCAAGCTCCACCTCCCGGGTTCACGCCATTCTCCTGCCTCAGCCTCCCGAGTAGCTGGGACTACAGGCGCCTGCCACCACACCCGGCTAATTTTTTGTATTTCTAGTAGAGACGGGGTTTCATCGTGTTAGCCAGGATGGTCTCGATCTCCTGACCTCGTGATCCGCCCGCCTCGGCCTCCCAAAGTGCTGGGATTACAGGCATGAGCCACCGCGTCCGGCCAACCTTGCTATTCTTAATGTGTCTGTAATAAATCATGAGATCAGGCAGCCCTCTCCTAGGACTGGCATAAGGAACAAATCAAAACACAGATTGCTCTTTGTTCCTACTGCTGCTCTATCAAGTTACCACAAAGTCAGTGGCTTAAAAGAACACAGATTTTTTTTCTCCTACAGTTCTGGAGGTCAGAAGTCCCAAATGGATCCCTCTGAGCTAAACATCACAGTGTCAGAAGGACTGTACTCCTTTCTGGAGGCTCCATGGGAGAGCTCATTTCCTTGCCTCCTCCAGCTTCTGGAGACTGTGTGCATTCCTTGGCTTGTGGCCTCCTTCCATTTTCAAAGCCAGCAATGGATGTCTGAGTTTTTCCAATAATGTCAACTTTCCTGCTGTGACTCTTCTGCTTCCCTTTTCCACTCAGAAGATCCCTGTGATTACACTGGGCTCATCCAGATGATCTAGGATAATGTTAATATCAACATCAGCTGGTCAGCACCCTTAACTCCATCTGCAACCCGAATTCCCCCTTCCATGCAGGATGAGTGAGAATCCCTTACCTGAAATGCTTGGGACCAGAAGTGTTTTGGATTTTTTAAATTTTGGAGTATTCTCATTATTTTTCATATACATCTTATACACACAGATTGAAGGTAATTTTGTATGTTTTAAATAATTTTGTGCATGAAACAAAGTTTTGACTGTTTTAACTATGACCAATCATGTGACATTAGGTGTGCAATTTTTCATTTACGGTGTCACACTGGCACTCAAAAAGTTTCAGATCTTGGAGCATTTTGGATTTTTGGATTAGGAATGTTCAAGCTATATACCAAAACAGATTCATAGGTTCTGGGAATTAAGATGTGAACATCTTTGGAGAGCCATTATTTTGCTTACTACCATCTCCAACAGTAATTAGAAAACAAAGAAACCTCAAGTGTACAAGCTACTCTCCTCCAATAAAGATTTTTAACTATTTTAATTTACAACAAATGAAAACCCTAAAGCTAAAAAAATAAAACGAATGCTGTTAGGACAAGAGACCCGAGATTGCTGCTCGTCTTGCTTAGCTGAGTGTGCTGAGTGGGGAATGGGAGAATGCATGCTTCCTTCCCAGACTATCACCAGGGTCGACCATGCACTCAGCTTTTACAGAGAAATGCTTGATAACACCATAGTGAAAATTAGTATCAACGTCTTTTTTCTTTTTTTGAGAAAGGATCTCGCTCTGTCGCCCAGGTTGGAGTGCAGTGGCGCAATCTCAGCTCACTGCAGTCTCAGCCTCCCGGGATAAAGCAATCCTACCACCTCTGCCTCCCAAACAGCTGGGACTTCAGGTATGCACCACCAGGCCCAGCTAATTTTTGTGTTTTTTGTAGAGGAGGGGTTGCATCATGTTGCCTGGGCTAGTCTCAAACTCCTGGACTCAAGCCATCCACCCACCTTGGCCTCCCAAAGTGCTGGGACTATAGGTGTGAGCCACAGTGCCCAGTCTATCAATGTCTTTCAATAGCAATATTGAAATACATAATCTAATTGTAATCCTCCACATGGCAAATCACGGAGTTGATCATATGTTTGAACAGGTGCAATTTTTTCTTTGGCAAAATTGCAATATACAAGGACACAAATAGGGCCCAAACTGTGAGAAACATGCTAGATTCCACAAGCAACAGTGCAGTGATTAGACTCTGCAGTAAGGCTGCCTGCTTTCAAAATCTAATTCAACTATTTACCACCTGTGTGGCCTTAAGTAAGTGACTTAACCTCTCTGTGTCTCAAGTAGGGATCCTTAAAGCGAATTTTAAGAGTAAATGAGTAACAGTTTTAAGTACTTAGAACAAACCCTGACACATAGTGAAAATAAGTATTTGTTAAATAAACTTTTAAATGCTCCTGCTTGCTGCTTATAACTTGCCAATCAAACTATATTTCAAGGGAGCAAACTTCTCAGCCCTAGCTAATTTAGCATATGGCATATATTTTATATATATGTAAATATATTCAATGACATTCATGCAGAATAAGTGGTATATTACACTAACCAAAACAATACACTTCGTTGCTATTAAAGTTTGGTAGCAATTACTGGGGTAGTAATAACTGGGTGGTTCAACAACTCGCTGAACAAATGCAAATGTCAGAAGACAGTAGCAGCTGTGTTAAATAAACTGTCTCAGGGCCTCCTAAAGAAAGACGCACAGCATTGGCGAGGACAGTAGGGTTTGTGATTCTTAGTGGCCCAGGCACTTTCTGGGACAGTGGTGTTCATGGTACAATACTCCCCAGAAGCCTAAGCTCTGTGAGGGACAGTACCAGTTGTGCTAGACTACCGCTACCAGCATCTGCTAAGAGGGCAGGCATATTGTGACTGTGGCTTCAAAAGCTTTTCAGCATTCACAGCTGATGTTATACACTTCTTATGAAAGTTCTTGAATTCAATGGCAGTGTACAACCAACTTCAATCATTTTATTTTAACCCCAAAGGAAAGGGGGCAGGGAAAAATACGGGACAGGTTCCAGCTCCTATTAGCACAGCCAAGATGTAGCACATGAATGTGGATATACCATTCCAAAAGAAACATGCTACCTTAACGAGAAAGAATGGTTCCATTTGACACAATAAGACTGAACTCTGTTTTAAAAGTTCGAAGTGCAGCTTATATGCAGAAAATAACGATTGCTGAGCCCTTGAATATTTACTGTGAAGCAGGCATTACTCTCAATATTTTACACACAGGGAGCCATGTAATTCGTATAGTCACTTTATGGGGTAAATATTATTTTACTCCCGTTATGCAGCCAGGAAATAGAGGTTCACCTGTGGAAGCTGCTCCGGGGCATCTAGTGGTGAGCAGCAGTGCTGTGACTCAAGTCCAAGCCCGCCTAAGCCTGTCAGGGTTCACCTCTGGCATAATTTCATGATCTTAAGGCAGCACAGACCAGAGGAATGTTCCAGAAGCACGTACACATACAGTCCTATATCAAACTATGTCTCTCAAAACCCAACATATCGCTGAAGCTAGCGGAGAGAAGACAGAAAGCTATGTAGGGTACTGGGAAGTGTATGGCATTAGAATCACTTGGGCCTGCCCTCAAATCCCTGCTCCACTTCCCACCGGCTCTGTACCCTTGGCTACTTTAAGGTTACTTTTGCCTTGTTTCACCTTTAAACACTTTCCTAATTGTTTCCATACCTCCAGAGTGGATAGAATTTCCATTTTGCAGAGCTGTCTGAAGATGAAGATAGCAGTTCATTTAATCTTCACTAGTATTTACGGTATCATTATTTAACCACCACTATCTATCAACACTAACTCCATGTTCTGTGTTTGGGGAAGCTTGGAGAATCCACACAATTGACCTCTCTCTGTTTCAAAGACTGAACTTCACATTCAACTAATGCTGCAAGTCTTCCTGAACGATCTCCACCTCTGTTTGGAAACAGGATGCTATCTAAGGTCTAATACCTAGAATCTATGAGGAACTTAAATATACAAGCAAAAAAAAAAATTAAAAAATGGGCAAAGCCACAAACTGACACTTCTCAAAAGACAACATACACACAGCCAACAAGCATATGAAAAAATGCTCAACATCATTAATTACTAGAGAAATGCAAACCAAAACCACAATAGATACCATCTCACACTAGTCAGAATGGCTATTATTAAAAAGTCAAAAAACATGCTGGCAAGGTTGCAGAGAAAAGGGAACACTTATATACTGCTAGTGGGAATGTAAATTAGCTCAGCTAATCACTGTGGAAAGCAGTTTAGAGATTTCTCAAAGAACTGAAAACAGAACTACCATTTGACCCAGCAATGTCATTACTAGATATAAACCCAAAAGAATAAAAATCATTCTGCCATAAAGATATATGCACATGTATGTTCATCACAGCACTATTCACAATAGCAAACACATGGAATCAACCTAAATGCCCATCAACAGTGGACTGGGTAATGAAAATGTGGTACATATATACCATGGAATACTATGCAGTCATAAAAATGAATGAAATCGTGTCCTGTGCGGCAACATGCACATAGCTGGAGGCCATTATCCTAAGTGAATTAATGCAGGAATGGAAAACCAAGTACTGAATGTTCTCACAAATAAGCGGGAGCTAAACACTGAGTACACATGGACCCTAAGAAGGGAACAACAGACACGGGGGCCTACTTCAGGGTAGAGGATGGGAGGAGGGTGAAGACTGAAAAACTACCTATCAGTTACCATACTATCTGAGTGACAAAATAATATGTACATCAAACCCCTGTGATATACAATTTACCCATGTAACAAACCTGCACACCCAAAATAAAAGCTGGAAGGAAAAATAAAGGAATTGTGTGGCTGAGCAGGGTGGCTCATGCCTGTTATTCAAGCACTTTGGAAGGCTGAGGTGGGAGGATCGCTTGAGTCCAGGCATTCAAGACCAACCTGGGCAGCATAGCAACACTCTGTCTCAATTTAAAAAAGTAAAATAATAATAATATAAATAGTAAATAGGGGTATAGTGAAAGAAAAGACTGTACATATAAAAGTAACAATTCAGTTAAAGTTTCTTCTTTAAAAAAATGTGCACAAGTTTAGTTTGAAAGTTTTAAGCGAGATATCAATTTAAATAAATATAAACACAAAATTATAAGGCTGAATTTCAAATTGTATAGGAGTTTGTCAATAGAGGGAAAACCAATTATAAAATAACTCATCTGATTTGACTTTAATTCTATTAGCTGTTTCCTTAAACTTTGCTTTGAATTACAAGTCATTGTTAGAAATTAATAAAGTGAACCGATCTGGGTATCCATATGAAGTGGCTGAAATGAACACTACTCATATTCTAACATCCTTTATCAAAAACTTAAAGATAAATTAACACTGGAAATCAAAATAGAAAACCGAAGGAAAAACTAAAATTTTGACTCAGAGTAGCAAAGGTGTGATATTATTGTAAAGCTTCAGAATGTTTCAAGAAATGCTTTATATTTATAATGAAAATAAACTAACGGAAATTTCTCGCACTTTGATTAAATCAGCCCCAAAATGTCAAACAACAAATGTGTAACGTTTTAAAAAATAGGTGACCTATTTAAAATGGATGGAACTTATTCTAAAGCTAGTGATAAGGCTGCTAAATGCAACACCTGAAAGTCATTCATCTATCTCACTGGGTTCTAATGCTTCATCAAACTGTAGAAGTAGAATGTCCTTCAGAGAGCTCCTCGGCAAAATTAGCAGCCCTCCATTCTGCTATACTTCCCCACAAAAGACATTTAGCTTCATGGCTAATAAAAAATAACAAACGCAAACAGTACTTTAAGAAAGTTTGTATGTTCCCTTTTCAACAGATAAATTCCTTGCATAATGAGCTACTGATCCACTGTGCAGCTCCACAGAGAAAGTTGATCCTATTGCTGAAGTCTTATGAGACACGCTAAAGGAACTCAGAAATTAGGACTCCGGAATTTTAAATTAAAGAGACAGGGAACAGTTCTCTAATTCTGAACACAGTTTAGAAAAAAGGGCAGCTAAATTAAACATTATGTTTCACTTTTAAAAACGCAAAATAACTGAAATAATCATGAACGTGTAGACAGATATCGCCATAAAGATTTAAAGCAGAGCTGCTTAAAATAGTGAACACTAGAAACAAACTAAGTGTTCAGCAATTGGGGATTGCTTGAGACACAGCCACGTAACAGAAAACTAAAAATGATGCTGTGTGAGAGTATGTTAGTGACACACAGTTGTCCATGTTTGGATGAGGAGAGAAAACCTAAGTTGGAACACAGAGAACGAACCCATTTTTGTAGAGATAAATTTTAGCTGTGCAACTTCAGGAAAGTTACTTAATTTCCCTAAAACAGTTTTATCCTCAGTAAGAGAAGGTAATAAGAGTACCTACCTCACCGGATTGCAGTGGGGATTACAAGAGATTTGATATATAAAGCAACTGTCACATTGCCTGGCCCATAGTAAGATCAATACTTGTTAGCTGTTTGTGTTATCTGTGCATAGGGGCAAAAACAAAGGAGATAGTTGCTACCCAAGGCTTACAGCCCAGTAGAGACGTAATCAAGAGGGAGCAGATATAAATGTTAAATGAGTTTCTGGGTGGTGAGATTATGGCTGATTTGTTTGCCTATACTTATAAATTTCCATAAGTAACACATTACTTATAATATGGGGAAAACTAATAAATTGGAATACTCATACACTGATAATCCTCTTAAAAATCTACCAGTGTTTTGTTCACAGCAAGTAAATTTTTTGTTCTGTTTTGAGACAGAGTCTAGCTCTGTCACCCAGGCTGTAGTGCAGTAATGGAATCTCAGCTCACTGCAACCTCCACCTCCCGGGTTCAAGCGATTCTCCTGCGTCAGCCTCCCGAGTATCTGGGACTACAGGCGAGCACCAACATGCCCGGCTAATCTTTGTATTTTTAGTAGAGACGGAGTTTCACCATATTGGCCAGGCTGCTCTTGAACTTCTGACGTCAAGAGATCTGCCTGCCTCAGCCTCCCAAAGCGCTGGAATTACAGGCATGAACCACTGCGCCCAGTCACACAGCAAATATATCTTAGTTGAGCTGAGCTGACCCTTCAGATTTCATTTAAACAAGCTTGCTTTGAATATTTAAAATTATTTAAACCGAAGAGCTATCATTTGTCCATAATATTTTACTGGGTAAAGCAAGAAGGCATACTTTTATTATTCAGCCTCATAAAGAATTTATGAGCCCCTATTCAAGACCATTCAGAATGCCACCAGATCTCCTATTATCAGTGGGAGGCAGCCTATGACAGCCTAATCACTTCTTGTCTCTTCCCAAGTCCCCAGCACTCTCCTTTTTTGACTCCTATTTCCCCCTCTTGATAATCACAGCCTGAGGTCTCTACTGGACTGTAAGCCTTGGGGTAGCAACTATCAACTTCGTTAGCATTGCTAGCCCCTAGCACGGTGGCTGTTACGTAGTTGTTGCATACTAAAGGTTCAGCAAATAAATATCTGGTACTAGTAGTTCAAGACAAAGCCTTCAATTTCTCCATTGAGACAATGCGCTAAAGGTGAGTAAGTCATTGTTTAGTCTAAAACGGTCCAAAACTCTCAGTAATTATTCCTTCAAAAAAGAAACATCTCACCTCAAAGTATCACTTTCAAAGAAAGTTCTCACTGGTATTCCATTGTCTATTTTAATAGTTCTAAGATTATTTCTATTTTTTCCCTGTATTTTGTTTAAAGTCCCACAAAAATCTCAAAGAGCTTAAGCGAACTTGCTCAAAGGAACACAGCTCAGAGAGCCTTAGGTCTCCTGGACTCCCATGTCCACGATCTCACTACACGGTACAATGGTAACACAGCTCCCAGATCTTCTACCCTATAAGTTGTTATAGTTATGGTAAGAGCGCATGTCTTCAATAACACGTGCACAGTGCTAAAGTTTATTCCAAACATTTCCTAGGGCTTTTACAAGATTCTGGGAGGGGAGAAACTCAGAACAGGGTGCAGCCACCTCAAGGAGTCCAAGTGCTTCCCTCTAGATTCACAAGTCAACCAGCTTTACTTAAAAATGAAACCAAAGGAACCAAATTAAACATTAACTTGTAAAAAAAAAAAAAACCCCAAAAACAAAAAACAAAACAAAAAAACCACTTCAACCAGTATATTGTGAAGTAAGAATTTCAGAAGACCAAGGAAAGGGCCATAAAGAGGACATTTTGCACTGCTTGCACTGCTTCTTTAGAGAAAAAAAGGTAAAGGTAAAGTTTGCTTCCTACACATTCTTCCTGTAAATTCCAGGTTGTCACTTTCAGCCATTGCTCTGACATTGTTTAAACAGTAAATGGCAGTTCCCATGACACAGGATGAAAACCATAACCTTCTCAGGTATCCGTACTAAAATGTTTAACTTGCTGAAAACATCACTTCCCAATCTAAAGAACTTGCCACAGCATTTCACACGCTAACCCTCGGCCCACCAGGCTTATAAGAAGGACATTCTGTGGAAATTAATTGGTTATTAGCTAGGCCAGCTGGAACATACTATTATTTATATATAAACAGCTACAATTTGTTGGGGTCTGCTTTGTACCAGACATTATGAGAGGTCTTTTGCGCTTTAATCCTCATTATTATCCTCATTATTAATCCTTATTTAATCCACCTTATCATCTGAAGTAGAAATAATCCCATTTTACTGGTTCAGAATGTTTAATGTACCTGAGCACCCACCGTTAATACAGAAGACTGGAAATGAAACCAAGGATTTGAAAAGTTAGGTACAGATTCAAAATCCACGCCGAATCCAGTGACACTAAACAGTTGAATCTCTTCAAACATAACACACACGTCAAAATGATTTTAAGGTCATTTTAGAGCATGCAAGACTTGAAATAGAGGAATGGCAACATTAATAAAAAAGACTGCAGGACATAACATTTTGAGTTGGTTTCAAGCCGCAGATAAGTAATGATTATCCATACTGCTGACTGGATGTTGACAGGGGTTCACTGCCCCTTATTTTCGCTGAGAAACCAAGTCTTCCCCTCCCTAAGGGGAGCAGCTCTGAAATGCCACACGTTGAAGGGTTTCGGTGTGGGCTGCCCAAGAGCTGGGCTGTTACTGTTCACACATCATCAGTAAGTGCCTCTCAAAAAAGAAAAAAAAAAAAAGAAAGAAAGAAAAACAAACCACACACACACACACAGTCCCTCCTCCACCACCTGAACTTCAGCCCTGACCTCTAGAGTGGTTCTGGACAATCTGTGGTTTATAACCTGTGCCCTTTCAACGCCAGGACCAAGGTACCCGAAATGGGTTGCAAATGAATGCGCTGACTGCTCAGAGGAAGGAGACTAAGGCACACATCTCTCCTCCAGACCACAAAATCGAGGAAGGATACCCTGGGCGGGGAGGGTGGGGGCCGGATTAGAGCCACGTCCCCTCTTCGCAATCCACCTTTCCCCTCCCGCGTTTCGGAGGACTCACCGCTCCCCAGCCCATCCTCCTCCTGGCCCCTCCGCGCGCTCCTTACCCGCTGGTAGCCGGGGCTCCAGACACTCCCAGCTGAAGGCACTTGCTCCCGGGAAGGGGATCTGCCACGGGATGGAGCCCGCTGCCGCAGCCGCCGCGGCCAGGTCCGGGCGTCACCACCCCCGGGCCGAAGCCGCTAGAAAGTTTGCTCGGGGTCTCGCCCTCCCACGCCGCGGCCTGTCTAGGGGAAGCAGCTCTCCAGGTCCCTCCCGTGGCCGCCGCCCCCGAGGCCGCACTCGGCGGCGCTGCAGCACCGGCCAGGCTCCGAGCGGCCGAAGGCGGCTCCGTGCACGCCGAGGGCTGGGTCTCCCCGCCCCACTCAGCCCACGGCGCGGCGCTCAGTGTTGACCGCGGCCCCGCGCCCGCTCTCCCCGCCCGCCGCGCGCGGCCCGCTCCCTGCACCCTGCGCCCAGCGCGCTCCTGACATCATTCATTCTCTCACACCCTCGCCCGCCCACTTCATTTCCAAACAGTGACTCACCCGTCGGCCCGGTGGCAGCAGTGCCTGTTCCTGCTGCCGTGGCTCTCCAGGCGCAGAGTGGAGCTCGAAAAACCTGCGCGACTTCTTAAGAAGAAAATCTCAGCCGACTCTCCCCTCGCGGCTGTTTAAGGTGCAGAGAAGGAGGGGCTTGGCAGGCAGGGCAGTTTGGCTCCCGGCCGAAAGGCTGAGGGCCTGGAACTGACCTCCCCGAGCGGCAACAGAGATCAATCTGGGAAAGTTCTTTGGGTGCCACTCCCAGCAACTTTCAGGGGTGGGGCTGGAACGGGATCCCCCACCCCCGCACCCCGCCTGTTTCGGAAAATGCTTCGGTATGAGTGGGCTTGGGAGCGCCAGCGTTGATTCAGAGGGTTGACCGGTGTTGACCGGGCCTAAGTCAAAGAGGTGGGTTTCCAAACCTCCAGCGCTGCCTGGCAAGGTTAGTCATCAGTCCGTATGGTGTGAGCTGGAAGGGTGCTCCAAGCTAATGAGGCTAGCAGCACTGTCCCTTTCGTGCCTAACCATCGTGTCATTTGTCTGTTAGTTGATTTACTTCTCACTTAAGGAACCGTAACCAAATTAAACAGTGGAAGTAGTTATTTGCTTAACTGAATACTGCGCTTTTCCGTAGCTTTTGGGGCCCAAGGCAGCCGTGGGTGGTTTCTTCGAAGGCCTCAGTAGTTTTTTTTAAAGGGGGATTGCTATATTTAAAATGGTAACGGTTCTACATTGTCCTGGAGTTGCTATTCATACACCTGCTGGGCAGTTTTCAAAGTAAACGATGGCAGTCTCAAGGACTCTCACTAGGAATGACCAATCTGGGGAATTTGGCTAAATCTTTATTGACATAAATGTTTTACATTAATGTCTGCTTCTGGACAAGGTAATTATGTTTAGAATTTGCACTGGTTTATGGGTGCTTCCATATAATCAACAAAAATAATGACGGGAATCTTTGGGTTTCTAGTGCAGATATCATGTGGGTCAACAATCATTTGTCTGCGGCTATTAAAGATGATGGTAACAGAAAAGAATATACAAGGCAGGCAATCCCCAAACTCACAACTTTAAGATGTTGTCACCGTACAGGCAACCAAAGAAAAGAATGGACAAATGGGATCATATTAAGCTAAAAAGCTTCTGCACAGCAAAGGAAACAACAAAGTGAAGAGACAACCCACAGAATGGGAACTATCTATCTGACAAGGGATTAATAACCAGAATATATGAGGAGCTCCAACAACTCTATAGGAAAAAAAAGCCCCAAAAAAATCAACTAATAGCCTGAGTAATAAATGGGCAAAAGATCTGAATAGACATTTCTCAAAAGAAGACATACAAATAACAAACAGGTATATGAAAAGGTGCTCAGGCAATAACAAATGCTGGCGAGGTTGTGGGGAAAAAAAAGGGAACCTCGTGTTTGTGGGAATGTAAATTAGTATAACCACTATGGAGAACAGTATGGAAGTTCCTCATAGAACTAAAAATAGAGATACCGTATGACCCAGCAATCTCACTGCTAGGTATATACACCCAAAAAGGGAAATCAGTATATCAGAGATACCTGCACTCCTATGTTTATTGCAGCACTATTCACAATGGCCAAGATTTGGAAGCAACCTAAGTGTCCATCAACAGATGAATGGATAAAGAAACTGTTACATATACCCATGGAGTACTATTCAGCCATAACAAAGAATGGGATCCTGGCATTTGCAACAACATAGATGGAACTGGAGGTCATTATGTTAAGTGAAATAAGCCAGGCACAGAAAGACAAATTTCACATGTTGTCACTTATTCGTGGGAGCTAACATTTAAAACAATTGAACTCATGGAGATAGAGAGTAGAATGATGGTTACCAGAGGCTGGGAAGCATAGGGGGGATGGTTAATGGGTAAAAATATATATATATAGTTAGATAGAGTGAATAAGACCTAGTATTTGATAGCAAAACGGCAACTACAGGCAACAATAATTGTGCATTTTAAAATAACTAAGAATGTGATTGGTTTGTGACATAAAGAAAGGATAAATGCTTGAGATGGTAGATACCCCATTTACCCTGATGTGATTATTATACATTATAAGCCTATATAAAAATATTGTGGGTAACCCATAAATATATATACCTATTATGCACCTACAAAAATTAAATTTAAAAAAATATTTTTTGAGATGGAGTCTTTTGTTTTTCTTTTTCTTTTTTTTTTTTTTTTTTTTGAGACGGAGTCTTGCTCTGCCACCCAGGCTGGAGTGCAGTGGCGTGATCTCAGTCCACTGCAACCTCCACCTCCTGGGTTCAAGCAATTCTCCTGCCTCAGCCTCCTGAGTAGCTGGGATTACAGGTGAGCACCACCACGCCCAGCTAATTTTCATATTTTTAGCAGAGACGGGGTTTCACCATGTTAGTCAGGCTGGTCTCGAATGCCTGACCTCATGATCCACCCGCCTCGGCCTCCCTAAGTATTGGGATTACAAGTGTAAGCCACTGCGCCCAGTTCCCCCGAAATTTAAAAAAAAAAAAAAAAAAAAAAAAAAAAAAAAAGATGTCACAATGCAGAAGTTTCCCCCAAATGAAAAATGCTCCTAAAATTAACCAAGGGCTCAACATCATTGTTGTGGAAAATGGACTCTTTTAAAGCTACTTTTAAAGGTTAGAATCCAGAGGAGACCACCAATCGAAAGTTATTGTCCTGGGGTTTATTTTTTCTCTTCAATAAGGAGCTCATTTTCAAATTTACAAAGCCCAGGCATTTTGCCCAGAAGGCAATAGCAAATGGATTGGTTTGCTAGGATGCAGTCAAAATTCAAATCAGCAGTTTTTATAGACAATCACAGAGCTAATTCAGAAGCGTGGGTGTCCTATCCATTGGTAACACTGAATGACTAGATTCAAATGTATAGCCGTCTATAAGTAAGTTTGGGTGAATATCCCACCTACTCCCTACTTCATGATCCAAATATTTGGACATTATGGGATATGTCTAAATACAATTTTCTACAGATCTCAAATGATATTGTGGGCTTTTTGGCCTGTGTACATGGATAAAGTCAAAAAGCTCCAAACAAAGCCTGCAGTTCTGTCTGCACTGTTGCCTGATATAAACCCTGCAGTTCCCTCATAAGCCTCTGTGTGGAAGGCTGTTGAATGAGTAGTTTTGAATTAGTGGTTACTATTGTGCCTCAGTTTAAATATTGTGAAATAAATAATTAGGTCATTTTATTATACCACTTAAATATCCTCAACTACATATATTAAATAATATAATTCGTAATGGATGATATGAAGTTTTTTTCAATCTATTCATCATCAACATATGAGAAAGCAAATTACTCATCTTAATTTCTATGTTTTAAAAAATAGTAACATCCTTTTCACAGAAAGATGATTTTTTTTTTGTTTTTTAACTGCACCTTTTGTTCTTATGAAAACTGACAAAATTTGCAATTCATCACCTTTCAAAAATAATGGCACTGAGTGTTTCAAGGGAGAGAAATGGATGATAGATAAGTGTGTTCTTGTCAATTGTTTTCTCCAAGGCAGTGTGAATCAAGTTTTACAGATATTTCTTTGATTTGATAAAACATACTGATTTAGGAAAACATGTATATCTATAGTACTTATCTCCTCTTATAATATCTTGAATCTGAACATATCTAAAGTCATTTGCTCAACCCAGAAATTTGTATTGAATTCCCACTTTGTGCCTATGACTGTTTATCTAAGAATCTCCATGGTCTGGGTGCAGTGGCTCATGGCTGTAATCCCAGCACTTTGGGAGACCGAGGCAGGCAGATCACGTCAGGCCAGGAGTTCAAGACCAACCTGGTCAACATAGTGAAACCCCGTCTAGACTAAAAATACAAAAACTTAGCCAGGCATGGTAGCACATGCCTGTAATCCCAGCTACTCGGGAAGCTGAGGCATGAGAATCGCTGGAACCTGGGAGGGGGAGTTTGCAGTCAGCTAAGATCCTTTCACTGTACTCCAGCCTAGGCAACAGTAAGACTCTGTCTCAAAAGAAAATAAAAAATAAAAAGAAAAATGAAAAGAATCACCATGTTACCTTCTAAACAAACATATGTCTCAGGAATTGAAAGGTTTTTCTTTTTTAAATTTTGCATGAGGATGTTTATTGCAGGATTTGTAGATCAGTTGGGATATGAGGATGAAGCCAAAGATGACTTCTATATTTCTTTTTTGGTTTGAGCTCTTTGGTGGATGGTGGTGCCCTTTACCAAGACAGGCAGTGCTGAGACAGCAGCAGCTTTTGGGGGGCAAATTATGAGTTTCAGACTTGATGGGTTTGAGTTGTGCGATGTATAAAAGGAGATGAAAAGTGAGCAGCTGATAATACTGGTCTGGAACTCAGAAAAGAGGCATAAACTGGAGATACAAATTTGAGAATAGCCAGCATGTAATAATAAGGGAAGCCACGGAAAATCAACTGAGATGGTCTGGAAAGATTAGAGAGTGAGAAGAGGTCCAAGGGAAAAACTCAACGTTATAGTTTAGGTAAAGTAGGAAAACATAGCAGATGAGGCTACAAATACATGTCCAGAAAGAGAAGAAAACCAGGAGAATGTGGTGACAAGGAAGCCAAGGAAAAGCCTCTTTTTAAGAAAGATGAGATGCCATTTATATCAAATGTTCCTGAGACTGCAAGTAAAATAGACTAGAAAATGTCCATTGGGTTTGGTGACATTGAGGTCTTTGTTGACCTTAACCAGAGAGGGTTTGCTTATGCTATGGACGTGGGGAATCCTGATTGAGTGGGGTGAGGAAGAGCTGGTTCAGCAGAGAACCTGTGAGTTGGCTTCCTGGAGAGCTGGTCAGTAAAGGGTGCACACCTGGCACAGTGGCTCACACCTATAATCCCAACTCCTTGAGAGGCTGAGGTGGGAGGATTGCTTGAGTCTAGCCCTATCCCATCTCTACAGTTGAAAAAATATAGCCAGGTATAGTAACACACACTGTAGTCTTAGCTACTTAGGAGGCTGAGGTGGGAAGATCGCTTGAGCCCAGGAGATCGAGGCTGCAGTGAGCTGCAATAGTGCCATTGCACTCTAGCCTGGGCAGCAGTGCAAAACGCTGTCTCATAAATGAATAAACAAAAGGGGTGCTAAAGCATTCCCAGAATAGGTTTGTTAAAATATAATTTGGGTTGGTGGGAAATGAAGAGTGACTACTAATGGGTACAGGGTTTTCTCTAGACTGATGAAAATGTTCTAAGATTCATGGACCATTGATGGGAAGGAATCTGTAAAGGAGATAAGGAAAGAGGTAATGGGGAGGTTAGTGAGGAGTTGAGGTTCCTGAGAAGTCGGGAGGAAGTAGCATCTGAACACAGATGGAAGTAATAGCCTGAAAGATGAGAGGGAACAACTCTTCCAAAACAACAAGAGGGAGGAAGGGAAAAGAAAAACATGGGAGTGGTGCAGCTGTGTTCATAGGCTGCTTGTACAACGTTGAAAAAGTTCTTTTCAGGTGGGGGTATGGTGGCTCACACCTGTAATCCCAGCACTTTGGGAGACCAAGGTGGGCGGACGCTTGAGGCCAGGAATTCAAGACCAGTCCAGGCAACGTGGTGAAAGCCCATGTCTACACAAAACACAAGAATGAGCCAGGCATGGAACGAATGCCTATAGTCCCAGATGCTTGGGAGGCTGAGGTGGGAGGATGGCCGGAGTCGGGGAGATGGAGGTTGTAGAGAGTCAAGACTGTGCCACTATACTCCAGACTGGGTGACAGAAGCAGACCCTGTCTCAAAAAAAATAAAAAGTTCCTTTTGATGCTTCAATTTTTCTGTTAGGAGACATGGGTCAGTTTTTGATAGCTGCTATACCAAATGAATTACAAATTTACCAGCCTAAACCAACACCAGTGTATTATCTCACAGTTCTGCAAGTCAGAAGTTCTATAGACTACTCTGCGCATTTCTCATTTCTGAGTTTCACGAGGCTGACATCAAGGTGTCGGCCAGCTGGGCTCTCATTAGGAGACTCTAGCAAGTTTCCAAACTCATTCAACTTGTTCGCAGAATCTAGTTGCTTCCAGTTGCAAGACGAAGGTTTCTAATATCTTGCTGGCTCTCAACTGGGGACCACTTTTAGTTCCTAGAGGCATCTGTTCCAGATCAGTGACAGTGTGTGGAATGCTCTCACACATGGAATGTTTCTGCCTTCTCCTTCAGCTGCATCTTCCTGCCTGAGCTGGTGAACGTTCTCCACTTTTAAGGGCTCATGTGATTAAATTGGGCCCACCTGGATAATCCAGTATACTATCACTGTGTTAAAGTCTACAATCCTAATTACATCTTCAAAGTCACTTTTGCCATGTAATATAATACAATCACAGGTTCCACAGATTAGGGTGTGCTCAATTTTGTGGGCCCATTCTGCTGACCACAAGGTGACATCATCAACTGAGAATAAGGAAGTAGAACACATGGAAAGTTTTGAAAACAATGGAAACAACTTGAAGTAACCATTCTGGAAAGTCAGAACAAGAACTTTGTAAAATTGACAGATGGCACCAAAGGCTGAATCGAAGTCAGCACTATAGATTACTCTACTCTTGTATAATCAGGCATAATCTTGGTATTAACTAAAAGTGGCTTTCTCTAGTAGCACTCAGCCACCTGGGCATGAGCACAGAGAATGGGGCTGGTAGATGGAATCGATAGACCAAAAAAGAAAAAGTGTAGGATGGCATCAATAAAACAATGGACTAGGAAATAAAAGATGGTCAGGGAGACAAGCAAATAGAGGAGGAGGTTAATGAATAAGGGAAAAGTGAAAGGATCAGTGGCCTAGAGTTTCCAAAGATATTGCAAAACATATGGACCAGGGGTAACAGATGGAAGAATTTGGAAACATAAGAGGTCAGGTGGTGAGATTTATAATTTTTGAAAAATATTTAATTGACAAGTGAAGATATTCAAAGTATACAATGTGATTTGATATATGTATATATTGTGTAATGATGATCACAACACATTTGACACCACTCATGTTGTACATTAGGTCCCCAGAACTTGCTCATCTTACAACTAAAAGTGTGTACACTTTGATCAACATCTCCCCACTTCCTCCTCCCCCAGTCCCCAGCAACCACCATGCTACTCTGTTTCTACGAGTTTGACTTATTTATTTATTTATTTATTTATTGAGACAGAGTCTCACTCTGTTGTCCAGGCTGGAGTGCAGTGGCACAATCTCTGCTCACTGCAACCCCCGCCTCCCAGGTTCAGACGATTCTTGTGTTTCAGCCTCCCAAGTAGCTGGGATTACAGGAGCACCACCACACCCGGCTAACTTTATATTATTAGTGGAGATGGGGTTTCACCATGTTGGCCAGGCTGGTCTCAAACTCCTGACCTCAAGTAATCCACCTGCTTTGGCCTTGCAAAGTGCTGGATTACAGGCATGAGCCACCACGCCCAGCCAGTTTGATTTTGTTTTAGATTCCACAGGGAGAAAAGAACTTTTATCTGAGAATGCAAGTTCTTTTAATTATCAGGTGCAGAAAGACCTTAAAGTGAAACCACTGTGATGTCCCACTCCCTGCTTTGAGCTATGTATTCATGTCTTGAAACTTCTTGCTATTGCCACAAGTAGCTATAAATTAGCCTAATAATGCCACGCTGGACACTGTAACTCACACCCTATAGCTTAACAATGTTTAGCCAATCACTAATCACTGTTATTTCTGTAACAATAAGCCAATGAGAATTTCTGACAAACAACTCTGTGTGAGTCCCCTTTTCTGCCTTTAAAAATCCACTTGTAACTGCTGCTAATTGCAGTGTATATTCAGGGCAACTTGAATCTGTGCTCCTGAGTTGCAATCCTCAAGCTTGGCCCAAATAAACTCTCCACTTATATTAATTTTGCCTCCACTTCTTCCTTTTAGGTTGGCACTGCTATGAGGATCCCTACCTTTCCCCTTTTCCTCCCGCAGGACCCAAAGACCATTAAGCTGCACTTAGATATATGTGATAATGAATGACAAATCATGATGAATATTACAGAAATAGGAGAAAAACAGTTAAAAAGTACTGAGCAGCTCTTGGGGAAGAGTGAGAGAGATTCCAGTAGGGGTAGAGCTTGGGCCACTCTGCTGATCAAGAGAGGAAGCCATGGGCCCTGCTGGGATAATATACAGCTATGGATGGAGCAGGGGTGGTTAGGGAGTAAACTGATAGGGCTGGAGAAAACAGTACAAATATCCATCACTCGGGGGAATCTGGTTGAAACTTAATGCTTGAGCCAGAAGTAAGGCTGGTCTAACCTGTGGAATTCTGTGGGTGTGCTTGACTGGTTAACGTTGCTTTGTTTTTACTGTATGTCCGTCACTTCCATCATCAAGGGGTAAGTGTTGGGGCCACGTAGGACCTGGCAGATATAGGCAGAGAGTTTTCTGGAGAGTAGTGGGAACACACGCCTTGGAAAATTCAGCAGCAGCGAAGAAAAGGAGTTCTGTACGTTGACAATGATTTGATTCCCAGGGGGATTGGTCTAGCACAGCATTGCCTGAACTTGCAAGTTTCCTAAGGATCATCACCATGTGGGGTTCACCCATGATTTAATGAACCCTCAGGGGAGGGATTCCAGACACTATTTCAAGTAAGTGCCTGAGATGATTTTTATGTTGAAAAAAATTTAGAAATCTTTAGGCTTAGGTGATAATCCTGAAATTTTTTGCTATGTAGTTGAGGCAAATTACATACTATCTAAAGAAATATTAGCTATAATGTTCATCAGGGATGATGCCATCTTTTTGGAAGGGGCTATCAAAATTATAAGACTGTCTGGGGTTGGATAAGAGGGAGAAGGGAAGGGAAGACAGAGGTTACTTAAGTAGTTTGAAAAGCTTCTCCAGGGAGACTGAGGCCTCTTCTCAGTGGCCTCAATAGAAAGAAGAGGCCTAAGGCCGGGTGTGGTGGCTCATGCCTGTAATCCCAGCACTTTGGGAGGCCGAGGAGGGTGGATCACCTGAGGTCGGGAGTTCAAGACCAGCCTGGACAACATGGTGAAACCCCATCTCTACTAAAAATAAAAAAATAAATAGCCAGGCATGGTGGTGGGCACCTGTAATCCCAGCTACTGGGGAGGCTGAGGCGGGAGAATCACTTGAACCCAGGAGGCAGATGTTGCAGTGAGCCAAGATCACACCACTGCACTCCATCCTGGGCAACAGAGCAAGACTGTCTCAAAAAAAGAAAAAAAGAAAAGAAGAAAAAAAAGAAAAAGACGAGGGCTCACCATCCCATTCCCAATCTCCTTCAGTCACCAGCCTAGAATAGTCTAGAGGAAGGGAATTCACTAACAAGCTTAATAGTTATATTCCAGTTTCGAGAGTGTTCTGTGACTATAATTCTTGTAAGTCAGTCACTAGAAGGCCAGCCACCTTAGTGTTTTAGCAAAATTGAATGTCAAGCCTACCAAACTAAAGGCCAAACTCTTAACAGACTGGTGCCCACACCAGGAAAGTGACTCCCTGTAGGATACATCTGGACAGCCTGCTAGCCCTCTAGACCACACATGTCTCCATCAACTGCCTCTCCGTGGTTTCCCCTGGCTCTATTCCAATGAGAAGTACACATACATCCTCCTCTCCACAGTTTATTGGGGCACTACATATGATTAAATCACCTTACTCCAACTTGCCCTTCTTAAAAGTACTTGAATTGCAAATTAAAACAAAATTTTTTTCTAATTAAAAATGTAAAAAAGAGTGATATTGCTGGAGAACATGCTAACTTTACGCAGACCTGACTTTTCAGCAGTTATCTCAAGCTGAACTGTCTAACGAGAAATGTACAAAGTCTGCTTGATTATCCAAACATTTTCTATAATGAAGGGAAGGTAATAATTATACAGTGCTATATTTTCCATATGAAAGTATCCAGTCAATGATCTCAAACATGAATAAATAAGATGTCACTAATCTTTACAGCATCCTGGTAGTTAATATGGTATGATAAAGAGACTGAAAGAGGGTAATAATAGACTGAACTCTTGACTTCTCCTCAGCCTCTTCAACTCTCCTAAGCTTGTATGTTTTCAGATAGTAACCATTAAAGTATATATCATACATACAATCTATAAATTCAGTGTGAAATAACACCTTGCATTTGTACTAATGGTGTTACTGAAAAGAATCCAGAGCACTTGCGTATGCCATTAACTCATTTGTTATATCTTTACAACACCCCCTTAAATTAAATTTTTAGTTCGCATTCAGTAATTAATATCGAATGCTTAAAGATTCAAAAGAAAGTAATTGCCTACCTTTCTTTTTTTTTTAAATTCTTATTTCTTTTTGGGCTCTCAAAATCCAATGTTTTCTACTGAATTTCCTGACATAATACCCCAGCCCCATAGACACACCCAACGTGATAGTCTTCGTTCTCTCCTGCCCTTGCCCTGTTCTAGCAGGTTCATATAAATTAATCTTGTCTTTCTTTTAACCCTCTCTTCCTCTCATCTGGTTTAATATATTACATTTACTTTTCTTCTGATTAAATTTGAAGGAGGAATTTACCTTATTTTTGTGGCATATATTCCAGTTTCACTATTAGCAACTTGTTGCTATTCAATACATTTAATTAAGTGTCCTTTTCACCCATTTAACCCATAAGCATTTATCAAGTACTTATTGTATGCTGAGTTTTATTATTTTTATTTTTAATTTTTTTTTTATATTTTAGTTTTTGAGACAGGGTCTCACTCTGTCACCCAGGCTGAAGTGCAGTGGCACAATCACAGCTTACCACAGCCTCGATTTCCTGGGCTCAGGTGACTCTTCTACCTCAGCCTCCTGCGTAGCGAAGACTGTAGGTGCCTGGCACCACGCCCAGCTAATTTTTGTATTTTTTTGTAGATACGAAGTTTCTCCACGTTGCCCAGGCTGGTCTCAAACTCCTGGACTCAAGCAATCTGCTCACCTCGGCCACACCTCCCAAAGCACTAGGATTACAGGCATGAGCCACCATGCCTAGCCTGAGTTTTATAAAAGAGACAAAAGCGTAGCATATATTCCTGGTTTCAAAGTGTTCTCAGGCTGGGTATGGTGGCTCAAACCTATAATACCAGCACTTTGGGAGGCCAAGGCAGGAGGATCTCTTGAGGCCAGGAGTTCTGGACCAGCCTGGGTGACATAGTGAGACCCTGTCTCTAAAAAAAATTAAAAAGTTAGCCAGGCATGGTGGCATGCACCTGTAGTCCCAGCTACTCAGGAAGTGGGAGGTTCACTTGAGCTCAGGAGTTCAAGGCTGCAGCGAGCCTGGATTGCACCAGACCCTCCAGCCTAAGCAACAGAGCTCTCAATACGGTTGGGAAAAGTAAGATAAACACTTAGAATTATATTTATCATAACGTAATCATATTTCACCTGGAAGTAAATTAAAACTTAGTGTACTTGTTTCATATTTATTTTCATACATTTTCAACCCAACTCATGGACGACATGCCAATCCACTTAGAACTGGTTTCACCTGTTTCTGACAGTGCCAACACGCTAACTTCCGGCCGCCCACTGCCCCTCCTACATGCTAAGTAATTTAAGTTGTAAATAACTGCATAAATAGAAAAAGTTAAGAGAAAAACCTAGAATAATAATAGTAATTATTTTCACTGAAATGCAAAACCATAGGCATATAGCTATACATGTACTCATATAGTTAAGATCTTGGCAAGGAAAAGATGCATACTCAAAGAGTTTAACAAAAAGGAGCTTAATGAAGGGACTATTTATAAAGGGTGTAGCAGAGAGGCCAGCACAAAGATACAATAAAAAATGATGAAGATCCCAGTGTCTACTGGGAAGTCATTACCACCTGTAGGCTGTAAGGGCAGGAAAAATGTTTCCAGAGCCAACAAGAGATGGAATTATGGAACAGGGGTTGTCTGAGGGGAGCTGCTGGGTGAGAGCTATGGCCTTAGGTGGAGGACTGTAGCTGCTCAGAACTGCAGCAAAAGAGGGAGAGAGTGAGAGATGCAATTATCTTGATCTCTCCTCTTACTCTCAGATTTCTCCCTGGTATCTCCTGCTGATGGGCCCCCGATCAGAAGCTGAAGGGTGAGGACACCCAGGCAATGCAGTCAGCATCCAGGGGTAGAGAACAGGGCTGAGAAGGGTGGAGAATGGATCTGGAGGAGCAAATGATGAGTAGCCAGCACAACTCCCTAAAGCAGTAAATTCCAGTATGCCCAGCCCAGTTTGGGATAGGAATAATAGGACAAATGGAAGAGACCATAATCTCAGAATTTCACTTAGCCAATTACTGATCAGGCCACCTCCCACTATACCAACTGCTATACAGTTTAGATATACAGTTGTATGTCAAGCTGTTAACATTCTGTCCTCTCTTATTTTATTGGAAAAATGCTCTTTTCTCAGGCCAAACCTTAACCTCTACAGTAAGGGCCAATAAGGAGAAAAGGAATCTATGTAAAGGTAAGGTGAACAGGTTTTCCCTGGACAATCCCAAGTTAAAACATACACACATGGCCGGGCACGGTGGCTCACGCTTGTAATCCCAGCACTTTGGGAGGCTGAGGCGGGCAGATCACAAGGTCAGTTGTTTGAGACCAGCCTGGCCAATATGATGACATCCCGTCTCTACTAAAACTACAAAAATTAGCCAGGCGTGGTGGTGCGCACGTGTAGTCCCAGCTACTCGGGAGACTGAGGCAGAAGAATCGCCTGAACCCAGGAGGTGGAGGTTGCAGTGAGCCGAGATCACACCACTGCACTCCAGCCTGGGTGACAGAACAAGACTCCATCTCAAAACGCGCACACACACACACACATCATGTTAAGGTTTCTAATGCAAAAACTCATTGAATGGCCTCTCCTCAGAAACACGCAGATAATCCATGCTCAGGATCTTAATTACTTACAATTAATTTGTGAGACCATTATAGGATTACAGTGATATACAAGTAATTCTTTTTTTTTTTTTTTTTTGAGGTGGAGTCTCGCTCTGTTGCCCAGGCTGGAGTGCAATGGCGCGATCTTGGCTCACTGCAACCTCTGCCTCCCAGGCTCAAGTGATTCTCCTGCCTCAGCCTCCTGAGTAGCTGGGATTACAGGCATCCACTACCACACTCAGCTAATTTTTGTATTTTTTAGTAGAGACAGGGTTTCACCATGTTGGCCAGGCTGGTTTCTAACTCCTGACCCCAAATCATCCATGTGCCTTGGCCTCCCAAAGTGCTGGGATTACAGGTGTGAGCCACCACACCCAACCTACAAGTAATTCTTGAGTGTCACCATTTACCTATTGCTTAGCCAAATTAAGACTCTGAGGCCCTTTGCCTGTAGTAATGACTATCTCTGGCCACCTAATCTGAGCATGGATTCCAAGGCATTGCCTGTTGATAGCAGAGTTCTCTCAGATGATTTAATTTAGGAGACAGTGAAAGGAAAGTAGCCTTCTCTTATTCTCAACTACTTTCTGGCTTCCAATTCCACATTATCTTGACCAACCTGTGACCATTTTAACTAAAGAGTTTTCACAATCAGTAAACTCTGCTATAGAGCAGATGAGGACAGAGAAGCAGATGTTCCACTTGTCAATGGGGGCCACTAGTGTCCCTCGCCAGAGCAGCTCAGTGGAGCAGACCTTCCCACCTCATATGCCAAGGCAGGCTGGTAAGTCATGAATGATTACAGGTGAGCTGAAGATAAGCCCCTTCAGTTTCTGACATGGCCAGGAGCAGCTAAAGTGACCTTGTTTGTTGTCTTTAGATGCTGAATAAACATAATAATTTTCTTTGGGTGTCATGACATGGAAGAATTGCGAAGAAGTCCTATAGAATGATAACATTGGAAATCAAGTTGCAAATATGAAGGAATAAGTGGAAAAAAGGAGGTGGTGGCAACAAGTATAGGGATTTCTTTCAAGATATAGGTCAGTGAGTGGAGAGAGAGGAAATGGAGTGATTCAAAGCAGATTCAGCAGGCAGATGATTGCGCACATTTGTAGAGAGTAGAGAAGAGAGAAAGAAATGAAAAATACAAGTGAGAAAAAAGGTATAGTGTTAATGTTGAGAGGAAGATCACTGAAGGAATTTACTACCATGTCTGTGATTTTCTTTATTAAATAAGAGGTTGAATTATCAGCTAAGAGTAGAGAGGCAGGCTCTTGATGGGGGCTTAAGAGAGAGATAAAGATTTGAAATATCTACTGACAGAAATGAGAAAGGGAATTGGTAAAATATAAGTAAAAATTTTCCAGCGTTGAAAGCCAAGCTGAGAATGGAGCTTATACATTTGTAATGGAGCTAACCAGCAGAGTCACATGTTTAACACAGCTGTGCCAGGACACCTGGGTGCTCGAGTTCAGTCAGTGGTTTGATGGTTTCATTTAAGACCAAAACCTGAAGGAGCAACTATAGTAAGAGAACAAGCTGGAAAGATAATTGAGGCAGCTGGCTGGGCACGGTGGCTCACGCCTGTAATCCAGGAAGGCCGAGGCAGCGGATCATTTGAGGTCAAGAGTTCACAATCAGCCTGAACAACATGGTGAAATCTCGTCTCTACTAAAAATACAAAAAAATTAGCCAGGTGTGGTGGCGCATGCCTGTAATCCCTGCTACTAGGGAGGCTGAGGCAGGAGAATTGCTTGAACCTGGGAGGTGGAGGTTGCAGTGGGCCAAGATCATGCCACTGCACTGCAGCCTGGGTGACAGAGCAAGACTCTGTATCAAAAAAAAAAAAAAAAAAGAGAGAATTGAGGCAGCTGATAAGAAGAGGAATGAAGAGGAATAGAATTTGAGCTTGTTAGAATATGGGCTCTGCCTTAGTTGTCTTTTTATTGATATATCTTCAGCACCTGAATCAGTACCTGCTTTCCTTAACCTTACCAGTGAATTAGAATCACCTGGAGAGCTTTAACAATTCTTATACCTAAGCTGCACCATGAACCAATTATATTAGAATCTCTAAGTGGGGACTACTCACAGTGTTGGTTTGTTTTTTAAGCTCCACGAATGATTCCAGTATACAACCAGTTGAGAACAACCGGTCTAGAACAACATCTGGTATAAAGTAGAAACCTAACAAATTTAATTCAGTGAGGGGAGAGAATTCAGGTTAGACTACAAAGTCCATGAAGGGGAGGAGGAAACTGGGAGTTTAGGAAAGGGGTAAAGATTAAGTCTCCATGTGAACTTGAAGTGTAGATTTGAGGACATTGTTGTCAGAGAGAGAGAAAGAAAGAGGGAGATTTACAAGTTGATTGTTTTGGACCGGGCACAGTTCCAAGTAATGATACGATTTAATCTAGTAGTAACCAAGGGTCTTTTTTGCACTAGACACGGAGCAAAGCTTGCTGTTGTAGTGGCAGTACAAATCTGAAGTTTGTGAAGTTACCTGTTAAGTTGCACAGGGGAGGGTCAGAAGGGAGGAGAAGGGGAGGAAGACCTGCTGTTCATGGCACTCAGATTGGACATTGATCTCAACTGAATTGGCTCTGACTTGCACTTCCTTCTGTTATCTTCATGACCCCAAATCCATGTTTTTCATCAGGTTCTTCTTGCCATCTGAGTCCGTGATCATCTCTGCTTCCCTGGGACTGGGCCTGTCTTAGTTGAAGGCTGGAAAAGCAAAGAGTAAAGTGAACAGTAAAGTAGGAAATGCTAAGTTCACCTCCTTTACTTACAATTTTGCTTGAGGTCATTCTTCCCAGGGTATCTATTGGACAAAAAAAAAAAAAAAACCAAAAAAACCCATAAATCCTCTCCTCTGCAAATCCCATAATGCTTTATGAGAAAAACAGTTAAGGTCAATGACCTTTAACATGGCATTTCTTCTTTATTTAAATAAGCTAGTTATTGCTCATTCATCTTATCACAACTCATAACCTCTATATGGATTATGCCAAGTCACATTGTACTCTGATGAAGAAGTCGGTGATTTGAGGGGGTGGGGCTCCCATAAAAGAGCTAATTTACGCTCTTCCTGTTCCCCACCAGCCAAGTCATTTCCAAGGAATTAAAAAAAATTGTTTGATAGTGTATGGTCAGGTGGTGAAGAAATTTGTAACTCATTATTTGATTTTCTGAAGAAGCACTTGTACTCCTCCTCCAGGTAAGGTAAACATTAACCTTCTGGATAGAAGAGTGAGGTCCTAATCATCTCTGCGGCACTGCTGGTCACATGGCATATCTGGAGGCAGCTCCAGACAACAGCATGTAAAACCCATAGTACAACACTTAAACAACATCTGATTAAGAATTGTGGGAGATAGGCAGGACGTGGTGGCTCACACCTGTAATCCCAGCACTTTGGGAGGCCGAGGCGGGCGGAACATGAGGTCAGGAGATCAAGACCATCCTGACCAACATGGTGAAACCTCGTCTCTACTAAAAATACAAAAATTAGCCGGGTGTGGCAGCATGCCCCTGTAGTCCCAGCTACTTGGGAGGCTGAGGCAGGAGAATCACTTGAACCCAGGAGGTGGAGGCTGCAGTGAGCTGAGATCGTGCCACTACACTCCAGCCTGGGCCACAAGGCGAGACTCCATCTCAAAAAAAAAAAAAAAAAAGAATTGAGGGAGATAAAATTGTGGGAGATAATAAGCACCGAAGCCAGCAAACACGTGAATGCTCCTCCAGCACCTGCAGCAGTGGTACCACATTTTGGAAGTTTCAGGAGAACATGTGATACTCCTCACTACAGAGAATAGCTGAACCAAAGAAACAGTCACAGTGAACTCTGTACATATAAGAAAAAAAGAGGACATTTCAAATGAAGATGTGAAGTGCTCAGCAAAGCAGTGTGACTGAGGAAGGATACTAGGTCTCCACCCTTTGTCACTACCCTGCCCAAGTGCCCCATTCCATCTCTCATTTAGGATCCGCAGCAGCTTCTGAAGGCGTCTCCAGCCTCCAGTTTTGCTCCCCGCCATTCCATTCCACTCTCTAAGGCCACCAGACTCTAAGATGCTTTCTGTGCCTTCTAGTTTTATCACTCTCCTGCTTAAGCCCATTGCATAGCTTCCTTTTTCTCCTATTTCTCAGGATCAAGTACAACTGCGAGTGTAACTTAAAATGTCTATTATGACTTGATTTCTGTCTATCACTTCGTTTTTTTCTTTTGCTATTCCCAGCTCCCATTCTGTGTTAAACTTCTTTTAGTTCATCTAAAATGGTGAGGCTGTCTGGCCTCCTTTTCTGGAAACTCTCTTTCCCTTCTTCTTTATCTGGCTAACTCCTTCTTACTTATCAGGACTCAATTTAGATATCCTGGTAGGTTCTCCTTTAGCACCCTGAACTTTTTCTATCATACATTATTACATTTCTCAGGCTGTTTAATTATCTGCTTTTCTTGCCGGACAATATTGGTTCTCATTGAGTGTTTAATATTCACCATACCCCATATTAAGCATGTTTCTTGGCATATCTTGTGATTTTCACTACAATCTTGTGAGAGGACACTTTATTACAAATAATTAAATCGAGGCTATGTTAAGTAATTTGCCTAAACCTTAATAAGCTGCATAAAAGCAGGATGGTGTTAGTCTTGCCTCATATGATCCATAGCAACAAATGTATACCTAACTCTTGAATGTTGCTAGCACTTACATTGCACTTAGAATGTGCTTGGCTTATCTCAATTCTACATCTCAATAGGATGAGGAAACTGAGGGAGCACCCATGATTATATAGCTTTCTTAGCCAGGCTTGAACTAAGCAGCTGGCTTCAGAGACCATGCTCTTAACTGAGACACCGTTCTTACTTTGCATGAACAGAAATGCTTAGAATTGCAGAAATATTAGGGAGGTAAATGAAATAGTCAACAAAGCAAAAAAATTTGAGATACCACCATTTAATAAGGCAATTCCTTAGTCCTTGAAACTCTTTGAGATTGTCTCACATGATGTCTGCCACTGCAAAAACAGAAAGATGGATGCAGAGTTCTGGCCAAATGAAAACATATCTGAAGGAAGGAATCTGTTTTTATCCTGGACATCCAAGCCTCACTGAGTAGCAATCAGTGATATAAAAGTATTCGCCCAGGCGCAGTGGCTCACGCCTATAATCCCAGCATTTTGGGAGGCCAAGGCAGGTGTATCACATGAGGTCAGAAGTTTGAGACCAGTCTGGCCAACATGGTGAAATCCCATCTCTACTAAAAACACAAAAAACTAGCCAGATGCAGTGGTGTATGCCCGTAATCCCAGATCCTCGGGAGGCTGAGGCAGGAGAATTGCTTGAACCTGGGAGGCGGAGGTTGCAGTGAGCCGAGATCACACCATTGCACTCCAGCCTGGGCAACAAGAGTGAAACTCTGTCTCAAAAAAAAAAAAACCTCAACTAAAACATTTCCCTCATTCTTTTGGCACTGAAATATGTACTCCAATGACATTCTCTTGAGAAAACGGGGGAGAGAAATCCAATGGGATTAAGGTGAAACGTTGAAATCAACCAGCTATACCGAAAGAGGTCTGTTGTGGTCTGGGAAAAAAAGAATTGGAAAAATCCTTGCAGTTCCTAACGAGGCAAAAAAGTTTAGTTTGGCCTTGTCAAGTACAAATAGAACTTGGGTGGCAGAGAAAAAAAGCCAAGGAATGCTTTTATCATTGTGTTTTTCTCCCTTCCCAAACTGGAAAATTTTACTGCTCTGTTTCTTCTGATTTCTGTATTGTTTTGGCAGTTTCTACCCCTAAATAATGGTTTTGAAAGACCATCTCAGCATTTTTCTTTTTTATAAAATATAATACATTTGAATAATAAATATAAAAATATTTTTTCTTTTTTTAGGAGATGATGATTTGGGAGGAATGAAGCCCAGGGGTTGGCTAAGAGAGTGATAGACACCCCCAATCATCAGATGATGTGTCTCTGCTGCTGTGGTAGCCCCAGTGAAGGAGACCCCAGTAATTGTCACAAATTTGATTCCAGAGCCTTATTGGCTGCTGTCTTTTTTTGTTGTTGTTGTTTGTTTGTTTGACACTGCACTATCCTGTAACTTATATCTGGGGTTACATCTTGGAGAATAGCACTGGTTGGTGTTCTCAGCCCCTCAGTCAAACATATTTAACTCATTGCACTCCATGTGCATCCTATCTGACTATTGATAAGGGCTATTCTCAGGGTTTTTTTTTTTTAATGTGAAAGAGAAATAAACTTCTATGTTGTTTAAGTCCCTGTTATTTTGGATTTTCTAAAACTTGCAACCAAATCTACATCTAATTATATAGTAAGAAATGCAATGATTAGCCATCAAAGGGTTTTTAACAATTGATTTAGGTGAAATTCATATAACATAAAATTAACTATTTAAAGGTGAACAATTCAGTGGCTTTTAGTACATTTGCGGTGTGTGCAACCACCACTTTTATCTAATTCGCAAACATGCCATCACTCCAAATACAACTCTTACTTAGTAAGCAGTTTCTCTCCATTTCCTATTGATGATGTTTAAGCAAGGAATGATGTGATTTGATTTACATTTTCAAAAGATTACTGTATGGAAAAAAATGGATTGTGGTAAGAGTGAAAGCAGGAGATAAGTGAGGAGGCAGTTGTGACAGACCAGGCAAGAGACAATGGTTGTTGAACAAATAGGATGGCTGCAGAGATGGCGAGGAGTTCACAGGATGAGGTTAGGATTTACTGATGGGTTTAGAGAGAAGGAGGTGATAGAAAAGGAGGAACTGAGCCTGACTTGTAGGTGTCTGGCCTCAGCTTCTGGGCAGAGATAGGGAAGACTAGATTTAGGGGAGAATGGTTAAAAATTCAGTTTTATACATGTTAAGTTTGAAATTTCTGCACTAGACAGACCCAGTCTCCTACTTGTTTTACCCATACTCCATTATGGTATCTATTCACTGCACAGCAGTAAGAGGAACCTTTAAAAAAAATTTTCAGAACTATCCAATGAGTCCATGTCTAATTCTGGAGTTAAAGCTGAAGTCATTTCAATGGTATATAATCCTTATATTTTCTCCCCACCTCCAACCCACTCCTCGTTACCTCATTGCCTACGCTCTCCTTGCTCATTTTGTTCCACTGGTCTCCTTGCTGTTCCTTGAACATGCCAGGCACATTCCTATCTCAGGACCTTTGTAGTCTCTTCCTTTTGCCTGGAATAATTTTTCTACAGATATCTTAGATACCTTCTTGATCTCATTTCCTTCAAGTCTTTTGACACATTTCAGTATCTCAATGAGATCTACACAGAAAATCCTATTTAAGATCCCAACTGCTCTTTCATCCCCAGCACTCTACCCTTTCTTTTTTGTATCACTTCTATTTCATCAGCTTTTGTTATACTATAACACTTCTATAAAGTCTATTATTAATCTTTGTCTTGTCTCCTCAGAAAGCACCATGAGAGAGAGGGATTTTGTACTAATCTGTCCCAAGAACCTAGAATATTCCCTGACACACAGTAGGTACCCAATAAATGTTGGCTGGATGAGTAAAAATAATTATTTGATGTCTAAAAGCAGATGTTAAATAGGGGGTTGGGTAGAAGAATCCGGAGCTCAGAGGAGAGGTGAGATCTAGAAATACTAATCTGGAAGTAGACAGTAGTTAAAGCCATGAGAGAGGATGAAATTATCCGGAGGAAAAACACAGCTGGAAAAGAGAAGTCCTAATATTAAGACCTGGGGAATTTCAATATGTCAAGGTCAGGTGGAGGTGAAGAATCCAAGAAAGAAGGTAGATAATTAGAACCAGTAATATATGAGAAAAACCAGGAGATGCCTGGAGAGGTGTTGTATGGAGAATGGTTAACAATATCATCTCTGGCTGTGGAGCTGGGGAAGATAAAGCTAGAAAAGCCCCCACTATACTGGCAACACAGAGATCTTTGCTGACCTCAGTAAAAGAAGTTTCTGAGCAGTGGAAATGGCTCAAGGATAAGTTGGAGGATTGCACTGTCATATATCCCCACTAAATAAGAAAAGAATAACAAGAGATAATAACACACAACGTCAAAGCATGTAAGAAAGAAAAGAAGAGCAGGCAACAATGGCAATACATTTTTGGAATATGGAAAGTATATGGAGAAGTAGAAATGGATTTGACACTTGTGTACTTGGAAGCAGTAACAGGAATGAGAGATTTAATGGGGAACGAGGCAGTTTGCTGTGTAGGAACCTTTAGATGTTCTGCACTTGGATTCTCCAGGTACTCCAGGTACCAGGTACCTGAAGGCGGAGGTGAGAAGCCTGGATGAAAACAGGAATGCTTGCTGAAAGTTTTATAGAATGATTGAGCTCACCAATCCCCTTCCTTTCATGGTCCAGCCAGAGGACCGTATCCCCATGTGCTTCCAACCTGCCCAAGGAGTCTTATTCTCTGGAGAAATTTGATTAGAGACTCTTGACTTTGAGACAGTAGGACCAGCAAGACAAGGCATGGAGTCCTAATATGGAGAAAATTGTCACACTGAATTGTAGTTTATGGACTCGCTTCTCCTGCCCTACTCCCAGAATTTTGGCAACAGACTGGATAGCAGATTGAAGGATTCTTCTCTGGAAAATCTAAATTACCCCTGAGGAAAGACTGACATGTACTGATATTTTCAGAATCATCCAGGGAAAAGGTACTGTCATCGTCAGTTTGGGCTTTCATAACAAAAAACCATATAGTCTGGGTGGCTCAAACAACACATATTCATTTCTCATAATTCTGGAGGCTGGGAAGTCCAAGATCAAGGACCATAAAGATTCCATTCCTAGTGAGGCCTTCTTCCTGGGTTGTAGATAGGCACTGTCTTTCTCTGTCCTCACATGTTGCACGCACACACACACACACACACACACACACACACACAGAGAGAGAGAGAGAGAGAGAGAGAGAGAGAACTCTGGTCTTTCTTCCTCTTCTTATAAGAATAAGGATATCTTTATATCCTTATAATTGTATATAACTATTACTATATAAGGATACTAATTCCATAATGGAGGCCCACCTTCATGTCCTCATCTAAACCTAATTTCTTCCCAAAGTCTCCACCTCCAAATACCATCACACACTGAGGCTTAGACCTTCAACAAATATTCCGTCCATAACAAGCACCCTAATATTTGTAGCTGACAAACACCCCTCAACCTTCACATGCATGGATTCCTTTCAGAATATAGAGTAAGGCAAAGCATGATTGCTTTATTGGGAAGTGCAATCCCAGGGTAGAAAATAAGGGAAAAAGGAAGCAAAGAAGAATGGGCAGCAAGTATGACGTGATACAGTGACCTCTGCTTCCCAATAAATCACTAAAAGAAATAGCCATCAGTTGACAGGTGTATCCCTTGGCTATATGGAACATCTTCACATAGGTTATGTGGGGAAAAACTGAACACCCAATAGACTGTTTCAAAGCTGTTTTTCCAATAGACTTTTCCAAAGCAGTAGGCAAGGAAATTAGAACAATTCAGTAAGTCCAACTTCTGACTAATCAGAATTTGAGAAAGAGGGAAGAGGGAGCAAATTATCAGTGAAATAATATGTCTAAAACTGAACTTCATGGGTTTCCACATTGAAAGAGACACTTAATACCTAATACGATCAATAAAACATGGCATTTCGGAACCAGCAACAAAGATGAGACACCAAAAGATTTTTAAGAGAAAAAAATAAAGCAAGTGAAAAGGATGAGCATGCAGAATGGCATGGACTGCTGAGTAACACACAAAATGCTGGATGAGGGTGGAGCTGTGACTTTGATATGCAGAGTCAACTTAGTCAATATGAGGTAAAATTGTTTTTTGACATGCAAAGACTAAAGAATTCCCCTTCCATGTGCATTTGAATTAAAGAAAATTATTGGTGTATAAATTCTAGCAATACAAAAGGAAAATGAGATCCAATATACAGAGGTGCAGCAGTCAGTCAACCACTTATCCTGACCCATGCTCCTTTCTTCCTGGGACGCACTACTGTATTCCCTAGCTCCTCTTGCTATTAAGTGTGCCCACGTGGCTGACACATAGCCACTTTAACAGTAGTGTTTATGAATGGCACCATTTTCAGGTCTGGCCTATAAAAACTTCCCACACGTGTTCCTCCATGCTCATTTCCACCTTTGGCAGGCTGGAATGGGAATGGCTCCCAGGCAAACCTAATGGGTTGTGTTAAAGATGGCAGAGTGCCCTTGTCCACCTGGTCTCTGAGTGGCTGCATGGAAGAGGGCTTCCTGCCAACTAGTTCACCCTACCCACTATACAGTTATGTATGTGTCTTAGTTTGGATTGCTATATCACAATACCACAGGCTGGGGGACATAAACAATGAACATTCATTTCTCATGGTTTTGGGGCTAGGAATTCCAAGATCAAGGTGCTGCGATATCCTCCTTATAAGGCCATCAATCCTATGGGATTAGGACCTGGCCCTTAGGACCTCATTTAACCTTAATTACCTCCTAAAATGCCTGTCTATAAACACAGGAGTTAGAGCTTCACTGCATATGGCACAGGAAGGGGAAACACAATGCGGTCCATAGCAGTGAGCAGGAAATAGACTTCAGTAGCGTGTTTTTATACATTTTGAGATCTATTTATAATGGCAGTTACCTTACCTTGATTAATAGAAGGGGATGCAACAGAGAAAAAGCGGGGTTTCATGCACTGGTCTTTCTAGAGGGCAACCAGCTTATCCTACCTGGGGTAGAAGACAGAGGTCTTTAGGAGGGAGGTTGCCAGGTGAAAAAGGAACTGATGTGTTCACATTTCTGGCAAAAATTATTAGTAGAGTTTCAGCAGCTCTATCAGAACATTTAGAAAAAAAAATGTTAGCTCCATGGAAAGTTAAGCAAAGACAGTTTAAACTCCAGGATAAACCACAATATTCATAAGGAACAACTTGGGTCAAGCAGTGAATACTTACTGCTCATAGTAATGTCAGTGACTGTGACTACTGACTTAGCCAAACCTTATAGGAAATTGATATTGAGAGGATGAAGAAAGGGACGTTCTCTGTGTGTGTGTGTGTTTATGTGAGTGTGTGTCTTGACAGAGTTCAACTTCTATAACAGAAGGTGAATTTTAAAAAATTAAAATAGATCAAGAAATAGCAGCAAATAGTTACCAGTAAAAACAGCATAAAAGTTGAAGGTGGTTTCCTCTGGGAGTGGGATAGGGGAACAGGAATGTGGGCTGGGGGGAGTGTGAGTTTTCATTAAAGCCTTTTAGTACTAGCCAAATATTTAAAATTCTATGCACATATTGATAAAAATCCTTTATACATTGCAACTTCTTTTCCTTTTTTTTTCAGTAAGATTGAAGGAGAGGTGAAGAAGGAGATATAGGAAGTGTAGACAATTCCTTCAGAAAGCTTTGCCTGCAAAGGGTAGCAAGGGGTTGCGGCAGCAGCCCAAACATTTAAGGGAGGACTTAAACTTAAAAAAATTATACTAATAATATTTAGTTAACCCATCAATTAGTGCAGGGTTTATAATGAAGAACAAAGTACTCTGCTCCACCCTTTCCAACTCATTGTTTTCTGTTGACTTATAAACATTTCAATGCTGGCTGCTCTCAGTGCCCTACTGTCCACATGAGTGCAGTTTCCTGCCCCATGAGAGGAAGGCACAGACAGCAATATCTGCTAAGGGACAGGGGCAACCCCTCTCCAGTGAGGGAGCGACTGCTGCTGGCACAATCTTCTGCCCTGTTCTTCCCACCACCCAAGCCCTTCAGAGGGAATGAGTGCCCAGAGGGGAGGTTAGGAAGTCAGAAGTCAGGGCATTTTCACAGTACTGCTCTGCAAAATCCTGTGGACTCTCAGAGTCACAATGTCCCACTAGGAAAATGCCGGTGCAAAGGTGAAAGAAAAAAGTCAATTCTGTTTGCAGCATTGCTGAAAGTGAGAAACGAATTTGACTGGGGAAGTGAAATGAGTATCTCTGCCCCTCTTGAGAAGCAAAGGAAAAAATGAGCTCAAAATAGCTTTTCTGTTGACATCATAGTCCAGACCTCCTGTGACTGTAATTATTAATATAAACAGGCATAGAGCAGTTCTTGTAGTGACGCTTCTACTGAGAGTATTGTGGGTAGGGATGTATTTTATTGCACTCAAGTGCCTATGACCATACCAATATGTTGTGAGCATATAATGTTTACTTTCTGAACATTAGTGAAGCAACCATACTGGTATAGAACAACCAAAACTATAAAAGATTTCAAGACAAAAATCTCCTTAGGAAAATGACTTAGCTGGCCTGCAGATCATTATCTAATGATTTTTAAAGATTACATTTTAAATTACTTGGCATCCTGTGCCTCTCCTTTTCCCACCACATTTAAGAGGATGATAGATCTATCTAGTTTAATGTAATATAATCCATTATATAAAATACTGAACTTGAATACTGAATAGACAGGACTAGTGCAAATATATATACCACTATTATAATGGTGTGTATGTGTATATATATATATACCATTTTGAAGGCAGGTTGTGGTAAGTAACAAAACATATATGCTGAAAATGGTTGGGAAGAACCTTCCTCTCTGATGTTTCCCATGATACTGTCAGTCAATACTGAAATATTGACAGGGGCGTACAGGCACATCATCTTTTAGTTGTGCATGTGATTACATCAGCCTAGAAAGGGGAACTCAGATGACTTCTGGGACTGGACAGGAAAGTAAAATGGGAGAGATGGTGAGTCCCAGGAGTACATACGTGAAATTAAACCTACACATACACATACACATACGTATACACACACGCCAACCACATTGTGTTGTCCAAACAAGGATCTGCTGGTCACATCCTCCCTAAGGGCTACAATTTATAATCTCTGCTTAGCTGTAGGAAAATTACTCTGTCCAAACTGTGGGATCAAAACAGATCTCAGGAGTCAGCAGGATATCTGACCCCATCCTGGAACAAAGTGATTTTTTCCTCAGGTAGTTAATCCAAAATGATTGCCTGAAGTCACACCCATCCTTCAAGGCCCACTCAAGCCCAGCTCCTCCATGAAATCATCCCATCCTCCTGTGAGGCTGTGCCTTACCTTCCGCAGTCCTTGCTGTGTTCCCGTGTTGCAGTCATTCCAGTGTCTTCTATTTCTGTGCCTGGGACATGTGTCCGCTTCAGTGCATGGATCTCAATGCCCAGCCTTCCCTATAAACCCTATAAAACTCTTTGTAAAATTTAAACTAAGGGATTTCTAAGCATTTTCACTGGCTTATAGAAATTACAAAAGATTCTAGAACTATATCCAAATGAAAGAGTACTTCCCACTCAAAATATTCTCTCAGTGTTTCCCAAATTGGTGTTCTTCAGAACACCAGTCCCAAGAAGTGCTCCCTGAAAAGTGCTCTGTGGTCAAACGCTGTGCTCCATATCCTGATTAAGAGTCACAAGGCATGTTGGCATTGTAAGGACTCTGAGGAGATTAGAAGAGATTAAAGAAAACATTTCACTCAGGGTTCTCTTCATAAATTTGACCACAGAATCTCTTTTATTTTATTATTTTTTTTAATTGGAGAAAAGGCATACAAACTTATTAACATGTACATAGGGAGGACCACAGTGATTACCCTTAGAATCCCTTTTAATAGAATGATTTAACGACTTATTCCTTGGAATGTAGCCCTTGGGGAGGTAGCACCCCTTAGTGGGCAAGGACGTAGACTCTGGCCCCAGGCTGCCTGCAGTTCAGTCCTCAGCATTCATTGTCCTTGGGAAACTTATGTGACCTCTTCTCTCATCTATAAAACAGGCATAATAATAGGACATATTCCTATAGGCTTATTATGAAGGTTACATTCATTAATACATGTAAAGTAGGTGCCTCAGCCTAGATTTGGGGTTTAGGCTAGAAAATCAGGCCTCTCTCCCCACTCAAAATTCAGGAACAATTGAGAAATAAGATACACATCAAATGATTCGCTTTGCTACCAGTGAAATCTTTTGAGAAAAGGGGACCCCCTTCCTGGCCATACCCACTTCACATCTATTTACTTCAACACTTTTAGTCACTGAACAGGATGAACATGCAGGTTTCTTTGTAGGGGAAGGCACTCTATGGCAGGGTGAATGGAGAAAGTGTCTTGGGTACTAGTTTGCTAGAGCTTAGAACAACAGAAATGTATGGTCTTACAGTGCTGGATACTGGAAGTCTGCAATTAAGATGTCAGTGGGGCCATGCTCCCTCTGAAGCCTACACAGGAAGAATCCTTCATTGCCTCTTCCGGCTTCTGGTAGCCCCACACATGCCTTGCCTTGTGGTGGCATTAACTCTTATCTCTTCCTTCATCATCACATGATGTTCTGCCTACCTCTTGACTTTACCTTCCCTCTTCTTGCATCTGTTTCTGTCCAGATTTCCTCATTTTATAAGGAAACCCATCATATTGAATTAGGGACCACACTGATAACCTCATTTTAACTTGATTACCTCTTTAAAGACCCTATTTCTAAATAAGGTCACATTCTAAGGCATTGGGGGTTTGGAATTTAATATCTCTTTTGTAGGGGAACACAATTCAGTCCATAGCATCCTGAGATCAGGCCCTCTAAAAGAGAGAGAAAAGTGACCAAAGACCAACGCTATTTCTTCTTTCCTATGTCACCAATCAGAGATATCATTCCCCCTTTCTTGGGAAGGAGGAGTCAAGAGAGTCCGGAAGTGTTTCTAGTTCTTTCCTCCAAGGGCTGGAGTTTAGAAATTTCCCTCTTTCCCTATGAAAAATGAAGAGGTAGGGACGGACTTCCTCACCCCCATCCCCAAAATATAACCCAAAGATAGCTTTGGGATTAAACAAGTATTTGGAACTGCCTGTGGCCATGCCTTAAAATTTATCAGTTGGAGTCCCTTCATCTCTCCTGGGGCTCAACAGTATACCTGTTTGTACTGAAAAAACTTGTTTCCTAGACCCTGGGAGACTTGAGTACTCTTTCATGTTGCACTAGCAGCCACCTCCAAGGGGCTGTTTTTGGGACCTACACCCTTTCAAGCCTGATTTTGTTGTTGTTGGTGTTGCCAACACATTCACTGGTCTTGGAAACAGCTTTTAACAGCTAATGCTCAACAACAATTTGTATTTATATTTTTAGCAAAGACTTGGGAGAGTGGAATTAATATTCAATAATGAGAAAAAAATGGAGTTACACATCGGGCAAAGATCATTTCAAATAGTAATGGATAGAACAAGCCTGATAGCTTCATTCGGGGAGAAGAGCTAATAACTGTTGAGTGTTCACCAAGTGCTTGTATTAACTCATTTAGTCCTTTAGTCTTCGTGCCCTGTGAGGCTTGATACTGGACTGTGGGTTGGGGCATCTGTCTCCAGAGCTTGCATTCTTAACCACTGAGCTACACAGCCTCCATTGTATAAATTAGAGCAGATTTTGCATACCTCTTTACTGTCAGAGCAGTTTGTATACATTCTTCCACAACACTTAATAAATTCGGAATAATCTCCCTTCCTTTGACCTCCTCTTACTCCTTAGATTGTAAGTCCCTCCAGGACAGGAACCCGTCTATACTCATCTTTTTTGGCTAGTTTGCTGTCTCTCACTTTGTAGGTAAGTTTTTAATTAAATGAATGAATACTATTCTTGCCAAAGAAGCTTTTGAAGAGTTCTCTGTTCTACACAGTTATCATAGCCTTTTTTCTTATTTATTTATTTTGCTGTTTTATAATCTGCCAGAATTATCATAGTCTTGAAAGTAACATGATTCATGTATGGTGATTGCTTCAAACCCAGAAACAAAAATGTTCAGGCTAATGATCTATATGCAGACAAATGACATTATGTTGATCATTCTTCTTCACTAACTAGAACTTTCCTCTCAGTCTTAATGGACAAAGCCCGATTTCTCCCTAGATCTCTAAGTGGAAGCATCCAGGGGATGGTACTTGGTGCTGAATGTCCGAACATCTTCAGGGAACCTCCTGAGCAATCACTTAAATAGGCTCTTCCTAGGCTCAGGGGGACGGGGTGACTCTTTGAGCCATTGTTAGTAAAGAATTGCAGATTGATTCTATGCCCTACTCAAATGTGGAGTTCAAATACATAGTGAATTTCAGGACACAAGAATCACATTTTTGTTACATTCTACTTCCTGTAAGGCACCAGATTTCTGGGTCACCTGAGGCTCAGGACTGATCTAATAAATTCACAGAAGAAAATGCATGTATTAGATAAATCTCAAAAGCTAGCAATAACCCACCACGTGACCTGCTTTGGGCGATAGAAGGGGAAGAAGCCCCGGCTAATTACCTGCTTATTAAACTAAACAGCTTGCTCCTTGTGCTACTCTGGACAACTTTTTCATATAGAACAAATGAAAGAGCAGGAGGAAATAATATGTTCATGGGAAAATGGCAGGTTCTGGAGGCTAGTTGGGAGCCAGATGTCAGGAATCATGGCAAAGATTGTCTATTTTGTTTTCTAAACTCAAAGAGAGAGAAAAATGGATATTGCTTCTTAGTCCAATGGTCTCTGGGCTACCTAGATCTTTAGATATTTGTTCAGTAGCCTCTAGTTCTTAGTTCATTCCTTTGTTTATTTATTCACTTATTCAACAAGCCTTCATTGTGGATCTATTGTTTGCCAGGCACTCAGTAGGACACTGAGAGTGCAGAGATGAATGAGACCTAGTGCCCATTCTCCAGAGTTTAATGAAAAATTCAAATGCAGAAATGGAGTAGACTGAAAGCAGGAACTCGAAGGCAGGGAGAGAGACTTATTTCACTGTTGTATCACCAACACTATGGTGACTGGTATGTAGTAAGCATTTAATAAATATTTATTGAGTGACTTAATGAAGGCATTAGCCATATATTAATTAAACAGTTACATGGTAGTGTTAAACTACCAAATACATGTAATATGGATAAAGACTTCAATAACTTTAATAATTACCAAAAAGTGATTTGCAGGGTAGGAATTTAGTTAGGATTTGCTAGTTGGGAAAAATATCTCAACATAATGTACACAATAGACATTCTTTAATATATTGAATCCTCAAATGTGCTACAGCACTGCTGAGTTTCAACTATGCTTTAAATGAGTTATCCTGACTTACAAGTTCCAGGGTAGCATGTTCTTCCTTAAGACGAGCTAATGTTTCATTTAGCTGTGGCTCAACCTGAGCAAAACAACTGACATAAAAAGGACATCAATTGTTCTAGTTACCGCTGCGAAAAGAATAACATGGCATGGGAAAACAGTTGCTTTGAGAACATTTATAAACAGTTGGTGTGTTTATATTCTTATTGATTACTGATAGCGCTTTAAAAAGAGAAGTAATAAATTATGCATAGCCAAGACCAATAGGAACTGCAAGGGAACGACATTTAAAAGAAGTGGCCCAAGAACTGTAAAGTCAGCTGGCTTCAGCAAGAATTTCTGATAATAATTTATTTGTTATAGCTACTAGCCTTGCTTATGGCCTTGGAAGATGCTAAGGAGTGTCTTTGGTGATTACAGCCATGGGTCATAAGCCAGCTATGGAGAATGCACACCTGACCCAGGGCCTGCCTAGAGTTAGGAGTTGTTAATGGGAGTGGCTCCAGGACTATGCTATTCATCACAGATTGCCTTTGGAGGGTCACTGAGTTCCTCTCATGAGACTCTGTCCTCTATTACTAAGAAGAATTCTCCTCATGTCATGCAAAGGGATTGACAGAAATTCTGGACAAGAAAGTGATAGGGTTGAAACTGCTAGTTTGAACATTCTGTAACCATGGTTTGTGCTGTAGCTGCATAAGAAAGTCTTGAGGCAGTAGCAATCCTGCAACAAAGTAGTGGCATGCACATTAATCTCCCCTAGTTAGAGAGCTCTATGGATGAAGGATTGGACTTGGAGCTTATATGATGTGGTCTCCATGGAGTCCAGGCTTAACAACGTGTGACAATCTGGTTTGAGGCATTGTGAAAGGTAACATTCCCCAACTCCACTTAACAATGTTAGAAGACAAAGATAGTTATTGGGAATGATTAATGCCTTCTAGCTTTTCAGGTGGAGAAAGATGTCCAGAAGAAAGTGGGGAAGGACTAAAATCTGTGTGGAGAACACAGGGAAACATCCAAATAGCTTCTACCTGTCATGCAAAGGGATTGCATGGCCACCTGCTGTTAGCCCTCTCCTACTAGGACCAGACAGGAGGTGAGATAGCTGCTCTTCTGAAGGATGCCTGAATGATCCAAGACTGGATAGCTATCTCTGGACATGCTACCCTGTAATGATTAAAAGGCACATCTCAATTTTTTTTTTTTTTTAAACTTCATCTTAGTGCAGGGACCCAGAACCTTTGGAAAATGTTTGACCAATGTACTGAGACCTTTTCTCCTGACATGCAATGTGGAAACAAAATTTATTCTTTCAACAAATACTTATTTATTGAGTGTTTGCTACATTCTAGTTGCTGGGGCTACAGTGGAAAGTGAGAGACCCAGACTGTCTTGATGGAGCTTGCTGTTAGCCTAGTGAGGGAAGACACTTTAAAACCAAGTCACAACAAATATATATGTATTTTCAAATAGTGATATTTGTTGTGAAAAAGAAGTATCAGGTACTTGAGTCATTGCTATAGGAGATTCTAATTTAGAAGTGTGGGATTGGGGAAGGCCATAGTTTGAGTAAATGATATTAAACTGAGAGTTGAAAGCTGAGTCAGAGTCAGTAAAAACGTACGTGTGTGTGTGTGTTCGAGGGGTGGGAAATGAATGTTGGACAGATGGGAAGTATCCTAGGCTAAAGGAACAGCAAAGGTCTTATGAGGGAAGATGGGCCCTTCTGAGGAACTGAAAGCCAGTGTGCTGTCCCACGGTGGTGGAGGTGAAGATGGCCATGTTGAGCATCTGGGATATTATCATAAGGGTAGGGGTGTGTTTGCCAGTGACTCACAGTGGGATGATGGAGTGGAGCAGAACAGTGCTTATCAGCAGAGGTTCTTCAAAGTGTGCAGGGATTAGAATGTGACTGTGGGTGCAACGCCCACGAAACAGGGTCACATTTTACAGCACATTTTGTAGGTTATCAACACTGGTGATAGTACTTTTATCAATATTATGGGAAAGGCATAAAATCATGCATTGTTATAAAATGTCAGATGCCATGAACATGTATGTGACCATCGAGAAGGCAGAGGCAGTGAGCAGATAGGCTGCCAGCCGAAAGGGAACCGAAGACAGGTTTTTACCTGACATCCCACCCTAACAGAGCCTCTCCTTGCCCCTCAGCTCAAGAAATAGAAAGGACATTTAAGTAAATCATAAATCAATCACTAGACTCTTTGCCTAAGCTTGAAAAAAATGCTGTATGTTTTTTAGGAAAGAGTAACCAAAAAATACCAGGCTGTGAAATATTTCATATTCCAAAGAATGCCTATGGGTCTGCCCACATTTGCAAAGCCTGGACTGGGATTTTGTTTTCTATAAATATCTTAGCAATAATCCCAAGGAGCATGTACTTTATGTTTTTTGTAAGAATGCAATTCAACATGCTTTGCACTTCACCTGGAAAGGGATTTCTTTTAAATTTGGTGTATTGGAAGCATATGTACAATTGTATTTCAAAACCTCCAACCCCAGCGAACCAGGGGAAACCATATGGATTAGCAGAGGAAAAGGCTATCATTTCAAGTTATGGTTTTATGAGTTCAACTGCCAAATATTTCTTTAAAAGGAAGTTGCATAAAAGCATTCTATATAGGCCACCAGATGGGTCACATGATCCATTGTTTGCAGGTGTATTAAGTCAGAAGAGTAATACATTCTTGGCTTTTAGCAAATATTACAGATCACAACCATGTCTGCTACAGAGTGAATCTGAATGGGTTGGAGAGGCAATGGACTAATTGTTTCAGAAGATTGGGAATGAGAACAAAAATGTGCTAGGAATGTACAGTATATACGAACCCCACGCTCTGTTCAGCAGATGACTGGCAGTCTCTAGTCTTAACACAGTAAATCTGAATTAATACATACCCTATTATATGCCTTATTTCATAGAAAAATAACTTTCCTTTCCTCTGTCTCATTTACATAATCTTAAGAAAAATGGGAAAATAATCGTAACCTATTTGATAGTTAAGAAGTATGGCCATGAGGAAAAGTGATTATAAAGCTATTGGCAAATGTAGGCTGAACCCACAGAACTGAGCAGAATAAGGTTTCAACAGATATTTCTCAGGCTCTACTTGCCACAGGATTGTGAAGTTGGCCTTCCAGACAGCACAGCCATACTGTTCTCATTGCTTTGCAAGGTTTGGATCCTGGAGACTGGATATAGCCAGCTGGACTAGACAATCTAACCATAAAATGTGAAATAAACAAGACCACTACAGACTCAGTATTATAAAAATAATTGCTGATTGAGACCCACTTTAAAAATCCAAATGATTCTATACTACAATGCAAGTAAAATTAGCACCCCTCAGCTGTGAAAATGGCATGAAGGTGAGAGAGTTAAATTCTGATTACCATTTAGAGCCCAAATGATTTCAAATGCTTATTGCCATATTTTAATTGTTTCAAAATTAATTTGTTCTTTGCAGTTACTTCAGGTTCAATGATTTTAAGGTCCCATTTAGGCAACATGCTAATCTTTTAAGGAATAATCCCTAAAAGGGATTGTTGAAGGATTTAACAATTAATATTGGGGAAGTAGTGCTAACAAAAAGGGAAAGGATTATTTTGCTCATGCTAAGCACTATTTTATTTAAAATTGGATAGAAATCTCTTCTGATTTAAAAATTGGTGCTGGTACTTTGGTATTACAGCTAAAGTAGATTATGGTATTATGAAAATGGAAAATGCTCTTTATCTATTTATTGGGTTTCACAGTTTATGAAGTTTTTTTGTAAATTTCCAACAAGTAGTGAAGTCCTTAAAAACAAGTAAATGTGAGGGGTGCCCAAGATAGCCAAATAGGAACAGCTCCAGCCTCCAGCTCCCAGAGTGAGCAACACAGAAGATGGGAGATTTCTGTATTTTCAACTGAGGTACCGAGTTCATCTCACTGGGGCGTGTCAGACAGTTGGTGCTGGTCCACAAGTGCAGCCCAACCAGCGAGAACTGAAGCAGGGCAAGGCATTGCCTCACCTGAGAAGCACGAGGGGGAAGGGAATTCCTTTTCCTAACCAAGGGAAACTGAGACACACAACACCTGGAAAATCAGGTAACTCCAACCCTAATACTGTGCTTTACCAAGGGTCTTAGCAAATGGCACACCAGGAGATTACATCCCATGCCTGACCCAAAGGGTCCCACATCCACGGAGCCTCCCTCATTGCTAGCACAGCAGTCTGAGATCTAACTGCAAGGTGGCAGCCAGGCTGGGGGAAGGGCACCTGCCATTGCTGAGGCTTAAGTAGGTAAAAAAAGCCTCCGGGAAGCTGGAAGTGGGTGGAGCCCACCGCAGCTCAAGGAGGCCTGTCTGCCTCTGTAGACTCCACCTCTGGGGACAGGGCATAGCTAAACAAAAAGCAGCAGAAACCTCAGCAGATGTAAATGTCCCTATCTGACAGGTTTGAAGAGAGCAGTGGTTCTCCCAGTATGGAAGTTGAGATCTGAGAATGGACAGACTGCCTGCTCAAGTGGGTCCCTGACCCCTGAGTAGCCTAACTGGGAGACATTCCCCACTAGGTGCAGACGGACACCTCACACCTCACACGGCTGGGTACACCTCTGAGACAAAGTTTCCACAGCAACAATCAGACAGCAACACATGCTGTTCAGCAATATTCTATCTTCTGCAGTCTCTACTGCTGATACCCAGGCAAACAGGGTCTGGAGTGGACCTTAAACAAACTCCAACAGACCTGCAGCTGAGGGTCTTGACTGTTAGAAGGAAAACTAACAAACAGAAAGGACACCCACACCAAAACCCCATCAGCATGTCACCATCATCAAAGACCAAAGGCGGATAAAACCACAAAGATGGGGAAAAAGCAATGCAGAAAAGCTGGAAATTCAAAAAAATCAGAGAACATCTCCCCCTCAAAAGGAACTCAGCTCATCACCAGCAATGGAACAAAGTTGGTTGGAGAATGACCTTAACAAGTTGAGAGAAGAAGGCTTCAGTCAATCGAACTTCTCAGAGCTAAAGGAGGAACTATGTACCCAGCACAAAGAAACTAAAAACCTTGAAAAAAGAATGGAAGAATGGATAACTAGAATAACCAATGCAGAGAAGTCCATAAACAAACTGATAGAGATGAATACCATGACACGAGAACTATGTGACAAATTCACAAGCTTCAGTAACCAACTCGATCAACTGGAAGAAAGATTATCAGTGATTGAAGATCAAATGAATGAAATGAAGCGAGGAGAAGTTTGGAGAAAAAAAAGTAAAAAGAAATGAACAAAGCCTCCAAGAAATATGGGATTATGTGAAAAGACCAAATCTATGTCTGATTGGTGTGCGTGAAAGTGATGGGGAGAATAGAACAAAGTTGGAAAACACTCTGCAGGATATTATCCATGAGAACTTCCCCAACCTAGCAAGGCAGGCCAACATTCAAATTCAGGAAATACAGAGAACACCACAAAGATACTCCTCAAGAAGAGCAACTCCAAGACACATAATTGTCAGATTCACCAAGGTTGAAATGAAGGAAAAAATGTTAAAGACAGCCAGAGAGAAAGGTTAGGTTACCCAAAAAGGGAAGCCCATCAGACTAACAGCAGATCTCTCAGCAGAAACTGTACAAGCCAGAAGAGAGTGGGACCATTATTCAACATTCTTAAAGAAAAGAATTTTAAACCCAGAATTTCATATCCAGCCAAACTAAGTTTCATAAGTGAAGGTGAAATAAAATCCTTTACAGACAAGCAAATTCTTAGAGATTTTGTCACCACCAGGCCTGCCCTTAAGAGATCCTGAAGGAAGCACTAAACATGGAAAGGAACGACCAGTACCAACCATTGTAAAAACATGCTAAAATGTAAAGACCATGGATGCTAGGAAGAAACTGCATCAACTAACGAGCAAAATAACCAGCTAATATCATAATGACAGCATCAAGTTCACACATAACAATATTAACCTTAAATGTAAATGGACTAAATGGTTCAATTAAAAGACACAGACTGGCAAATTTAATACAGAGTCAAGATCCGTAAGTTTGCTATATTCAGGAGACCCATCTCATATGCAGAGACACACATAGGCTCAAAATAAAGGGATGGAGGAAGATCTACCAAGCAAATGGAAAACAAGAAAAGGCAGGGGTTGCAATCCTAGTCTCTGATAAAACAGACTTTAAACCAACAAAGATCAAAAGAGACAAAGAAGGCCATTACATAATAGTGAAGGGATCAATTCATCAGGAAGAGTTAACTATCCTAAATATATATGCACCCAATACAGGAGCTCCCAGATTCATAAAGCAAGTCCTTAGAGACTTACAAAGAGACTTAGACTCCCATACAATAATAATGGGAGACTTTAACACCCCACTGTCAACATTAGACAGATCAATGAGACAGAAAGTTAACAAGGATATCCAGGAATTGAACTCAACTCTGCACCAAGCAGACCTAATAGACATCTACAGAACTCTCCACCCCAAATCAACAGAATATACATTCTTCTCAGCACCACATCGCACTTATTCCAAAATTGACCACATAGTTGGAAGTAAAGCACTGCTCAGCAAATGTACAAGAACAGAAATTATAACAAACTGTCTCTCAGACCACAGTGCAATAAAACTAGAACTCAGGACTAAGAAACTCACTCAAAACTGCTCAACTACATGGAAACTGAACAACTACAGGAAACTGCTCCTGAATGACTACTGGATACATAATGAAAAGAAGGCAGAAATAAAGATGTTCTTTGAAACCAGTGAGAACAATGGTACAACATACCAGGATCTCCAGGACACATTTAAAGCAGTGTGTAGAGGGAAATTTATAGCACTAAATGCCCACAAAAGAAAGCAGGAATGATCTAAAATTGACACTCTAACATCACAATTAAAAGAACTAGAGAAGCAAGAGCAAACACGTTCAAAAGCTAGCAGAAGGCAAGAAATAACTAAGATCAGAGCAGAACTGAAGGAGATAGAGACACAAAAAACCCTTCAAAAAATCAATGAATCCAGGAGCTGGTTTTTTGAAAAGATCAACAAAATTGATAGACCGCTAGCAAGACTAACAAAGAAGAAAAGAGAGAAGAATCAAATAGATGCAATAAAAAATGATAAAGGGGATATCACCACCGACCCCACAGAAATACAAACTACCATCAGAGGATACTATTAACACCTCTACGCAAATAAACTAGAAAACCTAGAAGAAATGGATAAATTCCTGGACACATACACTCTCCCAAGACTAAACCAGAAAGAAGTTGAATCCCTGAATAGATCAATAGCAGGCTCTGAAATTGAGGCAATAATTAATAGCCTACCAACCAAAAGACGTCCAGGACCAGACGGATTCACAGCCGAATTCTACCAGAGGTACAAGGAGGAGCTGGTACCATTCCTTCTGAAACTATTCCAATCAATAGAAAAAGAGGGAATCCTCCCTAACTCATTTTATGAGGCCAAAATCATCTTGATATCAAAGCCTGGCAGAGACACAACAAAAAAAGAGAATTTTAGACCAATATCCCTGATGAACATCGATGCAAAAATCCTCAATAAAATACTGGCAAACCGAATCCAGTAGCACATCAAAAAGCTTATCCACCATGATCAAGTGGGCTTCATCCCTGGAATGCAAGGTTGGTTCAACATATGCAAATCAATAAATGTAATCCAGCATATAAACAGAACCAAAGACAAAAACCACATGATTATCTCAATAGATGCAGAAAAGGCCTTTGACAAAATTCAACAGCCTTTCATGCTATAAACTCTCAATAAATTCGGTTTTGATGGAACATATCTCAAAATAATAAGAGCTATTTATGACAAACCCACAGCCAATATCATACTGAATGGGCAAAAACTGGAAGCATTCCCTTTGAAAACTGGCACAAGACAGGGATGCCCTCTCTCACCACTCCTATTCAACACAGTGTTGGAAGTTCTGGCTAGGGCAATCAGGCAAAAGAAAGAAATCAAGGGTATTCAATTAGGAAAAGAGGAACTCAAATTGTCTCTGTTTGCAGATGACATGATTGTATATTTAGAAAACCCCATTGTCTCAGCCCAAAATCTCCTTAAGCTGATAAGCAACTTCAGCAAAGTCTCAGGATACAAAATCAATGTGCGAAAATCACAAGCATTCTTATACACCAGTAACAGACAAACAGAGAGCCAAATCATGGATGAACTCCCATTCACAATTGCTTCAAAGAGAATAAAATACCTAGGAATCCAACTTACAAGGAATGTGAAGGACCTCTTCAAGGAGAACTATAAACCACTGCTCAGTGAAATAAAAGAGGACACAAACAAATGGAATAACATACCATGCTCATGGATAGGAAGAATCAATATTGTGAAAATCGCCATATTGCCCAAGGTAATTTAAGATTCAATGGCATCCCCCTTAAGCTACCAATGACTTTCTTCATAGAACTGGAAAAAACTACTTTAATGTTCATATGGAACCAAAAAAGACCCCGCATTGCCAAGACAATCCTAAGCCAAAAGAACAAAACTGAAGGCATCACGCTACCTGACTTCAAACTACAAGGCTACAGTAACCAAAACAGCATGGTACTGGTACCAAAACAGAGATATAGACCAATGGAACAGAACAGAGCCCTCAGAAATAATACCACACATCCACAGCCATCTGATCTTTGACAAACCTGACAAAAACAAGAAATTGGGAAAGGATTCCCTATTTAATAAATGGCACTGGGAAAACTGACTAGCCATAAGTGGAAAGCTGAAACTGGATCCTTTCCTTACTCCTTATACGAAAATTAATTCAAGATGGATTAGAGACTTAGATGTCAGACCTAAAACCATAAAAACCCTAGAAGAAAACCTAGGCAATACCATTCAGGACATAGGCATGGGCAAGGACTTCATGTCTAAAACACCAAAAGCAATGGCAACAAAAGCCAAAATTGACAAATGGGATCTAATTAAACTAAAGAGCTTCTGCACAGCAAAAGAAGCTACAGAAAAGCTGGAAATTCAAAAAATCAGAGAACATCTCCCCCTCAAAAGGAACTCAGCTCATCACCAGCAATGGAACAAAGTTGATTGGAGAATGACTTTAACATTGGAGAATAAATAACTGTTCAGAGTGAACAGGCAACCTACAGAATGGGAGAAAATTTTTGCAATCTACTCATCTGACAAAGGGCTAATATCCAGAACCTACAAAGAACTCAAACAAATTTACAAGAAAAAACCAAACAACCCCAACAAAAAGTGGGCAAACGACATGAACAGACACTTCTCAAAAGAAGACATTTATACAGCCAACAGACACATGAAAAAATGCTCATCATCACTCACCATCAGAGAAATGCAAATCAAAACCACAATGAGATACCATCTCACACCAGTTAGAATAGCGATCACTAAAAAGTCAGGAAACAACAGGTGCTGGAGAGGATATGGAGAAATAGGAACACTTTTATACTGTTGGTGGGACTGTAAACTAGTTCAACCATTGTGGAAAACAGTGTGGCAATTCCTCAAGGATCTAGAACTAGAAATAGAACTAGAAATACAATTTGTCCCAGCCATCCCATTACTGGGTATTATAAATCATGCTGCTATAAAGACACATGCACACACACTGCAGCACTATTCACAATAGCAAAGACTTGGAATCAACCCAAATGTGCATCAATGACAGACTGGATTAAGAAAACGTGGCACATATACACCATGGAATACTATGCAGCCATAAACAAGGATGAGTTCGTGTCCTTTGTAGGGACATGGATGCAGCTGGAAACCATCATTCTCAGCAAACTATCGCAAGAACAGAAAACCAAACACTGCATGTTCTCACTCATAGGTGAGAATTGAACAATGAGATCCCTTGGACACAGGAAGGGGAACATCACACACCGGGGCCTGTTGTGGGGAGGGAGAAAGGGGAGGGATAGCATTAGGAGATATACCTAATGTAAATGACGAGTTAATGGGTGCAGCATACCAACATGGCACATGTATACATATGAAACAAACCTGCACGTTGTGCACATGTACCCTACAACTTAAAGTATAATAATAAAAAAAAAATTAAAAAAAACAAATAATGCTCAGCACATCAAGGTGTATAACTTTTTCAATAAACTGAGTGTTTCTGATATAGCTTTAATCAAGAAAAGAAACTTTTAAAATAGTAACTAAAATTTAACTTTGCAAATCATATACTAAAAGTTTTACATGTGTTAATAAATTATATTAGATGAAATCCAAATCTTGTTAATAATTTAAAAAGGAGAGGAGAGAATGTTTAAAAGCTGAGTCACAGTAGTTTGGAGTTACAACAATTGAGATACTAGTTTTAAGTATACAGTTAAGCGCCTCATCTTCTTGCCTTGCTCCCATCAGCTGTCTTTATTTGAATACCCTTCATGTGACACAGTGAAAACCAGAGGAAAGGATGGCTATTTGACACTGTTTCTTTGGATTCCTTGGCAGAGAAACAAAGTCATTGCCTAAAATATCATAAAGTCTTGCAGTAGGTCAACAAAAGCCTTTTAGATATGAACCATGCTTATTTTCAGGCACTTAACACATTTTAGATGCTGAAAAATGAGGCCCAATGAACAAACACTTTTTTATTACATTTCTATCCTGATGCATGAGAACATAAACTCTATTTGCCAATTGTGGGAATTAACTTCAATTAATTAATTTTACAAGACTTAGAAGGATTTAAAACATTTTTAAATGTTAGGTAAAGCATAATACTGTTATTTCTAGTCTGATTAATTTCAATACCTGAGACTATGTTTCCCGCAAGGATCTGTGCTTGGTCTTGGATTTGCAGGTTTTCTACACTCCATCTTCCAGTTCTCTTTTTGAATGTTTCATTTATTTTTTCCTTTGCCAAGTCCTGCTGGAATCTCTTGAGGTTATTTCATAGGTTGTTAGACTCTTTTAGAAGGAGGAAAGTCAGTCCAATGTTTTGTTAATTTAGGAGTTGCAGTAATTGAGGTGACAAGATAAGAAACTCAGTAACAAATTCCTTTCTTTACACTATTTCAGGAGTTTTGACCCACATTTCTTTTCCACCTCAGTTCCAATATTATTTCTGTACAACTTTTGCAAGTTGCACTAAACAATAAAATAATACAAGTCTGAAGATATGGTCCATATGTTCTGGGCAATTTCTGTCTAAAGCAATTAGTAAGAATATATGGGACTTGGTATGGTCTTTAAATGGGATTTCTCTCAGCCATGCTTTAGTAAGCAAATCTGTGTTCAATAGCTTGTAAAATACTCCAGGGTTTGCATATTATTGAACAACTTGGTCTACCTTCGGTCTGTAATTCACTTTGGGACTTTAAAGCAGTTTAATTCCATTGTCATTCTGGATAAAATAAGCTGTTATAAATCCAAGTAAGATGGAAACTTCCAGCTGTTCAGAGATTATGTTCTTTCTTTATTCTAAATTATAGAGACGTATGTGAGCCCGTGGCTTACAAGCTAGGGATGCTATTTCCAAACTCCCTTGCAGCTAGAGATGGCCATGTATCCAATGTCTCCCTGATGGAGTATCAGTGGAATTGACATACGTTATTTCCAGATTAAGACTTGGAAACACGGCGTGTTCACTCCTCCATTCCCTCTTCCATCTCTGGGTGGTAAACCTGGACCATCCTGGGACTGAGTTTCAACCATGAAGTTGAAGAAAACAGACAATGGAGAAGAAAGTTGAGGAAAGGTAGACAACGGAGAAGAAACAACAGTCATTCATTCTTTCAACTAATATTTACTGAGCCTACTTCATGCAGGCGATGGTGGCAGTGGCCTGTGTGGAATAGCTGCTGTGGGGATGCCAGCTGCAGCAGGGGAGGCATGGACAAGGCTGCATGTTCTGCAGAGCTGGTAGGGGCAGCAGCCCTGCCCCCTACCAAGTTGGTGGTGGGGCAAGGGAGGCCCTGTGCTCCTGGGCACAGCTGCAGCCACCTAGCTTCAGCTCCAGTTCTGGGAATCCCTGTGCTCTTGGGGGACCCAGGAAGCCCCTTGCCCCTGCAGGCTTGAAAGTGCCTGCTCCTGCTCCCTGGCCTCTTCCCTGCTCCTGGCATCCACTCCAAGGCAAAGCAAAGTCGTGGCTGAGCCTGGGTGCTGTCACAACCCAGCTGCATGTGTGTGCGCTCGGGGCAACACTGACGTGCCATGCTGACTCGACTCCCTCCAAAATTTGGATGCCGACAAGCATGGGAGGGAGGCCAAAGTGGGGATGAGGGTGGTTCAGCACTGGCCTGCAGGCGCCCCCTGGACATGAACAGCCTGGGTGCCATGGAAGGCATGTTAATGGCAGCAGGAGACAGACAGGCTCCTGGGTGGAAAAGGGTGGGTCCCTGGTGAAATCCCACCTACTAGTCAGGGAAGGCCTGAAGCCTGGGGACCAGGCTGCCGGTTCTGGGTGGAGTCTGCTGTGGAGTGAGAACTTGCGGTACTTTTTCCTATCCTGCCCATGGCCACCCGTGGACCAATCAGCATGCACTTCCTCCCTTCTGAGCCCATAAAAACCCTGGACTCAGGCAGACCCACACAGATGTCGGGACTACCAGCTACAGGGGGGAGCTACCAACTTCAGGTCTCCTTGACTCCTCAGGAAGACCTGTCTGTGGAAAGGAGTTACCCACTCAGGTCTTCTGAGAGCTGTTCTGTCGTTCAGTAAATCTCCTCTCTGATTCGCTCACCCTCCAGTCGTCCATGAACCTCTTTCCTCCTGGACATGGGACAAGAACTCGAGACCTGCTGAATGGTGGGACTGAATGAGCTGTAATACAAACAGGGCTGAAACACACCCCCCCACCTCCTGCTCACCACATTGCTGGCATCGAGAGGGAGAGAAGAGCTGTGGCCCTTTTGGGGAGCTCACATCTAGGGGCTGCCCGAGCCAGGGCTGTGACAACTTCTTTGGGACTCTGCACTTCCTGGTGTCTCCAAGCTTCCAGGCGCCACTGTGTTCCCCTCAGCCAGACGTCGGTACCTGAAGCAGAAGCTGCTTGTGGTACACCCTGATCCAGCCATAGCCTCGCACAACCACCCACCCTGTTGAAGCAGCCAGCATGCCTGGCTGTGCACAGTGGCTGGACCCCACACTTGCTCACTTACACACCCCTTGCTGTTCTGCACCTGGCTTGACCTTGGCAGGTGTGGGAGCCAGGCCAGTAGTGCAAGCCAAGCACAGCCTGCCAGGCTGAGTGGGTGTGATGAACCCGGTGGGCATGAGTAATGCTCAGGCAGAAGGCACTGCCAGCCACAGAGGTTTCTGGCTGGTGAAGGATCCCATGACACAGGCAGCGTTCAAAATGCTGGTGATGTGTCAGTGAACAAAAGAGGACAAAATCCCTGCCCTCCTTGAACTCAGACAATAAAAAAGGTAAAGAAGTATAATATATAGTTTATTAGGAACAAATGCTAAAGAAAAAAATAAAGCAGGGAGGAAAGATTTGAAATGCCAACTTGGTATTAGGCCATTATAGGAAACAAAATGAGAGCAAATAGTAGCACAGACAAATTAATGGCAGTGGGAGGAGAAGCTGTTGAATTCTGGATATTCTGAAGATAAAGCCGTGAAGATTTGCTCAGGGATTGGATAAAGGGGATAAGAGAGGAAAAAAAAGAGTCAAAGGTGACACCAAGATTTTTGGCTTGAGGAACTTGAAACAGGATTAGTGTTAAGTTAAATTGCGAAGACTATAAGAGGACTTGGGGGGAATACTTGTAACTCTATTTTGGATATGTCATGATGATGATGTCTATTAGACTCCAACTGAGGTGACGAGTGACCCATAGAACATCTGGGTCTGTAGGTCAGAAGAGGGATCCAGACTAAAAGTATTAATGTGGAAGCCATCAATATAGAGGCTATTTAATACCACAGGACTAGATGAGATCACTTAGGGAGTGAGTAATAATAGAAAAAAGAAATAGTTCAAGCACCATTTAGAGGTAGGGGAGATGAGGAGAAACCAGCCAAACAAAAATAAACCACAGAAAAACAAACAAGACCACAGATTTTAATCAACTGAGACAGGACAGTGAAAAAGATAGGTGGTATACCAGATAAGTATGATATGATGTTCTCAAAGGCAAATGAAGTCAGTTAGAAAGATGGAGAAAACTTGGATCCCTGAATGACTATGTGGAGCAAAGTGGCCCACTTATTCACCTGTGGGAGGGTAAATGACAGAAAAAATAGACTTCATTATTTTGAGTCCATCTATATGTTGTCTCTTTGACACAAAATTTTAAACTTTTATTCTAACATCAGGCAAATAGTCAAGAGTATCACTAGATAAATATCCAACAACAGCAAAATTTACATTTATAAAAGTTCTTAGTGTTAACTTTGAAATGTGCTGTGTTTCTGTGTTTGTGTTGACTTTAAATGTTTTATGATTTTTTAAAAAAGACATAATTCAGAATTCACTACCACTTTTTTAGTCTTAGATAAAGACTTGTTTCTGGGTAAACACAATCTTCTTATATATCTAACAACCGTTTCCAGCTTCATTTTGCAGAGAACTCTTCAGAGGGAAAATTGAGATAGTGAGAGATGGTTGATTTGAGGAGCACTTTTTGTGATCTTTGACTCCAGGCATCCTACGGTTCTCTTGTATTTAATTCTCCTGACTTTCAAGGGCCAAGAAATCTACCTCCTCAACCAGGTTCTACTAATTATTCTGTCTGAAGGAAATAAACAGGAAGAGATAAATTAATTTGGATACCCATAATTTGTTATGTAGCCTTCAAATTTTGTTTCTGTGTCCAGATATTTTATAGTATGCACATATTCACAATATAGTGGCTGAATATTACATGAGAAAACCAAACTAAGATTTTTAGATAAAGTCTGTTTGCTATCATCCCTTTTCTCTCACATCCTATTATCATCTTGTACCCTGAAGACATGAGGATCTTTGCCACCATTTTATTACAGTGCTGATTTTGTACCCCTGTAAGCTTCCATTTTAGGAAAATAATGTTTGTCATGGTCCCAGTGTTTTATATGATTTAAATTCCATTAGGTGCTCCCTTTTAAAGATGACAGAGAATGCAACAACAGTAAAAACAAAGCAAAGTTGCTAATGCAAAGCTGACATTATCAAATATGTAGTAATACTAGGAAATATTGGATAGGAACCACACTTTTATATGTAGCCAACATGGAAAGATCTTAACTCAGAGAAATAAAGAGGAGAATAAGTAAGTACCTTGAGTAGTAGATTGCCACATTTCTTAAACTTTTATCCTAAAATGGCAAATTTCTAGAGTTTAAATGGCATCATACGTCGTGAGTCAGAAGACCTGAGTTTCAGTATCAGCCTAAACACACACCAGCCTTGGACTTTTAGGTTTGGGGGAAACATTAAATCAAGTGAGTGAGCAAAACTGAGGGCCAAGGAGGAAGTGCATTCCTCCTTGGAATGTGGTATGTATTCATGTTGCCAAGATTGAAAGAACCATAAGCATTTCTCAAAGCTCAGTTTATATAGTCAGAAACATGCAAGTCAGGAGATGAGACCTAGAAGAGAAGAACAGTTAACTGAGTTCTGTCAAGAAGGGAACATTCCAGGAAAATGGTCTAGAATAGGTGTTTGGCAGTGACCAGAATGAGTGAGATATGGGATGATCGCTGTGTGGGTGCACTATATTCATATGAGATGGTGCCTATCCCACAGCCATTGTTTGATTTTTCCCCCTCATTTCCTCATTTGTACATTTATTCCTTCACTCATTTAGCAAACATTTGATGCCAAAGACACAGAACTAGGCAGGGGACATAAAATGGTAGGCAGAGTAGACATGATTCTCATCCTCATGGAATTTACAACCTAGTAGAGACCACAAACTTTAATCAAATAATCTACAGAGCTTGTAAACACAGTGCTAACTATTTGCCAGTTATATTATTCTAAGGATTTTATGAATATTAACACATTTAGTACTCATAGCAACCTATGAGGTAGGTGCCATTATTATCCTCATTTTATAGATGAGGCAATGGAAATACAGAGAAAACTTGGCCAAAGTCACCTAGTACATGTTAGAGCAGGATTTGAATCCTGGCAGTCTGGCATCAAGTTCCACCCTCTTAAGCAGTTGTTTACAATCTCTGTTAAGTGTTCTGTGGGAAAAATGTAGCATTCTATAATAACTTCTAATTAGGGTATCTGATCTAATTTGGAAAGAAGAAATGAAATTAGACCAGAAGTTTTAAGAAAGGTGTGGTTATTAGTGTCAAATGTTCTACATAGTTTAAGCCAGTGGTCTCCAGCCTTTTCGGCACCAGCGACTGGTTTTGTGGAAGATAATTTTTCCATGGATCAAGGGAATGGCTTCGTGATGAAACTATTCCGCCTCAGACCATCAGGTATTCAATGGATTCTCATAAGGAATGTGCAACCTAGATCCCTCACATGTGTAGTTCACAATAGGATTTACGCTCCTATGAGAATCTAATGCCTGGGCTGATCTGACAGGAGATGGAGCTCAGGCAGTCATACTCCCTTGCCTGCCGCCTACCTCCTGCTGTGCAATCCGGTTCCTAACAGGCCATGGACAAGTACCCAGTCCGGACCCAAGAGCGTTGGAGAACTCTGGTTTAAACAATAGGAAATTAAAGGTGGGACATTGAATTTTACAATAGAGATGTCAATGGTGAATGTATTGAGAACAGTTTCAGAAGATTCTAGAAGGAGAAGATAAATTGCTGTCAGTTCAGGGATAATTGCTAGAGCTGTCCAATGAAGAATGGCTGCTCTGGGAGGTGGAGAGTTTTTTCTTTTAGAGGTTTTCTTAAGAATAGAGTAGAAATCACCTACCATAGGCTTGGTACATGATATGTGCTCAATGAATATATGCTTATGAGTTGGTAAGAATGTTATAGAATGTTGGATGTTCAACTAGATAAACTTAAAGATCTCTTCCAGTCTTAAGATTCTATGATAGCACTAATTCTGAATTTGTGATAACACAGCAAATTTGGTTATGTTGAAGTTTCCTTTTGCCCTGTCAAATGGCTTGATTCAGAAATTTATAACAGATGTAATTTTTTTCTCTTGATTTTTTTTTTTTTTTTGCATTATAAGGAAACCATCATTTCAGCCAGAAAGATTATTATAGCTACAGGTTGGCATTGGGTCATATTTTAGGCTATTTATGATGTAATCATATTTTCCAGCTCAAGAGTTTTATGTGGAGAAATTTAGATCTAGTATTTTATTTTGAAGTACCCAAACCATCTTTGCTCTTGCTTTTGGTATTTATCTAACTTTTTGTGTGCCATCCTAGTTCTCCATCAGGGACTTTGATTTTTCTCTGCAAATATAGTACAGGGGACTTGTACAGGGGACAGGCACAGGGGCCCTAGTCAAATCTGTATTTAAGATTTTAGAGACTGTTTAAGACAAATTGTTTTTAAACCCTGGCAGTCTAATTTGCATACGGTTAATGTACTCATCTAAAAAAGAATATTCTGTATCCTTTGTTAAAATTTTTGACATGATCCTCATGGAAGCTATATGCTGTTACTTTATGCAGATAATAAAATGATACTTATATAAGTTAAACCTATAATCTAAACATTGAGTTCTACCGAATTTTTCCCAAAGTAGTTGTATTTGTGAAAAAGGTAGACAATTTCTAGAAAATAACACAATGGCTGGTTGTAATCTCCAAGCAAAGATGAACAATAGTTGTTGCTCAATTCCTTTACAAAGATACATTTTTCTCACATTTTGAAATAGTTGACTTTCAGGATATAAAACACATTATAATTCTTGTTCTTGGACTACTGCCTGGGGGAAGTGGCAAGGAAGAAATTTCCCTCTTTTTTTTCATCTTTCCACAATTTTTGAGAGTCATGGAAATTCTGAAAGGACCCCAGTAGTGACTCTGGTTTTAAAATCTCATCTGGATACCCAGCTACCACTGTCATCACAAGAGAATCTGGAAAGCAAACAGAGAATGTGAATTCCTCGTCACTTTGGGGAGAAAAAAATATATGTTTTTTAAGGGTTTCAGTGGAAAAAAAATTTTAGGTAGATTAATTTTATGTTACTCTTGGAACATTTAAACAAACGGAATAATGCCTCCATTTAGTTGTTCCTGCTGTACTGGCATAAAAAAAGCAACGCTCTTTCAGTGATACCATTTGAGGTAGGAACGGAGCAGTTCCAGAATGCAAACTCACAGAGTGTATTTTCAATGAAGACAGCAACTGCAGGAGCAACTGCCGGGTAAGTTAAACATCCACAAGAATGAAAATTCCACAGGGCAGCCACCTACAAATCCTTCATCAATGGATATATAAGTGATTTCTAATTCCTCTCAATTATAAACGGTACTCTACCAATATCCTTGTACTTTTCTACTTTTTGTGCACTTATCTGAGTAGGTCAGAAGAATACATTTCTAGAAAAAACCTGCAAATTAAAGAGTAAGTGTATTTTCGATTCCAATAGTTATTTCCAAAATGCCCTTCAAAGAAGTCACAGCAATCTACACTTTCTGAAATTTGTGTCTCAGAAATATTGGCTCAAGAAGAAAATCACGAGGGAGACAGTTATAAGCTCTATATATTTGTGTGTGTGTGTGTTTATTAGAAATTAGAGCATATGTCATTAGATTCCTGTTGAACTTTGAAAATACCAACGTGCCCACTATCCATTCTCAAGAGACCTGGATTGATGACAACTTTGATCTCTGTGCTGAGACCAGAGACACTGCTTCCCAGCGACTCATTATGTTACTTTGGTGTGTCTTCAAAAAATCCTAGGCTTATGTGATCATCTGGATTTTTGCTTCGTTCCCTTTGCCAGTTATTGATTAGGAATAGACAGGATAGAGGGAATGATAACCATGGGGAAGGTAGGAAAGAAGAACAGCAGGTGCTCACTCACCACACATTTGTGTGTGCTTCTAACTGAAGTATACGTATGACCAGAATGGACAAAGAATGACTAGAATTTCCCAAAGGACGCATTTTGAGTACACACAAATGAAAGCATTGGGGGGTTGGCAGAGCTTCATATTTAGGAGCACAGGCACTGGTGAAAAAAGCACAGCAAAAAAATAAAATAAAATAAAATAAGAGGAAAATATACTGAAAATTATTTCCCAGTTATCTTTCAGAGTCAAACTTTTAATCCTTTTCAAATTTTCTGTATTTTAGAATTTTCCTATAGTAAGCATGTATTTTTGGAATGTATTAGATTTCCACATTGGAAAAAAAGAAACAGAAGACTAAGAAACTTTGGTTTTAGTTCTGCCACTTCTTAATTTTGTGATCTTTGGCAGATTTAAAAGTCTTGCTTAGTCTCAGTCCTCTCATTCTTAAACTATGAATAAATGAGTTAATTGTGAAGATTAAATGAGATAATATACAACATGCTTAGTCTACATTAAGGACCCGGCATATAATAGGGACCCAGGAATTATCTTCACAATCACTGTCATCATTGTTAATATTATTGGTAGTGTTGATGGTAGTGACCAGACCTTATACAGGCATAGTGGGCTATTCCAAGGATATCTAAGAACTCCTTCAAACAACTCGTAATTGAAAAAGCATTGACATTCTCAGGGAAACAAGTACAAGAAGACTAGCAAATAAATGTTACATGTTTCCCTCAAACAATGTCTTTCTTTCCAGATAGACTTTGAATAGAGATTCATTTTAAATCTGAGGAAACTATGCATTTTAAATCAGTATCTTTCAATAGGTGTTATGTACCCTCCAGATTTTCCTCAGGAAACATAATTATTAGCACTAACTTTGGAATCAGACCAATATATGTGACTGCTGATTGTAATGCTAATACTAATACTTATTATTTGGACATGCAATTAGGGTGCAAGATATTATGTCTTTTTCTTTCTCTTTTTTTTTTTTTTTTTTTTTTGCCAGACCTGTTGAAAAGAAAGTATGGTTTTTTTAAGGCCAATTTCTTGGTTTTTGTAAACATGGCCCCTTATGGTTCAAATCTTTGGATTTATTCAATTGGGAACTCTAATTCTTTGAGCTTTTAGTTGGTTTATTAATAATCTACTGATAATTTCAGTTACCTTTGGAGGATGCTTTTATTTTCACAGTTGAATATGTACTATTGTGAGGTAATGGATGTGCTTTGGTCAAGGATAGGCCAAGGTAAACCTCCTGTATGACATAGCAGGATTGCAGTGCAGGCACACAGTCCCATGTGTAATGTAAGCACAGCTATGTAGACATACACAGGGGCTCATCACCTGGCTTGGAGCCACTATTGTTTGTGAGGTGCATAAATGCAGCACTGACCATGTGGATGAGCTGCTGAATAAAACCATGTCTTATCTGCCTACTGTCTCTTGAGTATTCTTCCAACTCCCTGCTCCCCATCCACCCACTCCCCTCAGACTTCAGCTAGGACTTGAATCTAACAGCCATTATGATTCTTTAGAATTCACATGTCAAGATAAATAAAACCACATTAAGTTTCTGGCTGAGGAGGCTGAAGAATTTTTTGGCTTTTTAAATTTTAGTTGTTTGGAATCATCTCACCACTTCATTTCTCATGGTAAGCAGCCTCTTCTTTCTGACTAGCAATAGCTTGAGCTAATTTCTTGGCATTTTCTTCCTTTCTTTTTTCCAGTGTTTGTTATTTTCATCTCTCTGTGTTGTGGAAAGTCTCTGGTTTATCAGAGTTAAGTGATGACCACTGTTACTCTTAGGATTTTTCATTAAAAAATGATTGTGTATGAATCTGGAAAATGATGTTTTTGGCTATCTGCTTTGAGCTCACCATTCTAGTGTTGATCTAAATCCTAGAGCCATTAGTCCTCATTTTTTATTAGTAAATATTTTGTTTGTTATTGCCATTTATGTCCTTATGTTTCAAATTATGGTTTATTTTCAAATCAAGTGTTGCCTTTTAAAATAGTTCACTTCATCGGAAATATGTTAGTGTATATTTCTATTACAGTAAAAAAGGAAGATTTTTAAAAATATTACTTTTTTAGAAATTTGAATTGCAAGTATATTATGAAGTCTTTAATTTTCAAATATTTTTGTATCCTCAGAGCCTACCACAGTGGCTGGACTGTGTAGGCCCTTGGCAAAGGTTTGTTGGTGCTGAGGCAACCAATTGCTCTTGTTAAAAATCTGCCCAAGTATTTATTTAGCAAGATTTGGACCTGTGGTTCTCAGCTGCAGCTGCATATTAAAATCATCTTAGTGATTTTTAAAATGCCCATGCTTAGGTTCCACCACAGGACAATTAAGTCAGAAACTCAAGGGGACTGGACACAGACATTTTGTGTTACTTAAAAGCTTTCCAGGTGATTCTAATCAGTGCCAGGGCTGAGAACCACTAATGTAGGCCAAACGTTTTTGAAATTTATTTTAATGTATACCTGAATATGTTTTTTTCGTTTTATTATCATTACATTAATATCTAATAACATAGACTTCCTAAGAGATTTGATATATGCATTTGCCCTATTTTTAAGGCCAAGAATAAAATAAATTCCCCTACCCGTCATCTCTCTTCCCCTTCTGTTTTTAGTATACTTAAGAATTCAACGTGAGAAAAATGGACTAGGAAAGAAACAGAGTTTTGCTCTTTTAGCCTTTGTTCTACCCACTGGGTTTATTATGACTTTACCCTTTGGTCACTAGTACCACAATTAGCTCTAGAAATGGCAGTTGGCAAGTACATGTGCATAGTTAGTGAGGGGCCTATCCTGCAAATGCTATTTGGGATCAAACAAATAGTGACTTGTGGACTTGAAAAACTCAATGAGAGAGTAGAGTCAACATTTAAAAGCTATTTAAAGTTCAAGGAGTTTTTACCCTTCAAAGGCAAAACAAAGTTAAATGAAGGGGTTTAAAATCATAGTTCTCAGTGTGATGTTTTTAAAAAGACTTACTTTTGTAGCTAGTTTGGGGTATAGTTTTGGATAAGATGATAAACACTGCTTTGTAATCTTTTTCCTCCATAATCCCAGCCTGTTTTTATAACTCAAGGGTAAGAAGTACCAGAATTAAAGGGCTTCCTGGTGTGCTTTTGTAGTAAAACACTGTATTCTTTCCATAGCAAATAAAACAGCCGCAAAAGTTATGATTCCACTTGTAAGATAAATAAATGAATAATTCGAGGGGTTTATAAAGAGCTGTCCCACACAAAAATACACAAAAGAAAATGTTTATCAAGTGAATAAAAATAGTTTATCAGTAAAGCACAAGATTTTGAGGAACTATTTGTTCTGAAGGAATTAGTGTTACTGGAAAATCATGATAAATAGGTCACTTTAAATTAGAAGTGAGTACCTTTGTACTAAGTTTATCAAGTACAAAGAAAAAAATTAACTATTAAGAGAAAATCTAGTCAGTCAAACTAGATCATTTAGGTCACCCAAATTCATTCTAATTAGATTTAGTTAAATTAGCAAGATAATTACCAGCTTTGAGTTTATTTTTACATTTTATTACATTATTGTTACTTTTTTCATTACCATGTATGATTATAATTTCTCTATTCAGTAAATAATCAATTCAAAGAAATTTTTTAAATGACTTAAATAGAATAATGGTTTTATTATTTCTTAAGATTATGACATTTTTAACAAACTACCCAGTTGTTTGGTCAGTATCAGCACACGGAGATACTTTGAAGTAAACAAGTCTAAAAGCTAAACTTTGAATAAGCCTGTGTACATGAATTTATATTTCATTCTATGTTTTCCCTTATACTTTTTAGCATTTGTGTACGAACTAAATGCTTGAAAAATTTTAGGAACTTAACCATGAAGCAGGTCTGTAATGTATTTAAACTGTTGTGATTGTACATGTTTGTTAAATGAATTAAATAAGTAGATTTAGAAAAAGGACAATCAAGTTACCTGTGAAGCTAACAGAACAGTTCTCCCAAACATGAAATCATGGCATATTACTATTGGTCTTCTACTCCTGACTATGAGTTTTCTGTTTTACTCTTTTATTTTATTCTCTTTCTTTGTTTCTTATCTCCTTCCCTCCTCTCTTTTCCTCTCCTCTCCACTTTTTCCTTTCTTTCCTCTCTCGCTCCTTTCCTGCCTTTCCTCCTTCTCTTTTCTTTCCTTCCTTCCTTCCTTCTTCCATAAAATATGCAGTGAGTTTATGCTATGTGCCAAGTATTGTGCTAGCTGTGGAGACATGAGCAAGAGAGACCTAATGCCCCCTTGATGGCAATATTTATTTATTTATTTATTTTCACTTTTATTTAAGTTCAGGGATACATGTTCAGGTTTATTACATAGGTAAATGTGTGTCATGGGAGTTTGTTATACAGATTATTTCATAACCCAGGTATTAAGCCTAGTACACATTAATTATTTTCCTAATCCTCTCCCTCCTCCCACCCTCCACCCTCCAATAGGCCCCAGTGTGTGTTGTTCCCCTCTTTGTGTTCATGTGTTCTCATAGTTTAGCTCCCACTTATAAGTAAGAACATATGGTATTTGGTTTTCTGTTCCTGCATTAGTTTGCTAAAAATAATGGCCTCCAGTTCCATCCATGTCCATGCAAAGACATGATTGCCTTCTTTTTATGGCTGCATAGTATTCCATGGTGTATATATACCATATTTTCTTTATCCAGTCTATCACTGATGGGCATTTAGGTTAATTCCATATCTTTGTTGTTGTGAATAGCGCTGCAATGAACATACACATCCATTTGTCTTTATTATTATTATTTTATTTATTTACTTATTTTTTTGAGGCAGAATCTCACTCTGTCCTCTGTCACCCAGGCTGGAGTGCAGTGGGGTTATATCAGCTCACTGCAACCTACACCTCCTGGGTTCAAGCAATTCTTGTGTCTCTGCCTCCCAAGTAGCTGGAATTACAAGCACGCCATCACACCCAGCTAATTTTTCTATTTTTAGTAGAGATGGGGTTTTGCCATATTGGCCAGGCTGGTCTTGAACTCCTGACCTCATGTGATCCTCCCGCCTTGGACTCCTGAAGTGCTGGGATTATAGGTGTGAGCCACCATGCCTGGTCTGCATTTGTCTTCATAGTAGAATGATTTATATTCCTTTGGATATATACCTAGTAATGGGATTGCTGGGTCCACTGGCATTTCTATCTTTAGGTCTTTGAGGAATTGCCACACTGTCTTCCACAATGGTTCAATTCTCACCAACAGTGTATAAACCATTTAAAAATTCACATGGAACCAAAAAAGAGCCCTTGTAGTCAAGACAATCACAAGCAAAAAGAACAAACCTGGAGGCATCACGCTACCCAACTTCAAACTACACTACAGGGCTACAGTAACCAAAACAGTTGGTACTGGTACAAGAACAGACACATAGACCAATGGAACAGAATAGAGAATCCAGAAATAATACTACACACCTACAACTATCTGATCTTTGATAAAACTGATAAAAACAAGTAATGGGGAAAGGATTCCCTATTCCATAAACGGTGCTGGAATAACTGGCTAGCCATATGCAGAAAATTGAAACTGTACCCCTTCCTTACACCATAAACAAAAAATAACTCAAGATGTATTAAAGACTTAAATGTACAACCTAAAACTATAAAAACCCTGGAAGACAACCTAGGCAATGCCATTTAGGACACAGGCATGGGCAAAGATTTCATGATGAATATGCCAAAAGCAATTGCAATAAAACAAAAATTGACAAATGGGATCTAATTAGAATAAAGAGCTTCTGCACCTCAAAATAAATTATCAACAGAATAAACAGGCAACATACGGAATGAGAGGAAATTTTTACAAGCTATGCATCTGACAAAGGTCTAATATCCAGCATCTATAAGCAACTTAAACAGCCTTTTTTGTTTGTTTGTTTGTTTGTTTGTTTTGAGACAGAGTTTCACTCTTGTTGCCCAAGCTGGAGTGCAGTGGTAAGATCTCGGCTCACTGCAGCCTCTGCCTCCCCAATTCAAGCAATTCTCCTGCCTCAGCCTCCTAAGTAGTTGGAATTACAGGTGCCTGCTACCACACCCAACTGACTTTTTGTATTTTTAGTAGAGACAGGGTTTCGCCATGTTGGCCAGGCTGGTCTCGAACTCCTGGCTTCAGGTGATCTACCTTCCTCGGCCTTCCAAAGTGCTAGGATTACAGGCACGAGCCACCATGCCCAGCCAGTAACTTAAACAAATTTATGAGAAAAAATCCAAGCCCATTCAAAAGTGGGCAAAGGACATGAACAGTCACTTCTCAAAAACAAGACTTAAACAAATTTACAAGAAAAAAATAACCCCATTGAAAAGTGGGCAAAGGACATGAACAGACACTTCTCTAAAGAAGACATACATGCAACCAACATATGAAAAAAAAGCTCATGTGAAGAAAAGCTCAACATCATTGATCATTAGAGAAATGCAAATCAAAACCACAATGAGATACTACCATCTCACACTAGTCAGAATGGCTATTACTAAAAAGTCAAAAACAAACAAACAAAAACAAAAACCAGATGCTGGTGAGGCTGCGGAGAAAAAGGAATGCTTTTACACTGTTGGTGGGAGTATAAATTTTTTACTGTGCTTTTTTATAAATAGAAATTTGACAGTATATCTTTCATCTTGATTTTGGGGTTATCAGTTGTTTTACTAAGGTTTGTTTCATATTTTTTCTTTTGGATCTGCTCGGATACATGCTCCAATTTTTTTTTTTGTTTTTTTGGTGAGACAGGGTCTCACTCTGTCACCCACACTGGAGTGCAGTGGCACAATCTCTGCTCACTGCAACCTCTGCTTCTCAGACTCAAGCTATTCTCCATCCTTGGCCTTACAAGTTGCTGGGACTACAGGCATGAGCCACCATGTCTGGCTAATTTTTTTCTTTTTTCACTTTTTTATAGAAACAGGTTTTGCCATGTTGCCCAGGCTGGTCTTGAACTCCTGAGCTAAAAGCGATCCACCCACCTTGGCCTCCCAAAGTGTTGGGATTAGAGGCGTGTACATGTTTTGGGACTAGGTGTTTTAAAGAGATGATTCCTCTTTAACGGGGGAATGCCACAATGCTGAAAAAAATCATCGGCCCATCACATTGTTTGTGAAGATAACTGGTATGGCGTCAGCTGAATAGACTTAGCAAAGTCTCTTGAATTTGGACAAATGTTCATTTGTTTAAATTTTGCTTTTGCCAAAGAATGTCATAAAGGATGTCTTTCATTCAATTTTTTTCATTTTCTATAAGTAGTACTTTCAAGTTTTAATTATAAAAATCTAAGTTTCAAAGATGATAAAATTTCAGAATTGTGGTAAGAATTGTCTTTGCCAATCCTTTGGCAGGTTTTGAAGGACAGGAAGGCCTTGGCAAGGTACAGAGGAGATGGGTCCAGATATTCAACAGCCTGACCCAAAAGATGAAAGTAGGCATGGCCCATTGTATGCAGAGTTCTCAGAGATTCATTTAACTTGAGCAGAGGGTGCCTGTTGCAATGTGAAGGACAGTTTAAGTTTAAATAAGCAGACTGAGGGTAGTAGGAGAGAGAAGCAGGCATTGAAAGCCAGATTGAAAAGAGTGGGGATTGAATGCATTCAACTGGATTGACTGGAATAAGAAGACATTGTAAAGTCCTCAGCCATGAAATGAAAAAAAGTGAACGTTCTCTTTACAGATAGATGGCGAAGTATGTTCTTAACTAATTCTGAAAGTAGGGGCAAGCAAGGGTATGAACAGTTCGAAAACAAAACAGCATTTTGTGTAAATTGTTTTTAGTCACAAATTTGCTTTATTCCAACCTCAAAATAATATTTTTTAAATGCATGGTTTTTTTTTTTTTTTTTTTTGACTCACCAAATGCAGTTATGGGTTAAAAATTGTTGAGAAACACAGAATATAAGCACAGGTGTTATGATTTTTCACTAATGTAATTAAAATAATAGGATATAACAGAGAGTTATAATTTTTTAAAAATGGCCCACCTGTCCCTGTATCCACTCTTACCCTCTAATTTCTAATCCTTTTCCTGTGTCTTTTGGCATTTATCTGTATATATAAGAGCTATACATTTACACTGCTATATCTTGAAATGTTCATCTTTTACATAATCTATTGCGTTTTCACATTGGAGATGAAGATGTAGTTCTCTTACACAGCCACCCTGTTTCCCTTACCTCCAACCTCCCACCATAAATAAATTAATCACAAATTTGGCTAAATTTTATTTTGCATTTACATTAGTTTCACTGTCTACATGTATTTCATTGCTGAATCTAGTAGTGTGACATAATTATGTTTCCTTCCTTTCCCCTGGTGTCAATAATTGTGTCAATTATTCATTCACTTGTCTTCTAAATATGATTTCACATAGTCCAATGCTTGTCAGATAATCTGAGTTCCATTTTAAATTTATTTCCAGAAATCTTTATTCTCCTCTCCAATCTTGACTGGTTGCCTTGTAGTTCCATTTTATGCTTCGTTACTCTGGCACTTTCTTTTGATATTTTCCTGGGAAATCTCCTCAGCTGTCTTCTCTGTTGAAGCCCATGTTTCTAGAATCCTAGTTCTTCTTTATTGATTTTCTCCCTATTTGAGACTTTACATACCTGAAAATGTCTTTGAATCTGTAGCATGTTCTCAGGGGTCATTCAGTTTCTGTCTTGAAAGTTTCTCAAAGTCTTGTCCCTGGGATGTGTGTATACCTGGCTGTGGGTATTTGGGGACCTGGACAGGGAATGAGGGCTGGCAGGGTTTGGGGGTGTGTTTCTCTGATAAATACATAGATTCCACTTAATCCACCTATCTTCAGTCCCATATCTCCTCTTGAGTCTTTCTGTTCCCATTGTCTGTAAGCCTAAATTCTTTGTGATTCATGTTCCATAAGGAATAAATCTCAAGTCTGAGAATTTGGAAGGGGATGTTGAGGCTTTTCAGAGTCTAGCCACCTCTTACACAGAATTTCAAATGATTCTCTTAATTCCAGACCTGGGCTTTACACTCCCTTCCTGCAAAACCCAATTCTAGAGCCTTTGCAGCTTGGTTCTCTTTCCTCCTTCTAAAGAAACCGGTTCAGCTTCCTCTATTCTCCTGAGTAATCAAGCTTTCCATCCTCCAAAATACGTTGACGTTTCCTGACCCCCTGTGTCTTCTCTCCTGTCATTTTGATTCTTTTAGGCCTATATGTTTTAAATATTACTATTGTCATATTAATAGGCATTCAGGAGAGAATAGAAGTGATACATCTATTCAATTCACCACGTCAAACCAGAAATCTCCATTTCTCGTTAAATAATCCTGTGGCATTATCTTTTTCTTTTCTTTTTCTATTAAGAAATTTTTTCAAAGATAATTTTGGCAGAAATACAAGTAATGAATTAAGACATTATCTTTCTTTTTTAAAACATAGTGATTAAAATAACAGTAGCATTTTCATTCTTTGAGCTATTTTGAACATGGGATTTTTAGTTGGTCACAGATTACTTTTTATTATTCCCCTGAATATCCTTTTCTTCCCCTATGCCTCTTCATAATCAGTTTGTTACATCAGTTCAAATGCAACATTACTATGTCTCTGTTTGTATCATCTCTTCCTAAATCCTTCAATTTCTCCAAAATTACATTTCTCAGAAAATTCACTTTAGTTGTCATAACTTCTCTACATAGTTCTATTTGTGGAGAACACAGTGACTATAGCAAAGCTGTCGGAATAAAAACAAGACAATGGTTAGCTTACTAATTCTTGTACCTGTAACTCCCAGAATGTTATAGCGAATTTCTTTTAAAATCCTCTACTTGAATACCTGCCTTCATCTCTGAAGTTGTCTGCATTTAGTACAGGAAGCAAGGAAAGGAGAAAGGATAGATAACATTGTGTTAATTAATATGTATCATGTTGGGCTGGGTACATTGGCTCACACCTATAATCCCAACATTTTGGAAGGCCAGGGCCAAAGGATTGCTTGAGACCAGGCGTTTGAGATCAGCCTGGGCAATATAACAAGACTCCGTCTTTACAAAAAATAAAAATAAAAAATTAGCTGGGCATAATGACCCATACCTGTAGCCTAGCTACTTGGGAGGCTGGGGTAAGAGGATTGCTTGAAACCAGGAGTTGAAGGTTACAGTGAGCTAGGATTGTACCACTCCACCCCAGCCTGGGTGACATAGTGAGACCTTGTCTCTTAAAAAAAAGTACCATATTGATATAAAAAGAAGATAATGATAAATAGTTGATGTAAGATAGAAATAATTAATATTCAAGAAATTAAACACAGAAACAAGTAACCAAATGAATTTCCCACATACCAACAGCTAGTATAGTACTTTGGCAATATTTCTATTATTTTAGAGAGATAGATTGTCTCTATATACTATTTACATAGAAAAAATTTCAGGTTTCAATACCAAACAATTGATGTTATTTAGTTTTTTCACTGAATTGACTCTTGGTGATGTATAAACATCATTAAATTTGCTCTAGTTTTCATACTTTTTGAGTTTAGTTTCATGCATGGTGGGCTTAAATGAGCTGTGTATATATGCTCATTCCTATAAAGCAATTGACACTGAAAAATTAAAATTTCACTCAATCATTGACTTATAACAGTTATTTTATTATATACCTTATAGTGAAGCTGTCCTTGAACAAAGTGGCTGCTCAATATATATTTAATTGAGTTTTAAAAATTTGTGTAGGGATGTTGGTACATAAAAAGTGGTAAACTATAGGGGAAATTGTACAAGCTAGTTGTACGTATATTATGTAAGAATGAGTTTTCGTATAGTTACTTCTTTTTCTCTGGATAGACACACAGTAGTGAGATTCCTGGATCAAATGGTAGTTCTACTTTTAGTTCTTTAAGGAATCTCCACACTGCAATTGCAAAAATATGGAACCAGCCCAAATGCCCATCAATTAATGATTGGGCAAGGCAATTGTTATATATACAACAATGTTATATATAACAATTGTTACATATACAACAATTGTTATTGTTATACTACTCCATATATATATATATATATACACACACACACACACACACATATACACACACACACACACATATAATGGAATACTACTCAGCCTTATAAAAGAATGAATTAATGGCATTTACAGCAACCTGGATGGAACTGGAGACTATCATTCTAAGTGAAGTAACTCAGAAATGGAAAACAAACATTGTATGTTCTCACTCATAAGTGAGAGCTAAGCTACCAGGATACAAAGACAGAAGAATGATACAATGGACTTTGGGGACTTGGGGGAAAGCATGGGAGAGGAGTGAGGGATAAAAGACTACAAATTTTGTTCAGTGTATACTGCTCGGGTGATGGGTGCACCAAAATCTCACAAATCACCACTAAAGAACTTACTCATGTAACCAAATACCACCTGTTTTCCAGAAACCTATGGAAATACAAAATTTAAAAAAGAATAATTTTTTAATTTCTTGTATAAATTAGAAATGAATTCACATATTTTGTACTGGAAAACTATTATTCTGTTAGGCATTCTTTCATACACAGTCTCTAGTTAATCTACTAAATTATCAGCTCACTTTATATCATTGACTTCCCCTAAATAGTGTCTCCTTTCCCAATATTTTAAATAAGAGAAAGCTTACTGCCCAGGCAGAATCTCCTGACCAGCTGCATTTGCCTCATTCTCTGTGGCCCCTTCTGCTTTGTTGAGCTTCCTCTAGACCTTTCAATATAAATATCTGAGGTTTTGTTCTCAAGTCTTACTTCCAGACCATAGAGTACAGCTGAGAAAAAAAAATACATAAAGCTCATTGGCTCTATCTATGTCATTCCCAACACTGGCTCAGTTTTACTCCCTAGGTAACCTCCTTACCAATTGATAATGAAGAACATTCCAAACTTTCATCACTTTTATCAAGCCTATCATTGTAGGTGTTCTCCCTTTATCTCTGCCCTATCAGAGAAAATAACAACAGCTACCATCTAATGAATACTTGCTGCCAAACATTTTACACAAAACAACACAATAGGTCTTTTTATTCCCTTTTTTTGTAGGTGATGAACCAGAACTTCAGAGAGAAAAAGAAACATACTCAAGGGCATACAGCTCATGAATTCATACAGCTCATCAGACATATTTGATTCCTGCCTCATTATCCTTTTTTCCCTTTATTATCTTTTAAAATATAATATTTGATACATACACAAATATATAATGTATAATGTACAATAAGCCCTCAGTATCCATAGGGAATTAATTCCAGAACACCCTGGGATACCCAAATCTGTGGATGTTTGGGTTCCTTATATAAAATGGTATAGTATTTGCATTTCACCTGTGCGTATTCTCTTGTATACTTTAAATCATCTCTAGATTACTTATAGTAACCAGTACAGTTTAAATACTAGGTAAATAGTCATTTTAATGTATTGTTTTAAAATTTTGTATTATTTTTATTGTTGTTTTAGTTTGTATATTTTTTAAATATTTTTCAATCTGCAGTCAGTTCACTCCAGGGAGGCAGAACCCATGAATATGGAGGGCTGACCACATAGATAATTGTTAAAGCTAAATAACACAATGGGTGTTCAAAATTCCATCTTCTAATGTAGAAACTAGAATATAACCAGCACTGTTGCACTTACCTATGTTTTCCTCCCGTCTCTCACTCTCCGGCCCCCCCAACTTTCTGAGGTAACCACTGTTTTCAGTTTTTTGTTTACCATTCCCTTGCTATTGTTTAGCTTTTAATTTAAAAAATAATGTAAAGCATAGGAAAGTTTCAAGAACATTGCAAAATTTCCTGTACACGTTCACCAGATTCAATTATTATCACTTGCCAAATTTGCTTTCTTGATCCCTCTTTTTATGCATGTTTTGTTGTCTGAACCATTTGAGAATAAGTTGCAGATATGGCATCTCTTTGCCTAAATACTTGAGCATATGTTTTCTAAGAATGAGAATATTCAATTATCAAAATTAGAAAGTTTAACACCAATGTAATACTATACCTAGTCTATAGTTTATTTTAATAATTCTTCAGTTGTCCTATAAAATAGTCCTAATAAAATGTCCTTTATAGCCACCCTATTCTATCCTTCCATCTCCCCTTCCTATGGTACAGGATCCAATGCAGGATCCCATATTACATTTAGTTGTCATGTCCCTTTTTTTGCCCTTAATCTGGAACAGTTCCTAAGTCTATCTTTATATTTCTTGACCTTGGCGTTTTTTAACAGTTCGGACCAATTATTTTGTAGGAGGTCTTTGAATGTGGGTTTTCTTCATGGGATGTGTCATCATGATTAGATTTAGGTTATCCATTTTTTATCAGGAATACAACATAAATGAGGTTGTGTCCCTTCCACGCAACACAACAGAAATAATAAAATATCAGTTTTTTCCAATTTTGATATTGTCTACTTTGATTACTTGGTTAAGGTGATGTCGTCAAGGTTTATTCACTCTAATAGTACTGTTTGTTCTTCTTTGTAATAAAGCAATTTAAGTAGAAGTAGTTTGAGACGATGTAACTACTCTGTTGTTTACCAAATTTCAACCCACTAGTTTTGGCATTGGTTGGCAATTTTGTCTGAATCAGTTATTACTATGATGATTGCCAAACGGTGATTTTCTACTTCCGTCTTTCCATCTACATGAGATTTTACTCTAAGGTAGAATGATTTTTTCCCCTACTTATTTATTATAAATAGAAATTTATCTGTTTAATCTCAGTATAAACTTTTCTTATTGATCACCATTGCCATCTGTTACATATCAAGTTTCCATATATTCTTTGGTGTTTCTAGGTTCTCTCTTTCGTTCAGTTGGTCATTTGGCTTTTCCCTATGCCAAAACACTATCTGAATTATTATGGCTTAATCATTAGTTTCAGTATTTGGTTGTCCAAGTTTCCATTTTTAGTTGAGGGAGGCCGTGAATATTCTTGCTTTTCCATAAATTTCAGAATTATGTTGAAACTGTCATGTTTCACAAAACTTCTATTGATATTTTGATTGTGATTATATTAACTCTCTTGATCAATTTGGGGAGAATTGACTTTGAAAAAATTGAGTTTTCCTTTCCATGAACACAGCCTATTTAGATCTGAGTGTATTTTAATATCGTTTCATAAAGTTTCTGTACAGGCCTTATTATTCTTTATTAAACTAATTTTAGGTATTCGATTTTTGAGCTATTTAGATGGAATCTCTTTTTACATTAAATTTTCTTTGTGCTTGCTATGCTATAGAAATGTTTATTGAGTACTTGTTAGATTTTTATAGAAATGTGGCTGAATTTTGCATAGCAATGTTATGGCAAAGTTACTGCTTCTAATAAGTTGTCTTTTGGAATTTTTGTATACACTATTGTATCATTTGTAAAATAATGAAGTCCTTTGTCTTCCTTTCCAATCTTTCATCTTTGATTTATTTTTCTTGTTTTTCAGCGGGAAATTAATAAAATGAGTAGGAGAGTGCACAGTCCTGGAGATATTGCTTCACTATGCAAATCAATCCTGGTCCTAACAGTTTGGCACCACCTGGCGGTGATTGTCCACTCCAACCTAAATATTGATGGGATTGATTCAGGGCCTGTAGTTGACTGGACATCAGGAAAGCAGTAATGGTTCCAGGAAATTCCTAGCTAGATAGTGCTAATTTTGTTGGCCCAGTTTGGGAATACTGAATGGGGCAATTACTGAGCAAGCAGGATTCGAACCCCACTTCTCCTGTGGATTTTGTGCTAGTTTGCTGCCTGGGTGCCCTCTCTATTATGTACCCTATTCCATCCACCAACCTCAGAACAAAAACATTATTCCTCCTCCCTATCTGTTCTACATGTAGGTTAGAGTGGTGGATGGGAGCAAAACATCCATTTTATAGTTTTAGAATGTATGATATCCTGGATATATTTTCACAAGGTTTTACTACATTTATGTATTTGTATATATTTTCTCTCTCCTTCCATTATAATCTAGGCTTCAAAAAGGTAAGGATTTTTGTCTTATTCCCAGTGAACAGAAGAGTCCCTAGCATGCAGACACTCAAAAATAGTTGTTGAATAAGATGAGTGAATGAATATTGAAATCTTCCATTATATGGTAGATTTGTCCATTTCTTCCTGTAATTCTATCAATTATTGCTTTATATTTTTAAGGCTCTTTTATCGCATACATACAAAATGGAAATTATTAAAGCTTCTTGGTGAACTTAGTTTTCCTTAATAATGTTTTGGGGTGGTTTGTTTTTGTTTTTATATTTTTGGTCATAAACCTATTTCAATACTAATATTCCATCAAGATTTCTTTTAGTTAATATCTGTCAGATATATCTTTTTACTAACACTTTACTATGTCCTTACGTTTTATGTCCCCATGTTCTAAATAGTATTTAGCTGGATTTTTAAAACGCAATTGGACAATCAGTCATTGAACAGTGAGTTAAGTTTATTTATGATTATGGATATTATTGATGCATCAGAGTTTATTTCTAAATACCTTTAAAACCTGTTTAATCTGTTTATTGATTAAAAGATTAAACAGTTACATTTCTAGAAGATCCTTCTGTTTCTTTTTCAGATAGTATTTCTGTAGACTTTTTTGTCTACTTATCTTTATAGTTCTGTTGTTTATTTTTTTAAACATTCTATACCCAATCCACCACTGGAATAAAATTATAATATTTATACTATGTAATGTGTATACAATGCTAATATAACTGGTACATATATTAGGTAAACACATATGTGCCAGGTATTCTTACAAAATTAATAATATATTCTCTTTAACCCAGTGTATTCAAAATATCATCATGCCAACCAGGTACTTTTTTTTTTTTTGAGACAGAGTCTCACTCTGTCACGGGAGTGCAGTGGTGCAATCTTGGCTCACTGCAACCTCCATCTCCCAGGTTCAAGCGATTCTCCTGCCTCAGCCTCCCGAGTAGCTGGAACTACAGGTGCCCACCACGACACCCAGCTAATTTTTGTATTTTTAGTAGGGACAGGGTTTCACCATGTTGGCCAGGATGGTCTCGATCTCTTGACCTTTTGGTCCACCCGCCTCAGGCTCCCAAACTGCTGGGATTACAGGCATGAGCCACCATGTCCGGCCCAGGTACCCTTGTTTAAACTTTACATAGGTTAACATATTTAATCCTCACTTTGCTGATTAGTCCTATTTTACAGATTAGGAAACTGTAGCAGAGAGAAGCAAAAAAATTGGACCAAGTCTAGATAGACAGGTAGATTTCTGAGCTGGGATTTAAACTCAGGCTGTTACTACAATCTTTTGCATATTCAGTATGATAAGGGGGAGAAGAAGAAAGCAAACACTGTTTTTATTTTTGCTAAGCTTAAAGGCAAAAGAGCATTTGATTGTTGCTTTGTGAAAATGCTGGTGATTTTAAGCTTTTCATGTGGTAATTAGCTTTCTGCATGTCTTCTTTATCGTTCATATTCTTTGTCCATGTTTGTCTTGGAGTCCTAAGTGATGTTTTGTATTGAAAGCTCCTTGCTGTAAAATATATTTTTATAATAAAGTATATTTTTATTTAATGAATTTTACATTTTCACCAGGAATGAAATCCCAGTTCACATTTTCACTTCCTAAGGAAAATTAGATTTGCAAAACAACTGGGTTTTCATAGAAAATACACCCCCACTCTCCCTCATCCTCATGACAGGAAATTCTCACCTGTTGTTTTTTAGCCTCTGAGCTCAAATTTCCATAAGAAAACACATGAGGAAAGAAAAAAGTATGTATACTTCTTTATATATATGTATATATATGTATTAATATATGTACACAATACAATTATTGTATGTATATACATACAATGTATGGATGTATACAATACAATTATATATGTATACAATTATAAATATGTATATATAATTATGTATATTATATAAAATATCTCTAGCTGTCTATAAAATTAAATTAAATAAAAACTCATTATTTCAAAGAACTAAACTACTGAAAATACCTTAAACAGAATATGGCGCAATTAATAAGTAAATACAGCTTAGATTTGTTATTTTAAGAAAAAAATAAAATTAGAAAATATTTTAGAAAGAGAAAGACTAGGGATTATATAAGATATAAAAAGAAATACTTTATTTTTAAGAATTAAACACCATACGGTTCCTTTATGGAGATATCTAAAAGCTTATTTGATGTTTAAAACTAAAAAGAAAAAATGTTGCAGAAACTAAAGAACTCTATACTCCTATTTTGAGGCTGTCAGCATTTGCCATCTATCAGACACAGTTTTAGAACAGCATAATTTTAAAATGTTGCCATCTAGTGTTCACCTTTAGAATTATTCCCATAAAATTTGTGTAATATAAACAGGTTATTTCAAAATATAATTGGATCTTGACTCTTTAAAATTGGAACCAGAGATCAAGAAGGAATTTCCTGAGGTAACTGAGGAGAGTTTTAAAAATTCAGGGAAGAAAGGAAGAGGTTGCTAATGATGTGTGTATCTATACATGTGAAGACAGCTGTGAATGAGGAAGGCACTAGAAAGAAAAAGTAGCAAATGCCCAGGCTCATTTAGGGTAAATAAAGAACATGAAGGGAAGGTTGGGAGAAAAATCTTTGAAGTGGTAGGAAAACACTGTACTTAGTCATGGAAACGTATTGGATGGGAAATAAAAAGGAATAAAATATATTGGACGTTTACAACTTCTGAAGGAGTTTAGTTTGTTTTAGGTAGTAATAACCACCTAAAGTGAGTGTTTAGTGAGTGCCCATGTATTAGTCCATTCTTGCATTGCTATAAAGAACTTCCTGAGACTAGGTAATTTATAAAGCAAAGAGGTTTAATTGGCTCACCATTGCACAGAGTGTACAGGAAGCATGGCTAGAGAGGCCTTAGGAAACTTAGAATCATGGTGGAAAGCAAAAAGGAAGCAAGCATTGCCAGAGCAGGAGGAAGAGAGCAAAGGGGGAAGTGCTACACACTTTTAGACAACCAGATCTCGTGAAAGATCTCATTCACTATCACAAGAACAATAAGGGAAAATCTGCCCCATGATCCAATCTCTTCCCATCAGGCCCCTTCCCTGACACATGGAGATTACAATTTGACATGATATTTTGGGTTGTGACAGAGCCAAACCATGTCATTCTGCCCCTGGTTCCTCCCAAATATTATGTCTTTCTCATTGCAAAATATAATCATCCTTTCTCAGCAGTCCCCAAATCTTAACTCATTTCAGCATTAACTCAGAAGCCCACAGTCCAAAGTCTTATCCAAGACAAGGCAAGACCCTTTCATCTGTGAGCCTGTAAAATAAAACACAAGTTAGTCACTTCCAAGATACAGTGGGGATACAGGCATTGGGTAAACACACCCATTCCAAAAAGGAGAAATCAGCCAAAACAAAGGGGCTACAGGCCCCATGCAAGTCTGGAACCCAGCAGGGCAGTAGTTAAATCTCAAAGCTCTAAAATAATCCCATTTGAGTCCACGTCTCACATACAGGCCACACTAATGCAAAGTGTGGGCTCCCAAGGCCTTGGGCAGCTCTACCCCTGTAGCTCTGCAGGGTACAGCTCCCTCAGCTGCTTTTATGGGCTGGCATTGAGTGCCAGTGGCTTTTCCAGGTGCATGGTGCAAGCTATTGGTGGATCTACCATTTTGGAGTCTAAAGGACAGTGGCCCTCTTCTCACAGCTCCACTAGGGAGTGGCCCAGTGGGGACTCTGTGTGAGGGCTCCAAGCCCACATTTCCTCTCTGCACTGCCCTAGTAGAGGTTCTCCATGAGGGCTCTGCCCTTGCAGCTGAACTTCTGCTTGAACATCCAGTGTTTCCATACATCTTCTGAAATCTAAGGCTCAACTCTTGCCCTTTGTGTACCACAGGCTTAATACCACGTGGAAGCCACCAAGGCTTAAGGCCTGCACCCTCTGGAGCAGCAGTCTGAGACATATCTGGGGCCCTTTTAGCCATGGCTAGAGCTGAAGCAGTGGGGAGACAAGAAGCAGTGTCCTCAGGTTGCAGAGAGTAATGGAGTCCTGGGCCTGGCCCAGAAAATCACTCTTCCCTCCTAGGCCTCTGGACTTGTGTTGGTAGGGGCTGCCTCGAAGTTCTTTGAAATGCCTTTGAGGCATTTTCCACATTGTCTTGACTATTAACATTCAGCTCCTCTTTACTTATGCAAATTTCTGCAGCTGGCTTGAATTCCTCTCCCCCACCCCCGCAAAAAAATGTTTGTTTTTTTTTCTTTTCTACCATGTGGTCAGGCTGCAAATTTTCCAGATTCTTATGCTCTTCTTCCTTTTAAATACAAGTTTCAATTTCAGATAATCTCTTTTTTCACACATATGAGCCCATTCTGTTAGAAGCAGCCAAACCACATCTCAAATCCTTTGCTGATTAGAAATTTCTTCTGCCAGAAACCCTAAATCATCTTTCTCAAGTTCAAAGTTCCACAGATTGCTGGAGCAGTGGCACAATGCCACCAGTCTCCTTGCTAAAGCACAGCAAGAGTGGCCTTTGCTCCAGTTCCCAATAAGTTCTTCATTTCCAGCTGAGACCACCACAGCCTGGACTTCATTGTTTATATCACTATCAGCATTTTTAACAAGTCTCTAGGAAGTTCCAAACCTTCCCTCATCTTCCTGTCTTCTTCTTAGCTCTCCAAACTGTTCCAACCTCTGCCCATTAATGAGTTCCAAAGCTACTTCCACATTTTGAGGTATCTTTATAGCAATGCCCAACTGCCAGTACCAATTTTCTGTATTAGTCCATTCTCTCATTGCTATAAAGAACTACCTAAGACTGGGCAATTTATTTAAAAAACAAAAAAAGGAGGTTTATTTGGCTTATGGTTTCACAGGCTGTACAGTGAGCATGGCTAGGGAGGCCTCAGGAAAGTTACAATCATGACAGAAGGTGATGAGGAAGGAGGCATATCTTACATGGCTGGAGTAGAAGGAAGAGAGTGAAGGGGGAGGTGCTACACACCTTTAAACAACCAGATCTTGTGAGAACTCACTCACTATCACAAGAACAACAAGGGGGAAATCTGCCCCTATGATCCAATCACCTCCCACCAGGACTCTCTTTCAACACTGGAGATTACAATTCAACATGAGATTTGGGTGGGGACACAAATCCAAACCATATCAGCCAGGTATTATAAATGTTTTGCACATAATACCTCTTTGACTTTTAAAATTATGCTGTTAATTCCTCCCATTTTACAAATGAGAAAATTGAGGTACTGAAAACTTGCAAAGCTGGTAAGTGGCAAAACTGTGATTTATGTAAACCAAGAGACTGGCTCCAATGTCCATGTTCTTAATCTAGGAGGGCTATACTTATTCCTACAGTAAGTACAGAATTTAGGTTGGGGTCACTGTATAACGTTCAATAGAAAGCTTAGTCAACTATCCAAATAATTTTGACCCAATTTTATTATTAGGATCTAGTGTCTGCACTGGTAAACTCATCTAACAATTGCTCAGTTTTCTCTTTTACACCATGCTATACCTGTGGTAAACTTCAGTACATAAATTTGTCTTTCCAACATAAATATTTTAATACTCCTCTTTCATTTGTAGAGTATGTACATTAACTTCTTTGATAGCAATGGTAAATTTCTTCTCTGCAAATCTTGGTCCCCTTTGTTATCTCTGGAACAGTTATGGTCACTGTTACAAGCTGATCTGTGTCTCTCCCAGATTTATATGTTGAAGTCTTAATCCTCCAGTACCTCAAAATGTGACTGTATTTGGAGATAGCATTTTTAAAGAGGTAATTAGGGTGGGCCCTAATCCAATATAACTAGCGTCCCTATAAGAAGTGGAAATTTGGACACAGATGGCTGCAGAGGGAAAAGCATGTGAGGACACAGGGAGAACATGGCCACCTGCAGGACAAGGAGAGGGACCTCAGAAGAAACCAACCCTGAAGACTCCTTGATCTCTAACTTCTAACCTCCATAAATATGAGAAAATAAATTTCTGTTTTTTAAGCCACTTACTCTGTGGTAGTTTGTAATGACAGCCCTAGAAATCTGATACAGTCACTGTTTCAATTAGGGTCTTATTTTACAAATTAAGATTCTTGCTGGTTTAAGCAGAAAAAGGATATTTCTTAAGGAATATTAGATAGCCCGGAGAATCTTTGGAGGGTTAAAGAGTTGGGTTTGGAGACTATGCAGTCAGAAACAATGCTCTAACCGCATTGTGAAATTGTGCCAGTAAAGGCTCTGATGCAACTAGACACTAAAGCACACACCACTCACTCTGGACATGAAACATCAGGAATTCCATCATTCTGACCCTAAGAGATGACATCTCAGCTGCTACCTATGCCAAAATGTGGATTTCCTTCAGCTCTTGCCTTGTCATGTAGCTCATTTCTGGGATGATGTCTCACATGGGTGTGTGTGATTGGGGTAGCCTAGGTTATACGCCTGTAGCTTCCCCGCAAGTGAGTGTGAGAAAGTGAGCTTTCTGGCTTCTACCATGTGGAGGTGGATTAAAAGGCAGAAAGTTGCCTACATGTGAAAAGGATGCTCAAAAGGTGATGCTAGGTCAGAAAAGGCAAAGGGAATCAACTGTAAAACTTCGGTAGTTTGATTTTTTGTAGTAGTATGATTTTTTGGCCAGTTGCTCTTTGGTACCATCCCTGAAAGCTAGTTATTCTTTCCGCAGTCCTTAAACTTTTCTTGAATCTACTTTTGTTTTCATTCAACCAACTCTCCCTTCTCTAGAATTCAAATAACTATCAAGTACAAATAACTGAATCTTCACACCCCATCCTGTTGTATACCTTTCTAAGAAAGAAATTAAGCAGGTTAATATGAAGGTGCTATTTGTCAAGTATTTATCCCTCCCAATACTGGTAGAAGAACTTCCAACTTTCCTTAGTGAATTATTCCATCTTCCATCTTTTCCTATCATTTGTGTGGGAATAACATCTCTTACTGTGCAGCCCCTCCCCAAGTTCCAGAAGACCTGTGGCTTAGTCTGGCCAGTCAGAACATTCCATACACTGCCCTCACCCCAGCCCTGTGATAAGTTCTGGAATAGGTGGGTTTATTGTCCAGGACAGACAGATAAGATGCAGTCCCTGGACACCTCCTAGCACGACAGACCTGCATCTTTCTGGTTCCCGTCTTTCTGCTGAAGTTTTTAGTCTAGGATGGCAGCCTGGAACTGCTGCGGGCCAAACTGATACTCCTCATTAAAAAGTTTTTCCAGAGTAAAGCTGACACAGAGGGACGGAGAGCTGAGGGATTCATAGAAACAATCCTCATGTATTTTGAGCATTCAAACCAGCTGTGTTAGAAGTTTGTATTACATCTATGTAATGACATCTTTTAGGATAAAAGATAAAATGACATCTTTTAGGATCTGATGAGAGATAAAGCATATTTGCATATGTTTTTCTGTAGCTTTTGCTTTATCCAGGTTTACTCCTGTCATGGTTAATTTTACGTGTCAACTTGACCAGGCTAAGAGATGCCCATACAGCTGGTAAGACATTGTTTCTGAGTTTGTCTGCGAGGACGTTTCTGGAAGAGATTAGCGTTTGAATTGGTGGACTGGGAAAAAGAAGACACATCTTCACCCATGTGGGTGGGCATCGTCTAATCCTTACAGAGTCCAGTAAAACAAAAAGGTGGAGAAAGGGTGAATTCACTCCCTCTTTCTCTTCTTCTTCTACTTCTTCTTCTTCTTTTTTCCCCCAGGCAAGTTCAAGTCTCCCTCTCTCACTCAGGTTGGAGTGCAGTGGCATGATCATGGCTCACTACAGCTTCAATTTGTAGTGATCTTCCTGCCTCAGCCTCCTGAGTAGCTGAGACCATAGGCACATGCCACCACATCCAGCTAATTTTATTTTTTGTAGAGATCAAGGTCTTGCTATATTGTCCAGGCTGGTCTTGAACTCCTGGCCTCAAGCAATCCTCCCGCCTTGGCCTCCCAAAGTGCTGGAATTACAGATGTGAGCCACTGTGCCTGTCCTCACTCTCTCTTCTTGAGCTGGTGGAGTCATCTTATCCTGCCTTTGGACATCAGAGCTTCCAGTTATTGGGCCTCTAGACTCCAGTACTTACACTAGTGGTCCACCATGGTTTTCAGGCTTGCAAACTTGATTGGGAGTTTCACTGTCAGCTCTCCCAGTTCGCAAGCCTTTGGATTAAGACTAAATACTTACACCAAAGACTTTTGTAATTCTCCAGTTTGCAGAGGGCAGATTGTATACATACACACAATAAATCACAAAGTTAATGTAAAAAAAGAAAAAAAAAACTAGAAGAAAGGAAAACATTGTGGAGCATCAAAGAGAAACTTTCTGTTCTTCAAACCAATGGGTCACAGTACTCATATCTATAGTTTCTTCAGGGTACTCTTTCATGTCTTGGTCAGTTCATTGTTTATGCAGAAACATAAGTAGAGAGCAGTTTCTTGATATATTCAGTGCAGTACCTTTAATGAAATAATTCCTTCTAAGTAAATTTAGATTGAGTTATAGTGATCTGTTTCCTTTAATACAACAGTTTCTCTTAAGATTAGCATAGTAGAATCTAATTTATGATTAGAAGGTGAAGGAAAGTTAACACTAGGCACTGTATGCTAACCAATGAGATAACACAGAGTACTACTGTTCCTTGATAGAAATAAATTCTTATGGGAACCAGAGACATGCAAGTCTGCCTGAATTACAATACTTCTATTAAATATGTGTTATATGCCAGCATTTGTCCTGGAATTGTCAGATGAAAGAGAGATCAAAAGGTCAAAACTGAAAAGAGTGAAGCCAACATGTAAAAAGAAACACAAAACAAAGTAGGCAACCTCATGATAGCCTCCAAACACTTAGATGCAAGAAATAGGAAAAAAATGCCCTCTTTCTTCCAGTTTTTCCTTAAACAACATTATTAACTTTGCGCTTTTTTGGACATAATGTTATTTAGTACATCTTTTTGTATTCTCTTGAAATATGTTACTGTAATTCCAAAATGAAAACTTACGCTTAAATATTTAAATTCCTATTAAACAACTCTGCTTTAATCATTTGTATATACTAAAACATCCATATGAAATAATTTGTGTGAATATCAGAAAGTTATGTCCAGTAAAGTTAACCAAGAAGAATGCAGCTTTAATGTAAGGACTGAAGAACTGTTATTTAGGATCCTGTGCATCTTATGCTGCTAGGCTGCTCAGCCTAGAAAAGGGCAACTTCTAAAATGGGGAAGATTCTCACCATTATAACATAGTCTTGCAACATCTGGGCTTCTGAGTGGCTTGCTTGAAATAAATGTGTGGGTTTTTCAGGACTCTGCATCACAAAAATGCAGGATATTATAACCTACTCAGTATTTTGGACATCCAAGGAAAAAAGGACTAGAAGTTATGGGAAGGTTGAGAAAAGGGAACCAGAAAGGAAGAGGATGAGGAGGAGAAGGAGAAGAGAAGAGGAGGAAGAGCAGGAGGAGAAGGAGTACTGTATTCACTAGTGCATTTTACCTTCTGCAGGGTAAATAATTAGTACCCCCCAGCTTGTAAATAACAGGATGGTGTTCTCTGACTAAAATTGGGCTCATTTTTATGTTAGGAATTTATGATTTCCTAATTGCTATTGAGATTCGTTGCAGCATAAACAAACAGATGTGCTTTTAATTAGATTAGCCTCTTACAAACAAATGGATGTCTCAAGTTCAATCCAATTCTTTCTTAGTTACTTATCGTATGCAAGCATTTTAATGTGTTTACTGCAAAAATATGTACAATTAAATTGGTTTCTCTGTGATTAAATATTTTATAACTTCCTTTATTTGATCTTTAATTTTTACTGATAAAGAGGTACAAAAGTAAATGAAGGACAATTATTATAATAAACGGTGAAATTATTTAAGTCTCTGTAAAAAATGATATTTAAAGTATTTCCTCTAAAATGGGTCATTTCTGAAATAGACATATGTGTTTATAAATGTAATCTAGGTGCAATACATTGTTTATGTAGTAATTTTTCCAGAATAGTTAATATATTTTTTGTTTAACTATTGCTGCCTAATAAACTACTTCAAAACTTAGTGGCTTAAAACAACAAGCATTTTCTCATCTCACACAATTTTGTGCATTGGGCATTTGGCTTGGACATACAGAGAGGGCTCATCTTGGATTTGCTTGATAGCTACTGGGACTGGAACATCCAAGAAGGCTTCTTTACTCCCATGTCTGTCACTTCAGCTAGGATGGCATGAATGATGGCGTCTGGCTAATGCTCAACAGAGTCATATATCTGGGACTTTGATTCTTTCTGCAGGGTGGGTTCCGTGGTCTTTTCCAAATAGTTTGAGAATCTCTTTTTCTCCATGTGACCTCTTCATGCAGTTTTTCCAGCAAGGTAGCCATACTTCTTAAGAGGCTGTGAAGCTTGAGTCTGGAATTGACATACAGTCACTTCTGCCACATTCTTTTGGCTAAGTAAGTCGTCACAAGGTCAGCCTGGATTCAAAGTAGGTGAGGACTACACAGGAGTATGAATGCCAGGATGTGTGGCTCATCAGGGGTGGGGGTAGCTGTGGAGACTAGCTACAATACAGGTATCCCTTGACAGTGTGGTTTCCTGGATCCTCAACTGTATACTTAAGTGTTTCTCAAGATGTATGTTTTATTTAATATGAGGCTTAAGAAATGTTTTTCAGAAAAAGAGCACTTGTATTATAAATTTGAGAGATAGTATAATCTATAGCCCTTCACTTGGGCTCATGGGCATGCTAAAAGTGGTAAGAGTTTTGCAGCATAAAAATCTGTTTAATTTGTATAACACAGCATTCCTCAAATATTTAAGAGTATAGAACTGTGCCTGGCACTTAGTAATTGTTCATAAATATTTGTGGAATGAAATTTATAACAAGATCCTTTTTCACAAAATGCACACTGCATTCCCAATGAAGTGGTGTTTCCACTGAAGGAACTTTGGGAAAACTGGTCTATTATGGAAGAGAGTAGTATGTGACACGTTTTCTTCCTGACCCATGGCTTCTACCTGGGTGCTTCCTAGTGAATTGGTTGTTGCACTTTAAATGACATGATCCCATCTCCTGGTCCCAGGTGACAAGACCCAACTGAGCACCTGACCCAAAGGCAGCCCTCCTTAGCCCAGCCAGCAATGATAAGGAAGCCTAGCACAAGATCTTTCTAAAAGGGGGAAGATTCTCACCGTTATAAAATAGTAATGCAACACCTGGGTTTCTGAGTGGCTTGCTTGAAATTAATGTGTGGATTTTTCAGGACTCTACATCACAAAAACTCAGGATACTATGACCTACTCAGTGTTTTGGACCCCCCAAGGAGAAAAGGACTAGAGGTTATAGGAAGGCTAAGCAAAAGGGAAGGAGAAAGAAAGAGGATGAGGAGGAGAAGGAGAAAACATGAGTACCTTAAATTGGAATGTGATAGGGAGACCAAATTATATATTCTGTTTTGAGTAGTTTGAATTTGAGAAAATCAGTCAATTAGTTGGTAGGGGTAAGACCAATAGAAGCAGAAGCTTAGAGTAACTGAGTTTCCATTATATGCAGTCCTAGGGTGCTCTGCTTATTTTCTGGTTGTGTGGCTGCTGAAAACACCTCCTTTCCCCTTTTCTTCCCCCCACCTTTAGAATAAAACTCCATTAACTAACATAACCTGTCTCAATTTCTTATCATGGGAAAGAGTCTAACTGTATGTAACGTCAGGAAAAGAGGTATATGCACTCTTATTCAGAGTCAGAAAACACTCCTTCAGTTGTTTAGCTCGGGGAGAAGTGCCAATATTACATGTCCCTTCACCAATGTGCAAGCCCAGTGGGGACTTTACTGGGAAACTCAACTACAAGTCATGCTGGTAAACCAGCTGGTTAGGCAGCTTTTTCAACTGCTGGAAGAAATGCTTAGTCAACAGCTGCAGAAAAAAAAAAAAATTGCTCTAGGTGAGAATTTTTCTTTAAAGGATCTCTGAAATAAATGCTGAAAATTGTACTTTTGAGCATGTTACTTGCTCTAGATGACTGTCGGAAAATAATGAGAAAAGTAATTATTTAATTTATTTAATTAGAAGAAGGAGGTGAGGAGTGGAAAGAGAGAGCACATGGACACCCATGAAGCTGGAACTGTTGTGCCAATGTTAGCTAATTACCAAAAAAGAGCTATCTAGGGAACAATGGAAAACCAGGAGATAGGTTCTGCTGGCATGCTCCCTAGTCTGAGTCTATGGTGAAGTCAAAAAGCAACCACTCTCTAGGATATTTATTAGAAAAAGGGAGCAGGAAATATCACCCAGATAATTCATTTTAAGTCCACAGAAGAGAGAAGAAGCAATAGAATACTGATATAACACCATGTCAATCACTGGCAGGGCTGCATTAATGAAGTTGAGATACCAGAGGTAAACAGAATTTGCCAGCTGTTGTTGTTTGAAAAGGTTCAGTGGATGTTGAGCATTTGAGGATTTAACAAGAGAGAAGTATATTTGCATTGGGCTGCCAGGATTCATTTTTTTAAAAAAAAGTAGTCTTTTTTTTTGACAATTTTAGATTTATAGAAAAATGAAGCAGACAGTACGGAATTAATACATACCCCCAAACCCAATTTTTCCAATTTTTCCAAGACTAAATTACATTGTCTAAAGATATATATTTAAATGGTGAAACTTAAAAAATAAAGCAAGGAAATTATTACTATAAAAAGTAGTAGTATTTAAAAAGGCAACTTCAATTTCTAGGCAGATAAAGAAAGTAGCAGGGATGGGACATACTCTTCCACCTGAAACAACTAAAATAACCTCAACAAAAATGCTATGTGGGATGATGGTTTTTAGACTTTGAATAACAGGCAATGAAGAACAATGATCCTTGAGAGATGAGAAAACAAATGAGGTAAGTCCTATAATTGCCCCAGCTTACTAGCTGCGGGGAGTTTTCAGGCCATTGCTATGGGAGGAGGAGCCTAGACAAAAACCAGCAGTTACCCTGAGTTAAGGATATGAAGCTGGGAGTCCAAGAGATAGGAGAAAGTACCAGCGAAGAGGGAGCTACCACAGAGAGAGCTCCAGAGATTACAGAAAGGCCACCTGAACACAGACAAGTGAGAAAACTAATGCAGGCCAGAGAAAACACCACCTAGAAGGAGCAGAAGGAAAATGTCTGGAGCTCACAACCAGCAGAAAGAGTTTGTGTTCCCACCAGCCAGAGTGCAAAACCTTGGCACTGGGCAAAGTACTCAAGAGGGTGTTCTGAGTAATAGAGAAAAATTAACCCTAAACAAAAAGCTGCTCTGGTACCACCTAATGATGCTACAAACAAGATATGAATGGATCAAACTATTTCCAAGTAACTTAACTGTGACCCAGAACACAGCTCAAGAATATATTTTTAATAGAGTACAGAAATACGCAGTGTTCAACAAGGTAAAATTCACAATATCAGGGGATTAATAAGGAGGAGGAAAGAAGAGAAGAAAAAGAGAAAGATATGACTCTAATGAGAAAAATGAATCAATACAAAAAGATGTAAACACGTATAATGAATAGATAATGACATTAACACAGTTATATTTCATAAATTCAAAAGGATGGGGAAAGATTGCTCATGTTAAATAGAGGCATGAAAGATATTTTTTAAAAGACCCAAGTTGAACTTCTAGAGATAAAAAATAAAATGTCTGAGGTGGGATGTGTAATTTAAAAAATCTAATAATAAGAGAAAGAACTCAGTGAAAAATAGACAAAATATCTAATCAGACCCTTAACCAAAGAAGATATATAGATAGGAAATAAGCACATGAAAAGATGTTCAACATCATCAATTATTAGGGAAGTGCAAATTAAAACCATAGTGAGAAACTGTTGCATATGACTACAGTGAGTAAAAAGACCAACCATATCAAGTGTTGGTGAGGACTTGGAGCAACTACAGCTCTTATATGTCACTGTGAGGAATGTTAAATTGTACAACCACTTTGGAAAGCAGTTCTGGCAGTTTCTACAAAAATTAAACATACACCTATCATATGGCCCAGTGATTCCTCTCCTAGGTTTACCCAGGGAAAAGAAAGCCAATGTCCACACAAAGGTTTGTATGTGAATGTTCATGGCAACTCTATTTGCAATAGCCTCAAACTGAAATGACCCAAATGTCCATCAAAAGATGAAAGACTAATCAAATCATGGTATATCTGTAAAAATACTATTCAGCAATAAAATGGAATGAACTACTGATACACATGAAAAATATTGGATGAATCTCATAATTATGCTAAAAGAACCCAGGGAAAAGAAGACATGCTGCATCTCATTACTTACTACTCAGTTACTTTAACATATAGAAATTATTAATATTAAGACAATGTTTTATATAGAGTAAGGGGTACAAAGACCATTTGTGGTTTTGATTAAATTACTATTCTCAGATATTACTGGCACCTAAATTAAGAATCTAGAATAATTTTAGAGCAGAAAGAATATCCAGATAAATTGATCCACCTCCACCCCTTGATCTTACAGATTAGAAAGCTGAGGTTCATGGAAGTTACATGGTTTACTCAATGCCACATAATTGGTAGAAACCTAGAATTTTAGGAAGCTATTTCCACTCACAGTGAAGATCTCCTTTAAATTACAGGCAAGACATAATTTAAAAATACATTTTTTAGTAACCTGGCCTTATAAAATTCATTATTTGGGGAAATTTTTCTAAGAAAAAAAAAGCGACTATGTTAACCATAAGGAAATACTTCAGATGAAATTAATAAGTGATATTTCAGGTTTCCTTGAGCCCTATTCCTCTTACCTTGCTTTTATTCAAGTAAATTTCCTTGTTGGAGAAGATGTACCTCCACAGTTTTGCTGAGTCGTTGGTAAAATGAAACTGCTTGACTAGAGGGGTAATTTTCTCACAGATTGACCTAGAAATCTTCTGGCAAGTCCCAGAGACTTGAATGGGTAGGCCGCATCTCCTATTCCATCACTTTGGGCATGGAGTAGGATTTCAAGATATGAATCATAAGGTGACACAAACATTCAGACCTTAGAAGCATTTGTTATTGGTTTCTCACAACAGAAAGTGAAAATTTATTTCTCCTCTCCTACCAGCACCATCACACACACATACTTATTCTCATATCCCTTCAACTTTTCCATCTAGTTATATTGCAATCTTGTTAAGGTTTATATTCATAGTTTACATTATCATGACTATGTATGACTTAGAACTGAGCTATGCAGTAAAACCATTATTACCTTTCTTTTAGCAAAATATTTTTCCTCTGAATGTTTGTGTGTACATATACACGTGTGTGTACGTATTTATAGTTTTCCTTGCGGAATTCTTTGTTGTTTTTTCTATTCTTAAGAAGTAGTAACTTCTTGTGTAAACAAAGAGAAACATTACAGAAATATACCCATGCTATTTTTTTTTTTTTAACAAATACTTCATGGGCGGTACAGGAAACACTGCTGGTGCCCACCTATACCCCCTTAATTCCTACTATCATGGCAAATATCATTCTGACTTCCACCTGTGAGTAGTTCCATTTCTTTGCATGAGGGTTTCCTTTGGGTCCAGAGTCTTCTTGACCTATGTGCATGCAATCCAAAAATACCAGGGAATGAATATTCCCTGAGAGTAGTCCTTGACTAACAACTGAAGAGCGTTGCATAAATACTCCAACTCCCTCTCCTCTTAGGTAATATATCTGAGGCACATATTCAATGCTGTTTCTTAGTGTTCCCTAGTGGGATTAAGCTTCAGTTTCCTATGATGTCTTTTTCTTGAGTCAGTGTCTTGCTCGGCCCAGGCTGGAGTGCAGTGGCGTGAACTTGGCTCACTACAACCTCTGCCTCCTGGGTTCAAGCAATTCTCCTGCCTCAGCCTCCCGAGTAGCTGGGACTACAGGTGTGCACCACCATGCCCAGCTAATTTTTGCATATTTTGTAGAGAGGGGGTTTCTTCATGTTGGCCAGGTTGGTCTCCAACTTCTGGGCTCAAGCAATCTGCCTCCCAAAGTGCTGGGATTACAGGCCTAAGTCACAACGCCTGGCCCTAGGATGCCTCTTTGATGAAACGCTATTGGTTTCCTTCCTGTCCCTGTATCACTTTCCTACTCCAATAGTGGAAACTTATAGGATCACCTCCCAAACAAATTATTGTACTAGAATTCTTCTCCCCAGGCCTGCTTCTTAAACAATCCAAACTAAGACAATTAATGCTGTGCACAGCTAATTATGTCACATTATAAGGCACAAGATATTTGGCATCTCAGTTTTAGAGATGCTAAGATTGATCAGTGGATGCAGGCAGTATCAGCCTGATCCCCTCATTATGAAATTCTCTTTCCTACCTTTCACCTAATACTTTTTAGCACTCACTGATGATCATTGCCTATATCTGTTAATATTACTTCATAAGGTATTTTAAATGGTGTTTTTTAAATCCAGTATTTTTCAAAAAATTAGCCGGACGTGGTGGCGGGCGCTTGTAGTCCCAGCTACTTGGGAGGCTGAGGCAGGAGAAAGGCGTGAACCCAGGAGGCGGAGCTTGCAGTGAGCCGAGATCGCGCCACTGCACTCCAGCCTGGGTGACAGAGCGAGACTCCGTCTCAAAAAAGTTTAAAAAACCCAATAAATAAAAATAATAAATCCAGTATTTTTTTCTGCATTAGCTAAAATTCTTCTGTCAGCACAAACTTTTCCTTTATCAACTATTTGATTCCCCTGAAATATAGTTTGTACAGAGAGGGTAGGATAAATGTGTCCTTTTTGATGACTTTAAGTAGTTACCATGAATTTAACCCTGAACTATTGGCTGTTGTCTGAATCATTTTTAATATGGTTATTCCTAGTGAATACTCTATCAATTTCATTTTTTTTCAAACGAGGTTTCTGAGGGCTTCTGACCTCTCCGAGAGCCATCTCACTGATCACCCTCTAGAACTGGGACACAGAGTCATCCTGGGATTCCCTTCCACCAGTCTGTGGATTCCCTTCAGCTGTCTCCAGTGTAAAAATTCTTGTTTTCTGAATGCCTTGCTTTCATTTTTTGTGGAACATGTTCCTGGAACCAAGCCGGGCCAGGCTGTGTTTTCTCGCGGCCCAATAACGAGAAGCAGACAAACTAGGAAAGAAGGGAATTTATTGTTGCAACCAGATACAGGGAGAAGGCCAGAGATAATTCCACCAGACCAACTCAAAGTGTTACAATTTTCTTCGTGCTTATATAGGTTGGGGTTATGTGCCTACATGCAGTATAGCATTTGCCTAAGTCTACTGGTAACTAATTTTGTTTTGACTAGAAGATCAGAGGCAAAAATGCTTGCTAAGTCTGATTAAAAGGGCCCCAGTACCTTCAAGGCCTGTCTACTGTGGTACGACAGTGATGACTTCTATCTTATCTTTTTTACAGCTTAGTTTGGAGATCTGCCTTAGGCTCTCCAGTGAATTTATTCAAACAGCTGCCTCTCTTGCTTTGACTCGTCTCAGATTTCATCGACCTGAGATGGGTCCTGGCACTAGGAATGCAAGACTGTCTCTTTATTTTGGTTTGCTCTAGGTTAGGGAGAAGTCTTGACCGCATGTTTCATTTCTAGCTTTGATGTCTGGGCACTGATTTCCCTAGGCTTAACTATTTACTCAGTGTTAAGGCAGCTCTGTGGAAATTAGTCTGTGTAACTGAAGTGCTGTGCAGGCCTGTCTGTGTGATTGTCATAGAGACTTTTCTGTGGGATTATCAGGGAGAATTGACCTGCCGCAATCCCCACTGTCAATTTGTGCATGATTTTTGTCATGCTTGTGGCAGAGGAGCTGCTGGAGTGCTGGACGTTGTGATCATTCTGGCTCTTTCCTGCTGAGAGGGGTTGTCATCAGGGGTGCTTGAACTGGGGTTGGAGTGGAAGAGGTCCACCTGTCCTCTGTTCATTTCGGGGTCTTAGGGGCAGTGCCTGTTGGAACATAACTGCATGAGTCCAAGGAATGTTCTGAAACAGCACACAGTAGCAATACATTCCACAGCATAAAGTGACACCTATGCCTAGGATAATGGCTAAGAACGTCAGAATTTTCTGCCACCAAGAGGGCCTTCCACCAAACCATGATGCAAGAAATCACTTAGTGACAACTCTGGGCTGGAGATGACCTGAATTTGCTGGTGCATATCTTTTAATGCCAGGGAGATGTTCCCAGAGTTATCTGGAATATATACACAGCATTCAGTTTTGATGAGGGCACAAGTTTCCCCTTGAGCTACAGTAAGGATGTCCAAGGCCATTCGGTTTTGTAGAATAGCCTTCTGCATGTGACACATTTCAGTATTTATTAGAGAGATGCTCTGGAGGCTGTCATTCAGAGTCCTTTTGGTAAAGTTAGCTGGGGCTTCTATATGCCATATAACAGTTCCTAGCCCTACTGAGGGCTTGAATATTGCAGCTAGATGATCGTACTAATGAAAGACTGACTTAGTCCACCTATTAATCATATGTGGAAGACAGGCTGGATTTTTTTAAATTTTTTTTGTACCCACCAGCCTTGTGCTCATGGGAGGCCTAGAGTGCAGCATCCTAGCCAGCCTACAGGGAGCCATGGCCACAAATTGGTGCCACAAAGCCACTGAGTCCTGTTGGGAGCATACTGGGCTGTTGCTCCCAATATTTAGGCTGGGCAGTTGAGACCAGTCTGTGGCAAATACATCCCTTTGCTGGAGTGCTATAATATGTTGGCACCGATCTGGGAGAATCCATCCCATAACCCATGTGGCATTGGGCCAGTGGTCAAGGGAGTGGTTTTATTGTTCCCAACACAAGGGGGCTAGTTGACTCGAGTGCCCAGTAGAGGTGGTTAACCGTATGAGCCCATCCCAAATTTGGAGAAAGCCACTCTGGTATCAAACATTTTGGGGTTTAAAAGTTTGCATGGGCACTTTTGGTTCTAACAAGCTAGTGCTATAACTTTGTCTATTGTTTTGTTAATCAAGAATGACTTTTCATGTCCTGGGTCATTTAAAGTTATGTTTATGGGCCATTCTGACATGTTTGCCCTAGTCACTCCTATCATTTGTGACCCAGGCCAGTGTTTTAAATCCAGGAAGACTTGTAAATGTCTCTAATCTTTCCCTCGCGTAGGTGAGATCCACCACAGTAAACCTGTGGTGCTAGAAAGGGGTAATAGGCCACAGACCCAATAGGAATCCTGCTGGAGGCTGTCTGCATAGTCCTGTGCCCATTGTAGAAAGAGGTTAGCAGTGTGTGCAGAAACAATACTAGGTATAAAGAGAAAGAATAGGATAAAAGAAATTCTTATCATTTTCTGAATAGAAACTTCAGGCCCTCTAGGGGCTCTGCCTCCCATTGAGTGGTTGCAGGTATTCCCATGGTGGAGTTCTCGGGTGACTGGAATTTCTTCACCCACACATGATGAACCCAAGGCTGGATGCCTGCTAGTGTCAGTGCCGAGTCAGTGGTGGACAGCCTGTCATAGGGCTCTTTCCCTTTCTCTTGTAGTTGTTGGGCAGGACCAGCTTCCTTCCATTTCTTCCGCAGCACGTGATCACCAGACTGGAGCGGGTGGTGGGCTTCCGCAAAGTCTATGACGTTTCTGTTAGAAGCAAAGTTATGCAAAGGGTTAAGAGTTTGTTCCAAGTGAGTGGCATAAGTTTTAACAGTTAGTTCCTTGTCTGGAGACATTCTAGCCACCCGGGACAAGTTGGCTGCAAAAGGCCTCCTGGAAAAGATTTCATAGGGACTTATTTTGATCCCACTTCTGGGAGCTATTCTTACCTGGAGCAGAGCAATCCCAAGCAACTGAAGCCACTTTAGCTGTGTTTCCTGACATAGCTTGGCGAGGGTTGTTTTTAAGGTATGATTTATTATTTCAGTTTGTCTGGAGGATTGAGGCCTCCAGGCTGTGTGTAGCTCCCATTTTTCCCCTAGTACTTTACTTACTTGTTGGGCTATTTCCTATGTGAATGAAGGTCCATTATCACTCTGGATAATGTCAGGAAACCCATATCGAGGAATGATTTCCTTTAGCAGTACCTTCACTACCTCCGTTGCCCACTCAGAGCAGGATGGGTATGCCTCTACTCAGCCTGAGAAGGCGTCCACCAGAACTAGGAGATATTTGTACCCTCCTGGGGCAGGTAGCATTTGAGTAAAGTCAATTTGCCAATTCTCTAGGGGTTGTTTCTCTCTCCCTTGCTGTCCAGGCTGTCCTGTATTATGGTCGTTGGGCTCATTTTTAACACAAAAGTGGCATCATAGGATTATACTTTCTAAATGGGCCCTCATTCCTTTTCTTTTCATATACTTCTATACAAAAGTTAACGAGACATCTTGCCCAAAAGGTGTGCCATCATGAATATATTTTAGTATCGGGTGAAGGAAAGACCCATGTCCTAGGTCATTTAAAGTTTTGCAGCCATTCTGATATATTTGCCCTAGTCACTCCCATCATTTGTGACCCGGCCCAGTGTTTTAAATCCAGGAAGCCTTGTATATGTCTCCAATCTTTCCCTTGCTTAGGTGAGACCCACCATGGTAAACCTGTGGTGCTAGAAAGGGGTAACAGG